>NC_045956.1:13735458-14935458 GCF_010909765.2 Amblyraja radiata
ATAGCTGAAGAAATGCTTATGATAAGTGAGGAAATAAGGATGCAAAATCGACTAGAATTGAAGCAGGACATCTGAAATTTGAATGGAGATAAAAGAAATATCCAAGATGGTAAAATGCAGAAGGAGGTACTAATATTGGCCTAGAAATTGGTGGTCCATGTGTTGCAGAGGATTTGTTTTGGGTTGCACACTCAGATTGGTCAAATAGGATACCTGAGACTTCACCCTGAAGTGATGATGAAAAAAGTGGAGCATGGAAATGATGGTTGAAAATTGTACAGGAAGCTAGTCAATCACCACAGTCTTTCCAATATTTATTCGAAGAAATTTCTACTCAGTTATAATAAAACGAATTTGCACTGCTGTATTGTGCACATTCTATTAAAAAAAATCATCTTCCAGAGAAGTGCAGAAATTTGCATAATTCTCTGGTGAACTCCACCATCACAGAGGCAGGGGCGGAAATCCCGGGGGTGGGGGGGGGTCAGGGGACACACGTTCCTCCTCTGTTTTGAGAGGTGGGGGACATTCCCCCCAAGTTTTTGTAATCCGGATTTTAAAACCCGGTGAAATCTCCGCTTTCCGTGAGACAGTGGGGGTGGGACTGCTGATCGAGGGCGCCGATTGGACGAGAGAGCCGTCGGTCAGCAGGCAATGGGGGCGGGACATGATGAGTCAGCGCGATCTTTGGAGTGGGGGGGGAGGGGGTGGGACTGAGGATAGAGTGCGGTGATTGGAGGAGGGAGACGTGCCAAAACACTCTCAGCACAGACCTGCGCCTCATCCACAGCCAGGATCGATCCCGGTTCTCCGGCGCTGATGGCCAGAGACGTCGGGAGTCAGACGGGAGCTGTACCCCCAGGCCCACAACCAGCGCAGAGAAGCAGCGCAAAACCCAGCTCAACTGTGCCTGTCCCGCCAGGTTAACCTACAGCCCTGCCTGGACTTGCGGGAAATATGGCCAGCGCGGAGAAGCAGGGCTGGTGTCCCGGCGAGACAGGCAGAGTTGAGCTGCATTTAGCACTGGATTGAGCCTCCGAAGCCTTGCGCGTGTGTGTGAATGTGCGCATGCACGCGCGGCCGCCAAAAAATGGTGTCCCCTCCTGTCCCCTGGTCCCCTCCATATTTTGACAGCGATTTCCATGCCTGCACCGAGCCATGGTTTCATGCCATTTATATTGCTCTATGAAATGAAGAAATTACTAAGCATGCAGGATACAGCTGGGATAATGTAGCATAAGAACTGAATATGGCCCAATTGCAGTACTGAAGCTATGCCCTAGGGTCAGCCACACTTCTAGCCAAGTTGTTGCAGCAAAGCTACAAAACTGGCAATGACCTGTAAAATGAAATGACCAGTCCACAAAAAAAATCACTGCCCCACCATTTCCCCATTAGTCCACACTCAATTGACAGCAGCATGGTCAGAAAGATCATTTAACCGAATACTGACCGACATCTACCACAAACCCACTGACTGCCATGGCTATCCGGACTACACTTCTTCCCACCCTGCTTCCTGTAGGGACTCTATCCCCTACTCCCAATTCCTCCGTCTACGCCGCATCTGCACCCAGGATGAGGTGTTCCAAACCAGGGCATCGGAGATGTCCTCATTCTTCAGGGAACGGGGATTCCCTTCATCGACTATAGATGAGGCCCTCATCAGGGTCTCCTCTATATCCCGTAGCTCTGCTCTCACTCCCCATATCCCCACGTACCAAGGGTAGATTCCCCGTCCTCACGTTCTACCCTACCAGCCGTCACACACAACAGATAATCCTCCAACGTTTTCGCCACCTCCAATGGGATCCCACCACTGGCCATATCTTCCCATCTCCTCCCCTTTCGGCTTTCCGCAGAGACTGCTCCCTCCGTAACTCATTGGTAAATTCGTCCCTTCCCACCCAAACCACCCCCTCCCCTGGTACTTTCCCTTGCAACCGCAGGAAATGCTACACTTGTCGCTTTACCTCCCCCCTCGACTCCATCCAAGGACCCAAGCAGTCTTTCCAGGTGAGGCAGAGGTTCACCTGCACCTCCTCCAACCTCATCTATTGCATCCGGTGTTCTAGGTGTCAACTGCTCTATATCGGTGAGACCAAGCTCAGGCTTGCCGATCGCTTTACCCAACACCTCCGCTCAGTTCGCATTAAACAACCTGATCACCCGGTGGCTCAGCACTTCAACTTCCCCTCCCATTCCGAATCCGACCTTTCTGATCTGGGCCTCCTCCATGGTTAGTGTGAGCCCCACCGCAAATGGGAGGAGCAGCACCTCATATTTCGCTTGGGTAGTTTACACCCCAGCGGTAAGAACAATTTCAGGTAGTCCTTGCTTTCTCCCTCTTTCCCCTCCCCTACCCAGCTCTCCCACAACCTACTGTCTCCGCATCTTCCTTTCTTCATCCCGTTTCCCACCCCACCCCCACATCATTCTGAAGAAGGATCTCGACCCGAGACGTCACCTATTCCTTTGCTCCATAGATGCTGCCTCACCCGCTGAGTTTCTCCAGCATTTTTGTCTACCTTCGATTTTTCCAGCATCTGCAGTTCTTTCTTAAACATTTAAAGCAGAGTCATTTGTTCACCAGACTCTTTACTAATGCTCAGTTTGGGTTTTGCTAGAACCACAGAGCGCAGACTGGGGTTAACAACTTCTCATAGAACCATTGTAACCCAACAATGAGGGATAGACAGCAAAAAGAAGCACAGATAAATTGCCCTCCTGCCTGATCATAATCCATTTCCTTTTCCATAAATGGTAGAGTATGCAATGCTCACAAACATTGTGCGGGTTTGTTCTGCATTGTTATTTTAAAACGGTATTTTACTTTCCATGTGGTCCAACATTTCATATGTGAAATAATTTCTGCATTATACCTTTGGACAACTGACAAGTAAAACCATTTTAACAAATTTTGTGGCAATTCACCATAAATATAAATATTCAAGACGTGATTTGTTATTTTACTAAATCGATAGATAATAGCATGCAATAATAAAGATCACTGATTTAATGTAATTAAAAAAATCACTTGTTCAATCATTATAACTCAGCATACTTAATTCTAAAAGGATAAAATTGCTTTGTGCCATTCTCCAAACATTGTTTTATGACCCTAGATTCAATATAATAAAATAAATAATTTGTCTTCTTAAGTTAGTATTACAGCTGAAAGAAGCATTTTGCACTATAAGACACAAATATTTGGGTGCAATTGGATAGTTTCCTTTTTCTATTAGTTGTAGATATTTATTCAATAGGATTTTGAAATAATGTGACAAAGGCAGCACATATTGATTAGTAAAAGATATAGAAATATATTTATTTTAGCTTGTTTAACTTGAAGTACCAATAGTTGTTTTCATCCTTGAGGCTATGTGATTATTCTTTTACATTAAAGGAACATTCAGCCTACAAACCTAAAGTACTGTTGAGAACATAATTTAGCCCTTATTAATGTTGACAGGTTTTAGCATGCTGTGGGTATTTGTTTTCTTTTTATGGTTGGCTCTTCAGTATAATTTCAGCTGCAGTGTTTAAGCAAATGCCAGAAGCATACTAGTTGTGGCATAGATAATAGTGTGGAAGAATTGGGTTCATTTGAAGGCAGTGTTGCAATAGGGAGTGCCAATGGGCAGAAAGCCTAAAAAAATACAGCAACCTTTGAAAAATTGAACTTGTGGGAAATTGAAAAGAGGCAAATGTAAAGGAATCAAATAAATGCTTAGCAAGTAACTCATGCAGTACTCTGCCATGATGATATCCAACTTGGAGGTGATAGAAATTGAGCTACATGCAAGGAGGTTATCACTTTGTAACAATGCATGACATCTTACCCAAAGATCAATATGCAGATTATCTAACACAAAGTAAAATATTATTTCATATACACATGATAGTAATTGAGCCGTAGAGCTATACAGAAACTACTCATCCCTCCTGGTCAAGTTGTCTCACTGAGCTGGTACAACTTGCCCACACCTGGTCTATATCCCTCCAAATCTCACTTATCCATGTAGCTGTCTAAATGTTTTTTAAATGTTGTAATTGTACCTGCTTCAACCACTTCCTCCGACAGCTTGCTCCACATATGCACCAACCTCTGTTTGAAAAGGATACTCCTCACGTTCTTCTTAAATCTTTCCCCTCTCATCTTAAACCTATGCCAACTAGTTTTAGACATCCCTATCCTGCGGAAAACACTGGTTGTTCACCTTATTTATGCCCCTCATGATTGTATTTTTTTAATAAGATCGCTCCTCAGTCTCTTGTGCTCTGGGAAAAAAGATGCAGCTTGTACATATAACTCAAACCCATATAACTCAAACCCACCAGACCCGTTATTAGCTCCGTAAATCATTTTTTCACCTTTCCAATTTCATGACTTTCTTCTTATAGCAGACTGATCAGAACTGTACACAGTGCTCCAAATGTGACCTTACCAATGTCTTGTATAGCTGTAACATGACGTCCCTATTACTGCACTCAATACAGGAATGCATTCCTGCAATCCTGCAATCATTGAAGGCAAGTTTGCCAAATGCCTTCTTCACTACCCTGTTTACTTGTGTCGTCACTTTTATGAAATTATGTGCCTGTACCCCTGGGTTTCTCAGGGGCCTACCATTTATTGTATAAATTCTGCCTTGGTTCATCAAACTGCAACACCTCACATTTATCTGAACTCCAAATTTATCCGAACATAAACTCCATCTGCCATTCCTCGGCCCATTGATTCAGATAATCTTGATCTCATTATGATCACCTTCACCTTTGTCCATACTACCTACATACCTACATTCACAACCAAGTAATGAATGTAAATAATGAACCACGGTGGATCCAGCACCAATACCCTGTGGTACACCACATGTTGCAGGTCTCCAGTCTGAAAAACAAACCTGTACCACCACCTTCTGTTTCCTGCATTCAAGCTATGTGACCTAAGCTTTCAGACCAGCTTACCATGCAGTATCTTGTCAAAGGCCTTGCTACCATCTGCATAGACAATGTTGAACATACTGCCCTCATCAATCTTCATGGTCGCCTCTTATTGGTGAGACATGATTTCCCATGCACAAAGTCATACCGACTATCCCTAATCAGTCCTTGTCTTTCCAAATTCTATCTCTCAGAATCCGCTCCAATAACTTACCCACTACTGATGTAAGGCTCACCCATCTGTACTTCCAGACTTTGCAGCTTTTCTTAAATTGAGGCACAACAGCTACCGGCACCTTACCCATGGCTATCAATGATACAAATATCTCTGCCAGTGGTTTCTTGCAGAGCATTCTGCGATGTCCCAGGATACAGTTGATCAGGGCCCAGGGATCTATCTACCTTAATGTGTTTAAGACCTCCAGCACCTCCTCTTTTGTAACATGGATTTTCTTCAAGGCTTCAACATTAACTTGTTCTTCTTGCATTAATAAGATGTATTTTCCTAACTCTATATCCCCATTTACCATTGAATTCCTCGTTACTCCATCAACTTGGATAGCCGTACAATGGTGCTGTGGTCAGTTTGTTCCATAGTCAATAGACTTTATTGTCAGTCGTACCCGGATATAGTGAAATTCTTTGTTTTGCATCCAATCCTGTAAAATAGTAAGATTAAACGAGAACTTACCAGTTTGAAGTTGATCTGTATTTTATGAGGAGTTACGATGAGGGATTACGTGAAGAACCCGCTCAGTGCGCATGCGCGGCATACTTCAAAGCAGCGGTGTGGAATCACAGATAGACACAGTTATTGAAATAAACATAGTAAATAAAAGGAGACATCAGTTATCAGTTTGACCCATATTATTGAGGGTGGGAGCGGAGGGCACGTAATCCCTCATCGTAACTCCTCATAAAATACAGATCAAACTTCAAACTGGTAAGTTCTCGTTTAATCTTACTATTTTACTTCGGAGTCACGTGAGTGACGACGTGAAGCTTTTAAAGCTCTGTGATTTCAAACCGTGTAACAGTTATTACTTCACTCACTGCCGAAGTCCTTGAGGGAGGAAGTGTGATATCGTAATCAACCAATGAATCTGTTTGTAGAAAAACACAACGGTATTTATTAACAATAACAACAAAGAAATTAAATTGCTCCCCTGGGCTTAAATTAAATATTTGCAGTCTGTAAAACTTTCTCTGCAAATAAAGCAGGTTTTGCCAACGGCTTATTATAAAAAGTTCGGAACGTTCTTTCCCCCGACCATCCTGCTGTAGCCAGGATGTGGTCTATAGGAACGTCCATTCTTTTGGCCATCGACGTTGATGCTGCCCTGGTGGAGTGAGATTTGTACATGTTAGTGTCTATCCCTGCAGCTTTTAGCACCTGCTTGAGCCATCTCGAAATGGTTTGGCTCGTCACCCGGCCATAAGTTTTTATGACTGACCCATAAGGCATTTTCACTCCCTCGAATATTTTTGGTTGTGTCTATGTAGGACAGTAGGTGGGTCATGGCACATAACCGTGGTTCTGGCGTGTAAGCCCGGAATTCCATGACTGGATTATGTGTTCCTGGTCTGCTCTGTTTGATCAGTCCCTGGATAATGAAAGAGACCTGGTCTGGAGCTGTTATCATGTTGTCCAGTCGCAATAGGTGTAGTGACTGGACCCTCTGTGCGGATACAAGTGCCATCAACATGTGAGTTTTAAGCGTAGATTGTTCCAGGTTGAGGGATCCGGCTGGTGGCCATCCCCTGAGGTATGTCAGGACCACACTGACATCCCATATATGGGTGTACCTTGGTCTAGGGGGGTTAGAGTTGAAAATACCCTTCATTAGTTTGACCACCAGCGGGTGGGACCCCATGGCCTGTTGTCCTGGTGCTTGTTTTAAATAGACAGACAGGGCACTTCTAGCTGTGTTGATGGCACTAGCTGAGTCCTTCATCGTGGTGAAGGTTTGCCAGGAATTCCAGTACGTTGGTGACTGTAGCGGTTGAGTAGGTGGTCCCTGTATCCAAGCAGTACTTCTCCCACTTTTTGATGCTGGACAAGTACTGTTTTTTAGTGGATGTTCGGAAGGATGCTGACATGGTGTTGACGGTTTGTTCTGACAATCCCAGTCCCAGTAACGGTCTTTTCAGAATCTGCAACCCAGGAGTTTGATTTTTTCATGGCACGGGTGGCTTATGCCAGACACTGGGTGTCTTAATAACTCTGGGTCACTGGGAAATATCATCGGGGTTTCAACAACCATGTCGTGGAGTAATGGGAACCATGGCTGTGTAGGCCAGTCGGGTACTATCAAAATACCTGAAGCAGAGTTCATTTGTATTTTGCATAGTACCCGGCTGATGAGGCAGAAGGGAGGAAATGCATAGAAGAAGAAATTTCCCCAATCCAGCGCGAACGCAACTACCGCTGCTGCCTCAGGGTCTGGTTCCCAAGCGACATACATAGGTACCTGGTGATTTAGGCTTGATGCAAATAAGTCGATATCTGGCGTGCCATATTGCTTAATAATCTTTGCAAACACTTTGGGGTTTAACATCCATTCGGTGTTGTCATTAAATTTGTGTGACCTGGTGTCTGCCACTGTATTTAGCTAACCTGGCAGGTAAGTTGCTGATAGCCAAATATGTCTTTCGACACACCATTGCCAAATTGTGTTGACCAATTAGTCGCATGATATCGATTTTATGCCGCCCATATTATTAATGTAGGCCACCACCGTAGTATTGTCTATTTGTAACCGTACATGCAAGTGATGCATATTTGATGCATATGCTTTTAAACCATAAAAGGCACCCAACATCTCTAGATAGTTAATGCCCAGTGTAAGTAGTAATGATGACTCTGGGTTAGTCCATCTACCACCTTTGCTGGATATGGAGTTAGTCGCTCCCCAGCCTTGAGCACTGGCATCTGTTTGGATAACTAAAGTAGGGTTAATGATGATGATGGGGCTGAAACTATGCCAAACGTTTTCTGCCCACCACTGTAGTTCTGATATTGCTTCAGTGGGTAATTTCATGATGCGATCATAATGACCTGCATGTCGTTTTAGTGCCTGTACCTTTGCTCTTTGCAAGTTTTGATAGTGCAAAGGTCCGAATTGTGTAGCCGGAAATGCTGCTACCATTTTCCCAATTACTCTTGCTACTTGTCGGATAGTTGGTCGCTCGTTGACCATTAAATTGTTGCATGATTGTGCCAATTCAACTGTTTTGTCTTTTGGCAAAGTTACAGACATGTGGACTGAGTTAATTGTGAAGCCCAAGTAGTCCATGGTTGTGGATGGCTTCAACTTAGATTTATCTGGATGTAAGACAAATCCCAGGGTTTCGAACAACTGTTTGGTAGCTGACACAGCTGATATTGCCAATTCCATGGTCTTGCCTTCTATTAAGATATCATCAAGATATGCCATGACAATATGTTTTTGTCTTCTTAATATTGCCAGGGCTGGTTTTAGTATCTTGGTGAATAATCTTGGGGCTGATGTTAACTCATTGGGTAACGCTTTAAACTGCCATAGCTGCCCCATCCAGGTAAATTTCAGGTATCTGCGATGATCCTTGTGAATGGGTACTGAATAGTAAGCATCTTTGAGGTCAATGCTTGCCATGAAGTATCCTTTGGAAATTAGTTGTTTGGCAGTAACAAACATTTCCATTTTGAAATGTACATACTTAACAAACATATTTAGTGAAGTTAAGTCAATGATGATGCGACATCCACCATCTTTTTTGGTTTTAGTGAATATATTTGATACAAATTCCAAGGGTTCATGTTTTGTTTTTTCGATGATACCCTTAGTGATTAGCCTCACCAGTTCAGCTTGTCCCTCTCGTTTTTCTTTAACTGAGAGGGAAAAGACCCTCTGAGGTGAATGATTGATCTGGTGGCAATTTTTCTAGTATAAATTGTATTTTGTATCCACTAATGCTATTGAGTATATACTTGTCACTCGTGATAGACTCCCATGCTCCCTTAAACAGGTGTAATCTCCCCCCTGTTAGTATTGCGCCCCTACTTTCTATATGCTGGTAGGCAACAGACCCACCTACCTCCATGGTTATGGGTGTTTCTTCTGTCTCTTCCCAGACCAGCGAGTCTTGCGCGTTGACTGACGTGGCGGTGATGTTTGGGGGTGGCGCATTTTCCATGGGGTCCGCTCTGGGCCTTGGTCTAAAAAAGACTTCCGGTGATAATATGCGTATCACCAATCTAGTCACCAATCCCATATGGTAGACGTCGACTGGTGGACGCGATGGGGTGCTGCCGCTTGGGTATTGTTGTTTTGGGTTTGCTCGTCCCGGGGCCTGCCCTCATGAGACTGAAAGTTTTAGAGGCCTCTTCCATATCCTTTACTTTTTTCGTGAGGTCTTTGCCAAAGAGCAGTATGTCTGGCTCAGTGGCTGGGGTTTTGCACAAGCCCGCGAATTTTGGATTTAGGGCAGGTCTTATAATTTCTTTACGGAGGTCATTTATCTCGAACTGCGTGTTGCACAACAGCGCGAGAGTGTCCTTTTGGTTTGTGGTCATCTCCGTATTGTCCACGGAACGAGCAAATGATGTGATGGCTGACGTCAGGAGCCTGAGGATCCGCTGCGGTTTCAGCTCCTGGTTCCGAATATTTGTCCCGACGTGCCCCCAGATTTGGCTGTTGACAGCCGGCACTTTGAGAGACTCACAATTTTCTGGAGCTGTGTACAATTCTAAGGCCTCATTAACCACCTGCTCCTGTAGGGCCCTGTTGGAGAGGTGGTTAATGCTGGCCGCTAGTTTAGGCTCTAATGGCCTTCCTGCACGTGGGGCTGCCACGTAGCGGTCCACCACACCCAGCAGCTCTTCCTGGTCCTGCACCCCTTGCATACTCCCGACATACTCCAGCCAGCGTCCCCTCTTCCTGACCAGCCCAGTCCTGGTCGCCAAAGCTGCCCTCGGGTGAGGAGGAAGCGATGGCCAGTGCACAAGGCACTGTGGAGGGAGTGCCTGAACTCCCCCTGCGAGACTGCCCCTCACGCAGCGAGTCTCGCTGGAGCACCTGCTCCAGGAGCCGCTCCAGGCGGCTCATGCGGCTGTCTCTCCCCCGAACGGGTGGTGAGACGTCCCCGTCCGACGAGTCGGAAACCACCGGCCGGATGCTCTTCCTGGTGGCTTTACAACCAGCCCGCTGCTCAGGCGCTAGCGGGACTGGGCTCGGCCCAGTTTCGGGGATGGCGGAGCGCCGGGTAAGCGGTCCTACCGCCTGCTGCCCCCCACAGATGGGACGCTCCTCCGTTGGAGTCGAGCGGGGGACAGATTTCTTCGAGAGCCTTTTCTTGATCGAACTCATGTCTGAAAAACAAATCAGAGGCTCTCCTTGCAAAAGAAAAGCCGACCTCAGATTAACTTACCTGACGGTCCGTCTTTTAAACTGCAGCAGGAGCACCTGACTCCCGCTGCGGCCGCTGTTGCACTGCTGAACGCAATCATGCGCGCTGAGCGGGTTCTTCACGTAGTCACTCACGTGACTCCGAAGTAAAATCAGACTATACATAAGCACAATCATACATACCGGTAAGTACAATTGATTGTAGTGCAGAAATGGTAGATTTCTTCTGAGACAGTACACAGAATCGCTACATTTCCTGCACCACTTGTACCCTTCATAAGTCAAGTTCTTAAAAAGGTTGAGTCTTATTTTGGCCTTAAGCCTTAAATCCTAGTGGTGACACAGAGTCGGCGAGGTGGCGGTTGGCCTGGCCAGACAATGCCTCTGTACGCCAGGTTGCCTCTCACAGCTGTAATTGAAATCTCTAGAGTACTTCCATGGATGTATGAGGTGAGCTCACAACCTGTTCACCAGCATCAATCTTCTCCTCTGTCCCCCACTGCCACCATCATAAAGTTGCTCATCCACCCAGCAATCTTTACATTTATCCACACGTGTTGCAAGAAGCTCTTACCTGTTGCACGTTCAAGGATTGAAGCTTCTCCAAGTTATCCATAATGTCAAAAGTTTATATATGACCAGTCATTTTCAATAGAGCAGAAAAAAATAAGTGACTGACACTGTATAAGAATTTAAATATTTCAACTTCAGTGCAGAAAACTTCATATTTTCATAGTACATCATAAATTATTCTATTTGCAGTACTCCTCTTTCAAATAAGTGACTTGGATGTAAAATTCAGATGAATACTATTAGAAAACCGCAATGCATTTTTAAGAAGATAGTATGTACAGTAAAATTATAATTAGCATATTGTCATAGATGGAATCTGCGAATGCCTCATCTCACTTTGTTAAAGGAAGAATGCAAAACAAAGTTTTACTTGAACTATCAAATAGATGTGACACAAAGAAACAGTTGTTCTTTATCCTTCTCAATGGCTAACATATTTGGGATCAGCAACATTTCCTAACACATGTCTAGAGTCACTACCTAGGCAGAGAAACTAATTTAAGGTAGTTAACTGTGCCAGTACGTTTCATCCAGAAAATAATTGTTTGGTCAGCTTCTGGGTGAGCAAGGCTATGTGCTGTAGCTATATACTGAGGAATTGAATTCAGTAATTTTGTTGAGGTAATTAGTTCACATTCTGGAGCAACAATTGAGTACAGTAATAATTGCAATGCAGGAAACATGATCAAGATTTTTGAACTGATTGGGAAATCCCATAATAATTCTTGTCTGGGGTTACAGGATCATGGTTATGTGTTGCATGTCTTCGAACATTCCAATTCTGGGATCTCATGTTGGAGTTCCCAAAAAAAACATAACCTTCAATTTCACAGCAGTTAAATCATCAGAGATATAGCAATTCTTGATCATACAATGAAATTCAAAAAACTGTATGAAGGAAAATTGACACAGATTGTGGTGCTTTTGTCATATCATCTGGACAACGCATTTGCTCTTCGAACTGTAAAGCATCATCTGTTGCAGCCCTTCTTTGGTAATCAAGTCTCAAAGTTGTTCTTCAACCCAGTATTTTTTTTTAACTCATTTACTGATTTTGATTATTCATTGTCCAACTATGATTGCACAGGAGGTGGAGGCAGCGAGGCAACTGCTAGTATGGCTATAATTAATATTTTGTTCCGGAGTCCCAGGCTTTTAATCCAGTGACAATGAAGAAAAATCAATACATTTCCAAACTAAAATGATGTGTGCCTTGGAATTTGCAGGGGGTGGTGTTTACTGCCACTAACCAGAACATAAAAAAAGATCAGTTTAAAGGAATATCTGTCCGATATGGGTAAGTTTATGTACTCCTGTCTGTCAGTGTTTACAGGTAATTGAAATCATGTTGGCTAATCAAAAATCCCAACCAGGCATTTACTTGGCAACAAGAAATCAGAAATTCTGTGGTTATATATTTTCACTTGGGATTGAGAGATTGTAAGGCCTTAATGTAAAATCTGACACCATAGCCTTCTCTTTTTTCCAATCCATTTTTGATGCAAGGTGAGCCATAAAAACCTTACTACAGTGATTTTGTGGCTAAGAGGCCGTTTAAAATAATTCCTCACTAACCATCAACAACTGTATTGCAGTGTCCCCTTTGATCTGTTAGTTGTTAATGGATATGATATAGTTGGGATTATGGAGACATGGTTCCAGGGTGACCAAGGCTGGGAACTCAACATGCAGGGGTATTCAATATTTAGGAAGGGTAGGCAGAAAGGAAGATGAGGTGGAATGGCATTGCTGGTTAAAGAGGAAAATAAGGCAATGGTATGGAGAGACATTAGCTTGGATGCTGTAGAATCTGTATGGGTAGAACAGACCACCAAACAGCAACAGTGAGGTTGGGGATAGTGTAGACATCAAACGTTGTGAATAAACGCTTTCTTTCTTCAGGTATTATAGGTTTGGTATGCATGCACGTATGGTACTCTAACACAAAAGTCATTGGTGCTGCTGCGAGGCACATCTGTTGACTCACAGGCTCGAACTGATCTTCTGCTGATGTGGCAGGACACTCCCCTTAATTCTTGACGTCACGTACCCGTCAAAGCCTGTCACGTGACAGTCCCTGTTCTGATGACGAAGGTTCCACCTGTAAGTGGCCTGAACACCAGATAGCACCACATGACCCCCCGCCCCCCCCCCCCCCCTCCCTCCAGAGCCAGAGTAAGGGAATCGAGCAGGCTGACGAAACACGGCAGACTGAACTTGTAAACGCACAGGCAGTCCATGAGGGCAGATGTCGAAAAGGGATAGGGCGCGCTCACCTTCTACAGAAGGTGCACATAGTCAAGGGTGGTTCCTGCTGTGGGTCATGGGCACCCCGGCCGTGGGTCGGGACGGTGGGGCCCGTGGGCGCAGTCGGCGCTCCGGCTGTGGGCCATCCCGGCTGTGGGCTAAGGGGTGCAAGGAGACCAATGCAAAAAGCCGCAGGATGGACCAGATGCAGACCGTCGACCAGCGGGGGATCATGTCCTGCGAAATTTGGCACCCAGCAATGGCTGGGAGACGTTGGCAACAATGAAAACCAAAGGAAAACAACAACAACAACAAAGAAATAAGCAAGAAACTACTAACTATCCCAAGCTGAGTCATGACAGTTCAAAATAAAACAAAGTATGAAGAGCAACCATACTGTAAAGTCCAAAGTGGTTCAAGAATCCAGTTTTCGATGAGGAGAAGCTATTCTTGAAACTGAAGGTTGTAGAGACACCATCCGGCCAGAAGGGGCTGCTGTTGACGGCTGACAGAGCAAGGCAACTGTGTACCGGAGTTAGCATCGAGCCTTCCCCAACGAGGCAAAAAGGCTGACCTCCGCTCCTGGAAGTAAAGCATCGTTTTCAGCCGGCCGCGTCGGACATTATGGCCTCCGGGTGAGGTGGCCATTTTGACAGCCGGCCAAGCCGGTCTGTACTGGCGGCCGACCGAGGCGATTCCCTGATTCGTGTGGGGCGGCTGGCTTTGACGGGCCTCGCCCCACCGCTGGTGGTAGAAGCTCCACATACCGTCGGCAGTGGCTCTCGAGACCGGCTGTGTCCCTGCACCCTCGGTGGAGACTGGAAGCGACGAGGGATCCATCGTGGCACCTCTGACTCACAACTGACTGAGGCTCCGCCTTGCTGTTGGGCCGGCCACAGCCCGACCGCACGGGCAGCCAGAGGCTGGGGATTGGCGAGATCCGTCCCGGCGAGGAGCAGGCGGACATCGTCGGGCATCCGCCCCAGGTAGGCCTCCTCGATCGGGATACAGAGCTGGCGGCCGTCAATCAACGCTTGTATCTCGCTCATCGACACGGACGGCCTGCGACCGCCAAGACCACTCACGGGCGGGATTCAAGCGGCCCTATCGCGGTGGCAGAGACCACAGGTACATTACTGTAGTGTGTGGAGGCTGTCGTCGGAGGCATCATGCTGCAGTGCAGTGTTGGCTGTCGTATCCATAATGCAAATTCCAAAATACCGTTTGGGATCGCCGGGGTCACCAATGTGAGACATCAAACGTTGTGAATAAACGTTCTTTATTCAGGCATTATAGGTTGGGTATACATGCATGTTTGATTAACACAAAAATTATTGTTGCTGCTGCGAGGCACGTCTGTTGACTCGTGGGCTCGAGCTGAGCTTCTGCTGATGTGGCAGGACACTCCCCTTAACTCACGACGTCACATTCCCACCAAAGCCTGTCACGTGACACTCCACGTTGTGATGACAAGGTTTCGACCAGTAGGTGGCCTGACCACCAGGTAGAGCCACAATAGCATCAAACAGGAAATTTGGGATGCTTGTAGCAAAGGTACAGCAGTTATCATGGGAAACTTTAATCTACATATGAATATAAATTGGGCTATTCAAATTGGTAACAACACTGAGGAGGAGGATTTCATAGTGTATATGGGATGTTTTCTGTATGTTAGCCAATCAGAATGCTTAGTAATTATAACTCCACCTAATGCATGCTTTATAGTGTAAGAACTCGCCTACTGTCTTCAACAGCTGCAGTAGACTGAATGTACGATGTACTGCTTATGTGATGATGACCTGAACATTAAAGATGCTTATACCCCAACCAATGTGAGAGTGATGTACTTACATGGTGTCAGAAAACTGGGTCCAACCCACATCTGTTAACCGCGATTTATTTTCTTTATCAGTTTTTATTTGTGATTGATTTTGATGACATGGCTAACTCCTGCCGAAAGCCGAGTCCCCTCGTGTTTGATTCTGACGTAATCGAGCGCTGGCGAATGTTTGAGCGCAACTATGCTCACTACACCCGTATCGTTCACCGGAACGAGCACGATGATCTGACGGCATCGCTACTACTCAATCTAGCGGGCCCGGAAGCACTGTTCCATGCAGACAACTTTGAATTCGCCCCAGCACACCTCGACGCAAATGGTCAGGTCCTGGTGCCAGCAGAAACTATCGACAAACCTACGGTCCTACTGAGAAAGTTTAGAGATCTATGTGACCTGCCATCGAACCGTATCCTCGAGAGAACACGCTTCCTCGCCCGACAGCAGCATGTCGATGAACCTGTCGAATGATTTATCAGTGATTTACGATACATGGCTACACGGTGTCGTTTTGGTGAGTTGACTAACGAGCTGGTACATGATAAAATTGTGGAGGAATGAGTGACCGCAAGCCAAGAGCAGTACTGCTTCGGAACGCCGAACTGACTTTAGAACAAGCCATTCATTTGTGTCGAATGGCTGAGGTCGTGGCCCCACTAGCAGATTTTGACCCTGCCAGCCCTCAACAGGAACACAACATAAATCTAGCCAACTACTCTCCACATAAATTTTTAAACGCATCTCGCAAAGATCCCAATATCCCTGCCACGCGATGCCCCAATAGCAATTATTTCCACCCTAGGGGGCGCCAGTTTGGCGTCGCCCATGGGAAAGTTTGTCACAACTGCAAGAAACTTAATCATTCGCCACATGTTGCCGATCTCGTGGGAACACTGCTTCAAGGACAAATCTGCACCTGCTTCAACAAGAGCTGCCTGACTCCGATTCCCAAGAACAAGATGACACTTCCCACAGGAAATATTCCGATAACACAGACAATGACTCAGCCATGCTGTCCCTCCTGCGCTCCTCAGACAAGCTGCTGGATCCTGCAGTGACCATGGTAATAAACAACAAGGCCCTCATCGCCAATGTCGACACTGGTGCAAAGGTGAAAGTAATGTCACTCAGAGAGTTCAACAAGATAAGGAGCACTGAACTAATGAGAAAGGACTCCTCCACCCAAGATGCCTACGGCGGGGGGGAGTTCTCCACCCGTTGGGTAAAGCTGATTTGAAATACACTGTCAATGAGCAAACGAAAAACCTGATGTTTTAAATTGTCCAACCTAACTCTGAAACCCTGCTTGGCATCAACGCATGCCAGGACCTGGGGCTGGTTTATTTCGGGCGTGCTGTGCACAAACTCTGCCTGACAGAGGAAGCAACACAGCAGTTGCTCTCCCAGTACAAAGACCTGTTCGATGACAAACTTGGCAAGCTGCCCACGATATGCAAGATCACTGTAGATCATGCAGTCACACCAATAGTTTGTGCGCCCCACCGCGTTCCCCATGGTATGCGGAAGAAAATACACACCAAACTTAAATGCATGGTCTCCATTGGAGTAATTGCCGAGGTCAGCAAATCCTCCGACTGGGTCTCCACCATGGTTGTAACCACCAAGAAAAACAAAGAAGAGTTGCGGGTCTGCATCAATCCCAAAGATTTAAACAGAGCAATCAAACGCCCACACTACCCAATGAGAACCACTGAGGACGTAGCTGCGCAAATTGGAAATGCAACAGTGTTCTCGGTCCTTGACGCCAAGAGCTCTTTCTGGCAAATACCACTGGACCAGGCATCGTCTGCCCTAACAACTTTCGCCATGCCATTTGGCCACTACAGATTTTTAAGGATGCCTTTTGGCATCAACTCTGCCAGCGAAGTCTTCCAGCGCGCAATGGAACTGTTCGCAGAATATCCGTGTGCCATAGTTGTTGACGACATCCTAGTCTACACCGCAATGTGGCCAAGCATGATGCCAACCTGAAGAAGATACTAAACTGTGCCAGAGACATCAACCTGAAACTCAACCCTCGCAAATGCAAATTCCGGGTTCCGGAAGTCACCTATGTCGGTCATGAATTCACCAGCAACGGATTAAAACCTGATCCGTTCGCCTTCGAACTGATAATGGAACCCAATTCACCAGCCAAAAGTTCCAAAACTTTGCCAAACGGTGGAACTTTCAACATGTCATTAGCAGCCCTGAGTACCCACAGTCCAACGGACTTGCTGAACGCGCTGCTCGCAGCGCTAAACAACTCATGGAATGCTCCTACCTAGCAAAATCCGACATCCACCTGGACCTGCTAAACTTACGGAACATTTCAAGAGACAGTATTCTCGGCTCCCCCGCCCAACGATTAATGTCCCGCCAGACACGTCCACCACTGCCTGTCTCTTAGCAACAGCTGCAGCCTCAAGTCTGCTCTCCCACTGTGATACAAAAACGTGTGTAGTTTAAACGCGACACACAGAAGCGTTTCTATGATAAAACCAGCAAGCCACTCAAACCACTTATACAAGGACAAGTGGTACGACTACAAACTGACTAAGCACATACCAAACTGGGACATATTCATGGCCCCTCGAAGGAACCACGCTCCTAGCTGTTCGAAGACGATGGTGTCCTCTACAGACGCAACCGTCAACACCTCCTTCCTGGGAAGGAACATCGTCTGGCGCCCCCGAGTCCTGATGCCCCACCACTCGTGTTCACACCAACGCCTGTTGCAGCTGTTCCATCACCTGCCGCGACCAAGTCCACCCACTCCCCGCGTCGGTCTACCCCTGCGTCTCCTGCTGTAACCAGTACCCCAGGCTCCCCGCGTCGGTTCACCCCCGGTTCCCCCGTGGCGGTCTCTCCCGATAGGCCCATTGGGTCTCCTGCGGTATTACCAACCCCAGCCCCCATCTTTTCGGAAGGAAAGGGTGATGAGGCAGCCCCCTACCGCACGAGGACCGGGCGGGTTAGTAGGCCACCCAGTAGATTTAGCGATTTTGTTTCACCCCACTATTATTCTCTCAGCTTACCGTTTAAAGTGCCTTAGTTGCTTTTTTCATTTCTACAAGAAGAGATGTAGATTGGCTATTGCATGTTAGCCAATCTGAATGCTTAGTAATTATAACTCTGCCTAATGCATGATTTATAGTGTAAGAACTCGCCTACTGTCTTGAGTAAATGAAGTAGACTGAATGTACGATGTACTGCTTATGTGATGATGACCTGAACATTGAAGATGCTTATACCCCAACCGGTGTGAGAGTGAGATACTTACATTTTCCATGCCAATATGTAGAGTAACCAACTGGAGGCCAGGCCATCTTAGACTGGGTATTGTGAAAAGAGGGATGATTAGTTAGCATTCTTGTTGTGCAAAGCCCCATGGCAACAGTAACCATAATATGGTAGAATTTTGCATTAAGATGGAGCGTGACATGGTTAATTCAGAGACAGGGGTCTTGAAGTTACAGAAAGGTAACTTTGATGGCACGAGACGGGAATTGGCTAAGATAGACTGGCAAATGATATTTAAAGGGTTAACGGTGGATATGCAATGGAAAAGATTTAAAGATCGCAAGGATGAATTACTACAATTGTTCATCCCTGTCTGGCGTAAAAATAAATCAGGGAATGCGGCTCAACCGTGGTAAATGAGGGAAATTATGGATAGTGTTAAATCCAAGGAAGAGGCATATAAATTGGCCAGAGGAAGCAGCCAACTGGAGGACAGGGAGACATTTAGAACTCAACAGGAGGACAAAGGGGTTAAGTAAGTGGGGGAAAATAGAGCATGAAATAAAGCTTGCGGGGAATATAAAAATTGACTGTAAAAGCTTCTAATGATATGTGCAGAATAAAAGATTAGTGAAGGTAAATGTAGGTCCCTTACAGTCAGAAACAGGTGAATTTATAATGTGAAACAAGGATATGGCAGACCAGTTAAACAAGTTCTTTAGTTCTGTCTTCACTAAAGAAGACATAAACAATCTCCCGGAAATACCAGTAAACTGAGGATCTAGTGGGAGGGAGGAACTGAAGGTAATCCATATTAGTCAGGAAATGGTGTTAGGTAAACTGTTGGGACTGAAGGCAAATAAATCCCCAGGACCTGATGGTCTGCATCCCAGAGTACTCAAGGAGGTGGCCCTAGAAATCGTGGATGTATTGGTGATCATTTTCCAATGCTCTGAACACTCTGGCTCAGTTCCAGTGGACTGGAGGGTAGCTAAAGTAACCACACTTTTAAAGAAAGGAGGGAGGAGAAAACAGGGAATTATAGACCAGTTAGACATCGGTAGTGGGGAAGATGCTTGAGTCGATTATTAAAGTTGTGATAACAGCGCATTAGGTCAAAGACAGCATGGGTTTATGCTTGACGATTAATCTGGTACTTTTTGAGCATGTAACAAGTAGAATGGATAAGGGAGAGCCAGCTGATGGGGTGTATCTGGACTTTCAAAAAGTCTTTGACAAGGTCCCACACACGAGATTAGTGTGCAAAATTAGAGCACATGGGATTGGGGGTAGGGTATTGACATGGATAGAGAATTGGTTGGCAGACAGGAAGCAAAGAGTAGGAATTAACAGGTCCTTTTAAGATTAGTGGCTAGTGGGGGCCCGCAAGACTCAGTGCTAGGACCCTAGTTATTTACAATCTATCTATCTATACATAACTAAAACTCTGATCTTGTGCTCTTCCGCTTTGCGCAATTTATCTATATGTGCAAAAACAGTACTCAATAACACTACGATTTTTCGTCAGCTCGCTCACCTGTGCTGCGAGTGCACCAAGTTTCGTTCCGATCGGTAGTATGTTGTAAAAGTTAGCGAGGTTTAAAAATCGTAAAAACCGCGCGGGCGCAGATCAATCTCTCCTGCCAGTCAGTGCCGCGTGGATTGGTCACTTCTCCTGTCACTCCCGGGGACGGTCCGCCCCTTCCTGCACCATCGCATCTTTATTGAATCTGAGGATGGGCGACGGAGGTATCCAACCGGACATAATTTTTGGAGGCACCGCAGGCGGCCCGAAGTCGCCAATGTCGCCAAACAGAAAGCCGGATCCCAGAGTCTGATCTCAGCAGAGGATAATGTCCAGCACCCACTGTGAGTCCCAAACACACTGCCAGCTCCAGCCCCACAGCTCCAGCCCCGCAGCTCCAGCCCCTACCCTTCTGGTCTCCCTCGCTGGTTCCTGCCCCCCTCCCCCGTGATACAACCCTCTCCCTCATGACTCTTCCCCCATCTTTTCTCCAAGTTCTCCCCCCCCCAGCCCACACGCTGGCGCGGCCGTAACTGCTGGTGCGTTCGGGGCGATCCGAGGCCTGGCTCTGAGGGCGCCGACGGCTGATGCTCCTCCGGGGCACGCAAGAAGGGAGAGGAGTGACAACCTCCATATCCTGGCGAGTGAGAGTGGGGGAGGAGAGCGGATAGAGGGAGAGGAGGGGAATAGGGAGGGGATAGGAGTTATGGAGAGAATGACTGAGGGTAGGGGAAAGGAGAGGGAGGGAAGGATTGGGGAGGATAGGAGGAAAGGGATAAGAAAGGGGAGGTGAGGAGGGAGGAGGGGGAATAGAGGTAGAGGAGGGTGAGAGTAGAGGAGGAGGAGTGGGGGAGGTAGGGAGTGGGGAATAGAGAGAGGAGAGCATTGGGGGGGGTTGAGGGGGAGGGATAGGGTGAGGTGTAGGGGAGGTGGGGAGAATAGAGAGATAGGAGGGGGGTATGGAGGGGAGAGTTATTGAAGGAAGGATGGAATGACTGAGGGTAGGGGAAAGGGAGAGAGAGGTGTGGGAGGGATTTGGGGAGGGGAGGAGGAGAGGGCAAAGAAGAGTGAGGGTGAAGAGGAGGGGGAGAGAGTGCTAGGGATGAGGGGAAATGAGCTGTGCCTGTGCAGTTGGGGACCAAGCCTCCTGTGTGACAGGGACCCAACGGGTACCACTTAGCATGGTATATATTAACGATTTAGATGAAGGAATTAAATGTAACATCTCCAGGTTTGCGGATGACAAAAAGCTGGATGGCAATGTGAGCTGCGAGGAGGAATGCTATGAGGCTGCAGGGTGACTTGGATAGGTTTGGTGAGTGGGCAGGTGCATGGCAGATGCAGTATAATGTGGATAAATGTGAAGTTATCCTCTTTGGTGGCAAGAACAATAGATTATTATTTGAATTGTGGCAGATTAGAAAATGGGGAGGTGCAACGAGACCTGCGTGTCCTTGTACATCAGTCACTGAAAGTGGGCAGGCAGGTACAGCAAGCAGTGAAAAAAGCCAAGGAAGTCCTCCTGCAGTTGTACAGGGCTCTGGTGAGACCACACCTGGAGTATTGTGTGCAGCTTTGGTCCTAATTTTAGGAAGAACATTCTTGCTATTGAGCGAGTGCGGCGTCGGTTCACCAGGTTAATTCCCGGGATGGCAGGACTGACATATGATGAAAGAAACACTAGACTAAGTGGGACTCGTTGGGTCCCAGTCACATGGGAGGCCTGGTCCCCCCTAACGCAACCCATTCCCCAATGCAATAATCCACCACTCACCTGTTCCCCCAACACAACCCGTTTCCCCAATGCAATATTCCACCACTCAGGGGAGGGGGTGTGGGGGAGGGGGTGGTGTGCATGTGGGGGAGGGGGGTGGGTTGGTGTGGGGAGAGGGGAGTGGGGAAAGGGGGGGTGTGGGGATAGGGGGGGTGTGGACAAAGGGGGGGGGTGTGGGGAAAGCGGTGTGGGGGAAAGGGGGTTGGGGGAAGGGAGGAGGGGGATGGGGTAGGGAGGAGGGAGAAGGGGTGTGGGGAGGGGGGGGCTCATGCTCTGCTCTGCTCACCCCGCACCTTCAGCTTTCGGCCACACACAGCAGATTCTGGTCCCACTCTGGCTTCACTCAGAGGCTTCCAGTTCAACTCAGCAGCATCCGGCTGGTTGTGCTGGTCACCGAGGAAGCAGTCCATATGCTGCTCACCCCCCGCGGGCTGCACGCTCTGCGCGGGCTGCTCAACACACTCCGCCCCTTCAGATTGTTATTCTCCTCGCCGCGTTATTGACAGCGGGTTCCGGAAGGGGCGGTTTTCATGATTTTTAAACCTTCATAACTTTTGTACTGTTTTACCAATCGGAACAAAACTTATTTGACTTGCAGCAGAGGAGAATGGTGAGAAAGGTGGTGAAAAATCATGGTGTTTTGGGGGATCGTTTTTGCACAAATTTAAATACAACGCAGACAGGGTGGTCAAGATGAGAGTTTTAATAATAGTATAGATATAAAATTCTTAAGAGATTGGACAGGCTAGATGCAGGAACGATGTTCCCTATGTTGGAGGAAACCAGAACCAGGGGTCACAGTTTAAGAATAAAGGGTAAGCCATTCAGGACTGAGATGAGGAATAACTTCTTCACGCAGCGAGTTGTGAATCCGTGGAATTCAAGGGAGAGTTAGATATAAATCTTAGGGCTAACGGAATCAAGGGATATGGGTAGAAAGGAGGAATGCGGTACTGATTTTGGATGTTCAGGTGGCAGTGCTGGCTCGAAGGTCCGAATGGCCTACTCCTGCACCTATTTTCTATGTTTCTAATGTAAATGGCTCCCACACTATAGGCACTGGGATAAGTGCCTATAGTGTCATCCGCAAACTTGGAGATGTACCCCACTAGTCACTACCTGCCATTCTGAAAAGGACCCGTTTACTCCTACTCTTTGCTTCCTGTCTGCCTGCCAGTTCTCTATCCACATCAATACTGAACCCCCAATACCGTGTGCTTTAAGTTTGCATACTAATCTCTTATGTGGGACCTTGTCGAAAGCCTTCTGGAAGTCCAGATATAACACATCCACTGGTTCCCCCTTATCCACTCTACTAGTTACATCCTCGAAAAATTCTATAAGATTCGTCAAACATGATTTACTTTTCATAAATCCATGCTGACTTTGTCCAATGAATTCACCACTTTCCAAATGTGCTGCTATCCCATCTCTAATAACTGACTCCAGCATTTCCCCCACTACCGATGTTAGGCTAACTGGTCTGTAATTCCCCGTTTTCTCTCTCCCTTCCTTTTTAAAAAGTGGGGTTACATTAGCTACCCTCCAATCCTCAGGAACTACTCCTGAATCTAAAGAGTTTTGAAAAATTATCACAATTTCTGCGGCTACTTCCTTCAGTACTCTAGGATGCAACTTATCTGGCCCTGGGGATTTATCGGCCTTTAATCCATTCAATTTACCTAACACCACTTCCTGGCTAACCTGGATTTCACTCAGTTCCTCCATCTCATTTAACCCCCGGTCCCTTGCTATTTCCGGCAGATTAAAAGATCCTATAGCGGCGCTCCGCCATAGGTTCTTTGTTCTGCCGATCTGGAGGTGAGTGTCGCTGAATGAGGTTCTCCTCACTGTCGGCGCAGCTCGTGAAGCCCTGCCCCTCCCATCCCCTGCCCGCTCATTCCAGCTGTGGGTTTCCAGAGTCAGAAGAAGCTGTTCCTGTCTCTCCGCATTTCAGAGCCCACTCTCTCGCCCGGCTCCCCTCCACCACCCCCCCCCCCCAACTCTTCTCAGCTCCTCCCCTCTCCTCCATCCCTCTCTCCCCTCTGCTCTCCACCCGTCACAGGGGAAGACCTCCTCTCCGGGGAGGCCCGATCATCTGTCCCCCACCCCCCCCCGGCCCGGCCCGGCCCAGCCCGGCTCTGTCACGCTGGTGGGTGCGTTTACCTTTGCGGAAGCCACGAGCGGCTGGTCCCCCCGCTGCTTTTCACCGTCCTCTGATCGCTCTGTGCCTCGCTCGGGCTGCCGCCTCGCCCCCCTCCTCTCTCTCTCTCTCTTTCTCTCCCCTCTCTCCCCTCTCTCTTTCTCCTCCCCCCCTCTCGCTCTCTCTCCTCTCTCTCTCCCTCTCTCTCCCCCCTCTCGCTCTCTCTCCTCTCTCTCTCCCTCTCTCTCCCCCCTCCATTTCTTTCTCCCACCTTCCTCTCCCCCAACCCCATGTTCTCCCTCCCCTAAACCCCCCTCCCCTTCACACCCTCCACTCCCCCCTTCCCTCCACCCCCTCCACTACCCCCTTCCCTCTACCTCCCCCCTCCCCCTCCCTTCCCCCACCTCTCCCCCTCCCTTCCCACCCCCTTCCCTTCCCCCCCTCTCAGCCCCCCTTTCCCCCCTCTCTCTCCTCCCATCTCTTGCTCCCCTCCTCTCCCACCCTCCCCCCTCACCCACCCTCCCTCTCTCCCTCCCCTCCATCCCCCCTCTCCCTCCGTCTCTTGCCCTTCTGTCTCTGCCTCTCTCTCTGTCTCTCCCCATTCTCTCTCTGTCCTCACTCTCTACCCCCCTCCTCCGTCTCTAGATGCGCCTGTGAGTTGGGGGCTATGCGTCAGTGGATAGGGCGGTTATGGGGTAAAAGAAACAAATTATTAATATTAATATAATATCAAGGGGGGTAGTTAGTGTGTGTGTGGGTGTGGTTAGTGTGTGTGACGCCGCACCCCCCTCCCCCTCCCCCTCTCTCCCTCCATGCTCTCTCTCCCCCTTTCCCCCTCTCTTCCCCCTCCTCTCTCTCCCCCCTCTCCCCCTCCACCCCCTCTGCCCTCCCTCCACCCCACACCCCTCTCCCCTCCCCCTCTCACCTCCCCCTCCCCTCCCCCTCTCACCTCCCCCTCCACCTCCCTCCCCACGTCTCATTGCATCTCCCCTTTTCCTAATCGGCCACCATTCAGATAATAGTCTACTTTTCTGTTTTTGCCACCGAAGTGGATAACCTCACATTTATCCACATTATACTGCATCTGCCATGCATTTGCCCACTCACCCAGCCTATTCCATCTTTAATAACTGACTCTAGCAGTTTCCCCACTACCGATGTTAGACTAACTGGTCTGTAATTCCCCGTTTTCTCTCTCCCTCCCTTTTTAAAAACTGGGGTTACATTAGCTACCCTCAAATCCTCAGGAACTACTCCAGAATCTAAAGAGTTTTGAAAAATTATCACTAATTCATCCACTATTTGTGGGGCTACTTTCTTAAGAACTCTGGGATGCAGCCTATCTGGCCCTGGGGATTTATCGGCCTTTAATCCATTCAATTTACCTAACACCACTAACCTGGATTTCACTCAGTTCCTCCATCTCATTTGACCCCCGGTCCCCTGCTATTTCTGGCAGATTATTTATGTCTTCCTTAGTGAAGACAGAACCAAAATAGTTATTCAATTGGTCTGCCATGTCCTTGTTCCCCATGATCAATTCACCTGTTTCTGACTGCAAGGGACCTACATTTGTTTTAAGTAATCTTTTTCTCTTCACATATCTCTAAAAACTTTTGCAGTCTGTTTTTATGTTCCCTGCCAATTAACATTTAATTTTTTGCCACTTGGCCCATGCACAGATGATGTTCATAAGTTCAGAAGCATAGGGGAATGGAGCAGACTTAGGCCATTCGGCCCATCAAGTCTACACCACCATTCAATCATGGCTGATCTATCTCTTCCTCCTAACCCCATTCTCCTTCCTTTTCTCCATAACCACTGGCACCCGTACTAATCAAGAAATTTTGGGAATCCCGCACCAGCATTCCCAAGTTCCTTTGCACCTCCGATTTCTGAATTTAGAAAATAGTTTATGTCTTTGTTCCTGTTACCAAAATGCATGACTCCACACTTTGCTACACTGTATTCCATCTGCCACTTCTCTGCCCCGCTCCCAACCCGTCCAAGTCCTTCTGCAGAGTCCCTGCTTTTTCTACACTACCTATCCCTTCATCTATCTTCGTATCATCAGTAAACTTGGCCACAGAGCCATCAATTCCTTCATCCAAGTCATTAGTATACAACATGAAGAGTAGCGGCCCCAGCACCGACTCCTGCGGAACTCCGCTGGTCACTGGCAGCCAACCAGAAAAAGCCCCCTTTATTGCCACTCTTTGCGCCTTCTGCCCTCCAGCCAACCTGCTATCCATGCCAGTATCTTCCCTTTGATACCATGGGTTCACATCTTCCTTTTCAGACTCACGTGCGGCATCTTATCAAAGGCTTTCTGAAAATCTAGGTCAACAATATCCACTGACTCTCCTTTGTCTGTCCTGTAATTTACTTCCCCATAGGATTCCAGCAGATTCATCAGGGAAGATCTCTCCTTTACAAAACCATGCTGACTTCGGCCTATTTTATAATGAACTTCTGAGTATTCCATAACCTCAGGACTCTAATGTATCCTGCTATGCAAATTCACCATATGTCCCTCCCTGCCCCAGTCCCTCTCTGCCCCGTCCCTCCCTGTCCCTGTCCCTCCCTGCACCTGCTCCTCCTTGTCCCTCCCTGTCGCTCCCTACCCCTCCATGTCCCACCCTGTCCCTATCCCTCCCTGTCCCTGTCCCACCCTGTTCCTCCCTGTCCCTGTCCCTCCCTGTCCCTCCCTGTCCCTGTCCCTCCCTGTCCCTGTTCCACCCTGTCCCTGTCCCTCCATGTCCCTCCCTGTCACCGTCCCTCTGTCCCCCTCCCTCTGCCCCTCTATCTGTCCCCCTCCCTCCCTGTCCCCGTCCCTCCCTGTCTCTCTCCCTCCCTGTCTCTCCCCCTACTGCTCCCCCTTCCTGTCTCTCCCCCTCCCTGTCTCTCTCCCTCCCTGTACTCTCCCTCCCTGTCACTCCCCCTCCCTGTCTCTCCCCCTACCTGTCTCTCTCCCTCCCTGTACTCTCCCTCCCTGTCACTCCCCCTCCCTGTCACTCTCCCTCCCTGTCTTTCACCCTCCCATTTTCTGTCCTTTTGTCTCTCGCTCTGTCTTCACAGCTTGAACATTTAAAGAGCCCTTGGTTCTCTCATGTTATAGTGGATATTAGACCTCAGTCAATGTCTGTATTTAGGCCATGAACTGCCTATAATCCCACTCTTTGCCTTCTGTCATTCAGGCAATATACTATACTGTTGGCCAGCACAATCTTTGTTAGAAAAGTATTCTTGCAGTTATAACACAAATGAGATATGGTGGAAAATTTGTTATAATTACATGAATAATTCATAATGGACAAGGCTTAGTTTCATTGTAAGCTAAACCCCATCTCTCGATTGCAGAATTTTGCAATGGTTACAGGTAATTATTTATTTGCACTCTCCAAATAATTTTCAAAAATAGTTTATAGTGGTTTAGTGATTATATTAATGGGTTCTTATCCCCAAAGCTTGAACAAGTGATTTGGAGATATGAGTTCATATGTTACCATGTCAGTTTATAACTTTCAATTCCATTAATTTAAAACACATTTAGAATAAAAAAGTACAATTTTTAATGGTTGCTTTGAAATAAATGGATTGTCATAAGTCATAGTCAGAGAGTCGTAGAATCTTACAGCACGGAAACAGGCCCTATGGTCCAACTCGGCCACACTGACCCATTTAAACTAGCCTCATTTGCCCACACCTACCCCATATCCCTCTGCATTTCCAAACCATGTATCTGTTCAAATGTATTTTTAATGTTGTTGTACCTATTAATTCTCCTGTACCACACTCCCTGTCTTATGCTGTTAAAAGTCACCTGTGCGTGTTGCTTTTAGCTGTATCAGCCCAAGCCTTTGTGCCTGGAAGTGCCATGATATACCTTTATTTGCTGTTATTCGAATGGGAAATCTTTGAGGAAATAGCAGGATAGATAAATGAGAGTCAGTGGATCTTGTTTATACTTTGGATTTTCAGAAGGCCTTCAATAAAATGCCGCACTCGAGGTTGATAAACAAGATAAGGGTGAAGATACTAGCATGGTTAGAAGATTGGCTGAATGACAGAGATCAAAGAGTAGGATTAATGGGGCTTTTTCTGGTTGGCTGCCGGTGACTGGTGGTGTTCCACAGGTGTTAGGTCCGCTACTTTTTATTTTGTATAATAATGAATTGGAACTTGGAATTGATGTCTTTGTGGTCAAGTTAGATGATGATACGAAGATAAGTGGAGGGGCAGGTAGTGTTAAGGAAGCATGGAGTTTGCGAAAGGACTTGGACAGGTTGGGTGAATGGGAAAAGAAGTGGCAGATGGAATGCAAAGTTGCCAAGTGTGCGATCATGTAACTTGGTAGTAGGAATAAAGGCATAGACTATTTTCTAAATGGGGAGATAATTCAGAAATTGGAGGTGCAAAAGGACTTAGGAGTGCTGGTGTTGGATTCCCAAAAGGTTAATTTGCAAGTTGAATCGGTGGTAAGGAAGGCAAATACAAGGTTAACATTCATTTTGAAAAAACGAGAATATAAAAGCAGGGATGTAATGCTGAGGCTTTATAAGGCACTGGTCAGACCGCATTGGGAGTATTGTGATGAGTTTTGGGCCCATATCTGAGGTGGGATGTGGTGGTGTTGGAGAAGTCCAGAAGACGTTTACAAGAATAATCCCAGGGATGATTGGGTTAACGTATGATGAGTGTTTGACTGCTCTGAGCCTGTATTCAATGGAGTTCAGAAGGATGGAGGGGAGGATCTCATTGAAACTTACCCAATAATGAAAGGCCTAGATAGAGTGAATGTGGAGAGAATTTTTAGATTCCACACTATAATTGCACTAGAATCTAGGACCAGAGGACACAGCCTCAGAATAAAAGGGCATACCTTTAGAAAGGAGATGAGGAGGAATTTCTTTAGCCAGAGGGTGGAGGATCTGTGGGATGCTTTGCCACAGACAGCTGTTGAGGCCCCGTCTTTGGGTATTTAAAAGCATAGATGAACAGATTCTTGACACAGAAGGTAGTTGAGGCCAGTTCATTGGCTATATTTAAGAGGGAGTTAGATGTGGCCCTTGTGTCTAAAGGGATCAGGGGGTATGGAGAGAAGGCAGGTACAGGATACTGAGTTGAATGATCAGCCATGATCATATTGAATGGCGGTGCAGGCTCGAAGGGCCGAATGGCCTACTCCTGTACCTATTTTCTATGTTTCTATGTTGATTAGTAATGGCTCTGTCCAATGGTACGAGTTAATTCCAAGAGCTCTCCCGAGTTTAAAAAAAATCAAACTCGTGGTAAGCAAGGAGACTGAACGTAGCAGGTACATCGGAGCTCGGGAACGTCTCTTAGCGGCTCGTAACGCTGATGGCAGCGGCTCGCAACACTAATGGAAGACTCGCTAACGGCATGTAAGCTCGGGAAGACTCGTGAAGATTTTTCAACATGTTGAAAAATGTCCACGAGAGCCCCGAGTACCGACGAGTGGCCATTACCGTAAATCTGCGAGTTCGAATCAGGGCAAACTTGGGAGAGCTCTTGGAATGAACTCGTATCATGGGACAGGGCCATAAGGGTGTTAAAAGTTATGGGGACATGGCAGGAGAATGGGGTTGAGAGGGAAATATAGATCAGCCATGATTGAATGGCAAAGTAGACTCGATGGGCCAATTGGCCTAATTCTGCTCCTACGACATATGAACTTATGAACACCATGTTGTGAGCCCGCCACTTCTCAATATACAACCCCTATAATTTTCTAAAGGCAAATTAAGTTAAGGCATCATTTGGTTAACGTAATAAGCTGCTTTACTCCACAGTACAGCATTAAATATGATAAAAGCCACTTGGTAAAAGGAATACATTTTCTCTGTACATTTTGTTCCAAAGTAAATACACAGCCCTGTTATCGAACATTAAATTCACTAAAGGGAGTAGAATTGCTGTAGGCCAGTTTTTTTATTTGAAGTCAGGACCAAACACAATGCTCTTAATCCATTTAACGACTGGAGTTTTACTTTACCAATGGAGCACTGTCCTTGCCCATCTGATACAATCATCAGCTACTTCTTCTCCAGTCTCCTCTTTCCACTATTTGTACCCAAATGACTATAATGCTGTGTGTTTTAGCCTTGTCTCCAAGTTTGGTGTTAGTTAATATATGTTTTCTTCAGTGAGCTCCAAATCTTTGCTCTAGCTTCCACTTTAATTATGTACGCTCAAATACACAGCGCATTCTCTGATCACCTCTATTTTATGTGTTTCTTCATTCAGAAACTTCTGTATTTAGTATTAATGTGGGTTTCAGAACCTCCATTTGTAATTAATGTTTAGTATTTATTTCAGCATGATTTCTAGTAGTATTGCACCTTTTTAAAATGTTTGGAAAAAATGCTTTGGATCTATCTCCATATATTTAGCTGTATATCTGCAGACTGCAAAAACACTCCTGAGGGTCATTGAAGGGAGGATGAACAGAATTTAGGATGCAAGTGGTTTTGTTATTTTTGCATGTGAAAAAGATAGCACTGTCTTAACTACCAACTCCCACAACTCTGTGCAACAAAGTGTTGCATGACTTTCCATGTACTTAATAGGACAGGCATACCAATACTGTGTAAAACTCACAGTTTCCTCTTTGATGTTTTGTCACCAGCACACCCCACCTTCTTAAAGCACCATTTTCACAAATATCTATTCACAATGCATGAAAAGCAGAATGATGGAGAAGAGAATGATGAAGACCCAAGCCACCTCGGAGTATTAATTGCCTTTACATGCAGACACTAATATATGCTGGATCCTTACCCATTCTCCTCATTGCACTGAAGCTCTTCTTAAAAAACACCTGCTGTTCTTCACTGCACTGCATGTAACTTGTCTGGGCTCAAGGTCCAGTAACTTAGAGGCCTTTTACCACATTTCACCCAATGTAAATCATGTAACTTAGGTGCTGAATCCAAGTTGCTTGGAAATTAGTTGCAACAATGTTCTATTGTCACTAAACAGTAAATTTTAAGGAAATTTACTTCCATATTCAAATTCAAATTAATGTTATTTTGTGGTACACTCAGTGCCATAGGTATTTATAATTTATACATTAAAGTAATACCTATTGTGCAATTTTATTTTTTTTTGCACACATCCACACATCAGAATAAGATTTAAACAGATATTATTTTGAAATTATATCTGATTCAAATATATAATTATTAAACAAAAATTAAGTTAACAAATTAAAATATGTTTAATTTTGTTTCTTCTACATTTTGACAAACTAACTTGTTCTCCATAAGTAGTTTTTAATAACAGAAATTACTGTGAACATAATTTAATTATGGAAAAAATGCTAATGCAGAAAATGAGCAAAAGGATCCAGAACAGTGTTTCTCAGCAGTGACTCTTAAAAGAAAAAGTTACCATGCCAATCTCACAAAACATTGTTTTCTTGACTCGTTTTCCTTTACAAACTAATTTAATTTACAGACACTTCAGAATATATTTAAAATTCAGTGCCCTTTTCTCAAGGCCTCCTCAGATATTAATGCGTAATTAGGCTCTGCAATTGTCTACATTTCCAGCAGGTGCTCCCAGAGATTACAGATTGTGTGGATAATGTTTGATGAACAATAAATAATTGGGCTATTGGAATCTATTGGAACACTCTATTTGTTTGAAGATTCCAAAATAAATGGAAAGTTAGCACTCCAAATACGCAGCTATGGTGTTTGAATCTCCAGTGGTGCAATATTTCATGGTGAATAAAAATCTAAAAGCATTAGATACTGGAAATCTGAATTGAAAACAGAAAATGCTCAAATGGTAGCAGATCTGGCAGCCTCCATGGAAAGAGTATTAGCAATATTTTTTGTTTTAGTTCATGGTGAATGCTCACCTTAACTGCTAAAAAATGAAGCCTAAACTACCTCTGGAACATCTTTAGCACCTTCATCTTCCTCCGTTCGCCCTCTTGCTAAATATCACACACATGCACGGGTGAATTATCATTTCTGGAACAGCTGCAGGCTGACTAATGTATTATCTTGCTAAGGTGGTGTGGGTTCATGTATCTTGCACCACATTGATGTAGCATAGATGTCCAATGCAGTGAGGCATGGCATCAAGCTAGCATCAATATTGTACATAAAGCATACTAACTGAACCAAAAGATACCTCAGAATTGTAGTGGCCAAACATTAAAAAAAAATGTTCTCCAAATTTACTGTGCCATTTCTAATGAATTTTTGGAGACTGAAAATTTGCATTTATCTCCACTTCACTTTGCCAAAATTAGCATTTAGTCAATAACTTTATTTGAATTATTGTGAAGCCAAATGAGACAGCACTGGTCTGTTTTTTTTCTTGCACCTTTCAGCTCAAACATATTACTTGGTACCCCAGCTTACTAGAATTGTATCTTGAGGAAAGAGGAGCAAGAACAGCAGAACATCCAGAGGCTTACTGAAAGGGGGTACTAAGAATGGACCCTCCAAGGCTACATCCCCCTTTATCCCTGTAACACCTACAGCAATATGGTCTCTTGCACGTTTGGACTTCAGTATTAGTCGTACATTAATTTTCCTGGGTTCAAGGCACCAAATTTCGCTCATTGAACTTCTCTACATTCATCTTGTTGCTTAAGATATGGTTCATGACACCAACATGATGGGCCAGCTCATGAAAAATTACGAGACAGAGTACACCACAGCTGTGTTGCATCCCAACTTGGTTTAGGAACAGCCCTGCTCAAGAACAATAAATTGCAGAGAGATTTGGATGTTGCCTGGTCCATCACACAGACTAGACTCCCTACCATTGACTCCATCTATACTTCATGGAAAAGCAGTCAAATGAAAGACTTGTCCCACCCCCATCATTCCTTCTTCACTCCACGCCCGTTGGGAAGAAGATACAGAAGCTTGAAAGTGTGCACCAACAGACAAGGGGATCAGCTTCTTCTCCTCTGTTATCAGGCCTCTGAATAGTCCTTCCATAAGTTAGGATTCTGTCCAATTCAACTCTTCCTCATCATGAGCATTAGACTTTGTCTCTGGAACAGTTGCACTACATTGCAAAGAGCTACATTCTGCACTTTGTTTTTTTCCCTTCGCTCAACGTATTCTACTTGTGTTTGGCTTAATATTATTTATCTATAGTATTATCTGATAGCATATAAAACAAAGATTTTCACTGCACCACAATGTACGTGAGACAATAGTAATATAGTTTAGAGATACAGAATGGAAACAGGCCCTTCATCTCACCTTGTCTGCACCGATCAACTGTTGCCAAATCTACTGAATGTTTAGTTTAATTTAGTTTAGAAATACAGCATGGAAACAGGCCCTTCGGCCCACGAGTTCATGCCAATCAGAGATCCCCTCACACTAACATATCCTACACACGCTGGGGACAATTTACAATTCTACCAATCCAATTAGCCTACAAACCTGTATGTCTTTGGAATGTGGGAGGAAACCAGAGCAGCTGTGGAAAATCTACATGGTCAAAAGGAGAACGTACAAATTCCATACAGACTGCACCCTTAGTCAGGATCGAACCCGGGTCTCTGGTGCTGTAAGGCAGCATCTCTACCGCTGCACCACACATTTAATTTTTATTTCAGAGTTCCTGCATCTGCAGTTTTTTTAATTTTCATTATTAATATATTCTATTGCTGTTTAACTTCACCCAATTTAAAGGTTGAGAAACAATAGAGAACAGAGAGTTAAATATATTGGGTTAATTAGAATAAAATTAGAAAAGGACAAGAAAGGGAAAGAAGTGTTAGATTAAGATAAAAGAGAATTTCCTCCTGGTCCTCCAATTCCTTCCCACATGCCATGAATATGTAGGTTGGTAGGTTAATCGCCATGTTGATTTGGCCAGATGTGTAAATGAGAGGTAGAATCAAGTGAGTAGTTAATGCGTATGTAGGGGAAATAATGTTGGTTAGCATAGGATTGATATAAATTGGGTGGTTAATGGCCCATATCTTTTTATGACTATGAAATAGGAAAGACTGCTGGTCAGGGCACACATGGATCACAATTCTTGATAATTCTTATGTTTGTGATTTCAAATTTTACTTCAACATGGTGCTGAACCTCATTTTTGAATGTATACTAAGCATAACATATATTTATGACACAGCCTCTCTATTGCTCTTTTGCCACATTACTATAATAACAGGCAGTGCACTTCTAGTGCAAGATGAGCATGCTTCTTGCCTGCCAAATTGGTTCCTTAAGCACCAGCAAATTAATAGATACATAAAGGTGTCACAAGGAATATTTTAGATATTGGGGGAAAGACAAAGTACCAAAGTATGGAGGAAGCGGTTTGGGAGGAAGGCCTATGGGAATTTGGCACTGAAGACTATGTAAAAAAAAAAACTAGCTTCCTGATATAATGTAAAGAAAAGGACCAAAACAAAATGATGACAAGAAATTGTGTTTATTTTCCTCATCATTTGGAACATGGGTGTCAGTGGCAAGGCCAGCATTTATTGCCCATCCCTTAATGACATTTGGTAAGTGCTGGTGACCCACTTTATTGATCTACTGTAGACCTTTTGGCATTAGTACCTCTACAGTGTTGTTGGGTTGGAAGTGCCAGTATCTATACCCAGCAATAATCAACAATATATTAGTGACAGAGAAAATGCTGGAATCTATAATACAGGATGTCATTATGCAATACTTTGAAAATTATAATAGAGTTGAGCAATGGTAATATGGGTCTAATGAACACAAATTATGTTTGATAAACCTGATTGACATCTTTGAGGATGTGTCTAGTAGGATAGTTATTGGGAGATCAGTGAATCTAATGCATTTCTATTTCAGAAAGTATTCAATAATGTTCTGAGTCAACTAACTGCTTGACACAGTCATGCTCACAATCAACATGTCAAGGGACTTCCATCACCAACAGAACAAACATACCAGTTGGGAAAATAAAAAGTTATGAAAGTGGGTGATGATAGACTGGAAATCCTGAATATTGACCCAGGGCCCCACAATGTTTCATGGCAACAGGCTAAATGTAGGGAAACCTGCTTCTTACTGCCTACTATCCCCCTCAGCTCATAAGTCATATTTTCACATGAAGAATCACTGTGAATCACTGAAAGTAGCATGGCACTGAATATCTTTACTGGGTAGGAGACTTTAATCTCCATCATCATGAGTGACTTGGTAGAATCACCACTGACCGAGTGTGATGTGTCTTAAAGGACATGGCTGCCAGATTGGGATTGAATAAACATGACTGCTAAACATACATAACCTCATCTTCACCAACCCACCAGTTGCCAAATAACCCATTTAAGACAGCACTGATAGGAGTAACCACCACACAGTCTTCCTGCAGACAATGTACCATCTTCCATTGTATTGTGTCACACTTCAGTCACACTAAAGGGGAAAGAACAGGCTGTTCTAAATTGGGAATTCAATTTGGTGCTATGAGCCAACACATTATCTAACCTTATAATCCAGCATATCACTCATTTTATCTTGATAATAAGGCATCAAATGTGGAATGAGTAATGCAGAATTGCTTACCTAAAAGTGTTCCAGTTTGGCAAAACATCTATATAACTAAAAGTCTCATCTTGACCACTTCCTGTCTGCGCTGTATATTGTTTTAGAAAAACGGCATCCTACAGCGTTATGATTTTTGGCCATCTTACTCACAGTGCTCCCCCGCTGAGGCAGCCCTGAGGATTTTTCCGATCGATGAAAAATAAAAAAGTTATGAGTATTTAACAAATCTTGATCAGCCCCTTCTGGGGGGAGGGCAGGACTATAAAACCCCGGATGCCTGGACGTGAGTTAGTCACTCTGAAAGATCGCGAGGGAGAGGCCACAACTCTCTGCTGTGAGTCTACTGAAATGTGAGTCCACTGAACTGTGAGTCTACCCTTTATGTGCTTTATGTGGTTATGAGGTTTATGTGGTTATGTGCTTTATGTGGTTAAGTGCTTTATGTGGTTAAGTGCTTTATGTGGTTATGTGCTTTATGTGGTTATGTGCTTTATGTGGTTATGTGCTTTATGTGGTTATGTGCTTTATGTGGTTAACCCTTTATGTGCTTGCAATAAATGATTTGTTAGCCAGCAATGTGCTTGCAATGAATGATTTGTTAACTCTTCATGTGCTTGCAATAAATGATTTGTTAACTCTTCATGTGCTTGCAATAAATGATTTGTTAGCCAGCAATGTGCTTGCAATGAATGATGATTTGTTAACCCTTAATGTGCTTGCAATAAATGATTTGTTAACCCTTAATGAAATTAAATGAGTTGTTTGGCCTGCCCTGTGCTTTTGCTTTGCCTTTGCTTTGCTTGAGCTCACCTGAAATGAAAGCAAATGGATTGTATTGTTGGCTGGTCCCACCTGCCCTGTACTTTTGCTTTTGCTTTGCCTTTGCTTTGCTTGAGCTCACCTGAAATGAAAGCACACGGATTGTATTGTTGGCTGGCCCCGCCAGCCCCGTGCTTTTGCTTTTGCTTTGCCTTTGCTTTGCTTGACCTCACCTGAAATGAAAGCAAATGACTTGTATTGTTGGCTGGCCCCACCTGCACTGTTGCCTGACTTGACTTGAAATGGATTGACTTGACATGAAATGGATTGAAATGGATTGTTGGCCCTGCACTCACTATGCTTGACTTGACCCACAACACCCATGTTAACGCTCCAGAACCCCCCCCCCCCCACTGGCCACCAATATTGGAATTGGTGGCAAAGTGGATATTGCGTTGGGGGACCAGCTGTCCCGTGTGAACCTGGGACCCAACGGGTCCCACTTAGTCTACTAGAGTTACTATATGCTTGCTAAACAGCAAGTACAGCACACTGTAGACTTATGTAAGGGCCTCCAATTACCAAAAGATAAGATCAAACTTATGCAGTCCTGAAACATTTAGTCATGAATGATGAAAAGCAGTTAAATGGTTAATGGGAAGAGAGTCAAGGGTGCTTTATTGTCAAATGTCCCAGATAGAACAATGAAATTCTTACTTGCTGCAGCACGTTGAACACATTGAGACATGGGCGGAAATTCCGGGACACACACACACACGTCCCCCCCCCCCCCCCCCACCAATGTTTTGTAATCTGAATTTTGAAATTTGGTGAAAAAATCTATTAAACATCTCTGCTTTCCGCGAGACAGTGGGGGGTGGGACTGATGATTGAGGGCGTCAATTTGACGAGAGAGATGTCAGTCAGCAGACAGTGGAGGGGTCGGGACATGATGATTCAGCACGAAAATTGGAGGTGGGAGGTGTCAGTTAGAGGCTGAAGTGGGGTTATGGGACTGAGGATAGAGCGTGGTGTTTGGAGGAGGGAGACATCCTGGTGGAGCAAAGATCATAGAGCGGTGTTTGAAACGTCCCGTTCGCAGGGCCTTTCATCGCCCGACCCAATACGGCTTAAAATCGGCCACAGGATCTTCCATCGCCCCGCGGTCAAATTGCTGCGTCGAGGCAATCGAGGCTCCCGATGTTGAAGCCCCTGCCGGGGATGAAAGATCCCATGGCCGGTTTTAAGCCCCATGATTCGGGGCTGACGAAGCTGCTATTGCTGGAGTTCGGAGTTGGCCACTAACCAGGGTAATTCCCGATGTGATCGTCCACAGAAGCCTCCGAAGCCTCGCGTGTGTGTGCATGCGCGTGCGGCCACCAAGAAATTGTGACCCCCTCCCCCAGGTTTTGACAGGGATTTCCGCCCCTGCATTGAGAGAAGGCTCAAAAACAAATCTTGCTCAACATGTCAGCTCCAAATACATGTCTGAAGCATTTTTAAGTAAGGACGTCATATCTGTGCATAAAACTTCAGGTGTGGCCTCAGTAAAGCCAGTATAATTGGAATATAACTTGGTTGCTCCTATATCAAAGTACAGGTCCACGACCGATTTTCCGGCACCTTTGGTTCCAGAGTCTTTCTGGATTACCTATTTTGCTAGAGGTCACGGCCTCCGAGAGGAGTCCAACGGTACTGAACGGTCCGCCCAGGCAGCTGAGGAGCTGTGATATCGGGCTGCAAAGTCAGCCTTGAAAGTCAGCTATGGGAACAGATCTGCCAGCTCCGGCCGGGCTGGAGTTCCAGAGCCCTGGCCGCAGGCGGCAAATTCAACCCACTGATTGGTTACGGAAGTCGGCAATGGGAACGGATCTGTCGGACCACCAGTGCTGGACCACCATTTGCCAGAAAATCGGTGTAGACCTGTATCTTGTAATTTAAGAAGGAACTGCAGATGTTGAAAATTCGAAGGTACACAAAAAAGCTGGAGAAACTCAGCGGGTGCATCTATGGAGCGAAGGAAATAGGCAACGTTTCGGGCCGAAACCCTTCTTCATACCTTTGTATCTTGTAATAAATGCTAAAATACCATTTGCTCTCTTAACTGATTAACATATTGGTCTTCAGAAACTTGCATTGAAGCAGACCTGAGTCCCTTTGAACATTTATCAAACTCTGACTAGTTAAGGTATGCTCAAATTTTTTATTAAATATTTCATTTTCCACATGATATTTTAACTACCCTATGCACAGACGTTCACTCAGCATCCTTGAAGCCTTTCTACATTCTCGTTTGTACTCGCATTCCCACTTCGTTGAGTATAGTGAACAAACGTGGAAGTAAGAAGTTTGATACCCTCAGACAAATTATCGATATAGTGCAGAATCTGAAAATCCATGTCCCAAGCATGAATCCCTGCAGTTCTCTATTAATCATGCTGACCTGAGAATGATCTACTGATTCTGACTTTTTGCTTTGTGTCTAATAGCCGTCTTAATTTATTATTCCGAATACCACATCCTCCACCTAGAATCGTTAATAAAATGTAGTGTTCAAACTCGGAAGTTGTACCAGATTAAATGTAGTGAAAGCCTGAAATGAGCCAATCTTCATTTGATTCGTTGAAAAGGACAACAAAGGATTATAAACCCCATAGAATACAAAGAACACACCTTAATAAACGAAAAGAGTGGGGGGGTCTAGCGCTCCCTAACTTTATGTATTATAATTGGGCAGTAAATATTAAAAATATGATTCACCTGCTGGACAATTCTGCCCAGCAGGCGGACTGGATTGTAATGGAAAAAGGGGATTGCTCCCCGAGTAATATAGGAGCGATTATCCTCTCACCAATAAATCTGAATAATAAAAATTATAATAAAAACCCAATTATACATAGCACAATTAGAACATGGAAACAAATAAAACAGAATCTAAAATTAAGAAACCTATCTCTCTCAATACCAATAGCCAATAACCCATCGTTTAAACCATCAATCATAGACAAATCATTTATACATTGGGAAAGAATGGGAATCAAAACGCTCGAAGATCTGTATGAAGTGGGAAAATTACTATCATTTCAACAACTACAACTGAAATATAATTTGAAAAATAACCAATATTTTAAATATCTTCAAATTTGTGATTATTTGAAAAAATACACAAAAGACTATCATAATATGCCTTCCGACTTACTGGATGAAGCAATGAAGACAAACGCGGAATCAGCTAACTTAATATCGTACTTATATAATATCATTTTAAACATAGAAATACCCACAACAGATGGAATTAGAAGAGACTGGGAACAAGAATTAGCTATAAACATTTCAAAAGAGAGCTGGGATAAACATTTACTACAGGTGCATAAATGCTCGATCAATGTACGACATACGCTTATCCAATTCAAAACATTACATAGACTATACTATTCAAAAACTAAATTAAATAAAATCTTTCCTAATGTTTCACCAATCTGTGATAAATGTCTGTGTCAAGAAGCTACCATAGCGCACTCTTTTGTTTTTTGTACAAAAATCCAAAAATTCTGGCATGGAATATTTGATATTTTTTCAAAATTAATTAAAATAAAACTGGTACCAAAACCAGAATGGATCATTTTTGGGATATCGGAAGGTATCCCTGAATTAAACGTGTATCAGAAGAATTTACTCAATTACGGGCTAATAATGGGAAAAAAGCTCATACTTAAATTCTGGAAAAATGCGCCCACACCAACAATAAAAATGTGGATATCAAATATGTTTGAAACATTACATCTGGAAGAGATGAGATTCCTCTTAGCAGATAAAGCAAACCAATTCCAAAAGACGTGGTCTACGTTTATGGACCTATTACAAGCATGAGGTGCAATAGTAATTTTAAAAATAAATAAATAAATAAATGGTATCAGGACCTGGCATTGGGAGATAAAACAACAAAAACAGACTTGGTTGGTAGTCTTTCTGCGGAGTTTAATGTTATAATAGAGCGATTGTCCTTACTTTCTTTTTCTTTCTTTTCTAGGGTCTACTTTCTTACTTTACTTCCTTCTCTAACTTCTTTTCTAAGGGGCTTTCTTTTCCCAACACTCTCCTGCACTTCACAACTCTTGCGCACCTTCTTTACTTTCCTTACTTCTATCTTTTTCTTAAAGCTTTAAAAAAAAAAAAAATGAAGCGGTACAAAAAATGTATTAAGATATATGTGTTGTGTGTTATTGTAATTTACCGTACTTCTAATAAAAAAAAAAAAAAATAAATTAAAAAAAAGAAAAGGACAACTTTATAATGTACTAGACTAAGTGGAACCGGTTGTGTCCCAGCATCACATGGGAGGGCTGGTACCCTAACGCAATATTCCACCTCTCCACCAATTCCAATATTGGTGGCCAGTGGGGGGGGGAGGGGGCTTTCTGGAGTGCTAGTATGGGTGTTGTGCGCTGAAGGGACTGGTTGCCAGGGGGCTAGTATGGACATTGTGGGCCGAATGGATTCTTAGGCTGGCACTCAGTCACTCAAGCCTGTTGTGCTGGCAGCTCACTCACTCACGGCTGGTGGGCTCGCTGTTGACTCACAGGGCTATTCCTTAAAATTCCATTTCAAGCAGGGTGCAAAGGCACAAAATTCAAGTGCAGTTTCATACCATTTCAAGCAGGGTGCAAGGGCACTAAAGACAGCGAGTCGTGACCTCTCCCTCCCCCATCTTGCAGAGACTGAGCCATGCCCACACTTCCGGGTTTTATAATCCCTCCCCCCCTCCCACCAGGCGCATTCATGGCATGATTGACAAGAGAGAGAATCGCAACATTTTTTAAACACTAATAACTCTTTTACTTTTCATCGATGGGTAAAATCCTCAGCACCTGATGAGCGGAGGGGGACTCTGAGTAAGATGGCCAAAAAAATCACAGCCATACGGGTAGTGTTTTTACTAGTGTTAGCACTTTCAAAACCAAAGGCAAGGCAGCTAGCTTTAGCACTTTCAAAACCAAAGGCAATGCAGCTCGCTTTAGCACTTTCAAAACCAAAGAAAAGGCAGCTCACTTTAGCACTTTCAAACCCAAAGGCAAGTGCTCGCCTTCGCACGTTCAAAACCAAAGGCAAGGTAGCTCGCTTTAGCACTTTCAAAACCAAAGGCAACACAGCTTGCTTTAGCACTTTAAAAACCAAAGGTAACACAGCTTTAGCACTTTCAAACCAAAACACACTTTTGCATTTTCAAACTACATTTCAAACCACATTAAGGGCACGGACAGGTCAGTAAAACCACTCACAGTTTAGTAGAAATGTGTTCAGTGTTATTCACAGCTCAGACTGCGAATTGCCACCTCTCGCTCCCCCATCTTGCAGAGAACTGAGGCACCTTCACACTTCCGGGTTTTACAGTCCCTCCGGAAGGGGCGTGGCATTCAGGAGAAAAAATCTCGACATTTTTTAAACACTAATAAATCTTTTATTTTTTATCAATGGGAAAAGTCCTCTTGTCTCGCGCAGCGGAGGGGGACTCTGAGTAAGATGGCCAAAAATCACAGCCGTAAGTGGCAGCATTTTTTCCAAAATCAATATACTGAACAATAGGAAGTGGTCAAGATCAGACTTTTAGTAATATAAGATTACTGCACAGGTCATTTTGACAAAAAAATACTATATTGCATTGTTGCATCTTTTTCTCTTTTTTGTTATTGGTTATTGGGGAGTAGATTGGTAGGTGATATTTCTCATGATGTATGAGGAAGGAATACAAGAACATAAGAAAAGAGAAGCAGCTGGCACCACAAGAGTGCCCTAGTGTCCAATAAGATTGTGATTCTCAGAAGAAGGGTCTCGACCCGAAACTTCACATATTCCTTTTTTTCCAGAGATGCTGCCTGACCCGCTGAGTTACACCAGCATTTTGTATGTATCTTCATAGTCTCCTGTTCTTCAGATTCATTTTTGAACCTTCTGATCAAGTACTGCAAAAATTTCTAAACACCTGTTTTCGCTTTTTTGTCATGTATTGTCATAGATTGGTGATTAAAAAATGAATTGAATCCATTTTTGAATAAGTTTGTAACGTTACAAAATGTGGAAAAAGTGAAGGGGTCTGAATACTTTCTCAATGCACTGTAGGTTTCCTCCATTCAAGATTATATTTTCTTTATTTAAACAGATCTCTGCTGATCTCCCATTAACCAAGAACTACCTGCTTCTGTCATTGCCTTAGTTATTAGTTAGGACATTACATCACCACAATGAACTGACTAGAATGATGTTATATAGTCCTACAGCATGGAAACATGCCTTTCAGCCCAACTTCTCCATACTGACCAAGATACCCGATTTACGCTAGTCCCACCTGCCTGCGTTTGGTCAATGTTTCTCTAAATCTTTCTTATCCATGTACCTATCCAAATGTATTTTAAATGTTGTAATAGTACCTGCCTCAACTACTTCCTCAATACCTATTTACCCACCATCCTCTGTATGAAAACGTTCCCCCTCAGGTTCCTATTAAATTTTTTTCCTCTCACCTTAAACATATGTACCCTAGTTTTTGATTCCCCTACTCTTGGTGAAATCACTGTGCATTCACCCTAAAGGGCCTGTCCCACGAGCATGCGACTCTATGCGGCAAGCGCAACCAAACCAGAAGCGAGGGCCGCGCGGAGGTCGAGTGAGTGACATGAAGTTCGAGCAAAGTCCGCGGGAAGTTCGCGCGTGACGTACGGCGTCCCTATTGCTTTTCCATTGACTTAACACAAAAGCTGTGATCGAGGACAGTCAAAAGCCCATAACTTTCTTAAAAATTAAGAGAACTGAATGAAATTTCAATTATAGATTGAAGCATTCTCAAACAAATATAAAACATCTCACTTGGATGACCTGAAATTAAAGCATATAATTAGTTAATGACCTAATTGTAGCTAATTACAAAATTGACCGTTGTGACGGAAATAGTACCACGCATGACATGCCTTTCTGCCCACTACTTTCCCATTAACAATGTCCTGTAGATTCCATTTCTTAAGAAAAGGATATTTTTTTTTAAATAGCCTAAGTATCCAATGAACAAACTAATCCAATTCACACAAGAAATCACAATATAACGTGATTTTTAAATCTCACTGTCATGAATTTATATGCCAGATGGAAGGAATTTAATGTTTAATTCCCATAAATTAATCTAGAAACATCCACTCGATATAATTATTATTTTTTGCACAATGCATGTGGCTAAAACTGTTGTGTATATTTAGTATAAAAATATTGACTATGGATAGACAATAACACAAAATATAGACGATTTAGATGCTCTTATGACATGATTGTCCAAAGTAAAAGAGCATTTTAATCATCTTGCGAGTGGGTGTTTCTGGAAGGCGATCGATTGGAACATTGCATATGTTTGAACCCCATATCGGCATCTGTGAATTTGAACCCCATATCAGCAGGAAAGACACTGCCGGTTCGTATGGAGCCCAAATAACATTTTCACAATGTAAAATTAGATTAAAGCCATCCCAAGAAGCAAGATTATATGTAAAATAAACGACTTGCCCTTTGTTTTGTCCCGTTCTTGCGATTCGTCACGTTGTAGGCGTTGAGGGCATTAGAAGTCGCCTTTTATTTTAATCCAATTATTAAATTGTCTAGCGATTTTAAAAAAACGGGAAAGGAAGTCCAATCGATTTTTCTTCAGCAGCTAGCAGCCCGAGGAAACCGCCTCCGACAAGCAGTACTGCATTTTAATCCCGCCCCCCTCCCCCCCAAGGCGCCAAAGTCGCGCACACGGCCAGTGGCAGAACTGCAGTGCTGCTGAAGGTAAGTTTTGTAACATCGCTAAATACTGAATGGTTATACTGTTGGAGAATATTTATTTTGCATAACCAAGGCCATTTATAGGGAATTACACAACCTTCTGGCTTTGTATTGTGCAAAGTGTAATTTTGAAAAAATGTACCAAGTGGGGAGCTGGTTCCTGGATGGGTGCTTAATAGAAGGCTATGTGAAATGCAACGGGCATTGCAATTTAAAGTCATTGTATTCCAGCTGGTCATTGGAATAAAAGAGAAATCTCACATTTGGAGCCAATCCCATCAAAATAATTCCCCTTTTTTTCCCAATAGTGTATTCTCTCAATATTTTGTTTTTCACCACTCCTTCTACTGGTCACCTGCTTTGGAGCAATTCTTCAATAGTAGCCCAGCCAATTACTATCCCAACCTAAAATTAATGACACATTTCTGCAATGTATGATAATGAAATCACTGATTTATACCTTAAACTACAATATTATTCAGAAAAAAATCTATTTGATTCCTCATGCTAAACTTTGTTTCCACTCTGCCTGTTCCAGTTACAGGAATTCATACAGACACAACATTTGCATCGACATGCTGCAGCAAGGTTATCACAAGTCTTTTTCAGAGTTCACCACTCTGATCCTATATTGGAATGCTGTAAGGGAGAATGCAGGCCCTGGGTCAGACATATGGATGGAAGAACCATTGAACAAACAGCTAAATAAACTGGATCATCTTCAGTATTTCCTTACTAGGGCTGAGGCAGCCGAAAGAGCAGGTAAGTGAGGTCATATTGGTATTGGTTTATTATTGTCATGTCTACCGAGAAACAGTGACAAACGTTGTTGTGTGCTATCCAGCCAAATCATGCCAATCATATCAGTGTAGTGCAAAAGGGGAAAAAGATGCTGTAGCGGCAGATTTTGGACTATATCTTTCAGGTAATTAGCACCCTAGCCGCTAATTGGATGAGAATGGATAAGGGGAATATCTTCGGTACGCATGCAAGCTGCCTCAGAGACCTTCAGAGCTTCTCCATTCATAAAGCTTCAGCACACAGTCTTTTAATGAATATTTTCTTTATTGTAGATAGAAAACAGTAAGATACATCCAAGGTTTTTCCGACTTGTTACGGCAATCTTCTTCGAACTCCAGCTCATTACTTTAGATATTAGAAAGCTCCTCGTGTCTCCGTAACAATAACATGCAATGACATGGTCGAAGGATTAACCTTCTCCATCGTCTCTCCATAACAAATCTAAAAACTAAACTTCTGCGCAAGCAGTTAAGCTGCAAACACGCCCAAAGACACGTTATAAATCCCACCCACATTATAACGGGCAGTCTAAAATTTAAAGGCACATGCCATCCACAATGACATGCAAAACAGGCCAAATGGCCACTACAGATACAAAATGCAGAATATAGTGTTACAGCCACAGAGTAAGTGCAGATAAAATAAGTGCAATGAGCTTCATTGGGAGGGTAGGAATTAATTGTTTCCATATGAGAGAAATCTTCAAGAGTCTGAGAACAACAGGAAAGAAGATATTCTTGAATCTGATCCTGTGTGCTTTCAAGGTTTTGTATCTTTTGTTCGACGGGAGAGGGGAAAAAAGAATGACCAAGGAGTGAGTGGGTTTTGATTATTTTGTTTGCTTTCCCAAGGCAGTAAGAAGTATAGATGGAGTCAATGGGAGGGGAGACTGATTTGCATGATGGGCTTGGCTGCATTCACAACTCTCTGCAATTTCATGTAGTCTTGGGCAGAGCTATTGCCAATATGAGTTATTATGCATCTCACTAGGATGCTTTCTATGGTGCATCTGTTGAAATTGTTAAGAGTCTTTTGAGACATAACAAATTTCCTTTGTTTTCTGAGGAAGAAGAGTTATGCCAGTTCAGTTCAGTTTAGTTTATTGTCATGCGTACCGAGGTACAGTGAAAAGCTTTTGTTGTGTACTAACCAGTCAGCGGAAAGACAATACATGATTACAATTGAGCCATTCACAGTGTACAGATACAGGATAAGGGAATAACGTTTAGTGCAAGTTAAAGCCAGTGAAGTCTGATCAAAGATAGCCTGAGAGCCACCAATGAGGTAAATAGTAGTTCAGGACTGCACTGTAGTTGTAGTAGGATGGTTCAGTTGCCTGATGACAGCTGGAAAGAACCTCCCTGAATCTGGACGTGTGCATTTTCACGCTTCCATATTTTGCGAGGGGAGAAGAGGGAGTGGCTAGGGTGCGACTTGTCCTTGATTATGCTGCTGGCCTTGCCAAGGCAGCATGAGGTATAAATGGAGGCAATGGAAGGGAGGTTGGTTTATGTGATGCTCTTGTGAATCTACAATAATGGCTTTGCAAATTTCTTGCGATCTTGGATGGAGCTGACCCTATACAGTGGTGTCATCTTTAAATATGTAAATAAAGTTAGAGCAGCCCTTGATATCCAGATGTTCCAGGGATAAGTGTAGGGAGATGCCATCTGCCATGGACCTGTTGCGGTGGCGGGCGAATTGCAGTGGATTCTGACTTTCTGGCAGGTTGGAGTTAATGTGCACCATGCCCAGCACCTCGAACCACTTCATGACGTGAACCTATGAATCTGAACCTGAAGAAGGGTCCTGATCCAAAATATCGTCTATCCATTCCCTGCACAGATGCTGCCTGACCCATTGAGTTCCTCAGCACTTTGTGTTTTACTCAAGATTCTCTTATCTGTAGTTCCTTATGCCTTCATGGTGATGGGAGTCAGAGCCACTGGGCAGTAGTCATTAAGGTATATTACCTTGTTTCCCTTTGGCACAGGGATGATAGTGGTCTTCGTATAAAGCATGTGGGAACTTCATATTGGAGGAGGGAGGCATAGAAAATGGTCTGTGTGGTTAGTCTGGAACTCCAGCTTTGTCAGGTAGTCTCTTGCCATCCTTGGTTTGCAATAGTGTACTTAAATTTCCTGTACAGGTCGGACACATCTGACTTGAATGCCTCAAACCTGGAATTCAAGAGGAAGTGGATCTCACTTTTCAACCAAGGTTTCTGGTTAGGGAACACTCAGATTGACTTATTTGCCACGTGTGATATCCTAGCAGTCACTTAGGAGCTTATCTGGTTCAGCAGGAATTGATGCAGGAAGTGCTAGGCTGAAGGGGGATGAAAATAGTTTCAGGAACAATTAATATTTTTGAAAATGTGAGCATAAAAGCTTCGTTCCAGCAAGCTTTTCCTGAAAGTATGAAAACATAATATGATATTTTGGTGAGTTGAACATTTTACCTTTACTTTTATGGAATTTCCATTTTGTATCATTAATAACATAAAAATAGAAAGGGGTCTTATCTCTGAAAGCATATTGGAGAGCAATTTTATTTCACTTAGATGAGTTATTCAGCTTTTAGTTTATATATGCATAGCATTGGATATGTAGCAGTGGCTGTCTGATCATGTATGTAGGCATCTCCTTAAGCAAGAAGATATCAAAGCTGAATAAATGTTGTACTAATTTACAGGTAACATGAAATATATAAGATGACTCTGCATGTATGTTGGAGGGGGATGAGGGAAATTGACTGATCATGCAAATATATTCATGAACACAGAGAATACTGGAAGAAATGCATGGACCAGGCAACATCCATGAAAAGAGAACAAAGTCACATTTCAAATCAATGACCCTTGTATATATTTGTTTGTTCATTCTTTTTAGAGAAAAAGTCATTAATACAAAAACACACTACAGTAAACCGCTGTAATGGTCATTGGGGGGGGGGGGGGGTGAGTAACTCAGCAGGTCGTACAGCATCTCTGGAGAAAGGTCGAGCCTTCTTCAAACTCTCGGTGTGAAATCGGGCCTGAAATCCAGGTAAGTTGATGCCCCCGGCCGCTGGAAGTCTGGGGAGAGGTGGAAATTCTGCTGACCTGCTGAGCTACTTCAGCACTTTGTGTCCTTCGTCATTGCTCAAGTATCGATTGAAGCCATTGCTTGTTATTGGGTGTGGCCTGGAAGTGGCTGAGGAGGTTGTGTTCCCAGCGGTGGTGGCAGTAGGACTGGCCTGGAAGCAGCCAGGGAGGCAGTGCGGGCCGGCTGTGAGGGTCGTCAGTGGCGTCGGCAGCTCTGCCTGGTGGTAAAGGTGTGGCCCGGAGGCGGCTGAGAAGGAGGTGCGAGAAGGCGTCGGCAGCCCCGTTCGGTGGAGAAGATTGGTAGGTCTGGCCTAGATGTAGCTGGGAGTGCGGTGCAGGCAATGGATGGCATAGACAGCCCGGTCTGGTGATAAAGGTAGGTAACATGGCCTGGAAGCAGCCGGGGAGGCAAGGCCAACCGGCATCGGCAGCCCGGCCTGGCGGTTAAGGTCAGTAAGTCTGGCCTGGATGGTGTCGGGGAGGTGGTGTCGCTTGGTGTCAACAGCCCGGCCGTGCGGTGAAGGATGGTGCCACTGCAGGTCTCAGCCTCCAGCGCAATACAGCAGTGGGTCTCGACTCGGAATGTCACCTATCCATGCTCTCCTGACCTGCTGTATCCTTCATCATTGCACATGTTGATCTGCTGTCGTGTCAGGTTCTCTGGATGCTTTCAAGAGAGAGCTAGATAGGGCTCTTAAAAATAGCGGAGTCAGGGGATATGGGGAGAAGGCAGGAACGGGGTACTGATTGGGGATGATCAACCATGATCACATTGAATGGCGGTGCTGGCTCGAAGGGCCAAATGGCCTACTCCTACACCTATTGTCTATTGTCTATTGTGTCGAAATTGCTTGTCAATTTCTATGACTTGTCAATTTCAATAGCCGCAGCAGTGTAATGGCCAGTTCTCACGGTGCGACCTGAAGCAAGATGTCACCCGAGTGAAGTGGTCGTGGTCCAGCACGAGTTCCGCACGATATAACGGGGGGTAGATAAAGAGTTCCCACGGTACTCGGCATTTCTGTTATTTGTGCGAGTGACTTGTCCGTCTCCCGATCTTTCCCGTTAATCTTGAATGAACATCGTGGACTGTAGTGTTGTTAATCACGTGGCACAAATGATGTTACTTTTTTTCACACACTATATTGGTTTTTTTCACCCGAGCTCTTTAATGAGCTGAAGAATAATCTGTTTTTTTTTAGACAAATGTTGTTTGGTGTGATGCACCTTCTCTCAATATGTGCAAGAAGTCGTCTTTTTATTTTGTCAAATAGGAATAAAGACTGTGTCTCACATTGACCGTGATGATTGTCTTATTTTATTATCTACTGAGAGGTGAAACTTTCAGTCTGAAGAAGGCTCTCGACCCGAAACGCCACCCGTTCCTTCTCTCCAGAGATGCTGCCTGTCCCGCTGAGTTGCTCCAAGCAACTGGTGTCTATCTTTAAAGGACTGACCACCGGGCTGGATGTCGGGGCTGGCGTGTTGCGTTTCACAGACCGAACTGTCCAACAGATGGGCACTCCCTCTCAACCACATTCTCTTGCCTTCTCCCCATAACCTCCTGACAGCCGCACTAATCAGGAATGTATCTATCTCTGCCCCTATTCTTCACCCTTTTGACAGTAGTTTTGTTTTATTGGAGACGCGGGAGACAGCGGATTCTGGAATACTGAGCAAAACACGAAGTGCTGGAGGAACTCGGTGCATTTGTGTTTAAGAAGGAACTGCAGATGCTGGAAAATCGAATGTACACAATAATGCTGGAGAAACTCAGCGGGTGCAGCAGCATCTATGGAACGAAGGAAATAGGCAACGTTTCGGGCCGAAACGTTGCCTATTTCCTTCGTTCCATAGATGCTGCTGCACCCGCTGAGTTTCTCCAGCATTTGTGTGTGAGGGTGGGAGTTGGGGGGAGGGGGGGGTGGGGGAGAGAGATAAGGCAGCCTGAAGAAAGGGTCGCATGTCCATTTCCCTCCGTAGATGCTGCCTGGCCCGCGGAGTTCCTCCAGTCTTAGAAACTGCTTTAGACAAAAAGAGACACAAACTGCTGGAGTAAAATAGCTCAGCAAGTGAGGTACCTGAACACTCAAAAATGAAAAAGAATGAAAATGTGATTATTTCACCTCCCTTCAACTATTTTGTGTTTCAGCATGAGAGGGATTATAACATTAGAGACATTCATCTTGTAGTGATGTGTTAATGAAGAATTGCAGACATCAATCTGATAGTAAAAAATATATTTATTTAACAATGAGGTAAAACAAGCACTGACAATCAAACTGCTCAGTTACTCACCGTTCGCAGGAATTCCCACGGTACCCGCAAGAGTTATTACGGATATCGCACGGGCCACTGCGTTCATACAATGTTGCAACGCTCACCAAAAAGTGCTCAAGGCACTCTTGGAGAAATTCAAAAATGTTTGAATTTTCTCCCGACCTTACCAAGTCACACGGCTACCTGCCGTTAGCGCCACGGAGGTCCTCGGTGGTCCATGAATGCCGTACTGCTATCGCAGAAGGTTCCCACGATGTTAAGTCTTGCTTCAGGTCGCACAGTGAGAAAGCCCTTTAACTAGCACCCTGTGTTCTTAAAGAGACAGTGGTGTCTAATTACTGTGGGGATGCTCAGTCCGCTATAACTAAAATCTGTTATAAAAAGGTCTGTAATAACGAGGGTTTACTGTAGTACAGAATTTACTGAATTGGGACATCTCATGTTGTGCTATTTTTTCTGACACCCCTCACTTCAATAATGTTCTTGTCCTGTAACTTGCTGGAAGAGTAACCTGATACATGACAAGAACAACAGGACATCAAGAAAGTTGATGAACAATAGAGCAAACGATGCATTGTCCAAGTAGAATAACTAATTAAGAATTAAATAGTTGAGGGGGAAGCAGCCGGTGAATACAATTACAGAAATATAAATACAGCAAATGAAATATAAAATTAAGATTGAAAAATAATTGGGATAGAAAAGTACATAAACCTTTTAAATAATTTACGTAGTTGTAAAATATCCCCCAAAATAATTCATAACTATACTTTCAGATGTTTACTTGCTGGGTCAGATAAATCGATTGGCAGTCATTGATATTATCATGTTAAGGGCCTGTCCCACGAGCATACGACCTGCATGCGGCAAGCGCGACCAAACCGGAAGCGGGAGCCGCATGGAGGTCGAGTGATCCCCGTACAGGGCCGGTCCCACCAGCATGCGCCTACATGCGGTGAGCGCGACCAAACCAGAAGCGGGGGCCGCGCGGAGGTCGAGTGAGTGACGTGAAGTTCGAGCGAAGTCCGCGGGAAGTTCGCACGTGACGTACGGCGTCAAGACTGCGTACGGCGTTGAGACGCTGCGTATCCCCGTCGAGGCCATGCGTACAGCGTCGAGGCGGCTGCGGAGTGGCATTTTTGAACACGGTCAGTTTTTCGGAGCCCCGCGCGATGTCGGGACCAACTCCGCACAACTCCATACGGCTCCGGCGATTGAAGTGGGACCGGCCCCGCGAGGCCGTACGGCTCAAGCGACCACGTTAGGTCGCGCTTGCCGCATGGAGTTGCATGCTCGTGGGACAGGCCCTTTAATAAACAAGATTCTTTGATTGCTAATTACTAGATTCAGTAGTTCTGTGGTGAGTTAATTGAACTACACCGATTTATAAAAAAGAATGTTTAATGGTGATTGTATCAGAAAAACTAATAGTACAGTTCACAGTGTCTCTCCCTTTCCATTTTATTATCTGATTTGCATTCTGCATAATTCATCAGTAATTATATTTTTAGTCATTTCTCAGGTACAATGAATAGCTACTGTATGCTTAAAGCTGCTTATAGCAGTGTTTTATTGACATTAGATGTGTTAAAAGCTTTACATTTACACAGGATTATAAAAGAAACATATAAGTTGCATACACAAATTATTTGTAGATAGCTGAATTTGTGTTTCATAAATTAAATTTAGTGATGCCATACTAATGTTAATTTTCCTTCACTTTATTATTACAATGTCTTTGTGAAACTGTGAAACCTGTTGAATTTTATTAGTGGGAATATAGGTAATTTCTATATGCTGTCTCTGGCATTGTAACATATGTTGGATGAATAAGTGTGTATTGGTGACTTATTGCCCATGATCGTTTCTAAAATATTACTCTTTTTTTGAAGGTTCGTTTGAGGAAGTCTATAATAATCAACTTTCACTGGCATGTTACTTTAAAAAGGTTGCTGACAAACTACTTTCAGATCACTTCTTTGAATCATGCCTCTCCACCAGTAAAATGATCGTGCCATGTGGGGGACAGAAAATGGCAGAAGCAAATGCCAATATAGGCACAGCCTATGAGGAGAAAGGTACTTCAAATTCATTTACATTATTGTATGCAATAACAACTCGGAGAAAACGAATACATTTACTATTAATCACAATCTCCTCAATGGAGGGGAAATTAAATAACAAACTGGCACTGGGTATTATTTATTCTTACACATTTTCAGTGTTTTTGTTGTTTAGTGATTTGATCTGATATTACATTTGGATCTTGAGTTTTTAAAACCATATTCCTCAAATTTGCAGAACCAGAAAACTCCTATTATATATATCCCTCTGAGAATCGCAAAACGTTTTCCATGTTTCCTTATGAGATAGAAGGAGGCAATTCAGACTATCAAGTCTAAACAGGCTCTCGACAGAATCCCTTCAATCCATTCACCCAACTTTTTTTTCCCTATTATCTATTATCATACCCATTAAAAAAGCCTTAGATTCTCTCATAAGATCATGATCATTAGTGATAGGAATGGAATTAGGCCATTCGGCCCATCAAGTCTACTCCATCATTTAATCATGGCTAATCTACCTCTCCCTCCTAACCCAATTCTCTTGCCTTCTCCCCGTAACCTCTGATACCCATACTAATCAAGAATCTATCTATCTCTGCCTAAATATATCCACTGACTGTGCCTCCACAGCCTTCTGTGGCAAAAGATTCCACAGATTCACCACTCTCTGACTAAACAAATTCTTCCTCAATTCCTTCCTAAAATAACATCCCCTAATTCTGAGGCGATGACCTCTAGTCCAAGACTCTCCCACTAGTGGAAACATCCTTTCCACATCCACTCTATCCAAGCCTTTCACTATTCTGTACGTTTCAATGAGGTCCCACCTCATTCTTCTAAACTCCAGCGAATATAGGCCCAGTGCTGGCAAACGCTCATCACATGTTAATGAAGAGCTCTGCTCTCAATTCAAGTAGCCAATCAACCAAACAACCAGAATGACAATGGGATGTAGGATGAGTTGAAGTGATTCCATAATATACCATACAAATACTTACATTTTAACAGCATGTAGATTCTAATTTGGCCAATTTTGACCAAACATTAAATGTTCTTCTTGCTAAATCTATCTGCATATAAAATGAAATAATATATGTTGACCGATTTGTCTATTTATGCAATGTGATTAGTTTCAATCCAGCAGGAAACCTTTTGGAGATGAGATACAGTGATGCAGTGATAAACATTGAGGACAGTGTTGTGGCTTTGATGCAACCTTCTTTTACACCAATTTGCTCAAGGAATATTAATATTGTCAACCTGCTTGGTTAAGATCATGGTTTGCATGCTTTATCATAGTGGACATTAGATGAAGACGATTTTTTTGTGGACAGTCACAATTTAGATGCTCCACAATTTCCTTCAAGTGATGAAGGGAAAGACTTGAAAAGATAGAAAACGAGGAGCGTGGCACTGATTGTTCCCCATGGTAGACAGTGGAGACACCCAATATAATGATCACAATTGGATTTGTGTCCTACTGCCTTTCTGTAACATCCCTCCTAACTACCCCTGCAACTCCTTCTCAGCCCAGTTACAGGAGGTGGGGTTGTGGATTTGTGACTAAGGATGTTCCCTGCCAAGTTTTAAAACATTTTGAGAGATGCAGTTACTTTTGAGGCCTGTTTTTCAGTTTTCATGTGGCCTTTTCAGCTTTTTGCCGGTCACAAAATCTGAACCAAATATTTTACCCAAGTCAAGGATAAAGTCATGGTTGAAAAGCTCATAGTATTCCTTCTAGCTGACTCTCCTTCTGTCCGTTGAGGAGTTTCCAACCCAAAACACAAGATGATTTCAGTTAATTAGATGCTGGAACTTGATTATTCTCATTAAACAGTTCTGATGTTTTCTGGGAGAGGAGCTGAGTCTCTTCACATGTACTCATGTTGGTAAACTTAAGGGCAGTCCAGCTGCTGTGATGCTGTGAATCCTGTGTTTGGTGATTCAAGTTGTCTCTGAAGAGAGCTACCTTTGCAAGATCCTTGATGCCTTCAAAATTATGCAGCAGTATTTATTTTGCTGTTGTTTTGGAGTCAGGATTTGGTCAGTCCAATGATCATTGGTACCTGTCTTGTGCAGATAATGTGTTTCCAGCAATCAGATGGGGAATTGAGAATGTAGAGGGATGTAGAGGGAGACTGGCTTGGAAGAGCAGTGACTCCCTTTGCAGCAGTGACTCCTTTTGCTCATCTCTTTTTGTCTTAGATCCTTCTCTCTTACTTGCCTCAGCAATCTTCCCTGGCCTCAACACCCTTAGATTTTCCAACTGGACGGCTTTGTCTCTGCATAAACTAGATTCCCAAATTTCTTCTAGAAACCAACCAGCTTAGTGCTGCAGATTATGATATGCCCATCCTCAGCCTTTCAAACAACTTGTGATGCATTGGCAGCACTAATAGCCAGGAAAGTGCAATAATGATTAACATTTGAGAATTGATTTTCCTCTACAGTGTCCTCATATAGTAGCGGAAAATGGGCTAAAATGGTTGAAAGAATTCTCACAATTTAAGAAGTGACCTTTTCCCATCCACTACATACAATTGCTGGTATGGTGATGCATTTTGGGGGCCCAGATATGTTTTTTTTCACTTATAACTGGCTTCACCTCTTAACCATGACACAGTGAAATTAGTAGAGCTGTTACTTCACAACACTAGTGATTGGGGTTGAATCCTTATCTCAGGTGATGTGGAGTTTACTTATTTGTCTTTATTACTATGCAGGCTTCCTCCAGGTACTTCAGTTTCCACCAACACCCTAAAGACATACAGATTGAATGGTAGATTCTGGTGGCAGAGTGGGGTTGCAGATAAAATGGGTTTAGTGTAGAATTATTGTAAATTAGTGCGTGATGGTCAGTGAGGACTTGGAAAGCCAAAGGGTCTCTTTTCATCGAAGATAGAAAGAAAACGATGGAGTAACTCAGTGGGATAGGTAGCATCTCTGGAGAGAAGGAATGGGTGGCATTTTGGGTCAAGACCCTTCGGTCTCTTTTCATGTTGTGTTACTCTATGATTATGACTTCTTGGGAGCCCCAGGAAAATCTTGTTCATGTAAGAGCAATAAGGGTCTAAAACTAAAAGGAGGTAGGAAAAGTGCTGTGCATTGCTTTCACCTTCACTTAGCATGTTGGGCATCTGTTTTGCCTGATGCCCACACAGATGGTTTTGATCTTTGGAATCATTCTTTTAGAAATTATATATCCTTGTGTTCTCAATATCACACAAGAGAATACCATTTTAAATTGGCATAGAAATCTATTATAGTAACTAGAACATGGAACATTGAACAGTGCGGTACAGGAATAGGCCCTTCTGCCCACGAAGCCCATGCCAAATATGATTCCAAGTTAAACTACTCTTCTCTGCCTCCATGTGGAATTGAATATTAACAGGTTTCAAGGATTTGGATTAATGATGGAAGGAAAACACTCAGATAATATAACATTTAAAGCAGAAGCGTTTATTAAAGAAACATTGAAGCACAGACCACCAACAAGAAGTGAGCAATAGAATGACAATACAACTTTGTGTAAAGCAACCATAAAGACACAAATAAACTACAATATAAATGGCAGCATAAAATGGCAAATAAACACCGAGTCTCACATGTCCTGCAGCCCCGAAGGCTGTTACTTCGGAAGCTGGTCAGGAACTCTGTTTAATAGTCTGGACTGGAGAATTTTCAAATTTTCTTTTGAAGAACCTGTGTTCCTGGTACCACTCCGGAAGCTCGGCTTGAGGTGTCTGATGAGCTCATGTGTCACAGGCATTTTTATACATAAATGCTTATTCTTATACCCTAATCTAAGAACAGCAGTAGACTATGTATTAAAATTGGCTCTCCTCCTGAGTGTTAAAAACAGTTGTTTGTTGCATCAGGTTCTGAGCTAGTCTTGGATGTCTCTGAGAAGGTAAAAATTTATCTTCTTACTAGGTGCCCTGGCAGCTATGTTATCAGAGACCTAATGATTTCCTGATTCTTTTACATAAGTCCAAACATTCTCTAATTCATCTAATTATTTTTCTAAATGAGCCTGTTTCCGTGACAAATTCATTCATTCGTTCATTCATTCATCATCATTGAAAACATTAGCGATGCAGTGGTGCTGGTTTCCAACGCGAATGGCGACGGACGCATCACACATCTCTGTCCTCCAGTTCCTGCGGACTTCCGCCGCTGGAAGTATAGGATTTTGGTGTGTGCTTTATCATCATTCCTTACAATGCTATTATACGACAGTGTTCGCAACTTCTACTGAAGTGTGGATGGCCGTTGGCTCGCTAGAAGCTCATCCGCCCTTTGACAGGTCTTGTTTTTGGTCCTGTTGGGGGTCCACAGCCCCCTCCTCACATGGCAAACCAGGTGGGGGAGACGGGTTCTGTCTCCGGACATGGTTTTAGTCGCCGACTATCTGACCATGGAGCAGGTAGCACGGGATTACATGGTACCCATGGCAGGGGGAACTCCCCCCGACCTGACGTCCATGACAAATTATGCTATTAATTTAGCTGAGAAGCTTGCATATGGATGTTGGATGACAACTCTATTTTAGTTAATACAGTTTGCTTATCTTTACATTACAGCACGGGATCCATATCCCTCCATGTTCATGTGCATATCTAAAAACTTCTCAAATGCCATCAATGTATCTGCCTCCATCATCACATCTGGCTGCGCTTTCCAGGCACCTCTGCAAATAATCCCATGAAGGTCAAAAGAGATGGCGTATAATGTGAAATTAAAAGTATGCAAAAAGTCAAAACGTGGAAATGATGGTGAATGGGAAAGAAAAAAGAACAACAAAGCATTGCGTAACAAAATAGATTTGAAAACTTGAAACATATGTCACAACATTTAAAATGAATATAATGCTATGCTGAATAGTAGCATGAGTGTTTGGATTAAAGGAAATGGATAGCATTCCAAATATCAGGAAAAACTTTGTTGAATTGGGAACAGAAGATTTTCAAAATTGGTAAACATATTAATAATTTGCAAAGTTTCAATTTAGGGATCATAAAGACAGAAAAATAGGTGGAGTAGGCCATTCGGCCCTTCGAGCCAACACCGCCATTCAATATAATCATGGCTGATCATCTAAAATCAGTACCCTGTTCCTGCTTATTCCCCATATCTCTTGATTCCTTTAGCCTTAAGAGCTAAATCTAACACTCTCTTGAAAACATCTAGTGAATTGGCCACTGTATTCTGTGGCAGAGAATTCCAAGGTTTCACAACTCTCTGGGTGAATTTTTTTTTCCTCATCTCAGTCCTAAATGGCCTACCCCTTATTCTTAAACTGTGACCCCTGGTTCTGGACTCTCCCAACATGGAGAACATTTTTCCTGCATCTAGCCTATCCAAACACTTAAGAATTGTATATGTTTCTATAAGATCTCCTCTCATCCTTCTAAATTCCAGTGAATACAAGCCCCGTCGAGCTTTGCAATCAATTGGAAAATCATATTTACCAATGAGAAATAAAAGTGAGAATGGTAAGTCAGGGAATTGGACTTGTTAGCCCATTATCTGTGAGTTGAAATTTTTTGGCATCTCTGAGTAAAGAATGAGTGACTGAATATCTTACATTTTCACCTGACTGGACAGAGACAAAAATAGACAAGGAAACTAAAGGTTACGCTTGAGAACCTGAAGTAGTGACTAAATCTATTGGAAGGCATTTGATAAAGTTCTTTCCTTACTTCAGCTAAGACTGTTAACTGAAGTTTAAAGTCACAATGCCCGAAATTCGTTCATACAGCTCCAAAAGACTTGTTTTGCTGTCCAATATCACTTGCTGTTCATATCTGGCCATATTAATTCATTTTTCAACACAGTTTTTGTTTTCACTTACACATTTTGCTCTGGCATAAACCATCCAGAATAATGGGGTGGCACAGCGGTAGAATTGCTGCCTTACAGCACGAGAAACCCGGGATCGATCCTGACTAGTAGTGCTGTTTGTACGGAGTTTGTACATTCTCCCTGTGACCGCGTGGGTCTTTCCATTGTGCTCTGGTTTCCTTCCACACACCAAATACGTACAGATTTGTTGGTTAATTGGCTTCAGTAATAATTGTACTTTGTCCCTAGTGTGTAGGATAGTGCTAGTGTACAGGGATCGCTGGTTGGCATGGACTCAGTTGGCCGAAGGGCCTGTTTCCATGCTGTATCACTAAACTAAATTAAACTAATCTAAACTAGTGCAACATTCAACATTTTTTTCTTTAGTGAGTTTTACAACATCACAGGTCTGAAAAATAACAATTGCTATCTACTCACAGAATGGCTGAGTTTTACACTTCCGCTTTCACCTTTAAACATACTGGTTAAAAGGCCATGATGTATACCACATTCTTTACTCCTGCAGTCTCAAGTACAATCTGTTATTTGTGAAATGACCCTGGACTGGAAGGTCATGGTTATTCTTTTTTTAATCTTTGGGATAATTACTGCTGCTGACGTCTGTTATGTCTGTTTGCTGCTTACTGCTGCATTAGGAAGGTCAGGGAAGGAAAGACTTCCCCTTTTTTTTCAGCTCACAGCACCAGGCAGGGTGGACATTATTCTCTTGTTTCTACAGAGATCTCCTTGGCCCCATCCTAACATCAGTGCATATTTGTAGCCCTGGATGTTCTCTCTACCCTTCTTGCACAAAGAACATTCCTTCAATCTATCCATTACCCTTGAACTCCTTAGTATATTCTTGTATTTTGCAATGTCAGCACCCCATCTCCATCCTTTCTTTTGCTGGATTCATTCAGTAGCAACATTTCACTCAGGTTGGAAGGGTCTTGCTTGAATTCCGGTATTTCCCTTTAAGATCTGGCTGTAAAGATAGCACCTACTGTGCTACATGATGACTGCCGAGAACTTGCAATACATCAATGGGGAGTGCTACACCAAACATCACAACATAACTGACAATTGTGTCTGTGAACCTTCGTGATGTTTTTAATGTTTAAATAACTTTCACAAACGGCATTAGCATGATCTGCAACACAGTTTTAATGCCAAAGAATGTGGTATTCAGTGATTTCCAAATCATGTAACTGAAAGGAAATTATTCCTTTTAAGTTGGGAAATTGGCTAACCCGTAATAGATGGAGAGCAAGGATAATGAGCAATAGCTAAAATGAGTTCAATGTTGGTGGTGACTCCTGCATTACGATCATTCAGATAACAGATATTCTTCCTCACAGAATTCACAAATCTACCCCAAAATTTGAGATATAGAATAGAATTCATAATTTATTTGAGAGAAAGCAAATAAATAAATGTGTATGTAATGTGGAGGTCACCTGTAATCTATACTGGAGGTGCAATTATTTACCTTACTTACAATCAGAGACAGACACACAATGCTGGAGTTACTCAGTGGGGCAGGCAGCATCTCTGGAGAGAAGGAATAGGTGACGTTTCAGGTCGAGACCCTTCTTCAGACTGCTTATAATCAAAATTGCTGATAAGAAACAAAGTTACATATCAAAGTTTATCAATGACACGAAGTATAGATAGCATTGTTAACAGTACAGATGAAAAGATTAACTTTAAAAATGTTGATACGTTAAGTAAACAGGAAATTAGATTTAAATAAAACCAGATCATCTGCTTTGAATGTAAAAAGCATTGAAGGGACTACTTTTAAATGGTTAAGAATGAGGAGCTATAGATATATACAGTGGCTTGCAAATGTTTTCATACCCCTTGAACTTTTCCACATTTTGTCACGTTACAACCACAAACGTAAATGTATTTTATTGGGATTTTATGTGATAGACCAACACAAAGTGGTGCATAATTGTGAAGTGGAAGGAAAATGATACATGGTTTTCAAATTTTTTTACAAATAAAAAACTGAAAAGTGTGGTGTGCAAAAGTATTCATCCCCCCTGAGTCAATACTTTGTAGAACCACCTTTCGCTGCAATTACAGCTGCAAGTCTTTTGGGGTATGTCTCTACCAGCTTTGCACATCTAGAGACTGAAATTTTTGCCCATCTTCTTTGCAAAATAGCTCAAGCTCAGTCAGATTGGATGGAGAGCGTTTGTGAACAGCAATTTTCAAGTCTTGCCAGAGATTCGCAATTGGATTTAGGTCTGGATTTTGACTGGGCCATTCTAACACATGAATATGCTTTGATCTAAACCATTTCATTGTAGCTCTGGCTGTATGTTTAGGGTCGTTGTCCTGCTGGAAGGTGAACCTCCGCCCCAGTCTCAAGTCTTTTGCAGACTCTAACAGGTTTTCTTCCAAGATTGCCCTGTATTTGGCTCCATCCATCTTCCCATCAACTCTGACCAGCTTCCCTGTCCCTGCGAAAGAAAAGCATCCCCACAGCAGGATGCTGCCACCACCATGTTTCACAGTGGGGATGGTGTGTTCAGAGTGATGTGCAGTGTTAGTTTTCCGCCACACATAGCGTTTTGCACCTTCCTCCACATAACCATATAACCATATAACCATATAACAATTACAGCACGGAAACAGGCCATCTCGACCCTTCTAGTCCGTGCCGAACACGTATTCTCCCCTAGTCCCATATACCTACGCTCAGACCATAACCCTCCATTCCTTTCCCGTCCATATAACTATCTAATTTATTTTTAAATGATAAAAACGAACCTGCCTCCACCACCTTCACTGGAAGCTCATTCCACACAGCCACCACTCTCTGAGTAAAGAAGTTCCCCCTCATGTTACCCCTAAACTTCTGTCCCTTAATTCTCAAGTCATGTCCCCTTGTTTGAATCTTCCCTACTCTCAGTGGGAAAAGCTTATCCACGTCAACTCTGTCTATCCCTCTCATCATTTTAAAGACCTCTATCAAGTCCCCCCTTAACCTTCTGCGCTCCAAAGAATAAAGCCCTAACTTGTTCAACCTTTCCCTGTAACTTAGTTGCTGAAACCCAGGCAACATTCTAGTAAATCTCCTCTGTACTCTCTCTATTTTGTTGACATCCTTCCTATAATTAGGCGACCAAAATTGTACCCCATACTCCAGAATTGGCCTCACCAATGCCTTGTACAATTTTAACATTACATCCCAACTTCTATACTCAATGCTCTGATTTATAAAGGCCAGCACACCAAAAGCTTTCTTTACCACCCTATCTACATGAGATTCCACTTTCAGGGAACTGTGCACAGTTATTCCCAGATCCCTCTGTTCACCTGCATTCTTCAATTCCCTACCATTTACCATGTACGTCCTATTTTGAGTTGTCCTGCCAAGATGTAGCACCTCACACTTATCAGCATTAAACTCCATCTGCCATCTTTCAGTCCACTCTTCCAACTGGCATAAATCTCTCTGTAGACTTTGAAAATCTACTTCATTATCCACAACCCCACCTATCTTAGTATCATCTGCATACTTACTAATCCAATTTACCACACCATCATCCAGATCATTGATGTACATGACAAACAACAGTGGACCCAACACAGATCCCTGTGGCACCCCACTAGTCACTGGCCTCCAACCTGACAAACAACCATCCACCATTACTCTCTGGCATCTCCCATTCAGCCACTGTTGAATCCATCTTGCTACTCCACCATTAATACCCAACCATTGAACCTTCTTAACCAACCTTCCATGAGGAACCTTGTCAAAGGCCTTACTGAAGTCCATATATACAACATCCACTGCTTTACCCTCATCAATTTCCCGAGTAACCTCTTCAAAAAATTCAAGAAGATTAGTCAAACATGACCTTCCAGGCACAAATCCATGTTGACTGTTCCTAATCAGACCCTGTTTATCCAGATGCTTATATATATTATCTCTAATTATCCTTTCCATTAATTTGCCCACCATTGACGTCAAACTAACAGTCTATAATTGCTAGGTTTACTCTTAGACCCCTTTTTAAACAATGGAACAACATGCGCAGTACGCCAATCCTCCGGCACTATTCCCGTTTCTAATGACATTTGAAATATTTCTGTCATAGCCCCTGCTATTTCTACACTAACTTCCCTCAATGTCCTAGGGAATATCCTGTCCGGACCTGGAGACTTATCCACTTTTATATTTCTCAAAAGTGTCAGTACTTCCTCTTCTTTGAATCTCATAGTTTCCATAGCTACTCTACTTGTTTCCCTTACCTCACATAATTCAATATCCTTCTCCTTGGTGAATACCGAAGAAAAGAAATTGTTCAATATCTCCCCCCTTCTCTTTTGGCTCTGCAGATAGCTGTCCACTCTGACTCTCTAATGGACCAATTTTATCCCTTGTAATCCTTTTGCTATTAATATAGCTGTAGAAACCCTTTGGGTTTACTTTCACCTTACTTGCCAAAGCAACCTCATATCTTCTTTTAGCTTTTCTAATTTCTTTCTTAAGATTCTTTTTACATTCTTTATACTCCTCAAGCACCTCATTTACTCCATGCTGCCTATAATTATTGTAGATCTCCCTCTTTTTCCGAACCAAGTGTCCAATTTCCCTTGAAAACCATGGCTCTTTCCGATTTTTACTATTTCCTTTCAACCGAACAGGGACATAAAGATTCTGTACTCTTAAAATTTCACCTTTAAATGTACTCCATTTCTCTTCCACATCTTTCCCATAAAACAAAATATCCCAATTTACTCCTTTTAAATCCTTTCGCATCTCCTCAAAGTTAGCCTTTCTCCAATCAAAAATCTCAACCCTAGGTCCAGTTCTGACCCTCTCCATAATTATATTGAAACTAATGGTATTGTGATCACTGGTCCCGAACTGTTCCCCAACGCATACCTCTGCCACCTGACCCGTCTCATTTCCTAACAGGAGGTCCAGCACCGCTCCTTCTCTAGTAGGTACTTCTATGTATTGCTGCAAAAAACTATCCTGCACACATTTTACAAACTCCAACCCATCCAGCCCATTTACAGAATGTGTTTCCCAGTCTATGTGTGGAAAATTGAAATCTCCCACAATCACTACCTTGTGCTTACTACTAATATCTGCAATCTCCTTACATATTTGCTCTTCCAATTCTCACTCCCCATTTGGCGGTCTATAATACACCCCTATAAGTGTTGCTACCCCTTTCCCATTTCTCAGTTCCACCCAAATAGCCTCCCTAGACGAGCCCTCAAATCTATCCTGCCAAAGCACTGCTGTAATATCTTCCCTGATAAGCAATGCAACACCTCCACCTCTTGCCCCTCCAATTCTATCACACCTGAAGCAACCTGAAACATGTTTGCTGTGTCCCCCACATGGCTTGTGGCAAACTGCAAACGGGACTTCTTATGGCTTTTTTTCAACAATGGCTTTCTTCTTGCCACTCTTCCATAAAGGCCCGATTTGTGGAGTGCACGACTAATAGTTATCCTGTGGACAGATTCTCCCACCTGAGCTGTGGATCTCTGCAGCTCCTCCAGAGTTACCATGTTACCAGAGTTACCTCTTGGCTGCTTCTCTGATCAATGTTCTCCTTGCCCGGCCAGTCAGTTTAGGTGGACGGCCATGACTTGGTAGGTTTGCAGTTGTGCCATACTCTTTCCATTCTCGGATGATGGATTGAGCAGTGCTCCGTGAGATGTTCAAAGCTTGGGATATTTTTTTATAACCTAACCCTGCTTTAAACTTCTCCACAACTTTATCCCTGACCTGTCTGGAGTGTTCCTTGGGCTTCATGATGCTGTTTGTTCACTAATGTTCTCTAACAAACCTCTGAGGCCTTCACAGAACAGCTGTATTTATACTGAGATTAGATTACACACAAGTGGACTCTATTTACTAATTAGGTGACTTCTGAAGGCAATTGGTTACACTGGATTTTATTTAGGGGTATCAGAGTAAAGGGGGCTGAATACTTTTGCACGCTACACTTTTCAGTTTTTTATTTGTAAAAAAATTTGAAAACCATGTATCATTTTCCTTCCACTTCACAATTATGCACTACTTTGTGTTGGTCTATCACATAAAATCCCAATAAAATACATTTGCGTTTGTGGTTGTAACGTGACAAAATGTGGAAAAGTTCAAGGGGTATGAAAACTTTTGCAAGCCACTGTAGATCCATATATCATTGAGGCATATTAGTTTAGTTTATTGTGTACCGAGCTACTGTGAGAAGCTTTGTTTGCATGCTATCGTCAAAGAAAAGACCATAGATGATTACAATCCCTTCGACAGTGTACAGAAAAAAAGATAAAGGGTACAACCTTTACTGCAAGATAAAGTCTAATAAAGTCCAATTAAAGAGAGGGCAGTACAGTTGCCTGATAACAGCTGGGAAGAAACTGTCCCTGAATTTGGAGAAATGCATTTTCAACCTTCTGTATCTCTTGCCTGATGGAAGAGGGGAGAAGAGTGTGTGTGACCAGGGAGAGACTGGTCCTTGATTATACTGGTGGTCATGCTGGTGCAGCATGAAGTGTAGTTGGAATCAATTGAGTTAATTAAAAACTCATGACAGGCTAGTGAAAATATTCTGTTAGGCCAGTAGAATGCTAGGGAACTGGAATGGAATGCCTGGTGGGATAAAACCTATCTGCTGTGGTTATAGGTTTTGAAACAAAATATAACAAAGAAGAGGTATATGGCTTGGAGTATCGATTTTCAGGATAAAGAAACAATTCTTTCCATGCTGACTTTGGCCTATTTTATCATGTGCTTACAAGTACCCTAAAACTTTATCCTTGATGATGGTCTCTAAAATCTTACCAACTACTGAGGTCTCCACCGCCTGTAGTTTCCCCTCTTTTACCTTGCTACCTTCTTGAACAGTGGAGTTACATGTGTGATTTTCCAGTCCTCTAGAACCATTCTTGACACTTGTGATTCTTGAAAGATCACTACTAATGCTTCAATAATCTCTACTGCTAGGTCTTTCAGAGCCCTGGGGTACAGTCCTTTTGGCCTAGGTGACTTACCCACCTTTCAGCTTCCCAAGCACCTTCTCCGTGGCAATAGCGACTGCACTCACTTCTGGTCCTGACTCTCTTGAATTTCTCGCATGTTCTGGTGTCTTCCACTGTGAAGACTGAAGAAAATAACATTTTGTCCTCTATTTCGTTGTTCCTATTTCTGTTCCTATTTATGCAGCCCAATTAGTTGCCTTCATGATTCAAGTAAGATTGGAAATGTTACTCATTTTTCATCGCATATATATTGGGTATATTCATTGGATATGAAATCAAGAATGTAAATAAAGGAACATTTCCAGGTAAAGAATACAGGCCCATTTCCAGGTAAAGAGCACTGGCCCATCACTAACCTTAACTTCTATTCAAATTCTTAAAAATGAAAATGATAGCAGGTATCAAAAAATGTGGTCACAAATAACTTGCCTGACTTTATGTAGTGATTGAATCTTTAGTGTAAGTAAATGATTTTGTATTGAGTGATGGAACTGGAAATGCCTGTTTATATCATCATTTCATAGCCTTGGCACCATCAGAATTTTTGACTATCACAAGAGAACATGAACTCCATTGTTGTGGGTGTGATCAATGTTCAACACACCAGGCCAATCAGGTTTTCCCAGGGAAAAGTCAGATTAGAAATTATTAACATGACATTACTGTTTCAGCATAGAAGGAGGCCAGGCAGCCCTTGAAATCCATTTTTATTTCCAGCAGAGCTACCCCATCAGTCCTTTTTCACTGTCGCTCTGTGGTTTATTGTCACATGCCCATCAATTCCTCTTTGTTTTTTATGTTGTTTACCTACAGTGGAATAATTTAGCATTGGGGTGTGGAAGGAAACCAGAGCATCCTATTTAAGCCCATACAGTTAAACCCCTGTCACACTGTGCAAGCTGACCCACGAGGTACCCCGAGTTTAAAACGTGGTAATCACGTACAATTAACGTAGTGGTGACGTCGGAACTCGTGGACGCAACTTAGCGACTCGTGGCGCTAACGGCAGGTACCCGTGAAACTTGTTAACTCTTGAAAAAATTAAAACATGTTTAAAGTTTTCCACGAGTAAAATGTACTGCTGAAGTTAAAAATTGGAACATTTAAACTCGTTGTAAGAAGTGGCCCGTGAATTTACCTTAGTGTCTCGTGAGTCTACCGTGGGAACTCTTTAACTCAGCGGGCAGGCAGCATCTCTGGAGAGAAGGAATGGGTGACGGGATGATATTTCTATTGAACCTCGCAATGAAAGGACAATGGATTTCATATAATGGAGTTACCCTTGTACTTCAGCGTACTTGCTCAAAAGTTTACGGCCGAACTGAACTCAAAATATGGTTTGTATATCAAACATGCATGTTACAAACACTAACCAACCATTGACAGATGAAAGATACATGCAGCTCCTGGAAAGCGAGCGATAATTAGTTCCATGTGAAGTTCTTACCGATAGTAATAATTTTATTCGGAATAGTTTAAATCTACCGAGTAGCATTTTAGTTTACACCCACTGCCTCCATACTAATACACGTGTATGCACATGTTGTTTCCTCCATATACCACATGTTGTATAGTTATTTAGGTGTTTTGGCCACCCTGAGTCTGAACGGCGCTGTAATACAGAGCAAGTCTTTATTTCTATTTCCCTTTGTGAGAATATTTTTTCCCTGATCATCTTCAGTAAATAGACATGCGGGCGGCTCGAATAATGTTCACATGTTGCCTAATCGCTTTCCAAATATTGGAACGTGAAATTGTATTTTATCTACCGTGCAAAGCTTCATTTCAGAATGCCAACTGCATTGAAGTCTTTCGCTGCTTCACTGCAGAAAATGACTATTTGTTTCCCAGATAAGGACGCGATGCAGAATTAGTTCGGGTACACAGTGGGATATTGCTTAAAGTTGTATATGTGTGTTGGTGGAGCGAGATCTGGGTGCCCCAAAACTGCACTGGTTTGTTCCGCGGCAAGCCGATTGTACCGCCTTCACCATTTGTAACACCTTTTCCCACGGACATCTTTCAGAACAAGCTCAGAAACGGCTTCTCTTTTGTCCGTTTTCAGGTGAGCCGACAGTGTGGAGAGGTAGGGTTACGCGACTTTTAGCTGTAATGAATATTTGTCACCGAACCAGCTGAATTCCAAACACCACATATAGCTCGTTCTACCTGTTTAGCTTAAAAATGAACCCCCATCCCCACCAACCCTCGGAGAGAACAGCGAAGGTTCTTTGTTCTTGTTCCAAATTGTTAAAGAGTTGAAGAAAAGTGCCTTTTTCCACGCGCGACTCAAGCGGTGACCTGATCTCTCTGGGAAAAGGAGAAGTTCAAAATGCAATAGATGCGGCCGCGCTGAATTCTATCTTTAATAAGTCTCATAATCAGGCAACCATGAACTAGAGACAGACAAAATGCTGGAGTGACAGTGGATCAGGCAGCATCTCTGAGGAATAGGTAATATTTTGGGTCAAGACCATTCTTCAGACGGGTCTCGACACGAAACGTCACCAATTCCTTTACTCCAGAGATGCTGCCTGACCCGCCGAGTTTCTCCAGCTTTTTGTACACTTGTTCAGTCTTTCGGTTATTGATCTGCAAAGTTTCTGTGGAATTTGCCTGACAATCCACAAATTGCTCTGCTTGCTGTCTCTCTTCATTTCTTTTGATTTTTCTGATGCCCTATTCACACCCAGTTCCAATCCAATTCGTTCTGGATCTGATCTCACACACTGTTCATACCTCCAAGTTTATGCCATATCAATCACCATAAATTTTGGACTGGTTCATCTTGTAGATCAGTGCATGCTCCTTTAACATAGTGACCTCACCACTACTAACCACTCCCCATTATCTTCAGTATAATTGTAGCCTCCCCACACCTCTCTCGCTCTCTAGCTCCAGTGACAGACCACGGACAGCTAGGGCACAGTGTGTGTAATGGCACAATGGGCTAAGTGTTCGGCTGGCAACCGGAAGGTAGCCGGTTCGAATCCCGCTTGGAGTGCATACTGTCGTTGTGTCCTTGGGCAAGACACTTCACCCACCTTTGCCTGTGTGTGAATGTGTGTGAGTGATTGGTGGTGGTCGGAGGGGCCGTAGGCGCAGAATGGCAGCCACGCTTCCGTCAGTCTGCCCCAGGGCAGCTGTGGCTACAGAAGTAGCTTACCACCACCGAGTGTGACTGAGGAGTGAATGAATAATGCGATGTAAAGCGCCTTGAGTATTAGAAAGGCGCTATATAAATCCCATCCATTATTATTATTATTATTATAACAATGTTTGTAATAAACTAATAGTGAAGACATCGCGTGTTTTAAGAGTCTTTACACATCTTTCTTCGCAATCTTTTTAAACAGCAAACGGGCAACTGATTGAATGATTACTGCATTGAAAAGCTATTTTGAAGAATCTGCACAGTGTCTCAATTGTGCAGCAGCTCCACAAATAATAACAGAATCATATATTTTTATCACAGTTAACATCTTTAACACTGTTGCTTATTAAAACAGACCTTCATTCATGGTGGCTCAAGAGTAACTCGGTGGGGAATTTGGAACATCGCAGAAATGACAAGTAAACGGCAAACTTATCATACCCGTGGGAACTCGGTTAAACTCTTGATCATACACTTGGAATCTCGTACACAACCATGAGTTTTTCGCTCGGGGTACCTCGTGGGTCAGCTCGCACAGTGTGGCAGGGCTTTTACAGAGGTAAACGCCATACAGATAGCACTGGAGGTCAGAATTGAACCTCGGTCCCAGGAGCAGTGAGGCAGCAGAACTGACTGCTGACTGCTTTGCTGGCCTTTTAAGTGAATTATGTACCTTCATCCTTTATGTCTTCCACCAGCACACGCCACAGCACCCACCCCATCAGTAATCAATCATTGTTAGTCATTTTATCAATACCCCAAGCCACATCACATGCCTAATCGGACTTGTGCCTGCCAGTCATTCTGAGTTCTGTTTTCTAGTGGTGTATCAGGTGGCATATTTTTGGCTAAAATGGTTTAACACTTAGTTAAGCCTTGGGCCCTGAATACAAGTAAAATTTGCAAAGTCATGACTAGTTTAGGTGTAATCATTTTTGCATTTTATTGTTCTGACACTCTGCTGATTTGGGTGTGTCAACAGCAATGCTTTGCAATGTTTACTTAGAATCAATACAGACCATTTAGCTGGTGTGATTTTTTTAAAGAAATTACAAGGTAAATGTTGATCCTTTGGTGTATACAATTCACCAGTAAATGTTCAATTCAACTTTATTGTCATTGCACAGATACAAGTATGGGTACAACGAAATGCAGTTTGGCGTCAGTCCGTAGTAATAGTGCAATATAGAAATAAAAATACAGAATAAGCAAACAATGTGGACGGAGAGACTGGAGAAATCTATCGGCGGGACTCCGAGTTCAGCAATGTGATAGTGTTGTTGTAGAAGCTGCTCCTCATCCTACTAGTACGAGACCTGAGGCTCCTGTACCGCCTCCCTGATGGGAGGAGGGCAAACAGTCCATGGTTAGGGTAGGAGGGGTCTTTGATGATCTTCCCGGCCCGTCTCAGACACCGTTTTCGGTGGAGGGCATCCATGGCAGGGAGCGGGGCACCAATGATGTATTGAGCGGTTTTCACCACCCGTTGTAGTGCCTTCCTGTCCGCTACGGTGCAACTGCTGTACCATACCGTGAAGCAGGTGGTCAGGATGCTTTCGATGGTACAGCGGTAAAAGTTGGTCAGGATCTGGGGGGACAGGTGAGTTTCTTGAGCCTCCTCAGGAAGTAAAGGCGCTGCTGCGCCTTTTTGATCAGCTTGGAGGTGTTGAGGGATGGGGGTATGTCTGCCCCCTCTGTTCTTCCTGAAGTCAACAATAATTTCCTTCGTCTTCTTGGAGTTGAGGACGAGGTTATTGTTGGCACATCAGGTTGTCAGGTGCTGGACCTCCTCCCTATAGGCTGACTCGTCGTTGTCACTGATCAGTCCTACCACCGTGGTGTCGTCGGCAAATTTAATGATGGCGTTGGAGCCATTCTTAGGGATGCAGTCATGGGTGAAGAGGGAGTAGAGGAGAGGGCTGAGCACTCTGATAGGTAACTTGGAATATTACAGAGCTGAAATTTTGAATTAGGGTATGAAAATTCAGAAGTTTTCATCCCCCAAAACTCAGAAGTTTTCATCAAACAAACTGATCAATAAATGGAATGGCCTTCAACTGGAATGGCGACTGTCAGAGTGGATCACACACAAACACATCGCTTCTTTCACCAGCCCGTGTGAATTTTTTAGACAGCGCTCCCCAATGAGCCAATGAAATTCACCAGTCAGCACCGGCTACAACCTACAAGAACCTCCAAGAACCTTCGACCTCCTGGCAACCCATTAGGACCTCCTGGCGACCCACTTACAGCATGTGAATTCTCGCTACCCTCCATGGCGGCTTCAATCCAGTCGCCGCAAATTTTTCAACATGAAAATAAAAACATTCGATTGAACCATATATTTGACATAGAATGTCAGTTTATATTAGTTACTAGACTAAGTGGGACCCGTTGGGTCCCAGCATCACACGGGAGGGCTGGTAACCATGTTTCTGTTGCGATAGTATGGGTGTTGCTGGCCGAAGGTACTGGTTTCCAGAGGGCTAGTATAGACATTGTGGGCCGAATGGATTCTTGGGCTGGCAGCCAACTGTTGCAACAATTTATAAAGCAAAGCCAAGGCTAACAATTTGGCTGCAGTCACCCGACAACCAAAATTCATTTTGTGAACACAAACATTTTTAAAAGGTGAAGCAAACAATTGAGCAGCAGCCACCCGACAACCGAAATTCATTTTATGAACACAAACTCGTTAAAAAGGCGAGGCAAACAATTGGGCAGCAGCCACCCGACAACCAAAATTTATTTTGTGAATACAAACTCGTTAAAAAGGCGAGGCAAACAATTGGGCAGCAGTCACCCGACAACCAAAATTCATTTTGTGAACACAAACTCGTTAAAAAGGCGAGGTAAACAATTGGGCAGCAGCCACCCGACAACCAAAATTCATTTTGTGAACACAAACTCATTAAAAAGGCGAGGCAAACAATTGGGCAGCAGCCACCCGACAACCAGAATTCATTTTGTGAACAAAAACTCGTTAAAAAGGTGAGGCAAACAATTGGGCAGCAGCCACCTTTCAGCCGCATCGAGGGGTCTCACCGTGGAGTAGACGTGCGTTCAGTGTTATTCGCAGCTCAGAGAGCCATGACCCTCTCGCTTCCTGGGTCTGGCAGAGACTGAGTGAGGGACTACACTTCCGGGTTTTATAGTTCCGACCCCCTGCCGCTAGCGGGGGCAGCAGGGAGAATGGGGAATTTTTTTATAACATTAATATCTCTCTGATTTTTCATCGATGGGAAAAATCCTCCGGTCCCGGAAGGCGGAAGGGGGCTCTGAGCGAGATGGCCAAAAATGACGGGTGTAGGTGGCGGCGTTCTCTCGGAAATCACACCGCAGTGAGTCAAAAGTGGTCAAGATCAGACTTTTAGTAATATAGATAGTACCATGATATATTAGTTTTGCAGCAGATCTTGCTCTATACCCATCTATCCTTAGTTATAACCAAGCTTCCATTAGATTCTTCCAGGGAGCACTTTAATTAGTACAAATTAGGATCCAGTGACAATTGCATTGTCGTCTTCCTGTTGTGCCGACACCATCAGGTGGATCTGTTACAATGCTACTATGATCCACCAAGGGTATGAAAAATGAACTTCTCAAACCAGTTTCCTTCTGGTTAACATCTGATCCTCAGTACCCCAGGAACCCTGCTTCCAATGGCAGTAAGCAACCCAGTCTTTACCTGCACTGCACATTCAGTTACAGCTTTGTACTAAAAACAACTGAGTAGGTAGCTAGTAATTCCAATGGTTTAAAATCTGCTATAACACCAATGAACTCTCCCAGATTATATCCATTCCTGATGGCTTCTCACTGAGTTAAAATCAGCCCTACAATAATGACATAGGCATACTTATTTACATTCTGACATTTTTCAGAATTGCTAAAATGTATATACTTCTATACCATCTGCAGTTATTGAAGTGTGCAATATTACAACATTAAAATTATTTTTTAATGTATGATCCTGCATATAGTTTCTCTTAGTTCCACAACTACATTGAATTGAGAATATTTTGCGTTAAATGCTATTAATTTAGCATTTCAGTGAAAATCTCCAAAGGAGCAATGCCTCTATACCATAACCAGGAGCAATAGAAGCAGGTGGAGATTATTGCAGGGAGCGGTGCGACGGGTGGAAAGCTTATGAGGAGTTTGGGAATAGTAAGAGTAAACACTCCTGTAATTTATCCTATTTGTAATATTAAAAGAACAACTTATATTAGGAACCCAGCACCCATACTTTGAATCAGCTGCAGGGAATCCCAAAGGTCAGTTGTCCCAATCAATAATGAGTGAATTTTCATAGTTGTATTGTCATCATTTCATGACTTTGATACAATAGTTTGGCTTTTAACTATTTTTACATGGCCGACGTCAATGGCCTGTCTTTTGCATTATACAATTTATAGGGAATGGCATTCAGATTTTTTGAGGCAAAGGAATTATGCAACATGCTGAATCTGAGGAAAATAAGATATGTGACACAGGCTCATTGGTGAAGGTGAGGATGTACACCACCATCTCAGCATATGTATTCAGGCTGCAAAAATGTCGGCAAACATCTTATTGGACTTATCTCCAATTTTCTCACACTTCTGAAGAGAAGCAGCACAATAAAAACATCTGCTGCTAATTCAGGAAACATGTACGTAATAAATGTAATATGGATGTAAACATTAAAAAAAAAACATTACGAGAGACTATCTGCAAGATGGCAGACATCTTAAAGACCATGGCAGCTAAAAGATAAGATTAATTATTTTTTTTGTAATAATACTGAAGTAGGTTTTTTTCATTTAGGGCCAGATTTAGTCTTTTTAATTTATTATTGTCATGTAGTGAGATACGGTGAAAAGCTTGTGTTGCATGCTATCGTCAAATCCTACTATACATGATTACAATCATATACATGTAAATAAGTGAAACAATTGTAGTTGGTCATAGTACATCTTCCGGGATAGCATGCAAATAGACCAATGTTCCAACACCACCTTGCAACTTTCAAGTCTCGAATCATTAAAAATATTAAGTCTGATCTTAGCCTAAGGAGTTATGCTTTACTTATTTTCTCACTTTAAGGCCTGATGTCCTAACGGTCTTGGATTGATGATGTTGGGGTTGGCCTGGTACAGCGCAATGCAGTCAGTTCCTTTCACTGCTGCTCAGTGCAGCTGCTGCAAGCTCCATTCAATCTGCTCACTCACCTGGCTGTTGTATGGCCTTCAGCAACCGCCCGCACCAACACATGACCTGACACCACTGCAACCGTGCCATCTGACCCCTCCGCTTCCGTCTGCCGAGGTCGCCATGTCCCACTTCACGAGTTGACAACAAATCTTTAGGGTGCTTCTGAGGGTGAGCTGGCAGACCGTTCACAGCCACTAGGTTTCCTCTTGAGTACTCTGATTGCAGGGTACTGTTTGTGGGCCGTAAGAAAAAAGCAAATACATTTCTAAAGGGTGTATTTACGCTGTATCTTTTAATGACTGAATCATCATGTAAGAGTGGAAAAGAGTAAAATGAAATTAATCTACAGTGCGTAGATTAAGAGGGGTGGGAGAAGTCTCCAATGGCACATAATCTAGCAGGTTTGATTGTTCTCCTTGGCTCTGTTGTCATAAACCAGTGGGGTCAAATGGGCAGTTTCAGTGTCATGCTCAGGATACAATTAAAAAATTCTGAGAGTTTGAAAAAAATTAAAATGCAAGTACTAGTTTCCTCTCTCACCATGACCTAACCTTTATATCACTTTACACTATAACATATATAAAAATAAAATATTTGACAATTTTAATGCTTTTATTTTCAGCGTGACTTTAGAGAATTAAATATTTGAATTCCTAAGTTACTGCTTTTTACCATGCTCTCATTAGCATATATTTCTATTTATATCTTCTTCCATAATGTAATACCTCACGGGTAATTATATTAAATTTCCTTTGACTTCTCCTTGCTTAATTTGATGATGTGTCTTCATCTTCTAGATGTCTTTCATAGTCCTACTTGTTAATTACTAAATACTAATTTGCCTTTGGAATATTTTCAAGTTATATTCTCTATTTGAATCCAAATCAGAAACTGAGCAAAAGTGTATCTAATACTGATTCTTGGGATACAATATTAGTAAATCTTGTAGAGTCTAAACCATCATACATAATTCCTTGCGTTTTGGTGCATTATCAAACTTTTTCAACCCTGTATCTTACCTGACGCTGCAGTAAACACTAATGAAATTCAGACCATTTTATATGTTTTGGCTGGAAACAAGGTGTTTTTCGTGTTCGTTTTCTAGGTCTGCACAAAACTTGACAGTCTTCAATTTACAACAGAAGTCTTTAATGATTTACTCAATGCTGGCAGCAAGACAACTCCAAAATGGCTGCACTCTCTCACACTACCTCCCTGTTGGACTGCAACCTTGTCACGGTCAGGGAGCTTGTGTGTCTCAGTGACCCCTTAGGCCTATGCCAGCGGGAGATTCGTCTCCTGTTAGGGTCTCCCATGCTGGACAGGTTGAAGGGTGGAGGCTAGATGAAGAGCGATCCACTGGTCCTCCAGGTTGGAGGTTGAGCACAGGGCTAACAACCCTGTCTCGTAAAACAAATATGTTACAGAAACAGCAACTGAAGAAATCAACATTACTGAGTGGAGGACCTTCATTGCTGCCCTACATGCCAGGACGCATAATAGGCAGTAAGTAATTAAGTCACACACTACAGACAGGATAAACTATATACATAAACATCTCCCTTTGTCCTGTGCAGCGCCACCTGCTGCACAGGAGGAGCAACGGGTCCTCCCACCCACACAGTCCACCAAACATCACATTCCCCCTTTCCAGTTTGAACGTCTCCATTGGCTGGACCTCACTTCACTCTTTTTTCCCAGCCTTTTTTGCGTTTCACAACCCTTGCTAAAGGCCCAGAATCAACAGAGTTTTCCTCAGTGTTCTCTTTTGAAGAGACATCAGTATTTGTTTTATCTGTATGCTGTTCTTTCCCCACTTGACTGTAGTTTTCCTCGGCATTCGTCAGCGTTTTGGATGCGAACGCGATTGGTTCTTCCTTGCCGTTTGGCGTGGTTTGTGAGATTACAGCTCCAAGACCACACGGCGATGCATCGGTGGCCAGCAAGATCAAACGCGTCTTCTGGGCGAGCACTTCCTTCAACCTGGTGAATGCGTGGTCACACTCTTTGCACCAGTCCCATTCATCATCCTATTTTTGCAGGTTGTTCACGCACTTGCTGACCATGTTGCAATCCGTGGTAGATGACAATGCCATAGTTGATCCATCGTAGATCAAGGCGTTCATGTCAAGCTTGAAAGCATGGATCCGGTCGATGGCGCACAGGGATCTACCTTCTTTACCAACGATGATCAGCGGCAAGATCTGTGTCAGACCATTACAGGAAACGGCGACACTGCATTGCCTTTTGTGGGAATGGGCTGTAGTCCGTATCCGAAAAGGCGGATGTTGGCCGATTTCAGTTTTGGCGATCCGATCCTCTTCCAGATGTCCTGACCCACTACCAACACAGATGCACCAGTGTCCACATTGAACTGTAGATCGACATTCGAGACCCGCAGTGAAATCCTCGGCTTGTCGGTGATCGTAGACACCCCGAGCACTTCAATAGAAATGGTCTCCGCGATTTGGTCGACTGTGTTTTGCGCTTTCTTGCCCTTTCTCAGCTTTCCTACGGATTGACACTGCCTGGAGATGACCTTTTCGGTAACAGGCATAACAAACGGACTCGATATACGGGCACTCACGGGTGATGATGAGCAGTTGAGCCGCACCGGTAGCCGGGTTTTGAGCCTCCATCCACAGGGGGACGGCTCTTCTGAAACTGTCCCACCTTCTCCGGGTTTGCTCTGGATCGATCAAGTGATTTCTTGCGTTGTGGAATCTTGTGTGTTGGATGTGTCTGATGAACTGTATGCACCTCCTGAGGGAGTTTCAACGCTGTTTCACCGGCCATTTTGTGCAGTTCTTTACTTAGCAGCTCAGCCATCTTAGCACACTGCAGCACATTATTCAATGAGGCATGCGATTCCTTGAGAATCGCCTGCTGGATGAATGCATGCCTGCAGCCCATAACCAGTCTATCCCGCACTTTTTGCAGCATTGAGCTTTAAAATCACATGCCTTTGCCTTGGAGCAAAGTTTGTCAAGAAATTCGGTGATCGATTGCCCTTCCGGTTGCACTGTCCGGTAGAAATCGAGGCGAGCTACTAGGAAATTTTGACTTTCTTCGAAATGCAGCTGCAAAGCTGTTGTGATTTCAGCATATGAAACTTCAATTACTTCTTCTGTAAGTAAATTTTGAAAAAGTTTTGCAAAAGTTTCTGGAGACATTGATCAACACAAGAGGGCCTTCTTCTTCAGGTCAGTAGTAATTACCATACTTTAAAAATAAAACTCAGCTCGCATTAAATACGACGACCACCTTTCTCGCTCGGGATCGAAACGATCGAATTCCCGAGGCTTTGGACGCAATCCAAAGTATCCCACTTCTGACACCACTTTCGTGTTCTTTTTCTAGGTCTGCACAAAACTTGAGATTCTTCAATTTGCAACAGAAGTCTTTAATGCTTTAGTGCTGGCAGCAAGACAACTCCAAAATGGCCGCACCCTCACACACTACAGACAGGATAAACTACATCCAAAAACATCTCCCTTTGTCCTGTGCAGCGCCACCTGCTGCACAGGAGGAGCAACGGGTCCTCCCACCCTACACAGTCCATCAAACATCACAGTGTTGAATTTCTTCAGGAAGAACATTAGAGAGTTTGAGTTCCAAATCTAATTTATGAAAAAAGGGTTCCTCTTTCCTTAAAATAGACCAATTCAATCTTTAGGGAGTTATATCCCTTGAAATTCATGTAAAGAACTGGGTAGCTATGGGGAGCGAATTACACAGAAATCAATTCTTCAATGAACTTGACTGCATGCTCAGTTTGACTAATCTGAGACACATCTAAGAGCATTGTGAAATTGCCAGTATTAAGAAAGCATATGGTAACATATAAAGAATTAACACCACATTCATGTTGCATAGAGGGACTGGTAGTCTTGATGATGATGTACCGGGTGTTGTACATCTTGTGAACAGGTTCACCCACTTAGAAGCTGTCTGGTCAGAAGACGTTATTACACCGAGCGGCGGACTGGCTGGCGAAGCAAAAAGGGCTGTTGAGCCAAAACCAAAGAGGCCAACATCAGGCAACGCCATTGTAGTGGGAGACTCCATTGTGAGAGGTACGGACAGGGGTTTCTGCGGCAACAGACGGGATTCGAGGATGGTGTGCTGCCTTCCTGGTGCCTGGATCCAGGATGTCACGGACAGAGTGCACAAAATCCTCAAGTGAGAAGGTGAACAGCCGGAAGTGGTAGTGCATGTCGGCACAAACGATGTCGGAAAGAAGGGGATGAATATTCTGCAGCATGACTTTAGAGAGTTCAGAAAAATGCTGAAAAGCAGGACCTCCAGGGTTGTTATCTCCGGTTTGCTTCCAGTTCCTCGTGCTGGCGAGAGCAGGAACAGGGAGATACGGGACCTGAATGTGTGGCTGAATGGTGCACCAGAAACTGGTGCACGGGGCAGGGATTTAGATTCTTAATCACTGGGATCTGTTTTGGAGTAAGGGGGAACTGTACAAAAGGGACGGATAGCATCTTAACAGGTGGGGGACCAGCATTCTGGCAGGCAGGTTTGCCACTGCTACACGGGTGGTTTTAAACTGAATAAGGGGGGTGGGGTGTCAAATGGGATAGTCGATGATGGAGTTAAAGGGAAAGGATTTCTTAAATGTGTGAGCGTAGAGACAGAGGGGTGTAAAATGAGGGTAGAAGCAAGGTGAAAAGTAAAAGTGGCAGGCAGACAAATCCAGGGCAAAAATCAAAAAGGGCCACTTTTCAACATCATTGTATAATGGGTAAGAGTGTTGTAAAAACAAGCCTGAAGGCTTTGTGTCTCAATGCAAGGAGCATTCGTAATAAGGTGGATGAGGTGAATGTGCAGATAGCTATTAATGACTATGATATAGTTGGGATCACGGAGACATGGCTCCAGGGTGACCAAGGCTGGGAGCTGAACATCCAGGGATATTCAATATTCAGGAGGGATAGACAGAAAGGAAAAGGAGGTGGGGTAGCGTTGCTGGTTAGAAAGGAGATTAACGCAATAGAAAGGAAGGACATTAGCTTGGAGGATGTGGAATCGATATGGGTAGAGCTGCGAAACACTAAGGGGCAGAAAACGCTAGTGAGAGTTGTGTACAGGCCACCTAACAGTAGTAGCGGAGTTGGGGATGGCATCAAACAGAAAATTAGAAATGCGTGCAACAAAGGTAAAACTGTTATAATGAGTGACTTCAATCTACATATAGATTGGGTGAATCAAATTGGCAAGGGTGCTGAGGAAGAGGATTTCTTGGAATGTATGAGGGATAGTTTTCTAAACCAACATGTAGAGGAACCAACGGGAGAGCAGGCTATTTTAGACTGGGTATTGAGTAATGAGGAAGGGTTAGTTAGCAGTCTTGTTGTGCGTGGCCACTTGGGCAAGAGTGACCATAATATGGTTGAGTTCTTCATTAGGATGGAGAGTGACATTGTTAATTCAGAAACAAGGGTCCTGAACTTAAAGAAAGGTAACTTTGAAGGTATGAGACGTGAATTGGCCAAGATAGACTGGCAATTGATTCTTAAAGGGTTGACGATGGATATGCAATGGAAGGCATTTAAAGACTGCATCCCAGTTTGGCAAAAGAATAAATCAGGGAAGGTAGTGCATCCGTGGATAACAAGGTAAATCAGGGATGGTATCAAAACAAAAGATGAAGCATACAAATTAGCCAGAAGAAGCAGCCAACCAGAGGACTGGGAGAAATTCAGGGTCCAGCAGAGGAGGACAAAAGGCTTAATTAGGAAAGGGAAAATAGATTATGAGAGAAAACTGGCAGGGAACATAAAAACTGACTGCAAACGTTTTTATAGATACATGAAGAGAAAAAGATTAGTTAAAACAAATGTAGGTCTCTTGCAGTCAGAAACAGGTAAATTGATCATGGGGAACAAGGACATGGCAGACCAATTGAATAACTACTTTGGTTCTGTCTTCACTAAGGAAGACATAAATAATCTGCCGGAAATAGCAGGGGACCGGGGGTCAAATGAGATGGAGGAACGGAGTGAAATCCAGGTTAGCAGGGAAGTGGTGTTAAGTAAATTGAATGGATTAAAGGTCGATAAATCCCCAGGGCCAGATAGGCTGCATCCCAGAGTACTTAAGGAAGTAGCCCCAGAAATAGTGGATGCATTAGTGATAATTTTTCAAAACTCTTTAGATTCTGGAGTAGTTCCTGAGGATTGGAGGGTAGCTAATGTAACCCCACTTTTTAAAAAGGGAGGGAGAGAGAAAACGAAGAATTACAGACCAGTTAGTCTAACATTGGTGGTACACAAAAATGCTGGAGAAACTCAGCGGGTGCAGCAGCATCTATGGAGCGAAGGAAATAGGCAACGTTTCGGGCCGAAACCCTTCTTCAGAGTCTAACATGGCGAAACTGCTAGAATCAGTTATTAAAGATGGGATAGCAGCACATTTGGAAAGTGGTGAAATCATTGGACAAAGTCAGCATGGATTTATGAAAGGTAAATCATGTCTGACGAATCATAGAATTTTTCGAGGATGTAACTAGTAGAGTGGATAAGGGAGAACCAGTGGATGTGTTATATATCTGGACTTTCAGAAGGCTTTCGACAAGGTCCCACATAAGAGATTAGTATACAAACTTAAAGCACACGGTATTGGGGGTTCAGTATTGATGTGGATAGAGAACTGGCTGGCAGACAGGAAGCAAAGAGTAGGAATAAACGGGTCCTTTTCACAATGGCAGGTAGTGACTAGTGGGGTACCGCAAGGCTCAGTGCTGGGACCCCAGCTATTTACAATATATATTAATGATTTGGACGAGGGAATTGAATGCAACATCTCCAAGTTTGCGGATGACACGAAGCTGGGGGGCAGTGTTAGCTGTGAGGAGGATGCTAGGAGGCTGCAAGGTGACTTGGATAGGCTGGGTGAGTGGGCAAATGCATGGCAGATGCAGTATAATGTGGATAAATGTGAGGTTATCCACTTTGGTGGCAAAAACAGGAAAGTAAACTATTATCTGAATGGTGGCTGATTAGGAAAAGGGAAGATGCAACGAGACCTGGATGTCATGGTACACCAGTCATTAAAAGTAGGCTTGCAGGTGCAGCAGGCAGTGAAGAATGCGAATGGTATGTTAGCATTCATAGCAAAAGGATTTGAGTATAGGAGCAGGGAGGTTCTACTGCAGTTGTACAGGGTCTTGGTGAGACCACACCTGGAGTATTGCGCACAGTTTTGGTCTCCTAATCTGAGGAAAGGCATTCTTGCCAGAGAAGGTTCACCAGACTGATTCCTGAGATATCAGGACTTTCATATGAAGAAAGACTGGATAGACTCGGCTTGTACTCGCTAGAATTTAGAAGATTGAGGGGGGATCTTATAGAAACTTACAAAATTCTTAAGGGGTTGGACAGGCTAGATGTAGGAAGATTGTTCCCGATGTTGTGGAAGTCCAGAACAAGGGGTCACAGTTTAAGGATAAGGGGGAAATCTTTTAGGACCGAGATGAGGAAAACATTTTTCACACAGAGAGTGGTGAATCTCTGGAATTCTCTGCCACAGAAGGTAGTTGAGGCCAGTTCATTGGCTATATTTAAGAGGGAGTTAGATGTGGCCCTCGTGGCTAAAGGGATCAGGGGGTATGGAGAGAAGGCAGGTACAGGATACTGAATTGGATGATCAGCCATGATCATATTGAATGGCGGTGCAGGCTCGAAGGGCCGAATAGCCTACTCCTGCACCTATTTTCTATGTTTCTATGATGTGCCACCTTCGTGAAATGGTTTGAACTTCCATTGAGGTACTTTTGGAGGATTTTGGAGGAATCCATTTTGCTCCATTGGTAGTACTCATTTTAACTCTTTGACCTTTGTCAGCTTTCTGAAGTTGACAACATGACAAGCATATTAACATGAAACCTTCTCACTTATGCCATGCTATCACAGTCTCACCAAGTCATCAGAAACAGAATGAGTGTGAGGCTTCATCATCTGGGGAGGTGGCATATTAGCTTTACGATCCCTCTATCCCAACTGATCTGCAAATGCCAAATCTCTCACCATGAACATTTCACTTTGTTAATCTGGCCTGTGCATTTTGTTGAGCACTAAAATGTGAGCTAGTGGTGTTAAGCACAGCAATTTCTCCACTTCCTGTTCCTCCATGGTAAAGTCCCTTTCCGGCGGGACCGGGAAGCCACCTGAAGGCTTGTCGGTCGGAGTGACTGGGAACCTGTCCAAAGGCTCGTCGGAGTGCGCCTGAAGCCTCGGCAGACGGCATAACCAGGAGGGAGCTGGAGAAGATGGGCGTCAGCAGCAAGGACCGGTAGGAGGGTGTATCAGGGTCTTCAGGTAGGCTGCATGAGGTGCCCCCGGGACACAAAGATGGCCAGGCAAGGAGAGGAAAAGGACGTTGGTTCATGGGAACTACTCCAGTTTTATAGAGCGCGCACGCTGACTGGACTTTAGACTTTGAATAATGGCGGCAAATATGACCGCATGAGTAATATATGCAAAATCAATTTATCTGCGCAGTTGCATAATGTGACAAATAAAGCACTATTGAACTTGTACGTCATAGAACATACTGTAGGACAGTACAGCACAAGAACAGGCCCTTCAGCCCACATTGTGCCAAATGTTGCTAAAACCATCACTTATCTACCTGCACAAAACCCATATCCCTCCATTCCCTGCACATCGATATGCCTATCCAAAGGTATTTTAAATGCCAGTGGGGTATCTGCTTCAACTCCCACCCGAGGAAGTGTGTTTCAGGCACTCACAATGTCCTGTGTGAAAAAACGTGTCCCACACATCCCCTCTAAACTTTGCCCCTCTCACCTTAAAGCTATACCCCCTTGTATTGATTTTTTAATCCTGGGAAAAAGATTCTGATTGTCTATCGTATCTATGCCTCTCATACTTTTATATACTTATATCATATCTTCCTGCAACCTTCAGCATTCCATCAAAAGTAATCCAAGTCTGTCCAACCTTTAGCCAATACACCCTAATCCAGGCATCATTCTGGTAAACCTCCATTGCACCCTTTCCACAGCTTCCACGTACATCCTATAATAGGGCGACCAGAACGGCATGTAATATTACTCCAAACGCAGCCTAACCCAAGCTCCATAAAGCTGCATCCACATTGATCTCACTGTCCTCCATGTCCTTCTCCTTGGTGAAAACGGATGCAAAGTACTTGTTTAGTACCTCATCTACATCCTCAGGCTCCAAGTACAAATTCCTTCCTTTATCCTTGAGCGGATATCCTTGATTCTTGCTTTCAGTAGAAGAGTCAGAAAGTCATGATGCAGCTTTATAGAGCTTCAGTTCAGTATAAAAAACTGGGATTTTCTTTAACCCAACTCGCTGCAGCCATTTCATGGCCCCTTTTGGCCCACTTGAGTTCTTTCTTCCTTCGCTATATTCTTCAAAAGCCATGCATGATTCCAATTCTTAAACCCTGCATGCTCTTCCTTTTATTGTTGACTAAATTCATGACCTCTTTGGTCATCCAAGGTTCCCTTACTTAGCCATCCTTATCTCTCCTACTGGAACATGCTTGTTCTGAACATCGATCAACTGGCCTATAAACAACTCCCGTGTGTATGAGAAGGAACTGCAGATGCTGGAAAATCGAAGGTACACAAAAAAGCTGGAGAAACTCAGCGGGTGCAGCAGCATCTATGGAGCGAAGGAAATAGGCAACGTTTCGGGCCGAAACCCTTCTTCAGACTGATCGGGGGTGGGGGGTGGGGGGGGGGCGGGGACAAGTAAGGAAAAAGGAGGAGGAGCCCGAAGGCTGGGGGATGGGAGGAGACAGCAGGGGGACTGAGGAAGGGGAGGAGACAGCAAGGGCTAAAAAAATTGGGAGAATTCGATGTTCATGCCCCAGGATGCAGGCTCACCAAGCGGAATATGAGGTGCTGTTCCTCCAATTTCCGGTGTTGCTCGCTGTGGCCATGGAGGAGACCCAGGACAGAGAGGTCGGAGACGGAGTGGGAGGGGGAGTTGAAGTGCTGAGCCACCGGGAGGTCAGCTTGGTTATTGCGGACCGAGCGGAGGTGTTCGGCGAAACGATCGCCCAACCTCCACTTGTATCTTCAAAAGACCAAGCGGAGGTTGGGCGATCGTTTCGCCGAACACCTCCGTCGGGAGGTCAGCTTGGTTATTGCGGACCGAGCGGAGGTGTTCGACGAAACGATCGCTGCTGCACCCGCTGAGTTTCCCCAGCTTTTTTGTGTACCTCCCATGTGTATGATGTGGACTTATCCAATGGACCCTCCTGAGCTGCTATCTAATAACATTATTGTGTGCCTTACTCCAATTTGACACTATCCCGCAAGGTCCAGTAGTCTCCCTATTCAAAACAATTTTTAAACTAGGGGAGTTGTGATCACTATCCCCAAAATGCTCTTCCACTGAAACACCAGTTCCAATATGTTCTCTTTTTGGGTTAGACTATCCACATTTTCTTTTGAAGATACTGATTTTGGATACATCTCCCAAATTATGTCTCATCTCAGCCTTTGTCCCACTGAGCAAGTGCCAGTCAATATTCCAAAAGTTAAAATCACCCACGAAGACAACCCTGCTGCTTTGGCTTCTTTTGGCAATCTGTCTACATCAGCTGTTCCTCTATCTCCCATTTGTTATTTGGAGGCTTGTAGTACAATCAATTGAAGTCCGAGCACCATTCTTATTTCTATGCTCTATCCCTACCGCCTCAGCAGCCGAATCTTCCAGAATCCTCCAGCCACGGAGTGCCACCGTTTCAGTCTCTCTGATCAGTAGTGCAACTCGTCCCAGGCACCAATCCAGGTTCTAAGTTCATATGATTTCTCTACAATGCTCCTTCCATTGAAATAAGCAGACTCAACCCATCAGTATCACCATATTCCTTCACCTCTCCCAGCCTGTCCTTTGACACTTAATGGTCCTAACATCTACCTTCCCATTACTCCTTTCAATTTCTGAAGCCTTTATCATGGCATTGTTAAAGTAAACATTCAAATAGGCAGATTAATGCTATCATATCTACCGTTGAATCATAAAAGCATTTATGTAATCTATGCCCCATAACTTCATTATATGAAGCACCTGCTGTTTCAGTCTACATGGCATGTGGAACTGTTGATATCTTTCAACCTCTGGGATACTAATGTCACCACAATCTCTAGAGCTACCTCTTTCAGAACCTTGGGGTGTAGTCCATCTGGTCCAGGTGATTTATCCATCTTCAGAACTTTCAGCTTCCCAAGCACCTTCTCCTTAACAATAGCACCTTCACTAACTTCTGCTCCCTGACTCTCTTGAATTTCTGGCATCTTGGTGATGTCTTTCACTGTGACTACTGAATCAAAAATCTTATTCAATTTGTCTGCCATTTTTTAATTCCCCATTACTACTTCTACAGCAGTCCAATGTCTATTCTTGCCTCTCTTTTACTCTTTATATAAACCTAAAAATAACTTTAGATATCCTCTTTTATATTATTGGTTAGCTTACCTTCATATTTTTTCTTTTCTCTCCTTATTGCCTTTCTAATTGCCTTCCATTAGTTTTTGAAAACTTCCCAGTCCTCTAGCTTCCCACTAATTGTTGCAATATTATACGCCTTCTCTTTTACTTTTATGCAACTTTTGACCACTTGTCAGCCATGGTCACCTCATTCTCCCCTTAGAATCTTTCTTCCTCTTTGGGATAAAACGATCCTGCTTCTTCTGAATTACACCCAGAAACTCCTGCCATTGCTGCTCCACTGTCATTTCTGCTAGGATCCCTTTCCAAGTAACTTCATAACAGCTCCTCACTTATACCTCTGTAGTTATCTTAATGGGCCTGTCTCACTTACGCAACTTTTTTGGCGACTGTCTGCACCTGTCATAGGTCATTGCAGGTTGCCGAAAATTTTCAACATATTGAAAATTCAGCGGCGACTAGAAAGACGCTACGACTCTTTGGGCAACTGAGGAGACTACTCACGACCATTAAGGCAACATGTCGCGGGGTGAAGCCTGTATGGTCGTGATAGTCGCCCAAAAAGTCGTACCTTGTTATGGTTGCCTGCAACGACCTATAATGGGTGCCAGCAGTTGCCGAAAAAGTCACGTAACTGGGACAGGCCCATTACTCAAAATTCATACCGACACTTCTGATTTTAACTTCTCCCTTTCAAATGGCAGGTTGAATGTTTTCATATTACGGTCACTACCTTATTAAGGTTTCCATAAGGTGAGGGGGAAAGTTTAATGGAGATGTGCCCGGCAAGTTTTATTACAGAGAATGGTGGGGGTGATGGGTGAAACACACACGATAGTGGCGTTTCAGAAGCGTTTAGATAACTCTATTAACCATTGAATGTACCTCTAGTTTCATCCACGATTTCCTGTTGGGGAACATTTGGATTTACTTAGTTGGCACTAGGTCTTCCATGCACTTGATGAGGATGTCAGTCACGGCAGTGGAGTATACATTCAGGTTAGCTGTGAGTCCCTGAATATGGACCAGTCCACTGACTCAAACCAGTCGTATAAGATGTAATTCGTGTCCGTTGACTAGCATTTCACAACTCTGCACCGGATGCTCCTGCTTCAATTTTTGTTTGTAGGCAGGGAGCAGAAGCACAGTAAGGTGATCAGATTTCCCAAAATGTGGTCAAGGGACAGAACGGTAGTTGATCTTTACTAATGTATAGCAATAGTTGAGGATGTTCTAGCTCTGTGTGGGACAAGAGACATGCCGGTAGTACTTTGGTCGTACACTCCTGAGGTTGGTGTGGTTGAAGTCTCTGGCCAAAACGAACAGGGCTCCGGGGTGTTGGAATCATTGTTTTTTAATGGGAATGGGCACGATTTCCAAATTTGCAGATGGCACCACCGTGGCTGTGATGTGAATTATGAAGAGGACATTGACAGAAGTGATAGGAGATGTAATGGTTTCCTTGTGACTAATGTCCAACTCCTTGAGGCCGGTGGACCTCTCAAGGAGCCAGACAAAGTTCCAATATTTTGTGATACAGACTGCACACCATTTAAACCACCAATAAGCAATATGAATAGGTAGATAACAGCCCCACAATTCTGGCCACCACTTTGTTCAGTCTTTCAAAGGAAGCTCTCAGCTAAGTCTGACCAGAAACACTGCTCTGAAACCAGAGTGTATTTCTCTGCCCTCACGGTGGAGAGACAAGATCACAGTTGACATATCCATACTCTTTTGGACCATACTCTTGAGCACCCACTTTAGAGTGATCCTGTGAAAGTCTATCAGTTTTAGTCCTGACTTCTCTGGAGCAGAGAGGGTGCATGAAACAATACTCCCAGCCGCCAGTGAGCCCACAAATGTGATTCTCTACACATCCTGTATGTTTGTAGTCCTCTGGTGCCAGATTGCCCTCCCCATACAATATTCCCCTCTTACATTATTACCTTTTCTTCCCTCACTGTACAAATATTTGATGTGTTGCTAAAGACTATTAGACAGACGGAGATGTTCATCTTTGTATTGTATTGTATTTTAATGACCACACAGCCAGGCTGGTGGAATTTGTTATCAGTACAGCTCGGTACAGGTTCCAACCTTTCATCAAACATTAAACATATAACATAGATATACATACAGACAGACACATTACATAATACATAAGGGTCATGCTTATTCTTATTCCTCACCGTACAGAGTTTAAAATGTTAATTGCAGTGGGAATGAAACTGTTTTTGAAGCGGTTTGTTTTGGAGGCAATTGTCCTGTAACGCCTCCCAGAGGGCAGTAGCTGAAAGGCATAGTGTGCAGGGTGAGTGGGATCAGAGATGATCTTGCGGGCTCTGTGTAGTGTCCGTTTGTGGTAAAGTGATTCAAGGGATGGTAGGGGTAAGCCAATAATTTTGGATGCTCTGTTGATGATGCGCTGTAATTTCTTCCGGGAGAGTGAGTCGAGACTGCCGAACCAGACTGTGATGGATGAAGTGAGGATGCTTTCGATGATGGCTGTATAGAAGCGGAGCATGAGATGAGACCTTACTCTGAACTTCCTGAGCTGTCGGAGATGGAAAAGTCTTTGCTGGGCTTTTCCATAGATGTGGTCTGCGTTTGTCCTCCATTTGAGGTTGTTGCTGATGTGGGTTCCAAGGAGTTTGAATGTGTCAGTGATGGAGATGGATTCATCTTTAATGAGCACAGGAGTTTTGGGGGATGGCTGGCGTCTTGGGTCGATGATGAGTTCTTTTGTTTTTGATGAGTTGAGTAAGAGATCATGGTCTGTGCACCAGGTCACTGCTTGGTTGACCTGTGCACGGTATTCAGTTTCTTGGTTGTTGGTGATGAATCCTATGATGGTTGAGTCGTCCGCGTACTTGTACAGGTTGACAGAGCTGTGGTGGGATGTGAGCTGGTTTGTGTAAAGGGAGAATAGCCAGGGTGAGAGAACACAGCCTTGGGGTGTGCCTGTACTGAGGAACAGAGGGGAGGATGTGTTATTGTTGATCCTCACCCTCTGTTGCCTGTTCCAGAGAAAGCTGTGAATCCAGTGACAGATGCATGGGTCAATGTTCATGTCCAGTAATTTATTGAACAGTTTGGCCGGGTTTATTGTATTGAATGCCGAGCTGAAATCCATGAACAGGATGCGGGCATATGTGTTTGCGGACTCCAGGTGGTTCAGAATGTGATGAGTTGCTAAGTTGACGGTGTCCTCAACTGACCTGTTGGCTCTGTATGCAAATTGGTATGGGTCCATGAGTGGGGTGGTGACAGTTTTCAGGTGATTGAGTATGATGCGCTCAAATGATTTCATGACTGCCGATGTCAAGGCAATGGGTCTGTAGTCATTGAGGCAGGAGATGGTCTTGGGAACCGGGATGATAATGGATTCTTTGAAGCAATTGGGTACTGAGCTTTGACAGAGGGAGGTGTTGAAGATGTTGATAAAAACCCCAGCCAGTTCCGCAGCGCAGTGGTGGAGAACGGAGGGGCTGATGTTATCTGGGCCGGAGGCTTTATTCCTCTTAAGTCTTGAGTGTCATTATACTACTGCACTACTTCCTCCTGCTCCTTCTGCAGCTTCTCTTCCATTTTCTCATCTCGTCCATTTCTTCAAAACCTTGGAGACAAGAGAGTGGCACACAAAAAGCAGTGACATTGAAACAGCACACATGCTTGTATAGTTATTTATATCAGATCAACGTGAAGTAGACACATTTATGAAAGTGCAGTTTTAACGTGAATGGTCAGCAGATTTAGTAGCCACTGCTCACAACTGTGTTCATCCATCAATAACACCTTTGCTCATGAGGAAAAGAAGCCTCGCCAACCTGAGGGGATGTGCTCTCCCATTCGGGTAGCCTCCCTCCTATATTTGGCAGTCTTCATCGAAAATAAGAAGATAAAGCATCAGGCCAATGGCAGTTTATCATTCCTAGGTTCATAGGGTGGATCCTTGTTGAAGCGGGGATGTGGGGTTTAATATGTGTGGATGAGTGGATTGTGAGAATGTTTTGGACTTATATGTAGGTGCCAATGAACGGCAAAACTTATTGTCCGTCTGGCACACCATGACAGACCTATTAAAGTCAATTTTCTTCCTACATTAGCCTATTATAAGGCGAGTGCAACTTCTGGACAGTGGCCATCTCTCGCCAAAATAATCTAATGACATACCTAGCAGGTCTTTTGGGCTCCACTTAATTCAGTGGATTCCTTTCTTGACGTGTATCTCCCTAACCAACTTGATATTGTTTCTCTCAGAGGATTTAGGGGGGGTTCTTCTCCTGCCCTTCTCTCTTCTTCCACGGTACGATAGCTATTTTGTGCAATGTTACTATACAGTATTGCTGTTAAGAAGAGCAAGCTTTTAAGGACCGAAACCTTGCAGTGATTAGTACGCCACAAACTGCTGCCAGCTGAATGAAAATTCACAGCTTTTCTGTCGGGACCCTTACTGCTTGACATTTAATGCAGTGCTTACTAATCAAAAACAAGAAGGCAATATTCCACACCTACTTTTCACAAGGACCTGATTTGGCACAGGCAAACTACATCACAATGTATTCACACTTCAAAAATGATGAAAAACAATTTATAGATAATTGCGCCACACAAATCATTTGCTGTTAATGACTGTGAACAGTTTAAAAAAATCAGCATTCATGTGAAAGGAACTTGGACTTTCTGTAAATGATCCGAGAAACAGAACAATCTCCAAAAATAGTTTCATATTTCTTCATAATTTACCATTCCTGAGGACCATGATCCTTTCAACCTGTTTTAGAATATCAGCTGTCTGTAGAAATCACCTCAAGGCAGTCCCAAAGGCAGTCATTAAAGGCAAGTTTCAGTACTTAATTATATTTTATAGAAATGCTCAACAAGATATATGGTTTTGGAAATTCTGAAAGGTAGTTCATAAACTTCTCAGTACATTGCATAAAATGAAGTTCTGTGAATCAATGTAAATCGATCCTTACTTTGTAGGTAATGCAAAAATTCATTTGACTGAGTATTTGGGTATAATGAGACTGAAAGTTAGGAACTTAATGAAGTGTCTTGTATTAAAGTATTCATATATTCAAAATAATTCTGTTTGAGCTTTTGGATGGAACCAAAGCCGTATTCTTTGTGCAAAAATCGTAATTACAGCACAGCCCTGTGGCCAAAGGTTCTCTTTAACACTATAGACATGTTTCAATTTCAAATCAGCTACTTTTATAATAAATTAATATTTGCCAAAATATTACATTCACTTTTTCATGTGTATCTTTATAGTTTAACTGACTTTTCAATATGTTCTTATCATTGTACCTTTGATCATGTTCTTTTGTAACATTATGAATAATATAGATATAAAGTTTGCTTTGTTAAGTAAGTTTTTTTAGAAAATTAACCAGTTAAAATTGTTGGACCATTTTCTTGCATTTATATTGGCAAAGTCTCCCAGCTAAATAAAAAATAATTAGCTATTCCCAGTGTTCCTGAAGTCCACAGCCAAGTAAGGCAGGTCAGTCAGTGCATCCCAGTTTCTGACATTTCAAATTACCTGAATAATACCTGCAGCAATCTCCAGACCTAATTAACACTCCATGCAATTATGGCCGGGTCTAAATGTACAACCTGTCTGAAGGAGCATGAAACGGCTTAGATTTTTTTCCAGAAAACCAAGCATTCCTCTCTGACTTCTTATGTAAAATCATTGTGTCTTCCGTTTTTTTTTGTCTTGGCGGAATAAGATCTTTCCATCAAATAATCAATGCACTGCCGAATGAGTTCATTTTAATGCGCTCAATCATGCCTCTAATGTTCATTGCTTACGGGCGTAGGCATCAGTAATGCAGGAATGTTATATAGTTTCAGTTTGGCCATTTCATAAAATATTCATGGAATCAAAAATGTGCATCAAAATAGCGGCTGGGTGAATTACATTTATGTGGTTGCTGTTATGGCAGCAGATGGTTGCCCCTGTCAGTGTCAATAATTTGTAGGTATTTTTAACAGTTCAAAATTAAACTGCATATAACCTTTATTTTACATATTATTAAATTGTTTAATATTTGCATGATGAAGAGTTGTTTTAGTTACAAAAGGAAAATATATGCAAATGATGCCTCAGAATTTTATATCCATTACTATAAACATTTTAATGGCGGCTGTTGAAACATATTGATGTTTCTTCTACTAGGTTTTGATGATGTTTATCTGCCTCACATCCTGAATTTAGTCTTTTCACAGTTGATCTTTATGTGTTTCACGTCCTGTCATTTGAGTCAAGCCTTTACCATAAATTATATTTATTTCAGGAAATGCACCTACAATGTATCAGAATCAGCTGGTATTTTTTAAGTCTACAGTTTATAAGCTTAAATATGGTGGTTGAGCTTTCTGCACCTTTGTTTGTCAGTTGTGATGTCTGTCCTGTTATGATGATATGGAAATCATTCTTTGCAGAAAACCCTTGCTCGTTTATTTTCAATCTTGGTTATGAAATTTTAGTATAAATTAAAAGAATTATAGTTTCTCAGTTTTTGCATTTTTTTAAATATCTAAGTATAGCATTTGTTGATGTGATGAATATTGTGGTGGATACCAAATAATACAAAACAAGAACAAATAACCACATTAATACTCAATTCTCTATTGGCAAGGACAATTGGGTCATTTAGGATGATGAATAAAAATCAAAATGTTTCTTCATATAGTTGATAATTTTTCTATAATGCAATGTATCTGAAAGCTGAAATGAAACCCGAAGAGATTTTATTTTCCTTTGTTAAATGAAGGAATTAACATATTGAGTACCAGTGACCACCATACAACTATGAAACCATTACATTAAGTAGCCTTTAATTTAAGTTGCTTATTTTGCATTGAAGTGCACTGTAAAAACTAGACATTCATATAAAAGGCAGTGAGTGCACCGTAAAGCTATACAAACGCTGCTTGTAATAAAAACTTGGAATAACTGCCACTTTAAAATTATGGACAATAACAATAGCAACAGTTAAAATCTTCCATTGCTGTACAGGTATTTACCTCTCTATCCAAACTCCAGTACAAGTCCGGAAAGGCTGAACATCTGGATAGCATATTGTTTTGGATTTCCTGATTGTGCTCGGATGTTGGGATTACTCTGATCGCCGAATGAAAGGGAGAAACGTTCTGCAGTTTCCCAACATTTATACTGGGAAATGAGTTCAATGAATTAGTATCAAATGTGACCAATCTTGGAGCAATAAACGCTTCCATTGAATAGAGTAGTTTAAGGAAGAAGGGCGAATATAGATTATTTGCCATGCTTTTCCTTTAATAGGGTTAATTTAAATTTATTTAACTCAAATATTTTCTATTAAATGATTTACTTTAATTTAAAGAAACCGCATGGAAACAGCCCTTCAGCCCACCGAGTTCGCACGGACCATGATCACTCGTGCACAGGAAATAGACTACGACCAACGTCTATTATGAACCTACCGACTCCTACAACTATCTAAATTACACTTCTTCCCACCCTCCTTCCTGCAAAAACTCTGTCCCCTACTCCCAATTCCTCCGTCTATGTTGCATCTGCGCCCAAGATGAGGTGTTCCATACCAGGACATCCGAGATGTCCTCATTCTTTAGGGAACAGGGATTCCCTTCTTCCATCATAGATGAGGCCCTCACACACGTCTCCTCAGTACTCCACAGGTCCGCTCTTGCTCCCCCTCCCCCTAGTCGCAACAGGGACAGTCCCCTTAGTCACAAGTTCACAGGTTTATAGGAGTAGAATTAGGCCATTCAGCCCATCGCGTACTCCACCATTCAATAATGGCTGATTTTCCTGTCTTCTCCCCATAATTCTTGACACCCGTTCTAATCAAGAATTTGTCTATCTTTGCCTAAAAAATATCCACTGACGGCCCTCGCAGCCCTTTGTGGCAATAAGTTCCACAGATTAACTACTGTCTGGCTAAAGAAGTTCCTCCTCACCCCCTTTCTAAAAGAGCATCCTTTAATTCTGAGTCTATGACATCTGGTCCTAGACTCTCCCACCAGTGGAAACATTCTTTCCACATCCACTCTATCTTTCATTATTCTGTAGATTTCAATGAGGTCCCCCCCCTCAACCTCTAAACTCCAGTGAGTATTGTCAAATGCTCATTTCCTTTTGCCTTTCACCCCATCAGCCATCGCACATATAAGATATAATCCTCTGACATTTTTGCCACCTCCAACGTGATCCCACAAAGTGCTTTCCTACCGGGGCAAGGTGTTGGTCATTAACCAACTCGTGGCCTCCATGCTCTGGTACAGATTGACCACATTGGTCCCATCAGCCACCTTTGCTGGGATCATCCAGAGGAAGTTGGTGGACTTCTTCTGGGGCAACAGAAAGCACTGGGTCTCTGCAGCGGTCCTGAGTCTCCCGATCGAGGAGGGCGGTCAGTCGCTGGTGTGCATTCGCACCAAGTTGGCGGCTCTCCGCCTCAGGACCTTGCAGAGATACCTGTACTCAAGGCATCAAGGTAGCATGTGCTGGCGACGCACTTTTCCCAACGGAGCCGCTGCCTTCAAGGCGGTACGCGGATCCCGATGGTGGACGTCAGTCGTGCGGTCCTGATGGGGATGCCCAGCTTCTACAGGGACTTGTTGAGAGTCTGGAACCTGGTTGCCGTTGACCGGGCCCCCCCCCTCCGCCGGCGGAGGGTGACGGCCCGGGCGTGAGAGCAGCCGGTCCTTGTCCCGCCCCACCTGGTGTCGGGGGGGCTCAAACGTGTGGAGTACTTGTGGTTGAGCAAGCCCCCGCTCAGCCGGAAGTACTCATCGGACTCAGGCGCCGTAATCTATCCCGGGAGCCGGTCCCACACAATTTGAGCCGCCTTTCCTCGACACCCTTCGTCTCCCTCCGAGACGCAGGGAGGCGTGTCCTGTACAGGCTCCTCCTCCACACCCTGCACTTCCTCGCCCTGGTCCACCATCCAGACACCAAGTGGCGGTCGGTGTTGCCTTCAGGTCACGAGGGGGGTCCCTCTACGCAGGGATTCTCCCCCTCTACATTGGGGACCTGTGTTGGAGGGTATTGCACCGAGGTGTTCCCTGCAACCTGTTTCTCTCGTGGTTCACTGACTCGCCAACCACCTGCCACTTTTGCGGGCTGGAAGAGTCTGTGTACCACGTGTACATGGAGTGCGTGAGGCTGCAGCCTCTGTTTGAATACCTAAAGGGGCTGCTCCTTGCCTTCTGGCTGCATTTTTCACCCACCATCCTCATCTTTGGACACCCTGTGCGTAGGGGAGAGGGTAGGGCTGAAGATGTCCTGGTTGGGTTGCTCCTGGGCCTGGCCAAGCTGGCCATCCGCGTCAGAGGGTGGAGGGCTCTACCCGAGCCGGCTGCCTGCCCCTTTTCCGGGGTTACGTCCGTGCCCGGGTGGGGTTAGAAAGGGAATACGCCCTGTCTACGGGCACCTGAGGGAGTTCCGGGACCGCTGGGCTCCGCAGGGTGTTGAATGTATCCTCAATATGGATTGTAACATGGTTGTATAGTAGTTTATTATGGATACATGTTTGTATTGTATTATGGTGGTGGGTTCTGGCTTGTTTTATTGTGGTGTAAATATTATTTTTTAATAATTGAATACATTTTTTGATTAATTTAAAAAATAAATAAATAAATAAATAAATAAAATAAAACCTGATCCCACGACGAGTCACATCTTCCCATCTCCACCCCGCTGAGACCGTTCCCTGGTTAACTCATCCCTTCCCAACCAAACCAACCCCTTCCCAGGTACCTTCCCCTTGCAGGCGATACAACACTTCATATTTTGCTTGGGCAGCTAACAACCCTGCGGTATACATATTGATTTATATAACTTCAAGTAATCCTTGCATCCCCTCTCTCTCCGTTCCTCCCCAACCCAAGCCGTCGTATCAGCATCAAAATCTTCTTGTTGTGTCTTATTGTCCGTAACTCGTCACCAAGCCCACATCTAACAATGGCCTGTTTCCTTTATTATCGTAACATTTTTGCATATCCTTCATACATTCTTTATCTCTCTACATCAATGTCTATATCTCTAATTTCCCTTTCCCCTGACTCTCAGTCTGAAGATGGGTCTTGACCCGAAACATCACCTATTCCTTTTCTCCAGAGATGCTGTCTGACCGGCTGAGTTATTCAGGTTTTTGTGTCTATCTTTGGTTTAAGCCAGCATCTGCAGTTCCTTCCGACACACTAGTTTTATTTTACACACTGGGGACAATTTACAGAAATTAATTAACCTACAAGCCTGCACGTCTTTGGAATGTGGGAGGAAACCAGAGCACCTAGAGAAAATGCACGCAGTCACAGGGAGAATGTACACACTCCATACAGACAGCACCCATAATCAGGATTGAACCCAGGTCTCTGGCGCTGTAAGGCAGCAACTCTACTGCTATGCCACTGAGCTGCCCTAAACTTTTTAAATGATTTATGGGATTTATTAATTTATGTCATTAAATGATATTATCATTATTTTATTTAAATCATGCTGTTTGCAAATGTTTTCCCTATTAGTTTTAACCGTTTGCTCAGCCTGGATACTGAATTAACCAGTTTTCAATACATGATATGTGCTGTGCAAGACCTCTCTAATCAGGTCTGTGTTGCTGTACCTACCTGGTCAAATTACAAACATAAGAGCAGATTTAATAAGTAAAGGTATTATGTGGCTCACCGCTTTACAAAGGTTTGGGGCAGTATCTTGATAATGGCATTTTTTTCATTCTGAAGCTAAGATTTTGTATGTGACTGACTTAAATCATTTCTGACGTTGCATGAACAAAAGACAGTGCGTGTTTCAGTCCGTTAACTTAATGTTAAGAATATTAAATTTATGTTATCAGTTTAAGAGGAAACCATTGAAGATTACAGTTGCTTGCAAAGCAACTATCCTAAAGGTGATCTTTCAGAAGACTGTCACATAAGCATAGATTTAAAACATATGTCAATTATTAGTACCTAATTAAGATAACTAAGATTACTATTACCAAATCATTGTTTCTGCACATGTAAATTGCTCATTCTAAGCTTCCCCCCGGTCTAGTTTGTCAAAAATCACTGAGTCAAGCACTTGAGCATCTAAACTTCATTTTGACAAAACACAATTACAGTTCAACTATTATACCTAACCATCGTGGGTTCGATCCTCGTATCTGCCTGATCAAGCCCTCTAGGCCTCGGTCAAACAGAGACCTCCAGAAGGTCACGCAGTCCTAAGCGCTCTCTCAGAAGATCAACGCAGGACCTCGTAGCAGCGGTCTTTTATAGGTCTCGGATTTCAAGGGGCCGAACCACATGGAGGTGGTCTCTTTACAATCCAATTACAGATATCGATTAACCCCAAACATGACAGACATTTCCCTAACTCAATAATACAGTGGCTAATACATTGTATTCAAACAGTTTTTCTCGGAGGAAACGGACATCGCAACATTTGCCCTGATATGCAAGAAAACCAGACAAGGCTCAATACTTAATCCAATCAACATTCAGCAAAGTAAAGCTTTGCAACAGTATTTACAATTATTTACAAAGTGTATGTCTGGTTTGCATTCATCCAATCCATTCTATGCATTTTGCACCTAATCGTCAGGGTCTTTAGATGTTCCTATTCTTTTCATGCAGCTCTGATCTAGGCTCTGGACAAACTGGCACCATTCTGCAGCTTGTCCCATTTCTACAGAAAGCACTTTTAAATTTACCAAATGGCCGAGGAGCCCTGAAGTCTTTACTCAATTTTAGGGTCCTGGCCTCCCCAATTTGACCAGGATTAACATTCCTTCCTTTTTATAATATATGAAAACCCATCATTTATGATAACCAAATAGTCAAATAATCAGCTAACCAGATATACAGGTGTGTGTCCATTACATTTCCCATCTATCAGCAACACAAGATGATGATGTTTCTTCCCAGAATCTTGTCAAGCTTCCCGAGTTTTCGTGGGCGTCACTTCACAATTTCCATCTGATGAGTCTTCACCTCCCGCGTTTTCGTGGGAGGCGAATTCCCTCCATTCGTGTTGTTGCCCATTCTTCCATCCCTTTCCATAGTCGAACCTATTACTTATAATTCCTGAAAAACATGGGACAAAGCAAGTTACCACTCATGCACCAATGCTTCCCCATACATTCACTGTAATTCTGCAATACTATCCCTTTTCCATTTCACTATTCTGCTCAATTACTATATTCCTATTTCTATTATGTTCTATAATATACTCTTTACTATCCTAGGATCAACACTAGTCAGCCATCTCCATATTCACACGATGTTATAGTATGTATATCTGATGATGGGTTCTCATATAAATTTCAGCTGGGTTCAGTCCAGATTTCCCTACAGGCGTGATTCTAATTTAAAGCAAACCATGAAGAATGTTTCAATTCAACCAAATTCAGTTTCAGCCTTCCATTTAATATTGTAAATTTCAGCGTCCGTCTAATTTTCATTCCACAGCTTTGTGGCCGATAACACAATTCCATACCAATTCCTGTGGAATTACCAGCTGTTCTAATTTAATCAATCAATTGCTATGTGCTGTCAATTTCATCATGAATCCGATTAAGAATGCCAATTCCAGGGACAATTTATTTCTACCTTGATAATAGAAGCCACTTTACCATCAAAGGTTAAACAATTTAGATCCATCGTTTAAAAATGCATTGGCTCTGTTATTCCTACACCCATTCAAGTTTATCCTTCTAATTCAATAAACTTCTTCTCCAGTACATCTTCAAACAGTTTTGGCTCAGCTCTCAGTCTAGGGGTTCTCGCTTATACTAGTTCCTAACTACAGAGTAATTCCTAATCCGGTCTCCTAAAGGGAAGTCCTGCTGCTCACAGTTCCTCTTTTGACCATTTCCAATTCCAACTCCAATTTCTCAACACAAACTCCAACTCTCAATCACAGTCTCTTCCATGCTGCAATCTCTCTCACTCAATCCACTTTAACTTCGCACAGACAGACAAATCCGAACCACGCTAATAAAACTATGATCAAAAACGAAAGTATTCCCCCGATTACAAGTAACCCTGAACACACCCCAATATAAACTACAAGCATCCAATAAATCACACTCTAATAAATCTTCCTCGTGGTGCAATCGGTCAGCGGAATGACTCCTGACACAGCGATCGAAAGAGTACAACCCCTGATCGAACCACCAAGACTCAGATTCTCACAATACTACGATCTAAACAATTACAAATATTTAATTCAAACACACTTTTACTTCAAGTATTTAAATCCGTAAACACTCACACAAGCAGCAATACAAATAGCCGTCCGGGAGCATAACACATTCTAAATCTTACTTTCTAAATCTTAATACACTCTAAATTTATTTACATGCACGGAATATTTACACAATTCGGATCCAATAACAATGCAAAAAGCTAGATTTTTACAATTTACAAAAATGATTTAAAGCATTAGCGCACAGTTTACAAACACTCGATCACAATGCCGCGTCACGCTGTTATCAATCAGTGAACCTCTCCCTCCGTTACCGATGATTTTACCCTTCCTAGGTTACTTTTTGCTATGGGGTACTACTCCTTAAATAACTACTTTCCCTCCCAAATGTTACTATCCTCACGCTAAGACTGGAGGGGGGACCTCTATCCCTCCTCTCTCAGTTCTTTAGAATTAGGGGTACCCTTCACATTCTGATTACTTTTCACCAAGTAAACAGATTCCCATCTCTCAGGTACTCTTCACTATGAGGTACTAATCAACAATCGATGAGAGGGTTACTGTTCACTGTTGATCAGCCGCTATTCGGAATCGATCACGGACATGCACCAACTCCGAAGTTCTATCTACAAGAATTCGAATTCTACCTTACGGGCAGAACTTCAATGTGAAATTGGAAATTTGATTCTGCAAATCTAGACTAGTTCTCGAACTCCTAGTTTTAGTGCATATACCTCCTCATACGCGGGCTCTCGAATCAAACTAAAATTGCCCAATTAAATTCTCGAATGGACTAGAGTATTCCCAGCCACCCTATGCTCTGACCACCAAGCCCAGTACCTTTACGAGGTTCCTCGCCCGTCACTTCAGGGAGGGACTCAGACACCTTCACGCAGACACCTCTCTCTGCTGGGCACTGAGGGTTCAACGCCTAGCCTCTTCGCGCTGGCAGTCGTCGATGCCAATTTTCAGAGCGCACCTTTCCAATCAACGCTCCTGGCAAAGATAGATCAATACGTAGGTCAGACCTGTGTTTCAATACCCCACCAATTGGATACCAAATCTAACCTTGGGCCACCCCTTGCCCAATGAAGCGCTTCAGGCTCTCGTTAAAGCAGTTGCAGTCTGCCATCTACAAATTTTGGGCCTCTAACCTAGGAAAAGGTCTCTAACCCAACCCCAGCAGGGCCTCTAACCCCATCCTGGTTTTATGGGCCCCAAACCCAAAGGAGTGCTAACCACCCCCCCGTGCTTGCTAGATCCTGTTCTAATGATCTCGATTAGACCCTTTCCCAAGCCCACGAATGATCGATCCGCTCCGACTAACGAAGTGCTGAAAACCAATGTGAAAACCGCACAGTGGGCCCGATTTCTGCACTCACGATCGATACAGCTCAACACCCTTGATCGCAAGCTTGTGTTTGGGGGTCTATTGAGATCCCGGACGCGCCCCCAATGTAAATTTCTCATTCTAAGCTTCCCCCCAGTCTAGTTTCAGTCAAAAATCACTGAGTCAAGCACTTGAGCATCTAAGCTTTATTTTGACAAACAATTACAGTTCAACTACTATACCTACCCTCGTATCTGCCTGATCAAGCCCTCTAAGCCTCGCTCAAACAGAGACACTCCAAGAAGGTCACGCAGTTCCAAGCGCTCTCCCAGAAGATCGACGCAAGACCTGGTGGCAGCAGGCTTTTATAGGTCCCCGGATCTCGAGGGGCCGAACCACATGGGGGTGGTCTCTTTACAATCCAATTACAGATATTGATTAACCCCATACATGACAGACATTTCCCTAACCCAATAAATCAGTGGCTAATACATTGTATTCAAACAATTATTTACAAAGTGTATGTCTGGTTTGCATTCATCCAATCCATTCTATGCATTTTGCACCTAATCGTCAGGGTCTTCAGATGTTCCCATTCTTTTCCTGCAGCTCTGATCTAGGCTCTGGACAAACTGGCACCATTCTGCAGCTTGTCCCATTTCTACAGAAAGCACTTTTAAATTGACCAAATGGCCTAGCAGCCCTGAAGCCTTTACTCAATTTTAGGGTCCTGGCCTTCCTAATTTGACCAGGATTAACACACATACAGAGCAAAATAGAACATAGAATTACTAAAGCTTAATTTGATATTAATCAGCAGTTTTATTTCTGCAGTTTCGGTAGATTTGTCAGGAATATTTGTTTTATGTTGGCTATCTGATGTACAAAAGATCTGGATAATTACTGATTCTCAAATCATGCAATGGTTAGCATTGCAAAACCTAGCAACAAATATCACAGATTACACTTTGGAATAGAATGTGATTTTCATTACATAACTGTTCCAAAGAGAGTTTTTTTCTGGAATGGTGCTGCAGCAAGGAATATGTTTTTGTATTCTATTCAAGAATCATAGAAAAGCAATGGAAGATATATTCAGGTCAGAAAGAAAAAAAGGAATTGTCTTTATTTAAATATAAATTGGAACTTAATAAGAGAAGACACAAAGTGCTAGAGTAACTCAGCAGGTCAGGCAGCATCTCTGGAAGCCATGGATAGGTGACATTTCGGATAGGAACCCTTCTTGAGACTGATTGTAGGATGGAGAAAGCCAGAAGAGAGATGGCAGTGGGACAAAGCCTGTATTATGTGACACTCTTAATATCAAGTATTCATTATTCCATGTCAGATATGTTTAAGTGTCCAAAAGAACTAACGAGTCTCCATATTTTACATAAAGAATATGGAATAAATTCAGTATAAGATCTGTAATTATTTGATTCTGAAAGAAGATTCAACATCTATGAATGTGCAAGGAAAAAAATTGCTTCCATTCTGTAGTAATAAAACATGCACATCAGAAGAAATTTAAATTCTCCACAGTAAGAAGCAAGAGGGCAGATTATTAATGAGTCCCTATCATAGTTGTGACAAATAAAAACAAGAAATAAACACACTTCAAAACCATTTCATGAAGTATTTAATTGAAAGGACACCAATGACAAACAACCAAAATTAAACATAAGTTGTGGGGTGTCAGGATTTTGATGTTAGTAAAGCAGTGCCTTAGGACGATTTAAACCATTAAATCTCAAGCAACCAACCCCAAGCATTTAGTGATTCAAGGGTTCAGATTTGTAAATTACTGATGATCTTATTAATGGAATCAATCATCTCTGGTGAAATGTCAGAAGTTTAAATGTAGTTCTATATTCAAAAAAGGGACCAGACAATGCTCGGCAGCTGCATCAATCTCATGTCAATAATTAAAACAAGTTATTGTAGGTCTTAAATATACACAAAAGTTGTCAGTGGTTGAGAATTCTGAATATGTAGGTCAATTTACTTTCCTATCCATTCTCGTAATTGGTAGAAATCCCTCGTAAAGTGTGTGCAAGCTGTGGCTCATAAAACTAAAGCAGCAGAATGGGGAGCAATCAATTAGAAAAGGAGCAGTAGTTGGCTTATTCGCTTGGCTCTTAGGTAATTTCCTTTAAATTAAATAGCATACGTTTAAAACAAATTGTAAAGCATGACTGGTGCAAGCAGCAAAATAATGTAGCAAGATATACAAAAAGAGAGTCGTGGTTCGTATTATCTGATGATTCAACGCCAAGGGCTAAAATTTTTAGGTTTGGGCAACAGTATTATGGGAGTCTCAATGCAGAGTGTGGTTATGATCCAAATAAGATACTTAAGCATGTTACCTAAGCACATAGGTAGGACATATATTAGAATCTAAAGCAAAATGATGTAATGCACTTTGGCTTTCAATAAAGTGTGAGATGAAGAAATGGTTTACAATTTTAAAAGTACTGGAGCAAGTGGGACCCACCCTGTCACACAGGAGGACTGGTCCCCCAATGCAAAATTCCACCACTCAACCATAGCCCCCATGAGAGGCCTGGTCCCCCAATGCAACCCATTAACCAACGCAATATTCCACTCGTTCCCCCAATGTAATATTCCAGCACTCACCCATAGCCCCCAATTGCGCAGGGGCGGCTCATTTCCCCTTATTCACTCTCCCTCATTAAACTTTTTAAAATATCCTTGCTGTCAGGATTGCAACATTGTAGCTTGCAATTGCACTTGCAAGTGCTGGCAGGACTCAGTGTCCTGGGATAGCAACATTGTAGCGAGCAGGCCTACAATCCCATTGTGACATCATAGCCAGTGCAGATGGAAGAAATGTTTTCTCAAATTGGGATTTTGTAAATTAAAAAATGAATAACTTGTGAAATATAACAACAATCTGAATGAAACTTGGTACAAACCACCACATGACAATTGTGAGTAAGGTGGTCCAAAACCTGTAGAGCTATCGTGTACTGTTTTGGCATAATTTGACGACATCACCGAATCAGAGATCACAGACAGGCACGCACGCACACACACTCATAGAAACAAACAAGATGAGAGTTTTAGTATAATGGATTTATCAAGAATTCACAAATGACTAAAAGAAAGGAAGCAGGAGACATAAGCGATATACATGGATATACATGAAGAGGTACATAGATAGGATAGGTTTAGAAGGATATGGGCCAAACACAGGCAAGTGGGACAAGTGTAAATGGGGCACATTGGTTGGCATGGGCCTGTTCCCATGTTGTATGACTATGACATACTTTAGAAAAATGTGCATGATTTTCTTTAGTATTCCAAGACCCATATTTCCATTTGTATAAAATTAAATAATATGGAGAGAGATTAAGTATGGTTTACTCATTTACCTCAGATTATTTGGTGCCTGATCTGAGATGCAAAGTTTATGCTTGCACATAAATAGAATTAATGTATCTTCCTTGTTTTGCAGATCCTGTGCAAAATGTGAATCCTTAATTGTGAATGAAAGAATATAATTATTTATTCTAGATAACAGGGTTGAATCACATCTATCATATGTGGTGCATGCTGTCTGCCATGGACATATGCCCCCAAATCTGAATATTTCTTCAGACACACACATTTGAATATTTTGGTAGAATATTCATTTCAAAATTAAGGTATCAAAATTGAACAGCATTATTGTATTGCTGCTCATTTTTATGCTGTTTGAAACAGTTCTTTATATATTTAAGAAATTGATGCCTGGCATTTGTAACTGATTATTGAATAATCAATTACAGAAGCGTTTAGTTATTTAAATAAGTACCCTTGGGGCCTGTGGCAAACTGGGTGCCAAGAATTAACAGGTATCCCAAGTATCCAGCATTTTATCTTAGTTAATTTAATAGACCCACATACAAATGAAGGGGGAAATTGTAAAGTACCTATAAATCCCAGTGTGGATGGAGGCCAAATTAGATCTAAAGACTTTGCACGTAATGTATATGAAAGAGCACAAATAAAGTTAGCTCAAAATGATGCTCTGATATTTTTGAAACAGATAAGACAATGGTGTAGAAACAAGGAACTGCAGATGTCGGCTTCAAAAAAGAGACACAAAGTGCTGGAATAACTCATCTCTGGAGAACATAAATAGGGGATGTTTCCGTTTGGGACACTTCTTTAGACTGATTGTGGTGGGGGGAAGGAACTGGAAGAGAAGGATGGCAGGACAAAGCCTGGCAAGTGATAGGTGGATATAGGTGTGGTGAGCCTTGGACAGTCAGATGGCTGGACAATGGCCAGAGATGAAAAGACTAAAGGTGTGACATAAAGTTGGAAAAGTTGCAAATTGTGAAGCCAGAGAAAGGAATGTAGGTGGAAGCAGAGGAGGAGAAGAGGAATGGGTGCAAGTTCAGGCTGAGCACAGGGAAGAGAGGGAAAGGGAAAGGGCTAGGGGAGGAGTTTTGGAAAGTTACCTAAAAGTGGGGAATTCAATGTTCATACCGTTGGGATGTAAGTTATCGAAGCAGAATATGAAGTGCTGTTCCTCCAGTTTGTGTGTGGCCTCACTTTGGAAATGGAGAAGACTCAGAACAGAAAGGTTAGAATGGAAATAGGAATAGGAGTTGAGATGGTTAGCAACTGGGAGATCCAGTAGACCTTGGTGGACTGAGCGCAATTGTTTGGCAAAACGGTCAACAAGTCTATGTTTGGTATCGCCGATGTAAAAGAGGCCACATCGTGATGCAGTAGATGAGACTAGAGGAGGTGCACATAACCGCTGTCTCATCTGGAAGGACTGCTGTGTCCCTGGCTGATTTGGAAGCAAGAGGCTTCAGGACAGGTGTTACATCTCCTGCGACTGCAAGAGAAAGTACCTGGGTAAGTATGGTTTGGGTTGGAAGGGATGAATGAACCGAAGAGTTGTGGAGAAGACGGTCACTGGGGAAGGTGGAAAAGTTTGGAGATGGGATCACGTTGATGGTGGCAGAAAAGTCGAGAATGATATGTCGGAAAGTGAAAGGTATGGACCAGGGTAACTTTCCTTGTTCCATCAGGGGGGGAGAGGTAGGGAGAGCAGAACTATAAGATACAGGGGAGACACGCATGACAGCAGGGGGAAACCGTATTTACGAAAGAAAGAGGATATATCGGATGTCCAAGAATGGAAAGCCTCATCTTGTCTTGCTGTTCAGTTAGGTATGGCTGCCCTGCCTGCAGCTGTCCGTCTTTTCACTTCTTTTAAAAAAATTTTAGTATGATAAAATAGTGTTTTGCTTTGGAGGTCTAGTCTGTTTATGTGGGGTGTGGGGAGGGGGGGGGGTGAAGGAGGAAACTGCTTTTCCTAGTCCCTGTCTGGTCCTCCGAGCAGCATCTTCGACCCGTCCTCGCAACCTACCATCGGGTCTGTAGTGGCTTTTCCTGAGGGGACCAGCCAGAACCAAGGCTTCGGCGGCGGCACAGCGCTGGAGCGCTATCGCGGGGCAGGCGATGCCTTGCCCTGGTCGCCCCACTCTGGAGCTCCGGTGTGCTGGGTCCACCGATTGAACATCGCGGAGCTACGGGTCTGTGGAGTGGCCAGCCGCGGGCGGCAGCTCTGACTTTGACATCACGGAGCCTGTAATCTCTCGCCGAGATCGCCAGTGGTGGAGCTCCGTCCAGCGCGGCCCGTTAGCTTCGAAAGCCGCGGTCTCCGGTAAGGAAGCGGCCGTTCCAGGTATCCCAAGCCACTGAGAGGGTTCTCCCGATGCCGGAGCACCATCACCTGGCAAGAAGGGCCTGAAACATCGGGCCGCCGTAGCGGCGACTGTGGAGGCCTCAATAGACCCGACTATGGGTGGACAATGGGATGGGGACTGGACTTTGTGCCTTCCCTTACAGTGGGAACTATTGTGGGGGGATGTTTTTTATGTTTAATGTTAAATTCATTTATAATGTTATGTTGTATTCTTATTAATGTGCTGCAATGGCAACTCGAATTTCACTACACCAAACGGTGTATGTGACAATAAATGAACGTTTGAACCTTTGAATCTTTGAGGTGTGGCTGAGACAGAGAAATTGAGAATAGGGGATAGCATCTTTACAAGAGGCCGGGTGGGAGGAGGTGCAGTCTCGGTAACTGTAGGAGTCAGTGGGTTTGTAGTAGATGTCATTTGATAGACTGCCTCCTGTGATGGAGAAAGAGAGATCAAGAAAGGGGAGAGGTGTCAGAGATAGAAAAAAGAAGAGAGAGGTGTTGGATGTTTATTTTCCACTCTTCAGCATCTATCTATATAGCCATATTCCACACAATTAAATGTGCCATAAATTTTGCCATACAGAATTTTTGTGGTATCCTATTAAAATGCATTGTCAGGATCAGTGTTTAAACATTCTTTTAAACCTATCTTCCAGTTTTCTTTAAAGAACACCTTAGGATTTATCGGGCATAGGCTGTCATGGGCTTGTAATATCTATGTTTACAAACTCTATTAGCTATGAATCTTTATCTTTTTGATAAATTTGATAAATTTCCAGCATGTGGAATAGTGTTCAGTTGAATCATGTAGTGTTTAGTAATTTCTTACTAAGAACACAGATTGACAGCACACACTTGCCATTCAGCACATCATGTCTATGCTGCTTCAGACTAGTGCAAACTCATTAACCCCATTCCCTTGCACTTTTTCCGTATCCTTACAAATTATTTTAACTCAAGTGCAAAACCACTTCCCTGTAGAAGTCTTGATTGAATGTTACCAACACAATTACAGACATTGAGTTTCAGATCATAACCCTGCATAAAGATTTGCTCACATTCCCTTGACATTGCTGACCAGACTTTAAAATTGTAACCCTTGATGTTGAATCATCTGATAATAAGAACCACTCTTCGCTCTTTTTAAATAATCTAAAATATTTGCCTTTATTCATGCTGTTCTTGTACTGTTCAAAAAGTAGGATGTACAGGTCCACCGGGAGCAAATTCGATCCGCCAATCGGCCGCGGAAGTCCCGATGAGGTCAAGATCACCCACCTCACCCGGCCTATGTGCCCACTTTTAGGGGGACTTCAAGTTCACTCTTGTAATTCCCTCCAGATTAAAGCAAGTGCCGGTCCATCAGTTGCCGGAAAATCGGTGGTGGACCTGTACCTGATATTGTGGAAAATTGCACACGTATGTCCTGTTCACCAAAAGCAGAATAGATTCAGTAAGATAATTATGGATTATGGCCCAATCTATTCACTGTCATCAGCAAAGTGGTTGAAGCTGTTATCATCATAGGAAAGAAGGGGGGGGGGGGGGGGGGGGCATTACTTAAAATTGGAAATTTCAATGTTCATAACGTTGGGTTGTAATTTAAACAATCAGAATATGAGGTGATTTTCATCCAATATTCATCTGATCATCTCCCAATGCCCAGTCACTCTGCTCATTTTCTTCCTTCCCGTACTCATCTCTCAACCCCATGCCCTATTCATCTATCACTTGCCAGACTTTGGCCTGCCCCACCACTCTTTTCGAGACCTCTCCCTGCCCCACCACTCTTTTCGAGACCTCTCCCTGCCCCTCCACTCCAATCAGTCTGAAGAAGTGTCCCAGCACACAATCTGTCCATTCCCTCCACAGATATTCATTTGATAAGGTCCCATATAGGAGATTAGTGGGCAAAATTAGGGCACATGGTATTGGGTCCTTGTTCATCGGTCTATGAAAGTAAGCATGCAGGTACAGCAGGCAGTGAAGAAAGCAAATGGCATGTTGGCCTTTATAACAAAAGGAGTCGAGTATAGGAGCAAAGAGGTCATTCTGCAGTTGTACAGGGCCCTAGTGAGACCACACCTGGAGTATTGTGTGCAGTTTTGGTCCGCTAATTTGAGGAAGGACATTCTTGTAATTGAGAGAGCTAGATAGGTCTCTTAAAGATAGCGGATTCAGGGGATATGGAGAGAAGACAGGAACGGGGTACTGATAGAGGATGATCGGCCATGATCACATTGAATGGCGGTGCTGGCTCGAGGGGCCAATGGCCTTTTCCTGCACCTATTGTCTATTGTCTATACTGCCTGACCCACTTACCTCCTCAACCACTTTATGTTTTGCTCATTACATTTACAGTTTCTCTGGGTATCCATTATTTGTGTTTTGTTAATAAGATGCCAGACATGACACATTGCTGCAGTTAGAGTTTTAATGATTAATATTTAAGGATTTAATTCCTCAGCCCATCTAGTCTCGAGCTTGAAAAGGTAGTAATAGGTATAGATTATTGGCGATGAACTAGAAGGAAGAAAAAAGGAGCAATATGAGTATTAATTAGGGCATTATAATGAAAGGATTTTAAATTGTTTAAAATTTGCAGTCTAATTTTCACCAGTATGATGCCTGGATCAGGTAGTTTTTAGCTACAGAGAGATATTGAACAGACTTGGATTGGTTTCTCTGGAATGCCAGTTGTGGGGAGAGCTGATAGAAGTATGTAAAATTATGAGAGGCAAAGATGGGGTAGACAGTCAGAATCCTTTTCCCAGGATAGAAAAATCAAATACTTTTAAGTTGAAAGGAGCAAAGTTTAAAGGAAGTGTGCGGGAAAACTTTTTTATGCAGACGTTGTGAGTGCCTGGAACACACTGTCGGTAGTGGTGGTTGAAGTAGATATGTAAGCAGATAGGCATATGAATATGCAGGGTATGGAGGACAGGTAGCTAAAGTGATGGTCTTGACATCATGTTCAGTACAGACATTGTGGCCCAAAGTGCCTGTTCCTGTGGTCTAATGTACCATGTTCTAAATGGGTATCTGTACTTGCAGCATAGTGATCCATAATTGCATGTCTTCTTCAGAGGAAGCCACTGCATAAGAACTAGAACCAGGAATAGTCCAAGGTACACAAAATTGCTGGGGAAACTCAGCGGGTGCAGCAGCATCTATGGAGCGAAGGAAATAGGCGACGTTTCGGGCCGAAACCCTTCTTCAGACAGTAGTCCATTTGGCTCCTGTATTCAGTAAGATCATGGCAGCAGTTTCTTGGACTAAATGTATTTCCTTTAATATCTAAAAATCTGACAATCTTTTAACTTGAATGTGTTTAGTGCCTGACTTTGCATGGCCCGCTTGGGGTGGCAATATGAAAGAGTCATTATCGTCTTGGACAAGAAATGTCTTCCTATGTCTTCCTATGACTGGACCATTACTTGGAGTCTACGACCTCTGGTTTCAGTCATGCAAGTCAGGAGGAATATCATGCAGTCAAGAGTTAAAAGAATTGTGTTCAGTTCAATTAAATTACTTTTTCCCCTCTGAACACCCATACCTTTCAATCTTTCACCGTTTATTAAATATTCTACTTAATACTCTACCTTTCTCTTTTTGCGGATTCCGGAAGTGGCGGCGCTGTTAACAGCTGCGGCTCGCCTGCAGTCCGTCTGTCTACTTTTTTCTGTTGTTTTTTTTGTCTTGTTTTGGTTAAGTTTTAGTTTGTTGGGTTGTGTTAGGGGGGGGGGGTGAAACATGTTCTCTGTCTCTTCCTTCGGGGGAATGCAACTTTTTCGTGTCGTATCCCCCTTCTCTGCCTCCGTCTGCGCTGAGGCCTAATGGCGGAGCTGGCGGCCTCCAGCCTGCAACTAACCCCGAGGCTCCGGAGGCAGAGCCAGCCAGGACTCACCAACGAGAGGCTGGCCGTCTTCGGGGCTGAGGCAGCGGTGGCCCGACTTGCTGGTGCGGCATTCTGGCTTTCGGCGGCGGCCTGGAGCTGATGCAGCGGGGCTCGGAGCGGAGACTGCGGGACCCGGAGCTGGGGCAGCGGCTTGGAGCTGGGGCGGCGGCCCGGAGCGGAGACTGCGGGACCCGGAGCTGGGGCAGCGGCCTGGAGCTGGGGCGGCGGCCCGGAGCGGAGACTGCGGGACCCGGAGCTGGGGCAGCGGCCTGGAGCTGGGGCGGCGGCCCGGAGCTGGGGCAGCGGCCCGGAGCGGAGACTGCGGGACCCGGAGCTGGGGCAGCGGCCTGGAGCTGGGGCGGCGGCCCGGAGCGGAGACTGCGGGACCCGGAGCTGGGGCGGCGTTCCGGCTTTCGGCGGCGGCGACATCACCATGGAGGTCCGCTGGACTGGAGGGCGGCATCTCCGGCCTGGATCGATCGCCTCAGCGCAGAGGGAGAACAAGGAGGGAAGAGACGGAGTCTAAGACTTTGCCTCCATCACAGTGAGGATGTGCTTGGTGAACTCACTGTGGTGGATGTTTAATTTGTGTTTATTGTATGTTTTGTTTTTAATGGTTCTGTGTATGACTGCAGGCAACATAATTTCGTTCAGACCGAAAGGTCTGAATGACAATAAAGGAATCTAATTCTAATCTAATTCTAATTCTATATTTCAGCTTCATACCTATATCTTCCTCACAACTTGGATGAAATTCAGCATGTCTCCAGTGACTGACAATACTTATATAGATGCATCATAGAAAGCATATTGCCGGGTTGCATCACAGCTTGGTTTGGGAACAGCTCTGCCTGAGACCACAAGAAATTGCAGAGATTTGTAGATGTAGCCCAGTCCATGATACAAACCAGATTTCCCACCATTTATTCCATCTACACTTCACACTGCCACAGAAAAGCAGCTAACACAATCAACGACTTGTCCCACAGGTCAATTCTTCTCTCTGCTTCTGTCCGGCAAAAGATGCAGAAGCTTGAAAGTACGCATCACCAGACTCAGGAACAGCCTCTTTCCCTCGATTAACCAGATTATGAACGGTCCTTCCATAAGCCAGGGTACTGTTTGATGCACCTCTACCCCATTGAGGATATTGGACACCTCCACCTTTCGCCACCTCCAACGTGACCCCACCACTCGCCACATCTTCCCATCTCCCCCCATATCTGCCTTCCGCAAAGACCGCTCCCTCCATAACTCCCTTGTCAATTCTTCCCTTCCCTCTCGTACCACCCCCTCCCCGGGCACTTTCCCTTGCAACCGCAAGAGATGCAACACTTTTACCTCCCTTTACCTCCCCCCTCGACTCCGTTCAAGGACCCAAGCAGTCGTTCCAGGTGCGACAGAGGTTTACCTGCATCTCCTCCAACCTCATCTATTGCATCCGCTGCTCTAGATGTCAGCAGATCTATATCGGTGAGACCAAGCGGAGGTTGGGCGATCGTTTCGCTGAACACCTCCGCTCGATCCGCAATAACCAAGCTGACCTCCCGGTGGCTCAGCACTTCAACTCCCCCTCCCACTCCGTCTCCGACCTCTCTGTCCTGGGTCTCCTCCATGGCCACAGCGAGCAACACCGGAAATTGGAGGAACAGCACCTCATATTCCGCTTGGGGAGTCTGCATCCTGGGGGCATGAACATCGAATTCTCCCAATTTTGTTAGTCCTTGCTGTCTCCTCCCGTTCCTCAGTCCCCCTGCTGTCTCCTCCCATCCCCCAGCCTTCTGGCTCCTCCTCCTATTTCCTTTCTTGTCCCCGCCCCCCACCCCCCCCCACCCCCGATCAGTCTGAAGAAGGGTTTCGGCCCGAAACGTTGCCTATTTCCTTCGCTCCATATATGCTGCTGCACCCGCTAAGTATTTCATTGAACCTTGACTACACGTGGCAATAGGAACCTATACCTAAAAAACACCTAAACCTAATACATTTTGGCCGTTATCAACATTTTTATTTTATATTAACCAGTCCCAACAGTAATTCCTATAGCGTCGACTCTTAATGGCCTTCCATCCTAAAAGTGGCCTATTTACTCCTGTTCTCTATTTTCATTCTGATAGCCAATCCTCGGGTCACAGCACTATCTTATTCCCAATCCCAGATGTTCTAATTTCTTGTGAAACCCTTTACTCAGAATGTTCAAATGCATCACATCCACTGGTTCCTCCAATTTTTGCTGGTTACTATCTCTAAAATCTCCAATGGATCTGACAAATATGATTTTATAAATTACGATGATTCTGCACAATCCTTTTATTATTTTCTAATCTATAAAAATGATCATATTATCTGAAGACTTTGATGGAAGACGCATGTGTAGAGGCAAAATAGGAGCTTACCAGATGCATGGAGGACAGAGATGTGTGGTGCGTCTGTCATCGTCCCCGTCGGAAACCAGCACCACTGTGTCGCTAATGTTTTCAACGAATTAATAATAATAAATAATAATAATATTATAACCTCACTTCCATAACGTCTCCTTAACTACCAGATTATTAATGCCATTATCATTTGGGTTTCTATATTTTCTGCACCTTCTTCAACACTGCTTGCTTGTTGCCACAGGATTTTAGTTTGTGGTATTCTGAAAAATGATGGCAGCTGTCTATGAGATTTCCTAAAATACAGTATAAATGTTGTAGTCCCTGATGAATCCATATTGAAGGTGAGTATTTCAAAGGTTTTGCAAAGTGATCTTCCTGAAGCAGTTTTTAGAAAGATTGGGAATCAAATCCTCTTTAATAAGGCCATACAGTATTTGCTCTATTTTGATAAAATATTGTGATGAAAATTTACTGGCTGCAGTCGCGATGGATCAGGTGACATATTGCAGCCTGATTAGCTAAATCATTCTGAGTCATTCCTCTGTAAATATGTAGATTCAAGTCAATGAGGTAACAGTAGCATAGAAAACAGGAGCATGAATAGGCAATTTGGCCCTGCAGACTTGCTCTATCATTCAATAGATCATGGCTGTTCATCCACTTCTGTACTGTTGTCCCACCTTCTCTCTGTATCCATTTATCCCATTCGCATTAAATAATAAATATATGTTCTTAAATATATGTAAAGACTTAGCTTTTGTTGCCTTCTGTGGTAAATAATCTGAAAACCTCTGGCTGATCATGGTTCTAAAGGCATATCCCATATCCTGAGGATGAGACTCCTGGTTCTGGACTTTCCAGGCATTAGAAACACCCTCGCTGTATCCACTCCTCAAGTCCTGTTAGAATTGCTTTGCTTTATTTAAGATCTTGTTTAATTCTTCTACACTTACAAATGTTGGCTGACAGCTATTGTTTTTACTAATTGGAGTGCTGTGGCAATGATTCTGTTCTGGAAACACAAAGCAAAGGCAATGATCAGTGATCTAGAGATCAAAATTCAAATCCCATCCATGTCGACTGGGAAAATTAAATTCAGTTAGTCAATTGAATAAAAATCTATTAAAAACAGTATCAGTAATGGTGCCCATGAAACTCGCTGTAAAACCTTTTTTAGGGAAGGAACTCAGCTATCTTCCGCAGTCTACAGAGTTATGAGTCTGGGCCCATAATAATAAAATGGTTGGCACTTAAATGCTGTTTGACATGCATAACAAGCCACTCAATTATCATTGCTATAGTAGTTGCTGGTCACACCAGCATCTCATGGGTATTAAATACTAGTTTTGCTAGCAATACACATTCCCGATGAATGAATTACTAAAATAAATTCTGATGGCTTGAACAGTAGTGGCATCAGTGCCATGTCAAATCTAGATTTATGCCAAAAGTGGACCAAGTAAAATAATTTTATTAAGGATTAGAAAACAATAGGATGCTCTCTCTACCTTCGATTTAAACCAGCATCTGCAGTTCTTTAGGGAGAAGAAATGGGCCCATTCCTTCTCTCCAGAGATGCTGCCTCACCCGCTGAGTTACTCCAGCATTTTGTGTCTACCTTCGATTTAAACCAGCATCTGCAGTTCTTTCTTACACATCTGCAGTTCTTTCTTACACATCTGCAGTTCTTTCTTACACATGCTCTCTCATACCATTTTCAAACCATGGGTCTGTGTTCTACCTCTCCTTTTACCTTTATGATATTTCCACCCTCTTGCATTGCTCAATCATTTGTGGTTGTTTGAAGCTGGAAGTTGCCATGCTGTGTCAATGGTAAGAGCTAACAGTCCTAGCATGTTTTAACCTGGACACCGAAATTCCCATCTCATGTAATACGCTGGAGAGGAATCCCTGTATTTGCAATGAGTCTTCGCAACCTAGTGGAATCTCAATGGATTTCTCGAGCCATCAAACAATCCTTAGAAAATTTACTTTTAGCTATATATTATCTGTGGATATCAGGATGTTATTATTATAAAGTCAAATTCTAAAATTATCAGATGTGGCCAGATGTGGAGTTTTGTTCAGATCACTAAATCTGATCTGATTGGATAGCATGCAAAACAAAGCTTTTCACTGTACCTTGGTAAACATGACAATAATAAACCTAAACCTAAAAAAACAAAACCTAATACACTATGGCCTTTATCAAAATTGTTAATTATATATTAACTAGCCCCAACACTAATTCCTGTAGCATCCGATTTATAATGATCTTCCATCCCAAAAGTGGCCTAAATCTTTATCCTTGTCCTCTATTTTCATTCTGATAACCAATCCTCAGGTCAAATCCTAATATTATCAGATGTGTCCAAGTGTGATGTTTTGTTCTGGTCACAAGATAACAATCGGCAGCAGAGAACCCAATATTGTTACTTCACTATTGGGCACCAATTTTGATCAGATTCCAATTGATACACAAATAAATCAGAGACTTTTTTGAGTTGCTACAGGTCGAATTTGCCTTGGAATCTTCCATTCAACTACCGTAACTGCAGATAATATTTATTTAGTGTTTCTGCCAAATCTTTGCTTTGCCGGAAATTATGAAAATAAACACGACCTAATGCTCACTACTGAACCAGTACTTTTCCCAATAATCTGACAAACTACACCAGAATCTGCAACCAAAATCAGTTGTGCACTTGATGTTTCAGGTTGTGCATGTTTTCTCCACTGCCAGTAAAACATAAAGCTTTTGGAGACATTATATAATCTTCATGCATTCCCTCCACTTCAACACATCTTCTGTCCCAAAACAGAATAAAGTTTGGTTTTGCTGGTTTTCACTTTCACTCACCAGCCTCCTCATCCAGTACATCATCTTTCATCACATCTCCCAGCTCAAACAGGATCCCATCACCAGCCATATCAGTTGAACGAAGGGCGGCATGGTGGCATAGCGGTAAAGTTGCTGCCTTATAGGGCCAGAGACCCAGATTTGATCCTGACTACGGGTGCTGTCTGTACAAAGTTTGTACGTTCTCCCTATGACCTGCGTGGGTTTACTCCAGATGCTTCCCACACTCCAAGGTTAATTGGCTTGGTAACATTGTAATTTATCCCTAGTGTGTGTAGGATAGTGATAATGTGGGGGATCGCTGATCAGCGTGGACTCGGTTGGCTGAAGGGCATGTTTCTGCGCTGTATTTCTAAACTAATCTATGAGATCCACTCTCTGGTGAATCCAAATCTGCAGCTTTCAGGTCAAATGAACGTGAGCTGCATATCAAATCTATATATGACCTCATGAAGTCATGAAGAATGTCACAAGGGAATTCTGGACCAAGCTAGAGTCCCAGAAGAGCCACACGGCCAACCATCAATTGTGCCAAAACCTGCATGTTATGAGCAATAAAGTGAAGTCGAGTAGAACCACTGGTAACACCATGTTTCTAGTTCATGATCTCAATGCATTCTCAGCTCGCTTCGAGCAGAAGATGGGTGAAATAACGTTCTCTGCCCAGAAGGCCTTGGGTGGACCTGTATCCACGGTCCCTGTAGCAGATGTCAAATTGACCTTCCTGAGAGTAAACCCATGGAAAGCAACTAGCCCAAGTGAAGTCTCCAGTGGCATCCTCAGGACCTGCACGGATTAGCCCTATAATCCTGTAGGACTATAGGGGGTTTATTTGTCCATTTTCCACCATGAGCCAGAGCCTAAACAGCTTTTCTAGGTGAAATAGAGATTCACATGCATCTCCACCAACCTCATCTATTGCATTTTGTGCTTGCTATGTGACCTCCTCTACACTTGCGAGATCCCTCGTAGATGAGGCAACAGTTTTGCAGATAATAATAATAATAATAATAATGGATGGGATTTATATAGCGCCTTTCTAATACTCAAGGCGCTTTACATCGCATTATTCATTCACTCCTCAGTCACACTCGGTGGTGGTAAGCTACTTCTGTAGCCACAGCTGCCCTGGGGCAGACTGACGGAAGCATGGCTGCCATTCTGCGCCTACGGCCCCTCCGACCACCACCAATCACTCACACACACACACATTCACACACAGGCAAAGGTGGGTGAAGTGTCTTGCCCAAGGACACAATGACAGTACACACTCCAAGCAGGATTCGAACCGGCCACCTTCAGGTTGCCAGCCGAACACTTAGCCCATTGTGCCATCCCAGATACCTGCCCTCTGTCCACAAGGGCCATCCTGAGATTCCAGTTGCACATCATTTAATTGGCACTTCTTGTTCCCACGGTAATGTTTCTGTCCTTGGCCTTCTCTACTGTCAGGGTGAGGCCGAACACAAACTAGAACAACACCTGATATTCCGTAGGAATCTTGCAGCCCAATGGCATAAGCATTAAATTTTCCAATTTCAGATTACCAACCCTATGTTCCTTCCTCATTCTCACCAGGGCTCCTAGCGTCTCCCTCTCGTTGTTCACCTTTTCCATTCCTCCCCACCTCATTACCTAAACTCATCACCTTTCTCCGCATGGTTCAATTTGCCCCTCTCCCTCATACCTATCTACTTGGGTTTAGCTCCATTGGTTTATCTTCCTTTCCTCTTCCGTACTACCTGGTTCTTTCCAACCCCCTCCTTCTCATTTTTATATACTGGCTATCTTCCCTCTGCACCCTCAGTCCTCATCTAGGGTCTTGACTCGAAATGTTGAGCATCCCTTTGCTTCCACAGGTGTTGCTAAACCCACTGAGTTCTTCCAGCATTTCTTGTTATGCAATCTTCACTCAATGAGAAACTAGGAGCACATTGTTTATCTTAATCTTTAGAAATATTGCGTGAAAACCGGACCTTCGGGCCACCAGGTCCATGCCGAACACTATTTCTACCCTACACACTAGGGACAATTTACACAGGCCAATTAACCTCCAAACTTGCATGTCTTTGGGATGTGGGATGAAATTGGAGTACCCAGAGAAAACCCATGCAGTCACAGGGAGAACGTGTAAACTCCATAAAACAGTATCGTAGTCAGGATCGAACAAAGGTCTCTGGCGATATAAGGCAACAACACTACTGCTGCGCCACTGTTATCGGTGTTCTGTCAGCGCTGGTGTGTATCGCTTAGATTATCATAGCAAGACCACAATTGCATTTAGTATTATTGGGCATTAGTGTTTTATTAAGCCCACGTATAATGCATCGTGCTTGAAACCCAATTTCTGGCAAAGATACTTCCTTTCAGTATGTGAAGTAAAATTGTGTAGATATCAGAAATGATACTACGATTAAAGGATCTGAATTGTCATGTTAATGTCTTGCACACAGCAACTGCCGGCCTCAGTTTTGAATGGCTAGCGGTATAGTAACTGATTCTGTGGTGCTCTCTTCACTGATCATAACCTTTTTATTCAAGTCAATTTGGGATGCTTATTGTAATTAGGTATGTTGCAAAACGCACCTGAAGCATCGCTGAAAATCTGTCCCAGCCCGTGTGCGCGATTTTGGCGCCGTTTAGAGGGGGGCGGGTTTAAAACGCGATTTTCCCTAGGCTGTTCAAATCGAGGTTTTTCAGCCTAGTTAATTATTAACTAAAAATCGCTGGAAGATTCCCTCGCTTGAGCTATTATTAGTTTTAAGGGCTTTATTTAATTGTTATAGTAGATTCCACTATCACTAATTTTATATGGGATTACAGAACACATAGAATTCAACTAAAGCATTTGTGCAAATCTAAAGAAGTTGGGGGTTTATCATTACCTAACTTTATGTATTAATACTGGGCAGTGCATATTAAGAACATAATGTACTGGCTGGATAGTTCCACTCAGCAGTTGGAGTGGATAAGAATGGAGAAAGAGGAGTGCTATCCGCACGATATAGGAACGATCCTGCTCTCATCGATAAAATTGAATAGTATAATATATAAGAAGAACCCAATTATTCACAATATAATAAGAATTTGGAAACAAATAAAAGTATCCTTGAAATTAAATAATTTATCAGTACTAACCCCACTGTTGAACAACCCCGCATTCAAACCTTCTCTCATCGACAACACATATCAACAATGGGATAGACTGGGGATTAGGAAAGTAGGGGATATGTATGAATTGGGCAAACTGTTATCATTTCAAAAATTTAAATTTAAATTGAAGGATAATCAATATTTTAAATATATACAGGTATGTGACTTTATGAAGAAATATACACATAGATTTCAAACTATATTTTTAGACCCTTTAGAAGAAGCAATGAATATTAAGGCTGATTCACAAAAATTAATATCATACTTTTATAATAATATATTAAATAGAGAATCACCCTCAACAGAAGCACTATGGGAAGATTGGGAACATGAGCTAATGATAAAGATCTCGAAGGATGGATGGGAAAAGTATTTGATGAATACACATAACTGTTCTATTAATGCAAGACATAATTTAATTCAATTCAAATTGTTACATAGACTATATTATTCAAAAACGAGGTTGAATAAATTTTATCAAAACGTCTCTCCCAGATGCGATAAATGTTTGTTTCAAAACGCTAATATAACACATTCATTTGTAGGATGTACAAAGTTGAATAAATTTTGGAGTAATATATTTGATATATTTACAAAGCTCTTCAAGTCAAGAATAGAACCCAAAATGGAATGGATTATATTTGGAATAATAGGAGAAGATACCAATTTAAATAAAGACCAAAATGTTTTTTTTAATAATGGGTTAATAATTGGAAAGAAATTGATACTTAAATTTTGGAAAAATACAACCATACCAACTGTTAAAATGTGGATTAGGAATATGATGGACATAGCACGCCTTGAAGAAATGAGACTCCGACTAATAGATAAATATGACCAATTCTTAAGGAGTTGGTCTCCTTTCATCGACTTTTTGGAATCATGTGATGCAGCGGTACCATAAGGATTGCTGATTTCAGTTCATGACGTGGATAGATCTACATCTCCGAATACAGATTTGAAAAATTCTCTTTTAAGGGGCTTTCTCTTCTATTTCTACTTTCCACTTTTTCTTTTTTATTTTTATTTTTATTTTTTATATACACACTTCACGTTTTTCTACTCTCTACCATCTATTCTTCTACTTTTTCCCCTTTCTATTGTTTTCTTTTTCTTGTCTTGCTTACTTCCTTCTCATAACATAAAACTAGAGGTTGTACATAGAATGGATTATGGTATGACATAGTTGGCACCTAAAATTAGGTTCCACTGTACTGTTTTGTACTGTATTAACTTCTAATAAAATAAACAAATTAAAAAAAAAAATAAAAAAAAAATTAACCTCTAAACCCCCGACCGCCGACAACGGGCCAGATCTCATACTGGGGAAAACGGAAGATAGGCTGTTTATTTTTACATTAAAAAGGGCTTCTTAAGATCCCTTTATACAAAGTTTAATGTTGCGAGTAGCTAATTTGGGCCACATTATATCCCGCAGTATTTTTCTGGGCATTTGAGGGCACAAATCTACCGCAATGTGAACGTTCTAAACCAGCGCGTTCACAGGATCCCACTAGAAAGCTGATTTAAATGGACTTTAATTTACAGCAATTAAACACTAAATTCCTTCCATTTGGTCTATAAATTAATATAAATGAGATTTTAAAATCATATTTTATTGTGAATTATTTGTGAATATTATTTGGACACAGGCTATTTAAAAATATTAATCATTTATTAAGAAATGGATAGATGTTTAGATCTAGTAATTAAAGTGTGAAATTAGCTACAATTAGGTAACTAACTAATTATATGCTTTAATTTCAGGTCATCCAAGTAAGATTATTTTATATTTGTTTCAGAATGCTTCAATCTATGATAACTGAAAATTTCATTCAGTTCTCTTATTTTTTAAGAAAGTTATAGGCTTTTGACTGTCCACGATCACAGCTTTTTTGTTATGTCCATAGAAAATCAATAGGGAACAAGATGCTAATTTCCGAGTATGAAAATGGCCATAACTTTTTAAATACTTGAGATATGAAAGTGAATTAGGTGTCAAATTAAACTTATTTGTATGCTTTATCTGATGGGATAAATTGCAGACTTGATTTTTTTAATCTCAAAATTTTGTAATAGCTATTGTAATCACTAGCTATTTGATCAGCCTGCATTTCACAATTGCTAAGGCCATTCATGTCAAGTAAATCAATCAGTCTGGACAATCAAATGATATGTACTCACATGGAAGAACTCCGAATCTCACCTCCTACATTTCTCTTCCCTCCATGTCAGTCTTTTTTGCTGCTGTATGTTGGCTGCTATTTGGAGAGTTTTGTAGGTGCTGATGTGCATCCGTGAGATGATCATAGCGACAGCACAATTGCAGTGGGCATTATTGGGCATTAATGTTATATTAAGCACATATGCATAATGCACCAAATGCTTGAAACCAAATTTCCGGCATAGATACTTCCTTTCAGTATGTGAAAGTAAATTGAATAGTGGTGCTCAGAAACTGGAGTTTGTTATGATTTTGGTGCACTAAGTGGCTGCTATATGTAATGCTGGTACCCAGTTGAGTGACCTCTAAAGAAATTAAGGAAACTGCTGAAAAATCCAGTTTAAAATATTGGCATCATCCTGTATCATTAGCAGGACACTTTCGCTACGCATTTCTCAAAGACAGCTGCTTATCATTGCTGCACCTACCAGTTAGAAGACAGTTATTCCTTAAAGAGCACAAATTGACATGGCAGCCACAGTAAATGCAGCATAAATAGCTATTATGGAGGTGAAGAAAAAGTAGGTAGGGAAGACATGGTACTCTATAAATGTGAAAATTACCACTGCACCATGTTCTCCAGAGATTCTGCCTGACCTGCTGAAACCTCCAGAACTTTGCACTCCTTTGTGTAGTAACCAGCATCTGCATTTCCTCATTTCTCCATCATAATTTTTAGGTTCTGGTATTTTATAATTTATCTCATCTCACTTCAGCCAAGTGTAGAAACTAAGAGAGCACTGTATTGTCAGAGGTTCCAATTTTGTACTAAAGGCTAAATTAAAACTCTTTTCAGTTTGGATATATTAGAGATCATTTAACGATATCTGAAGAAGTCAAATGAAGTTCCAATTAATTCCAATTCACAAAACAGATTATGGTTATTTTATTTCATTGCTTTTTGTTGAATATTGCTATGCCAGGTTTAGCTACCATCTTGTTCCCCTATCAAATATGTATATATTTTTTATAATAAATGAGTGCATCTCCCAACCCCACGGGGAACCCCGAGGCCTCAAGCTTCCCTGCTTCAATGGATATCACCGATCCATTACATGCCCTTTGCCCTTTGTTGAAATTGAGACTTATAGTTCGGTCTTTCAGCACTAATTGTTGCAATTACAGTCAGTATTTGTAAGTTCAGTGGTACAATACCTTCATGAATTCAGGTCTTAGTGAAAAGATTAAATGTCATTCTAGCATCAAATGTGTTTAATATTACTTTAATTTAACCTCAGTAAAATGAGATAAAAGAGCAGTAAATGGTTAGTCAAGGATTGGTATTTAACTACAAAGCAATTTAATTTTCCTCTTATGTGTTCCCCTTCCACCAATTAAACTTTGCATAAAATTTTCACAAAAAAGAAAAAAAATTAACATAAAGTTACACAGTGCAAAGTAAAGACTAGATGAACTTGCTGATCGTTTATTCTACATCAGTTATGCTTATTCCACATATTCAATAGCACATTATTTTGGTAAAACGTTCACAATAAGAAAGTGCCCATGAAGACCATATTTTAAACAGTTTAATGTGTTGTTAAAAGTTTAAACTTAATTCTTCAAAACATAGCATACATTTATGAGGCTCAAGTATTTTATCTGAGCCTTTATTTTCTGATTGTATTTTAAGAACCAAATTACCTGGGATTGTCAGAAATCAAACCTGTTTGAAAGCTAGAATTTGTCATTGTGTTGAGTTACTGTTTATCAATTACTTGTGTGTTGCAGGAGAGCTGGATAAAGCTGCTGAGTATTATGAGATATTCCATCAACTCACTGTAGGAAAGACATGGCAGGATGAAAATTGCTGCCTCCACTTTGCACATGCATGTACGAACCTCTGGAGGATTTACACATCACTGGCAGACGAAAAGCTTGAAAGTGCACAAGACAAAGAGGCGAGGGAATTTCTCAGAAAAGCTTATGACATAGCCAAGGAAGGTGAGTGCAAAGTAACATTTTCAGTTCCTGTGTTTTATATGGTAAACCTCTCACTGGGCAGGAAACCACAGTAAATAGAACAAGGTGATTACAAAAATATTAAAAATAGACAGAAAATGCATACATAATATGAGAAATTGAATCAGCTGGGTTTTTGAGGTGTTTATTTGTTCTTGAATGCTTAATTTTCACTAAATTCATTCCTGTAGGTTTCCCTGTAAAATAAACTGTGATTTAAAACTAGAAAAAATATCTTACAGACATTTAGAGGTTAATGAAAATTCCCTACATATTTGTTATTTGTCCAAAATAACAAATGTATTTTGATATATTTGTTCCAAGAATATCTTTTTAGATATTAAAAATATCTAATGAGATAGTTTGGGACATTTTCCAAAACACGTAACAAAGAGACATCCTTTATTATTATTACCTGAAGCAGCAGTAGACCACTTGCATTTGTGAATAGAGAGTCCACTATGTGCTTCATTTCTGCTCAGTCAGTGATTTGTCATAGTCCATTCTAGACAATAGTCCCCAGAAATAATTTATGACATTATAATTTGTGGCTATTTTAAATACTGCCACCACTACCAGTTGTATGATTTCTGAGTTCCAGTACCTCTTGACATTTTCCTGCTCAATCCAAACTTCTAGCCTCCATTAATCTTCCGCTCTGACCACCAATCATGTTATAAACCTACCCAGCAATTCACCTCTGACCAAGGATTGTGATCTCCCTCAACTCCAAATGAATTTCTACTGAGGCCAATTCACTCTACGCCATGCCAGGTCCTAATCATGATCCCTTCATCCTGACCTGATCTAACCCCTATCCCCAAAGCAATAAATCATTTACTGGCAGGCTGCAACATTAACTGTATCCCATCTTGCAGTGCTTATCTCCATTGCCTCTCATAACATGCTGATTTTGTTTACATTAGTGAGGACCTTCAACATTTTCTTTCTCTTTAATTATTTAATGATGTCATGAACAATTAGTCATTTACTTACTTACTTAAGGGCCTGTCCCACTTACGTGTCCTTGGCACACAAATTACGCGACCTCGTGGTCGCGTTGAGGCGCACGGGTATCGTATGGCCGTGTGGGGCCGGTCCCACTGAGAAGCGCGGAGGGGTATGTAGTTGTGCCGAAATTTTTGTAGCGAACAAAATCTTCGCGCGGCAACGGCCTGTCGCGTAACTGACGGCCAAAGTGGGACAGGCCCAAGACCCTGGCGCGACGCAACGTCTCACCTCCAGCAGAAGCAGAAGCAGGCAAACGATCGCCAAACTCAGCCTGGAGCTCAAGGCCGTTGCGGTCCGGATCCGCCCCCACTTCTATTCCCAGAGCGGGACCAAGAAAACTGAAGATGGACACAAAATGCAGGAGTAATTCAGCGGGACCGGCAGCATCTCTGGAGAGAAGCAATGGGTGACGTTTCGGGTCAAGACCCTTCTTTCAGACTGAAGAAGGGTCTCGACCCGAAACATCATCCATTCCTTCTCTCCAGAGATGCTGCTGGTCTCGCTGAGTTACAACGGCATTTTGCGTCCATCTTCAAATGACGTCACGCACTCCAGACGGCTGTGCGGGCGCATGAAATCGCGAGCGACCTTCGCGGGACCATCGCGCCTCAACGCGACCAAGGACACGTAAGTGGGACAGGGGAATTTATTTACTGCCTATTATGCCTCCTGGCATGCAAGGCAGGAACAAGGGTCCTCCACTCCTGTCTGTTCTGGGCTAGCTCCTGGACACTGTGTGTGGAGAAGTATGTGCGACTGGGGAAATATAGTTTTTACAGAAACCTGGCTAAGGGAAGGACAGGACTGGCAGCTTAATGTTCCAGGCTACTGTGCTCCAGGCAAGATAGAGTAGAGGGTAAAAGAGGAGGGGGAGTTGGTTTACTGATTCAGGAGAACGTCGCAGCAGTAGTCCAAGATGACTTTACTGATGGTTCACCCAGTGAAAATATATGGATGCAGCTGAGTAATGAAATCCACCCGCGGGAGCGTCCCACAGTCACTGACCGCAGTCGGAGGGAGGGGGGGGGATCACCCTGGTGTGGAGGTTGGGGTCTGATGGCAATGCATCGCGGTCAGTGACTGTGGGATGCTACCACGGGTGGAGACAGAGGAGAGAGAGGAGGGGGAGAGAAGGGGAGAGAGAGAGGGGGAGGGAGAGAAGGGAGGGAGAGAGAAGGGAGGGAGAGAGAAGGGAGAGAGAGAAGGGAGGGAGAGAGAAGGGAGGGAGAGAGAAGGGAGAGAGAGGAGGAGATAAAGAAGAGGGGAGAGAGGAGAGAGAGAAGGGAGAGAGAGAAGGGGGAGAGAGAGAAGGGAGGGAGGGAGAGGGGGGAGAGAGGAGGAGAAGAGAGGGAGAGGGAGAGAGAGAGAGAGAAGGGGGGGGAGAAAGGGGGAGAGAGGGAGAGAGAGAGAGGAGGAAGAGGGGAGAGAGATAGAGAGAGAGAGAGAGAGGGAAGAGGGGAGAGAGAAGGGGGAGATGGGAGCGTGGGGTTCATTTTCCCACACAAGTCACAGGTGACTGAGCAATCTGAACCCAAGCACCAAGTTGAAAGCGGCGTGTGCATCGCTCGGGACAGCCCCCACTCTCCCATGGCCACCGTCCGCGGGCTGTGAGTCGGGTGGAGCGGAGGTTTGGGACAATGTTCATGCCTTCACAGTGATGTGATGGACGTGGGGGTCTGGACCAATAGCTGACAAGTCTCGCCCCCTGGCAACGTCAAATCCATTATTGGACTTTACTGTTGAGCGGCAGTCGGTCCTTTGGCCTGTAGGCGCCGCCGCCTTTCTGGGTAGGTCGCGTTTCGACAGAGTGGCCATTCGGTAAGTTTGCTTTAAGGCGACGCAGCTTTTCGGTTCCTTGGGTTTTAGGCGTCCCGCCCTTTCGGTTAGTTTGCATATAGGCGTCCCATCCTTTCGGTTAGTAGGCGTTTCGTCTTAGACTCTTTCAGATTATTGTCGTTTCGGCCTCGTTTCCATTCCGTTCTTTGGCTTCGACTTCTTTGCTTCGGCATCTCGGCCGTCGGCGCCACGTTCACACACGGGGGATTTTAACTTTCTCAATATAGATCGGGACTGCCATATTGTCAAGGACTTAGACAGGTTGAATTTGTCAAATGTGTTTTGAAGAGAAGGGCAGTGGAGGAATACCACCCAGCCAACCAGCATTGGGTGCGCCTGTATGGTTAATGTGGATGTAAGATCGGCCTTGCTGAGAGTGAATTGATGGAAAACAACTGGATCGGATAAAATCCTTGGCTGTGTCCTTGGGACTTGTGTGTATCAGCTGCCAGAGATATTCACAGACATCTTTAACCTCTTACTAGTGCATTCTGGAGTCCCCACCTGTTTCAAGCAGACCTCTATCATCCCGGTGCTAAAGGAAAATAAAGCCCCTTTCCCACCTAGGAGACCTAAACAGCAACCTCTGGTGACCTTGCCCACCACCCAAGGTTTCCATGAGGTCACCGGAGGTTTTGGTCACTCTCCCTAATGGTCGAAAGTGGTTTCCGCGTGGTCGAGGCTTCATCTAGGTTGCTGCTATTTTTTCATCATCATTAAAAACCGGCCTCGACTAAAAATAGGTTGCCGTTTTAAAAATCGATTATTTTTTTGATGCAGGTCTAGTCGAAGCCGGTTTTCTTCATAGTCGAGGAAGGTTTTCAACATATGCGTGGGAGGTGGTAGGAGATTGCAGGTCACCTCAACATTAATTTTTTTTTGGGTGGCTGGCAAGTTCACCAGAGCTGTTTAGGTCTCCTAAGTGGGACAGGGGCTTAAGATAGCGGGCCTTAATGACTACCCTCCAATGGCTCTGACATCCACTATCATGAAGTGCTTCGAGAGACTGGTGATGGCGCACATTAACTTCAGTCTCCCAGCCAGCCTTGATCGACTACCAGTTTTCATACCGCAGCCAACAGGTCTACAGCAGCTGCCCTGGTCATAAACTCATCCCATCCCTGGAACACCTAGATAACCATGACTCCACCTAGATATTCATCGACTATAGCTCCACCTTCAACACCATAATCGCATCCAAACTCTTCTCCAAATCATTTGACAGAGGAATCAGCACCTGGATAAATGTGAGGTTATCCACTTTGGTGGCAAAAACAGGAAAGTATTATCTGAATGGTGGCCGATTAGGAAAAGGGAAGATGCAACGAGACCTGGGTGTCATGGTACACCAGTCATTGAAAGTGGGCATGCAGGTGCAGCAGGCAGTGAAGAAAGCGAATGGTATGTTAGCATTCATAGCAAAAGGATTGGAGTATAGGAGCAGGGAGGTTCTACTGCAGTTGTACAGGGTCTTGGTGAGACCACACCTGGAGTATTGCGTACAGTTTTGGTCTCCTAATCTGAGGAAGGACATTCTTGCCATAGAGGGAGTACAGAGAAGGTTCACCAGACTGATTCCTGGGATGTCAGGACTTTCATATGAAGAAAGACTGGATAGACTCGGCTTGTACTCGCTAGAATTTAGAAGATTGAGGGGGGATCTTATAGAAACTTACAAAATTCTTAAGGGGTTGGACAGGCTAGATGCAGGAAGATTGTTCCCGATGTTGGGGAAGTCCAGAACAAGGGATCACAATTTAAGGATAAAGGGGAAATCTTTTAGGACTGAGATGAGAAAAACATTTTCTACACAGAGAGTGGTGAATCTCTGGAATTCTCTGCCGCAGAATGTAGTTGCGGCCAGTTCATTGGCTATATTTAAGAGGGAGTTAGATGTGGCCCTTGTGGCTAAAGGGATCAGGGGGTATGGAGAGAAGGCAGGTACAGGATACTGAGTTGGATGATCAGCCATGATCATATTGAATGGCGGTGCAGGCTCGAAGGGCCGAATGGCCTACTCCTGCACCTATTTTCTATGTTTCTATGTTACCTCTGCCACTGGATCTTCGACATTCCGATCCACAGGCCACAATCTGTGACAACACCCCCTCCACAATAATTCTCAGTGCCGGAGCCCCGCAAAGATGCTTCCTCATTCCCCTACTATATTCTTAATACAATCATGATCAATCACAAATTCAGCACTAACTTCTTCTACAAGTCTGCAGATTACATTGTTATGGTGGGCCAAATCACGAACAATTATGAGACAGAATACAAGGAGATAGAAAACCTAGTGACATGGTTCAGGACAGCAAGACAAAGTAGCTAGATGTCGACTTTAGGAAGACTGGTGGAGTACATGCCCCAATCAGTATAATTGGTGCCATAGTGGAAATGATTGAGAGCCTCCACGGCCTTCCAGCGCTGACTCCAGCCCAGGGAACAGGCTCACAAAGTCCAAGTTCTGCCACCTAGTGGGGAAAACGGATTAGGCGCGCTGGACTGAAAGTAAGGCTAAAACAATGGGGATTTTAAGACTCCCCCCTCCTACCTAGCATACTACTGGCTAATATGCAATCCAAAATAAGCTGGATGAATTTAAAGCTAGAATGATTCACCTTAAAGAAGTTAGAGACTGCTATGTGCTCTTTCAGAGACATGGCTCAACCCTGAATATCTGATAGTGAAGTGCCGTCCTTACCACCTGTCGAGGGAATTCACCTCAGCTATCCTGACATCAGCCTCCCCCCCTCTCCCACGCAGACATCAAGCTTGCTGTGAACGAACTGTACTCCACTATCAATAACCTCGAGACAAAACACTCCGAAGCTCTGGTCGTTGTAGCCGGAGACTTCAATCAAACCAACCTCAGAGGCGTACGACCAAAGTATTACTAGCATGTCTCTTGTCCCTCCAGGAGCCAGAACATCCTCGATCACTGCTATACATTAATAAAAAAATGCCTACCGCTCTATCCCTCAACCACATTTCTGGAAATCTGATCACCAATCTGTACTTCTGCTCCCTGCCTACAAACAAAATTTGGAGCAGCAGGATCTGGTACAAAGAGTTGTGAAATGCCAGTCAACAGACAAATTACATCTTATGCGACTGCTTTGAGTCAGTGGACTGGTCCGTATTCAGGGATTCCACAGCTAATCTGAATGAGTACGCTGGCAAGTGCGTGCAAGACTGTGTGCCAATGAAGTCGATCCGAATGTTCCCAACTGGAAACTATGGATGAACCATGGGGTACATTCACAGGCTAAGTTTAGGTCCGCTGCATACAAGTCAAACGATCCCGAGCAGAACAAGATGGCCCACTATGATCATCGTAAAGCCATTAAGGATGCCACGAGACAATACCGGGACAAACCTAAGTCCCAGTATAATCATTCAGACACAAGGAGAATGTGACACAGTCTGAATAAGATAACTGGCTGCAAAGCAAGGTCAGGAAACAGAATTGGTGATCGTGCCACCCTACCCGATGAACTGAATGCTTTTTATGCTCGCTTCGATCAGAAGGCGAACAGAACGGTGACACCTGGCCCTTCAGACTCAAGTGTGCCTCTCCCAAGGGTGAGTGTTGCAGAAGTTAGATTGGCCTTCCTTAGGTTCATCTCAAGAAAAGCAACTGGCCCAGACGGAGTTCCTGGCTGCGTCCTGAGTAGCTGCGTGGACCAGCTAGCGGGAGCATTCACGAACATCTCTAATTCCTTCTCCATTCTGAGGCACCCACCTGCTTCAAGAAGACAACCATCATCCCGGTGCCGAAGAAAAGTAAGACCTCCTGCCTAAACGATTACCGTCCAGTGGTCTTGACATCCACCACCATGAAATGTTTTGAGAGGCTAGTTATGGAATGCATTAATTTCAGTCTACCCAGTAGGCTTGGCCCACTGCAGATTGCCTACTGCCACAACAGGTCCATGGATAATGGCATATCCCTGGCCCTGGGACATCGGGATAAGAGAGACAACTACGTCAGACTCCTATTCATAGACTACAGATCTGCCTTTAATACCACTCATCTCTACAACTGGATCCTCCACTTACTGACCAACGGACCCCAATCAGTGAGGATAGGGGACAAATCATCCTCTACGATAACCCACAACACACAAAGCAACCTCCCTTCGATTGACTCATTTTATACCTCACACTGCTTCGGCAAGGCCAGCAGCATAACTAAGGATGAGTCGCACCCTGGCCAATCTCTTTACTGCCCTCTACCCCCAGGCAAAAAGTATAGAAGTGTGAAAAAGCACACCTCTAGATTCAGGGACAGTTTCTTCCCAGCTATTATCAGGCAACTGAATCATCCTACCACAACCAGAGAGCATTCCTGAACTACTATCTACCCCATTGTTGTCAGACCTTACTGGCTTTACCTCACACTAAACGTTATTCCCTTATCATGTATCTATACACTGTAAATGGCTCGATTGTAATCATGTCTTTCCGCTGATTGGTTAGCACGCAACAAAAAGCTTTTCACTGTTCCTCGGTACACATGACAAGAAAATAAACTAATCTGAACGTTCTGTCACGCATTATTCACACTTTTTTCTAAGTTGAAGCAGTAATGCCTTTGTGATGTGCATGGCCTTTAGGAGTTGGTTCCCAAGGTACAGCGAACACTGAAACCTGCAAATAAGCTGAACTACATGGACTTGGTTTTGTCTTTTTGTACTTATTGTTTGTGTGTTGTTTTTATGTGTGTGTATGTATGTACACATGCTGAACTTTTTATAATATTGTTTACGGAGTACTATGTTTACATATTCTGTTGTGCTGCTGCAAGTAAGAATTTCATTGTTCTATCTGGGATATATGACAATAAAACACTCTTGACTCTTGACTGCCTTTTACTCAGGACTGTATTCCTCTACATCCCAGCCTACCAAACCCCCCCAACTTGCTTGTCGCAGAAAGATGAATGACAACCTCCACCACTGCTTGATAACTTTTGGCTTGGCAATTAGTGAGTTACTCTTCCAGTACTGTCATGTTCATTCCGCAAAGGGTTATAGCATAACTGCATGTTAGCAGTTCAGATTAACCGGCAAGTAATTGGGAAGGCTAATGGAATGTTGTCCTTTTTTGAACAAAGATTTGACAACAAAAGTAAAGGTGTAGTGTGCCTTGAGAACTACAGTCCAGTGTCACTGACATTCACCATCATGTGGTGCTTTGAGAGGCAACCATGACACACATCAAGGCCAGCCTCAAAGACAGCCTTGATCCACTGCAGTTTTGTTTACTGTCATAACAGGTCCATGGCAGACACTATCACTCTGGCCCTGCGCTCATTCCTGGAACATCTGGAAAGAAGGACACCTACATCTGTCCTATTTATTGACTTTAGTTCTGTCTTCGATGTCATAATACAAACCTGACTCATCTCCAAATTCCTGGACTTAGGAGTGAACACCACCCCCATGTCACTGGATCCCCGATTTCCTGACCCATAGACCACAAACAATAAGGATAACACATCCTCCATAATAATTCTCACCACTGCTGCCCCACAAGGGTGTGTTGTCAGCCCCTAATTGGACTCCCCATAAAATCATGTCTGTGTGCCCGAATTCTGCTCTAGCTCCATTTACAAGTTTGCAGACGACACCACCGTAATAGCCTGGATCTTGAACAACCATGAGACAGTGCAGGAATGAGATAGAGGGCTTAGTAACGGTCTCAAAACTACAACCATAGCCTGAATGTCAGCAAGGTGAAGGAGCTAGTTATTGACTTCAGGAAACAACGTTAGGTACACATCCCAGTCAGCATCAATGGTGCTGGTGAAGATGGTTGAGAGCTTCAAGTTTCTAGACATAAATATTATTAGCAATTTGTCCTGGACCAACCACACTGAAGCTACAGCAAGACATCACACCAATGCCTCTCCTTTTTCAGAAAATTAAGGAAATTCAGCATTTATCCAACAGTTCTTGCCAATTTCTGTGTATGGACTATAGAAAGCATCCTATCGTGTGCATCACAGCTTTCTTTGGCAACTGCTATGCCCAAGATTGCAAGAAATTGAAGGGAGCTTTGGATGTAGCCAAATCCTTCACCTGCACAATCATTCCCACATCGTCTCCATCCACACAACGTAATTTTGTGGTGCTAGATGGGCAGATTTTCCAGACAATTGAATATTATTCCTATTAATGCCGCACCATGCTTTTATTTCACTAATTTTAAATGCTGCACATTATTATAACAAATTATCCAGTGAACCTAATAAGATTAAAGAGAGAGAGATAGACACAAAATGCTGGAGTAACTCAGCAGGACAGGCTGCATCTCTGGAGAGAAGGAATGGGAGACGTTTCTGGTCGAGACCCTTCTTCAGACTGATTCAGACCATTCCTTCTCTCCAGAGAAGCTGCCTGTCCCACTGAGTTACTCCAGCATTTTGTGTCTATCTTCGATTTAAACTAGCATCTGCAGTTCTTTCCTACACAAGTTTAAAGAGAGCTTGGGAACCAGGTTCTGGTCAGTATAAAGGGAGCACTGAATCAGAGCTCCGATGAGATAAGAAATAAATGCGTCCTCTTGAGTTGAAAGGGTGAGCACAAACTTAAGTCCTCTTGAATTGAAAGGGAGCATGGGCACAGGGCTCTTGGTAAATTGAGGGAGCACAGTGAATTGAAAGGGAACATGGGAATCTGGATCGCAGAGTGTTGAAAGGGAGCATCAGAAAGGGCCCCAGTTAGTTGTAAGGGAAAACAGGAATCAGAAGCCTTGTGAGTTGAAATCAAACATGGGAATCACGACCCTGGAAGGTTGAAAGGGAGCGCAGGTATTAAGGCCCCAGTGAGTTGAAAGAGAGAGCCAGAACCCGGGCAACAGTGAAATGAAAAGATGCACTGGAATTGGGTCCATGTGAGGTGAAAGGGAACACAGGAACCTGAACCCCAGTGAATTAAAAGAGAGCGCCCTTTCCAGTTGAAAGGAATCACAGGAACCAGGGTCCTGGTGAGTTGCAAAAAGCACGGGTAGCAAGACTTTGGTGAGGTGAAAGGAAGCGAGCCAGATGATGAGCCATCAGCATTTCTAAATAGTTGGAAAGAAATTCCCAAGACTTAATATATATCAAGTTGCATGATAAGAAACCTAATAATAAATAGAAATTATGGAATGTATACAGTTTAAGGATAAGAGGGAAGTCTTTTAGGACTGAGATGAGAAAATCATTTTTTTACACTGAGAATCTGTGGAATTCTCTGCCACAGAAGGTAGTTGAGGCCAGTTCATTGGTTATATTTAAGAGGGAGTTAGATGTGGCCCTTGTGGCTAAAGGGATCAGGGGATATGGAGAGAAGGCAGGGATGGGATACTGAGTTGGATGATCAGCCATGATCATATTGAATGGCGGTGTAGGCTCGAAGAGCCGAATGGCCTACTCCTGCAACTATTTTCTATGTTTCTATAGGCCATAATTCAGATAGTAACATTTCATTCTGAAATGTTTAAATCTATATGATTTTTTGAAAATGTTGCAGAAAATATATATGAAAGCATGTGAAAAGAGTATAACGTGTTATTTCTTGAAACGTAACTGAATCAAGGCAATAACAATTACATTAATACTGTCTGAAAACTGGACATTAAATTTATCTGAAAGCAATTAGCCTCCAAATGATACCTGCATAAATATAATTACAGCACTTGTCCAGAGGAAGACAATGGTCAGGCAGAAAATCAGATAATGGTTTGACCACTTAAAACAGAGTTCCATTTAGAAGTTAGCTTTTTTTGCTGTTTCATCTGATGCAGTAAATAGAAGAAAATCAGACTGAAAATTAGTTGAATCCTCTTCCATTATATATCCATATTTCCTTCTCAGTGGAGGTAAAGTTGGAGAGGGTGACGTGCATAGGAACAATGAAAGGTGTGGCATTGTCTCTGTTTAACATTAGTGTTATCCCAGTATCTACACATCTTACAATGGGAGAATTGTACTATTTGCAAAAGGGTTGGCAAAAGGATTATAGAGAGTACTGTTGAGGGCAGTTATTCAGAGCAGGGATCATGGTAGCGGGGCATTTTATTTTACAAAGTCAATATACTTACATTTTGCCATATTATACTTCATCTGGCAACTTCTTTCCCATTCACTTAACCTACCTATATTCCCTTGCAGACTTTTTAATTGCCTCTTTCCGTTGTAGCCTCTTGTCGGCGAGACCAAGTGTATACTTGGCGACCACTTTGACGAACACTTATGCTTGACCTGTCAAGGCCTGTGGAATCTCTCGGTTACTAACCATTTTAATTCCCCTTTCCATTCCCATGCTGACCTTTCTGTCCTAGGCCTCCTCCATTGCCAGTGTGAGGCCACACCCAAACTGGAGGAACAGCACATATTCTGCTTGGGTAGTTTCCAGTCCAGTGTTATGAACATTGAATTGTGATGAAGTGCTTCAAGGGGTTGGTTATGATGCAAATCAACTAATGCCTTGGTAATAATCTGGACCCATTTCAATTCGCCTATTAGTACAATACATTGAGAGCAGATGCGATCTCACCTGCACTCTTAAGGTCAGCTTGTAGCACTCACTTCTTATCTCCCAGTCAACCCAGGCAAGAATTAACAAAGCAGAGACAGCGTGATTATACTGCAGCTCGTTCTATTCAAGAATGTAACAACTGTGGTGGGGGGGCACTTAAGAAAGAGAAGTACCCTATTAAGAGAGAGAAGTACCCTGCCTTTGGTCAAGTTTGCCATGGGTGTAAAAGGCGAAACCATTTCTGGAGATGTTGCAGATCCCGACCTAACAGAGAGCAGACAAAGCAGCCAATAAATTTGCTGCAGGCTGAGCCACTGTCAGATTTGTCCGATAGCAGCATGGACGTGAGGCCAAAGGTCGATGGAATCGTTCTGCAGGCACATTCTATTATCACACAAAATGTGCAGAATAGTGAGCCAATGGCTACCGTAACAGTAAACAATAAAGTGATCGAGATGAAAATCGACACAAGCGAAATGCAATGTTCTGTCTCGGGAACAGTTCAATTGTCTGATGAACGCAGGGCTAATTAAACCCACCAGTGTTACTCTTCTCGCATATGGGGGAAGCGAGGTCAATATGGTCGGTATTGTGAAGCTGCAGTGCTCCTTAGGGGAACAACCATACAGGTTGTAATTCTATGTCGTCGACTGCAATGTTATTCAATTTTTAGGCTATGATGTCTGCAAAGATATGGGATTGGTTACCTTCAGCAAGGCTGTGCATCAACTAACTCCAGTTCCGGATTCTACACAGCGTATTCTGATGGATTACCACCATCTTTTCACTGAAGAACTTGGCAAGCTACCAATAACCTACTCTATGTCTTTAGACCCGGAGGTGCGGCCTGTGGTTCGTCCTGCTCAGCGTGTACCTATTGTCATGAGAGACAGGGTCGAAGCCGAACTGGACAGGATTATGGCATTGGGAGTTATCAAGACTGTGTCAGAACCCACGGACTGGATGTCCTTGATGGTGACTGCTACAAATAAGAATTAACAGGAGATTCGTATATGTATTAATCCAAGGGACCTGAACACCGCGCTCAAAAGACCCCATCACCCCATGCGTACCGTGGAGGATGTAGCTGCCCACAGGGGTAAACCAACGGTATTGTCTGTATTAGACACCAAGAGCTCCTTCTGGCTGATTCCCCTAGATCATGCATCATCTATACATACCACCTGCAGCACCGCTTTCGGCCGCTACAGATTTTTGCGCATGCCGTTTGGCATCAGTTCAGCCAGTGAGGTATTTCAGTACTCCATGGAGCAACTGTTTGACGGATACTCTTGTGCTATCATTGTGGACAATATCATTGTTAGTGGCAAAGGCATGGAGCAACATGATGCCAACTTGAAGAAGGTACTCGAGCGTGCCAGGGAAGTGAACTTAAAACTGAATCCCCAAAAATGTTGGTTCCGTGTTAACCAGGTGAGCTAAGTGTGCATATTTTCACAGCTGATGGTCCCAAGGCGGATCTTTCATAGACTGTGGCTGTTAGCGAAATGTCCACACCCACTGATGTTGCAGGCCTGCAGAGATTTCTGGGCATGGTTAATTACCTCCGAAAATTCATTCCTAACTTCAGCAAGATCTCGGCTCCCTTGCTGCAGCTAACTCACAAGGACACTGCCTGGACATGGCACGAACATCAGCAACATGCTTTTGACACATCAGATGTCATGCCCACCTACCCTGGCTTATTACGATGTCAATAAATCTGTTACTTTGACCTGTGATGCATCCCAGTACGGCCTCAGTGCAGCATGTCTGCAGGAAGAGCAGCCTGTTGTTTATGCCTCCAGGACGATGACGGGCATGGAGATGAGGTATGCTCAGATCGAGAAGGAAATACTATTCAACTATTGCACTTTTGGCAAGGCTGTTACCGTAGAGACCGACCACCAGCCTTTGGTTACCATTTTAAACAAGCCTATACATTCTGCTCCGGCGTAGCTGCAAAGAATGATGCTGCAGCTCCAGAAATATGATCTCTCTCTCACAAGCAGGATAAACACATGTATCTGGCTGACACCTTATCTCATGTTCCCAGGAGGTCGAGCGCCCAGCACACATCAGAAATAGACACGTTTGACGTCATGGCAATTGATTTCACTCATCCTTCACATCTGGATACTTTGGTGGTTCCCACGGCAGAAGATGCCACACCTTGGTCATCAATCACGGATGGCCTGGCAATCAGCACTTGCTTCCATCTGCTGTTCAGCCTTACTTTTCTGTCCAAGACGAACTGGCCATTGAAGGTGGGGTTATCAAAAAGGGCCGTAAGGCAGTGATCCCGGCTTCACTCCAACAGAAGTACTTTGACGCTGTACACGGAGGTCATCCTCGTTCTGAAGCTATGGGTCAACGAGCAAAGAGCATGTTTTTCTGGCCTGCCATGTCAGATTATATACGCCAGAGGGTGCAGTCCTGCACTGTGTGCAACAGCATGGCTCCACATAAACAGAAAGAGCCCCTTTTGCAGCACCTGGTTCCTGACTTGCCGTGGTCCATGGTAGCTACTGACCTTTTTGACTGGCGTGGCAACCAATACTTGGTCCTGGTTGACTCTTACTCCGGGTGGTTTGAGATCGATCTGCTTCCCACAGCTTCCGCTGCGACGGTCGTCAAGAAACTTGCGAGGCATTTTTCGGTCCAATGGGTACCTCAAATCCTCATGTCTGACAATGGTAGCCAATTCGCAAGTCAGTGTTTCAAGGACTTTGCAAATGAATGGGATTTTAGGCACATCACTAACAGTCCGGAGTACCCCCAGTCGAACGGGCTGGTTGAGTGAGCTGTCCGCAGTGCAAAGGAGCTCATGGAGAAGTCCAGCAGGGCAGGGTCTGATGCATTTTTGTATTTTCTCAATTTCCGCCACATTCCACGTGATCCCACACTCGGTTCGCCGGCTCAGCGACATGTCCAGACGGAAATTATGTCTAGATGCAGATCTTGGACACTAATTAACTACAACCAATGTTACTTATATTACTTGCAGTATATCCTCCATTGCTTCACTGTAGATGATAGTTAATTTTTACAGCTTTATATACATATTACCCCTGCATGCTTTATGTTTGCCCTTTGGGGAAAAGCCCAAGAAGGGGGATGTAGATCAAACAATATTGTCGATTTGATCCGTCTGGTTTTGCTGCTGATGACCTGATCCATAATCCATGTCAGTTTTTCCACACCACCACCTTGTGGCAGGCGGGCAGCCATGATGCTTTTTAGTTGTTAAATTACGATTCGGAGCCTAAAGTACTCATCTCGATGATCTCTGTATGTATACAAATTAAAGTACTTGTTATGATATATAATGACTCTGTATCATAAGTACTTTGAACAATCACCCCTTCTAAATCCATCATCAAATTCAGGGAACTGGGCCTCTGTTCGTCACTATGCAACTGGACCATCGACTTCCTTATGAGCAGGCCTCAATTGGTACAAATTGGCAGCAATACCTCCTCTTTGCTAACCATCAGCATAGAGGCATCTGAAAGCTTTGTGCTCATTCCCCCGCTTTATTTTTCACTATATCCATGACTGCAGCCAGACACAGCTCCAATGTCAATTTTAAATTTGCCGATGATACCACTGTTGGATAGATAACGGGTTATGATGCATCAGAGTACAAGAAGGAGATAAATCATCTGGTTGATTGGTGCCGGAATAATAATTTGCCCTCAACATTATGAAAACCAAGGAACGGATTGTTGGTTTCAGGAGGGGAAACCTGAGGGACTATGCATCTGCCTATGTCAGCCAGACAGTGGTGGAGAGAGTCAGTGCATATCTCTGATGATCCGTCCCAGGCCCAGCACTTTCATCAATTACGAAGAAAGCTCACCAACACCTCCACCTCCTTGGTAGTTTGTGGAGGTTCGGCATGTCACCAAATATTGTATTGAACGTATAGGTGTACACTAGATGGCATAAAACTGGTTACATCACAGCCTGTTCTGGTAACATAATCGCCCAATAATATGTTTGTGCAGTAAGGTAACAGATTTGTCCCATTAATAAGCATTGCCATGCAAAATGTAAAGTGCAAGGTTTTTAATGTAATTACCAGCTTACTCCGGATTTAAATAATGATGTTGTTGCCTCTTCAAGAGCACTGGACCATCCAGTGAATCACTGGAGAAACAATTATTTCCAATGCCAATACCTTTGTAAGGTTATATGATCATTAGAGTGCTGTGTTTCAAGGATAAAAATGTAAATGACCACAGATCAAACATAAAGCAGATGCAGATCTTGTCCACATGGACATTTGTTATTGTAACGAAGGCGCATATGAATCAGTCTCAAGTAACAGAAATCCATTGGAGTCAACAGTAGTTTCAAAATTACCCTTCAAGAGTTCAAGAGAGTTTATTGTCATGTGTCCCTAATAGGACAATGAAATTCTTGCTTTTCTTTAGCATACCAGAACATAGTAGGCACGAATACAGAACAGATCAGTGTGTCCATATACCGTTGTATAAATAAGCTAAGGAGCTGATCGTGGACTTTAGGTGGGCACATCATCCGAGGACGTACACACCATTGAGAATAAATGGGGATACTGTGGATAGGGTGAGCTGTTTTAAATACCTGGGAGTTCACATCTCTGAGGATATGACATGGACATCAGACGCTGCAGCACTCGTGAGTAAGGCAAGACAGCGCCTTTACCACCTCAGGCAATTGAGGAAATTCAGAGTGTCTCTGAGGATCCTCCAGTGCTTCTACTCAGCGGCTGTGGAAAGCATCTTGTCCGGAAATATCACGATTTGGTTTGGGAACTGCTCTGCCCAGGACAAGAAGGCTCTGCAGAGAGTCGTGCGTTCGGCCGAACGCACTATGGGAACTTCATTCGCCCCTCTGCAGGATCTATACATAAGAAGGTGTAACTCCAGAGCCAATAAGATCATGGGAGATCCCTTCCACCCCTGCAATGGAATGTTCCAGCTGCTATGGTCAGGCAAACGCCTCCATTGCCATGCTGTGAGAATGGAGAGGTTGAGAAGGAGTTTCTTCCCAGAGGCCATTAGGACTGTAAACTCCTACCTCACCAGGGACTACGATGCAACCAGTCAGCATGCTCTCTACTGTGCACCTGTAGAAGTTAGAGAGAGTCCTCCTTGACATACCGACTCTCCGTAATCTTCTCAGGAAGTAGAGGCGCTGATGTGCTTTCTTTATGATTGCACGACAGATGGCACAATGGGCTAAGTGTTCGGCTGGCAACCAGAAGGTAGCTGGTTCGAATCCCGCTTGGAGTGCATACTGTCGTTGTGTCCTTGGGCAAGACACTTCACCCACCTTTGCCTGTGTGTGTCCTTGGGCAAGACACTTCACCCATCTTTGCCTGTGTGTGTGAATGTAATTATGTGAAGCACTTTGGGGTCAATGCAAGTTGACTAAAAATGTGCTATATAATTAAAGAAATTTAATTTAATTTTAATTGCATCAGTGTTCTCGAACCTGGAAAGATCTTCAGAGATATGCACGCCCAGGAATTTGGTATCGTCAGCGAACTTGATGATGGAGTTCGTACTATGACCGGCTACACAGTCATGAGTATAGAGTATAGAGTGAGTACAGCAGGGGGCTAAGCACGCAGCCTTGAGGTGCTCCCGTGCTGATTATTATCGAGGCTGACACATTTCCACCAATACGAACTGACTGTGGTCTGTGAATGGGGAAGTCGAGGATCCAATTGCAGAGGGATGCGCAGAGACCCAGTTCTGCGGGTTTGGTAACCAGCTTGGAGGGGATGATTGTATTAAATGCCGAGCTGTAATCAATGAATATCAGCCTGACATATGAGTTTTTGTTGTCCAAGTGGTCCAGAGCGGAGTGGAGAGCCAGCGAGATCGCATCCACCGTTGATCTGTTGTAGCGGTAAGCGAACTGCAGAAGGTCCAGGTTTTTGTCGAGGTAGGAGTTGATTTGCGCCATGATCAACCTCGCAAAGCACTTCATCTCCACTTCATCATCACCTTTGCTACATGCACAGGTGTATAATGTCTAACCACAATAAGACCACAACTAATAGGAGTTTTTTAGTTTAACACTTGTCTACTTGTGCACTAGTTTAGTCTGCCTTTACTAGAATTTTATGGAGTGAGTGAGTGATTAACACATTCTGAGGTCATATGAGCATATCATCAAGCCAGCATAATCACAATTACAGAAATAATTGTTGGCAAGGAAGTAGTTCCATTTGCTACCTAAGAAGCCAGCTTCCTGACGATGTAAGTGTGCAGAGGTGACCTTGATAAACAGTCTGGTTTCTACCTTGGTTAAATTGACATTTTATAGTGATGTATAGAGAACCAATTTTGTTCTACTTATGTCTTGGTTATGTTTTATGGGGATATTTCAGCAGGAGTCCGAAATCATGCGTTCAGAAATCAAAAAGTCCACTTTTGGGATACACATGAAATAGCATGAACATGTTGCAAAGGTTGCACATTTAGTCAGTGAGGCAATTGGTACAAAAGGAGTCTTATTCTAAAGTTTTGCATTTAAAACGTAACTTTATTTTGTTTCTTTTACTATGTTAACTAAAATTAAACAAGCTGCTTTTCAGTGGCAGTTAACAGATAAGAATAAATAATCAGCTAAAACTGATCAACCTGAATAGGTCCTTTCAGCAGAGGCAGACTGAGCAATTGGGGAATTTGAGTGTGAGTAAACACTTGCTAATGCTCAGACTGACTGCAGCTTGAACAGTGTGATGGTTGAAAATGTTATTGGCATGCGAACATAGTGCGAAGAAAGAATTGTGTTGCTTGGTATTTAAAATACAAATTAAGGAGGATAAATCAGGAAGAAAATAACTTAAGGGATAAGTGCTGACCTAGGAGATTTCCTGGATTTTTAGTTCTTGTTCTGAAAATAGAGTCATGGGGTATTTACACCGTCCTGTTAAATCCACATACTATGTGATGTGGGAAATCCATAATGCCTCCTAGATGTAGGAATTAATGTCTGCTAGGAGAGCTGTCTATATTTTGGACTATGAGCAACAATTGGTGTGACTACAGTGGCTACAAAACCATCTGTAGAGAGAGGATAGACAGCAAAATGTCAAGGTCTATTAATATTGGTATCAATATCGATGGCAGGAATAATAATGATTACAAGAAGTTTGTGCAGGACCTCCAGATGGCAGTTTCCAATGACCACAAATGTCACGCATCAATAAGTATGGAAATTGGTGGATAATATGACTGAAGTAGTATAAGAAGGAGGGCTTTAGATTATTGAGGCATTAGTGTTGAGTATCTGAGGGTGGCTCTGGGAGAGAGGCGGATACATATAAGCTTAAGGATTTAGTAGACAAATGTAAAAGGTAGGCAATGAAGTGTTGTGAAAGGCAGAGGAGATAAAGGCTAGAATAAAGGAAACAAAGGAAGTTTGAAGTTAAGGGGTGCCTAATTTGAGAGGGCTTAAAAGACGTAGGGGTGTGATGTCTTGGACATTGCTAAAATGTGGGTTATACCAGGAGAGGATAACAGCTGAAATTCCTTAACAGGATTTTCAGATGAGGAAGTGAGGGGGTAAAGAAAGAAGATGGACAACAATATTAATTCATGGAGTTGATTGTTACTTGAGGACAAATGCTAAAACAAAGCATGTAAGTAGATGCAATGAAGAATAACTCAATGATTTAACTGGGGTTGTGAAAAGAAAGAACTGAAAAACAAAAGAGGCAAATGACATTATTGGATGTGCACTAAGGGCCCCAAACAGTCAAATGCAAATGGTAGGGCAATGTGCAGTCAGGCTTCTGACAAATGCTAAATAAACAATGGTAGGCAATTTCAACCACCCTAACAGCACAGACAGAGAGTAAAGAGTTTAGAAGGTACAGATTTCTTAAATCACATTCAAGGGAACTTTTTTTTAATCCGTGCATAAAACCTCAAAAAAAAGAGATACAGTACAGGACATCCATTTTAGAATCTAGACTCATGTGTGTTCAGACCAAATATGTACACAATAAATTCCCAAAGTTATAGAACCCCCCCATGCAAAAACAGTGAATATGATATGTGGAGAACCAGTCACACAGCAGAAGCCTTGAGCTATTGGAGGTGCAGAAGTGAAATAAAGACAGATATTAGAAAGAAGTGCGAGAAAAATACATTAGCAGATGCAATCAAGAAACATGCTAAGATTTTACTTAAGAATGTAAAAGGAAAGAATAAATAAAATGTCAGAGGATTCCCAGAGCCATCCTCTCTGACCTGTGTAAGGTCTAGTATGTCTGCCTTGCCAGTGGGACACAACACACCTAGGAATTGTCACGGAGACGTATTACATGTTGACTTTAAGATAAGATTCTGTCAGGCAGTTGCCTGATTAGACTGGGGACATTATTCCCAATTTAGATACCATTTTCTAGATGTTTGCGAGGAGCACTTTGCAAGGATGACAGGACTGGGAGTGACTGCTATGTATGGATATGGTGACAATGTCAATGTTGAGTGATGGATCAGGTTTTATCTTTTATTTTGCTTTAAAATAACAGTTATGATATAACTAATATAATTATCTAAAGGGTGGCACAGTAGCACAATGGTAGAATCGCTGCCTTATAGTGCCAGAGACCCAGGTTCAATCCTGACCATGGGTGCTGGCTGTACGGAGTTTGTATATTTTCTCAGTGACCTTGTGAGTTTTTTTCAGATGCTCCAGTTTCCTCCCACATTCCAAAGATATACAGGTTTGCAAATTAGCTGTCTTCCGTAAGTTGTCCCTAGCATGTACAGTAGGATGCGAAACTGGGATAATGGGTAGTCGTTAGTCAGCATGGACTCGGTAGTCCAAAGGGCCTATTTCCATACTGTATCTCTAAACTAAAATAAACTAAACCAATTGGTTCGCTGAATCATTTCAAGGGTGTTTAGAACAATTCTAAATCATTAACTGTATTTAAACCCATCAGTTGCCTAAATGGGGTTTGAACTCACACCTCCGAATTGTCAGTTCAAGCCTCTGGGTTACTTTCCAAGTAAGTTCAGCCTCGTATCCTCAACATACCTAATTTCTGACCAATGAACTGTACTGAAGAGATGAAAATCAAAAACCTGTTGAGTGTTTTTGCTGTGATTTTTATTTGAGAAAGGGATGAAGTCTCCCTACCTTGAATAGAGATTATCAGTAACTTATCTAATGCAGCAGTGAGCTGCAAACAAAATACGAGCCATGAATCAGCCTCAATTGCCAAGAATGATCCAAAGCTAAGTAGATCAGGATGATAATGACCTTCATTTCTACCAACAGACCTGCAGGTGTTTGAAGCTCTGTCTGAAGGCTATGGGGTCACCACTACCTATTATTTTTTTATCTCCAGATATGCCTCTCTTCATAGATACAGAGGCAGTTTAGCTTTATATATTCTCTTTAATGAGGTACGATCTGTGTGTTTGAATCGTACTTTCTCTACTTTTTAGTGTCTCTAACCATATACTAGACTAAGTGCGACCCGTTGGGTCCTTGTCACATGGGAGGCCTGGTCCCCCAATGCAATCCGATCCCCCAACGCAATATTCCACCACTCACCCATAGCCCCCAACTGCGCAGGCACGGCTCATTCCCCCTCATCTCCAAGCCCCTCCTCTTCACCCTCACTCTTCCTTCACCTCTCGTCCTCCCCTCCCCCAATCCCTCCCTCACCTCTCCCTCCCTCTTCTTTCCCCTACCCTCAGTCACTCACTCCCTCCCTCCATAACTCCTCTCCCCTCCCTACCCCCTCCTATCCCTCTATCCCCCACCTCCCCCACTCCTCACCTCCCCCTATCCCCCACTATCCCTCCTCACCTCCCCCACTGCCTTCCTCTCCCTCTATTCCCCACTCCCTACCTCCCCCACTCCATACTTCCCCCACCCCCTCCTCTCCCTCTATTCCCCCTCCTCCCCCACTCTCCCTCCTCACCTCCTCCCTCTTCTTTTCCCTCTCCTCCTACCCTCCCCCAATCCCTCCCTCACCTTTCCTTTCCCCTACCCTCAGTCACTCCCTCCCTCCTTCCATAACTCCTCTCCCCTCCCTACCCCCTCCTCTCCCTCTATTCCCCCCTCCTCCCCCACTCTCCCTCCTCACCTCCCCCACTTTCCCCTCCCTCTCCCTCCCTACCGCCTCCTCTCCCTCAATACCCCCACTCTCCCTCCTCACCTCCCTAGTATCTCGAGGTTGCCGCTCCTCTCCCTTCTTGCGTGCCCCAGAGGGGCATCAGTCATCGGCGCCCTCAGAGCCAGGCTTAGGCCTTAGGATCCCCGGCAGGAAGGCCACGCCGGCAGGATGGTGGGCTGCGGCCGGTGACTGACAGCAGAGGTTTTTAAACCTTAATAAGTTTTAAAATATACCACTGATCGGAACAAAACTTGGTGCATTTGCAGCACAGGACAACGGTGAGTAAGGTGGCGAACAATCGTAGCACTATCGCATACCGTTTTTGCGCAAATATGAAAACTATGCAAACTAGAAGATACCAAGATGAGAGTTTTAGTTATGTATAGATAGATACCCTTCCAATCTCTCTTCTAGCTTCCATTTTACACCACACCTAGAGAGACCATGACTGAAGCAATGTGGCAAATGATTGTACACTTCGCTCGTAGTGTTAGAAACTTGAACTCTTTCCTGTGGTTGCCTGCAGCTGCCACACTTCAATATAATTGAAAAAGGAAAAGTGACTCGTTAATGGAGCTGTAAAAGCGGAGCTATATAATACCAATTTCCGGTGACTAACCCATCTGTTTCCAAATCAGAAAAAAATGATTACAATTAAGTGGAGTAGATTCCAACTGAATATCGCAAAAGGTATGCATTCTCAACATGATGGATCCGTGGGGCAATAGGTGCAAAGCATTCATATGAAAGTGCCAGGTACTGTTCTGCTGCTGTGCACTGGGTGCATTTCAGAGAGAGTTCTCCAGGTTGATTCCGAGGATGAAGGGGTTGCATTATGACAACATTTGTGTACATTGGATCTATGCATTGGAGATTAGATAAATGAGAAATAATCTTTGTGAAGCATGTAAGATGCCGTGGGAGTTGTAGATGCCGAGAAGATGCTGCAAGGATGTTATCAGGACACGAGAGCCTGAATGAAGACCATGAGAAGTTGGGAAGGCGAGGACTTTATTCCTTCAAGTGCAGGAGGCTGAGGGATGATCATCCAGACATGTATAAAATCCTAAAGAGAATAAATAGGGAGAATGCACAGAGTCTTCTTCCCGGGGTATGAGAATCAAGAATTAGGTTTAAGGTGAGAACGGAAAGATTTATTAGGAACCTGAGGGACAACTTTTTCATGCAAATGCTAGTGGGTATATGGAACAAAAAGTCAGAGGAAGTAGCTGAGGCAAATACAACTTTAAAAATAAAATAAAATTTAAAATATTAAGACAAGTACATGGATAGGAAAGGTCTAGAAGAATACTAGATCAAGTGGGACTCGTTGGATCCCATCCTACACACACCCTAACCACCCCTCACACACACACACTAACCACCCCCCTTGATATTATATTAATATTATTCATTCGCTCCTTTTGCACCATCCCCGCCCTATCCACTCACGCATAGCCCCCCAACTCGCAGGCACATCTAGAGAGGGAGGGGGTAGAGAGAGAGAGGAGGCAGGGACAGAGAGAGAGGGGCAGAAACAGAGAGAGAGGGGCAGAGAGAGACAAAGAGGCAGAGAGAGAGAGGGGCAGAGACAGAGAGAGGGGGGGAGAGAAGGGGGGAGTGAGGTGGGGGAGAGAGAGGGAGGGAGAGCGAGAGAAGGGGTAGAGGTGGTGGGGAGAAAGAGGGGGGAGAGAGAATGGGGGGGGAGAGAGGAAGGTGAGAGGGGGCGAAAGGAGGAGAGGGGGGAGAAAGGGGGTGGTAAGGGAAGAGGGGGAACAGAGAGGGGGGGGGGAGAGCCGAGGACCGGACCCAAGCCGAGTCGTGAGCGGGTAAGCATCGACAAAGGACCGCGAGTTGGGGGGGGAGAGGGGGATGGGGGGGAGAGAGAGGAGGGGGGACTGGGGAGAGAGAGGGGGGGTGAGTGGGGAGAGGGGGGGGAGAGGGGCCGGAGAGAGGTGGGGGGAGAGGGAGGGGGTAGGGAGGGGGAAGTGGGGGAGGATAGAGGGGGAGAGAGAAGGGGAGAAAGGGGAAGTGCGGGGCCGGAGAGAGGTGGGGGGGGAGCCGAGGATTGGACCCGAGTGGAGCCAAGGACCGGACCCGAGCGGAGCCGAGGCGTGAGCTGGCAAGCGTCGACCAAAGGACTGCGAATTGGGGGGGGGAGAGAGAGGAGGGGGCAGAGAGGGGGGAAGAGAGTAGGGATAAGAGAGGAGGAGGAGAGAGGGGGTTGAGAGAGAGAGGGAGGAGGTGAGGGGGGAGAGAGTGTGGGAGAGGGGGTAGGGGCATGGGAGGGGGAGGGGGAAGAGGGGCGCCGGAGAGGGCTGGGAGCGAGGGGGGAGTGGGGGACGAGAGGGGAGGAAGACGGGGGGAGAGAGGGGGAGGAAAGGGAGGAGGTGAGGGGGGAGAGAGTGTGGGAGAGGGGGTAGGGGTATGGGAGGGGGAGGGGGAGGGGGAAGAGGGGCGCCGAAGAGGGGCGGGAGCGAGGGGGGAGTGGGGGTTGAGAGGGGAGGAAGACGGGGGGAAAGAGAGGGGAGGAAAGGGAAGGGGAGGAAAGGGAGGGGGAGGAGGGTGGGAGATGGGGAGAGGGGGGTAAAGGAAGGGGGAGAGGGAGCTAAAGGGAGGGGGTGGTGGGAAAGTAGGGGAGGGTAAGTTCAATCTGTGAAAAAACGGGGAAAAGCAACGTAATAAAATAGTAAAAAAGTGCGGAAATCACGGAGAAAACCGCTGTCCGAAATTAAATGGTAAATGTTAACTGTTAAACCTGTAGTAACATTTTCAAAGTTAAAGCAATAAAATGAAGTTCCAATCGGACTCTTATCAAAGTGAGAATGACCGTTGAGAATTTTCTGGAAAGATGAGCCGGTGAGCTCGCGCGAGTTCCGGGGAGCTCGCGCGAGTTCAGGGGAGCTCGCAGGATCCCGCGGGAGCTGGAGTACAGGGCCTGACTTGATCGTCTTTTGAATAACCAGAGGGGGGGGGGGGGAGAGGGGTCTGGAGGGTCACTTGCAGCGTGTGGAACACCGCGAAAAACTTCAGATTTGTGAACGTTTTCATAAATAATTCGAGAAATAAAGCATGAATTTTTCAGATAAGATGATTTTGGACACCACGGGATAAAACTACAAAAAAGTTACCGTTAGGGCTTCATTTTTTCGAGCAGATGTGATTATACACATACATACCCACACACATCCAAGATCAGAGTTTTATAATTATACTAGACCAAGAGGGACCCGTTGAGTCCCGTCCCCTCATCCCCCCCACACACACACACAATAACCACCCCCCATGATATTGGAGAGAAGGGGGGGAGGGGGTGGAGAGGGGAGGTGAGGAGAGAGGCTGGGGGAGGAGAGAGGAGGGAAGAGGGGGAAGAGAGGAAAGGGGGAGAGGAGGAGGGGGTCGAGAGGGTGAGGAGGAGGGGGAGAGGAGGAGGAGGAGGGGGGGAGAGGAGGGGGGGAGATGAGGGGGCAGAGAGGTGGAGGAGGGGGAGAGGCGGAGGAGGGGTAGAGGAGGAGGAAGAGGGGGAGAGGAGGAGGAGGTGGGGGGAGAGGAAGAGGGGGGAGTGGAAGAGGGGGGAAAGGTGGAGGGGGAGAGGAGAGCTGGATGGGGAGTGGAGGAGGGCGGAGAGGAGGAAGGGGGAGAGAAGGAGGAGGAGTGGGGAGCAGGGTGGGCGTCAACCAAAGGACTGCGTGTTCAGCGGCTTCAATCCAGAGCCCGAGGGGGTGGGGGGGGGGGGGTGTCACAGGGGAGGGCTGGTTCATTAAAGCAATACTCTGTTCCTCCAGGCTGCAGGCTCCCGGGACAGGGAGGGGGTAGAGACAGGGCGAGGGTAGCTTGCTGCCTTTTGGTGCTGGGGTTTCCGATTTGCAGCATCATTTTGAGACAGGGAGCGGGCAGAGGCAGGGAGAGGGATGCGGGCGGACGTGGACTTGAGGGAGGCTGCGTGTGGGCGGGCAGGCGGTTATGGACCCCGAGCGAGTGGGGCGCAGCCGCTGCGAGTGGGCGGCCGGGCGACGTCACTCGCAGCGCGTGAACACAGTGTGCAGCCAATGTGACTTTATTTAATAACTCTAGAAATAATGCATGAATTTTTTAGATTTGCCAATTTCGGAGTTCACGGGATAAATCTGTACAGGAATATGTAAAAAAGGTGCCGTTAGGGCATAGTTTTTTTGAGCAGATGTGAACACACACACACACACGCCACAAATTTATGTTGGTTTCGTTTTCAGATTAGTTATAGAGATTCAGCCAGGAAACAAGCTCTTCGGCCCACCGAGTCCACACCAACCACTATTCACATCTACACTAGTTCTATATTATTCCAGTTTCGCATCCTACACCCGAGGGCAATTTACAGAAGCCAATTAAGCTATCAACCTGCATGTCTTTCTGATGTGCAAGGAAACCGGAGCACCCAGTGAAAACCCATGTGGTCACAGGGAGAACGTGCAAACTCCACACAGACAGCACCCGAAGTCATGATCCAGCCCAGGTCTCTGGCGCTGTGAGGCAGCATCTCTACCGCTGCTCAACTGTACCACCCTGTTGAAGAGTAATTTCTTGTCAGAGTCAAAAATCTTTGGTATTGTGAGAAACTGAATCAATTAATTTACTCGAAACTGTTTCAGATTTTTGGAATATAGACACGTCAAGAATTATACAAAAGCACAGGAAAGTGAGGTCAAAGCTAAAATCAGAACATTGAACAATGGAACAAGCATGAGAGGCCAAATAACCTCTTCTGAATCTTTTCTTCTGAATTATGATTGTAAATTAAACAGAAATCCTTTTCATTTCACCTTCACATTGCACTAAAATATTGTGAATTGTAAATTAATTTCTAGTTTAATATATTTGGTTCTAAGCTTAACAAATTTAGATCCTGTGGGCAAAATTACATACAAATCTAAATGCTAGCATTTGTTTCCACCAGGGGGCGATAAGAAGTTGGAACTAGCAGCTCTGTATCGAGTGGCTTTAGGTTACCTTAGTACTGGAGATCCAGAGAGAGCGATTACTGTAAGTACAATGTTGGTATTTGGTTCTTTGCGTTTTATCCCTATGTTGTTTTAGATCAACGCATTAACACTTGAGAAATGTACTGGCTTTGTATTCCTTAAAACATGAACATGTTTTTTGTCCAATAAATATTTTAAATGAGGGTTCTTGTTAAAATGGTGCTGTGATTTCCCATTAACGTAAAAATATACTCAATTTCTAGCATTTCTGGAAATTGATCTAGAAATCATTGGAGCTGTCTTCCACTGAAAATAACTGATTTTCATTGGGGCGATGCTGGAAAGAAAAACATTGCTGCCATTTGTACGAATTTCCAGGCCAAAATTTATGTAGTTGTAGTAAATTACAATAACTTCGTATTTTGAAGTTACGGCACAATATTATTCTAATGGTTCAAATGAAAAACAAACTAAAATTGGTATTGTTGAGAGAAGTCTATTGATTCTGTTTAATTTGTTACTGTACTTTATCTTGATAATATAATTTTCATAGCTCCTTTTAATTGCATTTAGTATATCTTTGTTTTTTGAAAGACCTTTGAAGTAGGAAAAGAATAGGGGAGAGATCTATTAAAGAGTGTAAACAGAGCAAGTGTGTAAAACTCCCAAAGGAAATATATGTTATCAAGGATAGGATGAAGAACAGTTAAGATAGACTATGCTGCAAAGGCAAAAGGAAAGAAGTAGTGGAGTATGCTTAGGAGGTAGCACTTCTTTTCTCTGGTATCTCAAGCCCTCAGCTCTCTCCTATCCAAAATAGCACCCTCAGAGTCTGTGTTTTATTGCTGAGATGTGTTGGAGCAGTTTCCTTGTGGCCTCTACAGTGCTAGCCCTTCTATTCCCCTTCTCCATTGTTCACCATCATAGCTAATTATGGGTTGAGAATCCTATCCAACTTGGTAAATTTTGGTTGTGATCTTGCTATGTACCCTGGTTTATAAAAATGATACAAACTGGGCAAACTTTATAAAAGAATGTTTATGCGCTGGAAATTCAGAGAAAATGTAGGAGATAAATAAATATAAAGGGAGAAAAAAGAGACAAATCAGGAAGTCATGCAACTCTCAAAGATTTTGGAGTATTGAGTGCAGTTGTGGTCGCTTCATTACAGGAAGGATGTAGAGGCTCTAGAGAGGATGCAGAAGATGTTTACGAGAATGCTTCCTGGATTAGGTGGTATTAACTACAAGGAGAGGTTGGACAAACCTGGATTGATTTCTCTGGAATGCGGAGGTTGAGAGGATACCTGATAAAAGTATATAAAATGATGCAAGGCATAGATTGGGTAGACAGTCAGAACCTTTCTCCCAGGGTGAAACTGTCAAAGACTACAGGGCATGCCTTTAAAGTGAGAGGGGTAAAGTTTAAAGGAGATGTGCACGGCAAGTTATTTTACACAGATGGTGGTGGGCGCCTGGAACCCACTACCAAGGGTGATGGTGGAGGCAGGTACAATAGTGTAACGGGTTTTAGATAAGCACAAGGATATGCAGGAAAGTGAGGGATATGAATCATATGAGGCAGTTTAGAGATACGGTGCGGAAAGTTCACATAAACCAATGATCTCCGCACAATAACACTATCCTACACACTAGGGACAATTTACACAAACAAGAAGCCAATTAACTAACATACCTGTACGTCTTTGGAGTGTGGAAGGAAACCAAAGATCTCGGGGAAAACCTACGTGGTCACGGGGAGAACGTACAAACTCCATACAGGCAGCACCTGTAGTCGGGATCGAACACGAGCCTCTGATGCTGCAAAAGCTGCAAGGCAGCAACACCACCGCTGTGCCACGGTGCTGACCATGAGAGTTAAGATTAGTTTATCTTAGCACAGTTTATATTCAGCACAGACATTGTGGGCCGAAAGGCTTGTACCTGTGATGTACCATTCAATGTTCTCTGTGCCAGAGAAATGTATGGAATGAGGAGAAATGTGGGAAAGAATTAGAGGCAGAGATAGATATAAACAGAAATTAGAATCAAGCTGCACAAAGGGAGAATGAAAGCATGGAAATATAAAAATGTGCAAAGCTAGAAAAGTTTATGGGGAGGTAGTAAAACAGACAGAAATAGGAAAATACGATTTTTTTTATCAATAACATTTAAACATTTAACTTAAAAATCTGCAATGTTGCCTGCATGCTAGGGGCCAAGAAAAGTCAATCTTAAATAATATAATGTTTAATATTTTTGGTTACTTCATAGTCCCCAGCTCTGAGTTGGTGGCATTAGTTGTTATTATACTGCATACAATTATTTTATTGAAGTCTGCGCTGCACAATTTTGCCTTTGAATACTTAAAAAAGAATGTGGATGCTGACGGTGTCAATAAGAAAAAAGGCAAATGTTTTCTTTTTAAGAGCCATTGTGTACAATTTACATTTATATTTTATTATATTACTAATTTCTCCATCTGAGTGGAGCTCAGATGTATACAGGCCTTAGATCATAGTTCCCTCCTCCCTTAGGACATCTGCTTGTCATTATACTGAGCATGCTAGCTTTCTACTTTGCCTTGTGGTAATATGCTGTTCATTGCCAGGCCAGGCCTCGGAGACATGCTAAAGAGGTCCTGCCACACAGCTCAAGACTCCTGGGGTCTGTGCTCTGGGGTCTCTGTGGTTGTTTCCCTGCTTTTCCATCAGAGTTTTCATCTCCGTTATCCTGTTGTAATGTGCCCACCTCGGGCTGTCTTTCTGCGGAAGGCTACGGTCAGGATCTAACAGCAACAGCTGGTGTAAAAGACAACCATTTCCTCCCACTGTTACCTCATTAGTGTTTTCTCATTCAAGTACAAAAACATAACTCCTATTGAAAATTAAAGGAACAATATTTAAAGATATTTTTCATGAAATAGAGAATTAACAGAGTTCGGTTTGTTTAAAATCATCATACACAATTTGTGTTGTGTTTTTTTTTTTAAATTATTACATTATTTTTATCTTATGGCTCATCATTTCGATATGTAAACGAAACCGGTGACAGATGTAGTAATTTATGAAATGCATGTTATATCTATGCTATTTAATCCATTATTTAACTGAATTGCGTATGATGATTTACCTGAAGCATGAAATCTGTGATCAGCATCTGTGATTTGCTTTTCAAACATTTACAGTCATAAAAATATTTACACTTATACATGGTCTTTATCTATGAACTTTTGCATGAAATATTTCATTCCAATGCTTTGATAACATAGCATTGGGTATAGTAAATTGCATTATAAGATTCAGCAATTAAAACATTTTGTTAAGTCCAGATCAAAATGCATGGTAGATAAACCAATATTACATTTACCTTACTTTTCTTATTTTAATACAACATGCAAAGGAAAGAGCTTTCAGTGAAACAAATGACTTTATGTTCCCCAAATTGACAAGTTTCTTTTATATTTTACCAAAGCCTAGCTGAACCCGAGAAACATTCAAAACTCTACACAATTTACCTCATCAGAGGGTCCAAATTACACCAGTAAAATTAAATGTGGATAAAATGAAAGGTATCGAACATTTTTTAGAACCACGAATGTAATACCCGATATGAAATAAACCACATGCTTAATACTGCAATTGCATTTATTTATATAACAGAAAAATTCCATTGCCGGTTGTTCCCATTTTATATGATAAGAACAGAACTTGCAGTTGAAAAGGTGAAATATCATGTGTTATATGATATGTGATTGAAGCTTTTCAGGAATTGAAAAGGCATTTGGATTTTCTTTACTGTGCGTCTCATTATAATTCTTTTTGCCTAGCATCTCAAAGTATTCCCAGTTTTAAGAAATGCACTCCATTCATTACCATAATTACAAATAAAAGAATTTCAAAATAAATTAATAATGTGTAAGGCTTTAATCCTTATATTGCTTTAAACAACCTGCCAAGTACTTCAGATTTGAATGTTTCTCAATCATAGTGGATGCACAGAAGATGCCTTAGGAATTTAATTTTAGTGTATAATGTGGTCAAAGTAATGTGATTTTTTTACTGCTTTTTTAATATAAAATTCTATGCAGTATTAAAAAACTTTCTGATGTGAGAGAATAAAGGTATTTCCTAAAGAGCAGCTCACAGTGGAGGTTTAGTTCTAGGTACTTGTTGGTGCCGAAGCATGTAGTTGCATATACTATGATTTTGATGTCTTGGGAGGATAGTGGAACTTGACAGCAAGGTATATTGCTATTGACATAACTGTAAGATAAAAGCAAAGCAGACAATCAGGCCATAGCACTATATTCAAAAGAGAACTTTGAATATTCTTTGCAAATGCACTCACCAGTCACTTGCTTTTAGCAGCTCCTTCATTTTCTCCTGGGTAGGTTATGCTCCCTGTATCATTCACCTTTCCTACGACTCTCATTTCCTCCATGTCATCACTGGCATCCAAGCCAAACTGCATATACTGTATGTCCAAGATTCCCCATTTGACGCGCTGTACTCCTCCTTCCATTACTGCTCTTGTGTGGCTGCTGGTTTCATGTATGTCTTCGTTCAGCAGCGCACAGGCTTGTTTTGTCAATAACCATTTATTTGTTGCTGAAATAGAAGCAGCCATTACATCTGACCTCTCTGTTTCATCAATTATGGATAGATTATTGGATATGAACATCTGCAAAAGCTAGCAGTTAGAATCACCTTCTGGCTTGCATGAGGTAAAGTATTATACTGGTGTTTATTGTCAGACCAAACCCTAGTGGAATGACTGAACTATTCAAGGAACAGAAAATTCCCAATGGCAGGCATCTACAGTAAACCTGCTTAGAGCTTTTATATGCAGTTGCAACAGTAATAATTTCTTTGTTTAATCTTGTTATGCGCTGAATTCTGGAACTCCTCCATGAAAATGGATAAACTCTAGTCAATAACACAATGGGATCAAAGGACAAAACCAAACTAGCCGCAGAACGGAGTACATATGAACCTATGGCTTGAATATGAGAACCACTTTCCCATTCCACAAACCCCACCCCAAGTCATGCTAAGGATACCATAAAAACAACAATGTTGCAACACAATTTTAGGAATGTGTACCCCCTGTGGTTGACCATATTTATGCCAACATATAAATGAGGTTACAAAATAATTCATTCAACCCAAGCAGTCTTAAAAGCAAGCCAATACTTAAAATCACATTCTTCCACCGGTTACCTTTTTCTTTCAATTCCTTCTCTTTCATCTGTCTTTTCAAACTAAGTTTGAATGTTGAAATAATTTCTAATACAGACATTGGAATTCAATTCCACAGCCCTGCTCTAATTTTATATCAATGTTCCTTGACCTCACTATTCTAAATCTCATACATTTAGTACCATATCCAAGTCTCTCAGCTTCACCAGTTTGTCTCCATCCACCTGAACAGTGATTTCTTGATTAGAATTGAGAACATTAAATATAGGCCACGCATATCTTGCAAATCTAATGATTTCTTCATGCAGGAGTCCACTCGAATGGCTATAAACTTGATTAGACATGTGGGCTGCAAAGTTTCAGGAATGAATTTGTCAGGGCAGAAACTATAATCTGCTATTACAAGGCTTTAGCATAACGAGGTATGGCTGCAGTGAGAGGGACTTGATTAAGGCTGAGATCTGCAAAATAAATGTAACACCAATCTGTGGTCTTCTGACACAAACAAACATTTAAGAACATGATTACTACTTAAACAAGTAAGTCTTATTTTGAAACTGAATTATCATGTTCAATTCTTCTGTAAGGAGCTTTAAAAGCTGACAGCATGCCTCAGTATTTTGTGGGGACAGCAAGCGCAGTCATGCACTGTCAGACTTAATAAAGATTTATCTGAAAGTTCCAGGCTGTCCCTGCAGGATATCTTTTCAGGATAACAAGTTGGGCTGCTCAGGAAACTTTGCAAATAGGCTTAATACAAACAATATACTGTCCTGATCGTAGTGTGTTAGTAGCTTCTATCTTGGGCCTTTTCAGGACTTCCTTCAAATTGGGCTTGGGTAAATAAAAGGGCACCCAAGAATATTCCTCTGATTTCTCCCTATTGGGTGATTGACTCGTGTTAGAAACATTGGTATATTGGCATCGGCAGTCTTTTATTTCTGATGTTATTTTTTTCAGACACCTGTGACATTTTGCAATCAAATATTAAGGCAAATAGCTGAAACAACACTGTGGGTTCATGCATCATTTACTTAGTGTCTGGTTTACATAGAGCTTCCTGGATTTGGGGTTCAGCAAAGGTACATAACTTGGTCTAAAGGGAAGAAGAAGAGGTTTACAAATTCTTCCAAAGCAGTTGTTGTCGATGAGCTACGGTATAGAATTGAGTAGTATTAAGATACTGGACTTTTCAGCCTAGCAGAGGAAATGCAATTGGAAGATGATAAAAATGTGAACAGAGTTGTACTTGGTCAAAATCTATACACTTCTGCTTGGAGAAGTTTTCTTCACTGTGTATTTATCCAGTTCCTTCCTGAAAGCCACAATGGAATCTGCCTCCCTTACGTCTGCAGGAAATAAATTCCAGATTCCAATCACACACTGAATAAAAGAAGCTTTTCCTCATATCACTATTAATTGTCTTCCCCTTTACTTTATACCCGTGCCTTCTAGTCCTCAATCTCACCACCATTGGGAACAGCGTCCCACTATTCACTCCGTCCAGTCCTCATTATTTTGATCTCAACTCAGCCTTTTCGAAAGAAAACAGTCCCAGCCTTTCTATCCTAATAACTGTTGTCCCTCATTCCAGAAACAATTCTTGTATATTGAACCCTCTCCATTGCCTTCACATCCTTTTTTTTTAAAGGCAACCAGAACTGAACACGATACTCCAGTGAAGGTCCAGTAGTTTACAAAAAATTCAACAGTCGATGAGCGTGAGGGGGGGGAGGGGAAGACAAGGGTGGACCCTGTGTGGGGGGACGCCATGAAGACAATGGGGACCCGACGTGGGGGGACCGCCGTGAGGGACAGTGGGAGAATAAAGGGGGAACCGGTGTGGGGTGGGGTGGGGGGGGGGGGGGGGATTGGAATCTGGAATTTATGTCCTGTGTGTGATTGGAATCTGGAATTTATTTCCTGCAGACGTAAGGGAGGCAGATTCCATTGTGGCTTTCAGGAAGGAACTGGATAAATACACAGTGAAGAAAACTTCTCCAAGCAGAAGTGTATAGATTTTGACCAAGTACAACTCTGTTCACATTTTTATCATCTTCCAATTGCATTTCCTCTGCTAGGCTGAAAAGTCCAGTATCTTAATACTACTCAATTCTATACCGTAGCTCATCGACAACAACTGCTTTGGAAGAATTTGTAAACCTCTTCTTCTTCCCTTTAGACCAAGTTATGTACCTTTGCTGAACCCCAAATCCAGGAAGCTCTATGTAAACCAGACACTAAGTAAAGGGGGAACCGGTGTGGGGTGGGGTGGGGGGGGGAGGGGGAACTCTAGTTTAGAATCCTCTGTCCAGCGGATAAGTCTGTGTTTGTTTGTTTGTTCGTTCATTTGTTCCGGTGAAGGCGCCGTGCACATGGCAGCCAGCTAACGGTCGCCTGTCTTTTCCTTTTTGTTTTAATTTCTATAATTTCAATTTTTTTGTGTACCTTGTGTGTTGTGACTGTTGGCAGACCAATACCTGTCTGGGGATGAATAAAGTTTTATCGTATCGTATCGTATGGTAGAATGTCATGATTCACATTCCTCTTGTCTGAAAAACAAGCATTTACCAAAATAGCAGTGAAGATTGGTAAAAATATTGTCAATGTTCTCCAATGACTTGTGTTTGAATACAGCAAAGTGACAACATTCTATGTAACCTTGACCTTCCAAAAATCCATTATTTGTATCTGCTGTTAGACCAGTCTAATTAGATGACCTGATCAAAAGACTATTTGCTCTGTTGGTTCCACAAAACAATAATATATCAATTGAATTGTCCTTAGTGCTTTCAACTGAATTGTAGACTTGTCTCTTTAATAAATGCATGATTGGAATTAAATGCTAAAAATTGTCAAATGTCAATGAATTTGGGCTGTGACTTTTATTGCATATCAGTACAGTTTACTCCAAATTTAACATCAAAAAGTAAAATCATTTCTCTCATATCTTGAAAGGTTGACAAAAATCTACAGGGATAATTTTCATTTGAAAATGAAATCATCCTTGAGGCTACAAATTATTAAATGCCATTGAGGTGGAATGCCATAAAAAATTTAACCATATATGGCTGTTGACCATTAATGTATGTCTCAGAGTGTCTGATTTATAGATTTGAAGTTCTTTCAAGTGGGGTGTAAATTGTACTATTTGAAATGAAGATTGTTAAAATGAATTAGTAGCAGAACACATGTAGCAAGTATGTAATTTATATTGGATAGAAGAGGAAGATTGCATTCACCATTTATACAGCCTAACATATTTGTAGAAATGTTAAAGATAATTTTTCGAGACCTTCCTATATGAAGGAACCTTTCTGTTACTGATATATAAAAATGAACCACAGATGTATGTAGAATTCCCTCTGCACATGTTTTAAGAGTAAGTACTTATGTTGCAGTGCTGGCCTCAGCTGGCCTGAAGCCCAGTGCAGGTCTTATTGAAATCATTTATTAATGCAAATCTCTGTCCCTCAAACTGAAATAGCATTCATTTTGGGCCACATGAGGTCTCTTTAACCATTGCCAGTGACACTACAGTTCCACTACTATGATGCGTAAAGTTGCAATTAAAATTTAGTGCTGAAACCGATATTATGTTAGGAAAATCATTATGAATACTACATTTGTATCATATACTAATGTGCTTGGCAGCTACAATTGTAAAGCAACACTAACAAACGATTAATATTTATCCTGATACCAGTAGTAATTTGAAGGTTATTGGATCATAAATTTTCTTAAGCTATAAAGCTCATGCCTTTTAAAATCTTCTTGCATGCCCAATGAAAATAACTTCCAATTGCTCAAAGCTCAGTTTTATACGCACCACTGCAAGGGCAGTGGAGGGTATTTGAAATAAATGCAATGACCTGAAGAGACAAGCCACCGATAAGCTGGGCTGGCTCTCTAGAGTGCCAGGTCTACAGGTTGAGGAACCATCAGTGGAGGAGTGGCTGTTCTCTAGGGAGGAACATATTTGTTTAATCAATAAACTCTGAAATCATTGGGGTGGATAAATATAGCTAGATGGATTGGCATTTATAGCCCTGTGCAACATTAAGAAAACAACAGTTACAGTTATTTTCAGAATGAATCTTTTTACCTTTGTGTTGCTTATCTTTTATATTGATTCAGCTTTTAGCACCACTATTTCCATATTTAAGTTTGCTGTTGTAAACTATGAATGCCAAATTATAGCAATTTTGTTAAAGGTTTTTCCAATCACAGATGATGAAGAGAGTCATGTTATTTTAACAGTCATGAGCAATTTTGTTTTCTTTCCAGTATTAGAGGTTCTTCCATTACAAAACATACAATATTACAAAAGCAATTAGCATTCAATAATCCTGTACATATCCTCCCAAGCAACTTGAGAAAATGTAGAGGGAAAATATTGAGCTAGTAGTGCATCTTAAAAGAAAAATCAAATAGGTGATTCGTGTTCTTGATAAAGAACAACTAACCCGGGAGCAGGTCTCGGGAAATCAAAGCCATAAAAACTACATCCTATCCTATCCTATCAGTACAATAAAAATTGTAAATGTCACCATGTGCACTCGAAAATATTGTGAATTTGAGTACTTTTAGGATCTGTTTGAGTCCACAAGCCTGCGCTGGGCCTGATGCAAATGCACTGGATTCCCACTAAAGGAAATCCTGATCTATCACCTCTAAAGTACATCTATTTCCCTAGGTGAGGTCAAAGAATATATGTAAATAATGAGAAATTTTAATTTTCCTTACTTTGATGTTCCTTTTAAATATTCTGCACTTGCCCAGTTTTATTAATCTCAGGCATTTTCTGTAGTACCAATGGTTTTCTCAATGAAAATTCTGCAATATGTTATTTGGAAGGGAACAAAGATCAATGACGAGATATCAGTCAGACAATGTTTATTCCAATCTTCCAAGTTCTATTTAACCATATTTGAAATAGTTGAGACCAAACCTCACTTTAGCTGGTATAGAGACCTTTCCTGTCCATTCAAATGTCAGGGTTATTAATGTAAACTTCTATATGCATCATTACCAGTATGTGTTAATGTTCTCTGGTTTGTTTTATGTGAGGGGTGGGGGAGGGGGGAGGGGGAAACTTTTTTTCAATCTCTTACCATGCAGGAGATGCAATTGTTTTCCGGATCGTATCTCCGGTCGCTCCGCGGCCTAACATCATGGAGCTGGCAGCCTTGCTTGAGACTGACTTTGAGTCCCACCTCAGGGCCGTAGACTTATCATCGGAGCCTGTGATCCCTTGCCTGGGATCGATCGCCTGCGGATTTCAACATCGAGGAGCTCGCAGTCTCGGGTAGAGACTGATGTCGGGAAGTTCCAAAGTTGCAACTGGTTCGACCAGCGCCAATCCGGGGTCCGATCGCCCGGTGCAGGGGAGCTGAGATCCCCCCGATGCAGGAGCTTGATCGCCCCGATGCGGAGGGCCCGACTGACGGCTACAGGAGCCAAGATCATCTCATCAACGGAAGGCTCAAGGCCAATGAGGACAAATAAGCAAAGAGATTGAACTTTTTTTTCGCCTTCCATAACAGTGAGGAATGTGGTGGATGTTTATGTTAAAATGTATTTTGTATGTTTTGTTGCTTTTTATTGGTATGACTGTATGGCAAATCAAAGTCCTCATATGTTGCAAAACATACTTGGCTAATGAAGTATGATTATGATTATGAATGCAGTTAATTGCTGGATAGAACTGCGGTTAGCCAGAAATCTCAAGGTCTTGAGATATTGCTAATTCTTGATTGTACAGTATAACACTAATGATATGGTATCCGATTGTTTTGAAATCCTTATGGTCTTCTATCCGTCTTATTCATACGTTCAGATTGTAGGATGGGATATCCTCTCATGTGTGCGGGCAGGACGAGAAGCCGAAGCCAAATGCCGAACCTACATCACGCCGAAAATCCAAGATACCGAAAGGACACAACGCCGAAAGGAAACAAAACCGAATGGACACGACGCCGAAAGGAACGAAGCCGAACGCACATGACGCCAAAAGGAAGCGAAGCCAAATGGACACGACGCCGAAAGGATACAAAGCCGAAAGGAAACAAAGTCGAACGGACATGACGCAGAACAGACATGACGTCGAAAAGCCGCCGCACGGACATGACATCTCCGGGGACGGTATTGGTCTGACATCTTGTCAGTCATCGACAAAGATCAGCGATTGGTCCAGACCCCCAACCCCCGGCGTCCATCACATCACTGGCTGGGGGGGGGGGGGGAGACAGGAGGGCGGGGGGGAGACGGGAGGGTGGGGGGGGAGCTTCAGCTTGCATTTGTAAAATGGTGGCAGTGACTTCAAGCTGCTGCGATTGCCACAGAGGCTTTTCAACGTCATGTTCCTTCACCATCAGATTTTAAGCCAAAAAATAAGTAAGTAAAAAAAGATAATTAAGATTATTTTTTCAGCTTTTTGACGTCATGTCCTTTCGACGTCTTTTCGACGTCACGTCCGTTCGACATCTTGTCCGTTTGGCATCGTGTCCGTTCGGCTTCGTGTCCTGCCAGTGTCGTGTCTGTTCATCATCTAGGTTTTTCAATGTGATGTCCGTTCTGCATCTTGGCCTTGACTTCTCGACCTTCGGCGTTCCATTCGGGTACCATCCTCTCACAAACCTCTGCCCCAGGAAAACACTTTGTGCATTCACCCTATCTATTCTCTACATTATTTTATACACCTCTATAAGATAATTTCTCAGTCTCCTGCACTCCAAGGAACAAAGTCCTAGCCGGCTGAACCTTGCCCCCTATCTCAGGTCCTTGAATCTTGGCAACATCCTTGTAAATGTTCTCTGTACTCTTTCTAGCTTAACGGCATGTTTCCTATAGCAGAGTGACCAAAACGGAACACAATACCCCAGGTACAGCCCCACCAACGTCTCGTACAACTGTAACATAATGTCCCGACTTGTAGCGTGAAAAATCCGTTATTTAAGCACCACCAAAGTCCCAAGGGTGTTGGATTTTTGGAGTTTTACTGCAGATGGATTTTCTTTTGTGAATGCTTGTGACCTTGGACCTTGCCCTCGATAGAAAGCAATACAGGAATGAGAGCTTGACCGAAAATCTTCTCACAGCATGTCGCACATCCAATAATAATAGACTTTGAAACCTGAATCTGTGAAGACATTGCTCACCAGAGAATTCTAAGTAGGAGGTTCAGTATCTGAAAACTTCATGGGAGCAGTAGGTTCTGTGACGATAGGCATATGTTTTTCTCTTGCTTCACGAATCCTGATCCACTTGGCCAATCAAGGCCACAACAATGTTTCTAGCAATGGAGGCTTCCCAGCAACGTAAATACTGAGGCACTCATGGAATGAGGACACCAGCACCAAGAAGCTGGAAAAAACCTTCTCTGTCAGTTGTTGTACATCCAACTTTGGAAGGCATTTGACTGGTCTTCTATCATTTCTGATCCCTAACATATCAGTGCATTTCAGTGTCAACAAGAAAAAGCAACAAACTAGCGTGATAAACCCCGTGCCGCAGACCAGAACCCGCCCGGTAGGCCCAGCTCAGCTGCCGCAGGCCAGGGACTCACCCGCCACGGACGGAGGGCCTGCGCCATGGACTGGAACCCGCCCGGAAGGTCCGGCTTGCCCGATGCAGATTGAAGACCCATGGCAACCCACCTGGAAGGCTGGTAAATGGACCGGCTGCGGGAGAAAACGCACGGCCTCGACGGGCGAGTGGAGGCTGGAGGCAGGGGGTCATGCAACAACCTGGGGCTTGGCTAAACCAGATGCCGCTCCAAGAGGCAGGGCACATGGATCAGATGCGGCCTACAACGGGGGAGCAGAGGCGGAGTACACCATATGCTTGGCTAGGCCGAACCTGCACCGCCGCCAAGACAACGGGCCTTCATGGTCAGGTCAAGAACCCTGCACTTACAACAACTGGGACTTGAAAATGGTGCCAAACAAGCACCTGTTTACTGCCTCAGTGTACTACTGCTTTACACTTGTACTGTGTCTGAGATGCTTATCTAATATGTATCTTAAGTGCTTATGTATAGTGATATTCCTACTGAACTGTATACAAAAATGAATTTCACTGTACCTCGGTGAGCAGTTTTAGGCCCCATATCTGAGAAAGGATGTGTTGGACTTTGGAAAGGGTCCAGAGGAAGTTTACGAGTAAGATCCTGGGGACGATTGGTTTAAGGTATGAGAAGCGTTTGAAGGCGTTAGGCCTGGTACTTGCTGAAGTTTAGAAGTTCGAGCAAAGTCAGCGGGAAGTTCGCGCGTGACGTACGGCGTCAAGACGCTGCGTCCGACGTCAAGACGCTGCGTATGCCCGTCGAGGCGGTGCGTACGGCATCGAGGCAGCTGTGGGCCGGCAGGCGGTTGCCGCGCGGAATTTTTGAACACGGTCAGTTTTTCAGAGCCCCGCGCGATGTCGGGACCAGCTCCGCACAATTCCATACGGCTCCAGCGATCGAAGTGGGACCGGCCCCGCGAGGCCGTACGGCTAAACCGACCACGTTAGGTCGCGCTTGCCACATGGAGTCGCATGTTCGTGGGACAGGCCCTTAAGGCCTAGATTGAGTGGATAGAATGTTTCCAGTAAGGGAGAGTCTCGAGCCAGAGGCCACATCCTCAGAACAAAAAGGACGTACTTTCAATCATGGATGTACCTTCAATTTCTTTAGCCAGAGGGTTGTGAATCTGCAGAGTTAATTGCCACAGATGGTCATGGAGACCAAGATATTGGGTATTTTATAGGCAGAGACTGAGTAGGAAAGGGGCCAAAGGTTACAGGGAGACGGCAGATTGAGAGGGAAAAATAGATCAGCCATGATTGAATGGCGGAATAGACTCAATGGGCTGAGTGCCTTAATTCTGCTCCTATATCTATGGTCCTATGATCTTATGTCAATTATAGTGCAATGCATACTGCACACACAGGTGGTAGATAGTCTAATCTTACAATTGATACAATTTCATCTGTAAATGATCACCAATGCAAAATGATCTCCAGTTTGTTTGCTTTTCAACGCCAGCACAGTCTATTCTACATACTAGCAAAATTGGACCATTGTAATAATAACTAATAAAAAAGGGTGTTACATAATTTTAATTCCAAGCCCTTGAAGAAAATATGTGCACAGTGTTTGAGCATGCAAATAACATTAAAGTTGATAATACAATGCAGTAAAATACATAAAGCTAAATTGTGCAGATGCCAGAAATCTGAAATCAGTGTATTTTGTTCATCAGTCAGCATCTATACAAAGAGAAAAACAAAGATAAAACTTTAGGTTATTGATGTTTTGACTGAACCAGTTATTATAAATGCAGTGTAACTGATTCAGCTACCATAAATCAGCTACCCAATGTGAAAACACTGGAAGCAAATAATGTTCCTATACTTAACCATTGTAAATTGATAGATGCTGAGTTTATCGTGTTTGTTATTTTTATTGGGAATTAAGATCATAGGGTTAACCAAAACATGTTTAATTTACTAACAATCATTACACTTCATATACTTTCTTATATCTTTTTGGTCATGGAACAAATTTTTTGTGACATTAAGTGCTGCATCTAAAGGTGTCTAGCCACTAATTCACCATATCACCACCTGCTCTTCATAACCCAGTGAGCTGGTTCCACTGCATCATAACATGCCAATGCTTAGACTAGTTGCAATGCATGTTACTGTGGCACTTGTCATGAATCATTAGGCTGTGATGTGTCTGATTGATCTGGTAATTGATTGGCTGAGTCATGTAAATCCACTGTGCTCACAGATTCAAAAGGCATACAATATCAAAAAATCATTTGTGAGTGCAACCTGAATGTAGCAATTTGTTAGCGTTACAAAATTTGAGCCAGCAGTTAGCTGGGATGAATTTAATTTATAAAAATAAAACATGTTATGGCAGAAGACATGTTTTGCATTCCCCACTAATGATAACCCACTTATATTAAAAATGAATATTGCTTTTGTTCAATGGACATTAGATCTAAATGTCCCAAGATTTAATAAGCAATAGGTCCCGAAATTTGCATCCAGTCTGGTAGTTTTTGAATGTCAACTCAAATGGGCATCTGCTATAATGATTCAAATGTGGTTGAGTCAAGGATATGCTCGTTTGCAGCCTCGATTCAATGGTATTGTGGGGATGCAAAAGAACGGGTACTCTGGCTAACTCTACAGTGCAAAAAACATGACATTAGTGCAAAAACATAATTTGAACAAAAATGCATGTCCTTGGAAGTGCAAGAGGTGGATCTTTGTGTTCCATTGTTGAGGTAGGGTTTGCACATTGTTTCCATGAATCCAGCATCCCTGTCCCCAGAATCCCTTTGTTCCCAAACAGCCATGTACATTCCTACATGTTATTTCATCCTAAGAGGTATGCGGAGGAAATAGTTCCAGGGGTTTAACCAAGTAAAAAAAGGACTGACTGTATTTACATTTAATTTGATGACATCAATAACAGTAAATGTGGGAAGTTTCATCCCAGTATTGAGGAAAAGCTGGATACACTCTGCTGTGCAGACAAAAAGGCAGAGGGAGCACATGTCTTAATGGTCTTCATATTGTAATGTGTATTTTTTTTAAACTATGGAGGGATTAAGAGTTTTTACTGTTTCCCTGTGTACGGGGTAGTTTGTCTCTCTAGTGTGGAAAATGCGTAATGATATTTTGGACTATAATCCAAATTTTGAAAATGGAAGTCCCAGCGTTCTTAAAGCATATCTAGGTAGATACGTTCCCAGGGCCTGACAAGGGTATCCTTGGACATTGAGAGAAGTTATGGAGGAAATTTCTAGGGCCCTGACAGAGGTGTTTACATAATCTTGAACTATGGGGGAGATACTAGAAGACCGAAGGGTGATCAATGTTGTGCCTTTATTTAAAAATGGCTGCAAGAACAATCCAGGGAACTGCAGCCCAGTGAGTCTGATGTCAGAAGTTACTGGAGGGGAACCTGAGGGACACAATCTATGTGCATTTGTGCAGGCAGGACTGTTTAAGCATAGTGGGTATGTCTTTGTGCTTGAGGAATTATGTCTCACATTTTTTTTAAAGTTCACCAAGAGGATTGACAAAGGCGGGGTGGAGTACATTGTCTATATGAACTCAAACAAGGCCTTTGACGAAGTCTTGTATGATAGGCTAGACCAGAAGTTTAGGTCATATGGGATCCTGGGTGAACTTATCAAATGGATTCACAATTGGTTTGATGGAAAGAGTCAGAATATGGTAGTGGAGGGTTGTTTTTCTAATTGAAGGGTTGTGACCGGTAGTCTGGTCCATAATTGTATGTCATCTATATTAAGAATTTGGGTGACAATGTAATTAATGTGGTTATATGTTATTTGCAGATGATAACAAAATTGATGGTGCAGTGGACAGTGCAAATACATTTCCGGTTTTAAATGTAAACCCTGAAATTGACAGAAATGCATCCTGCAACATGCTTTATTTCACATAATCCCTTACTCTTTACCTCAAAAATATGAAGTTGCTAGAAGTACAATCTTTTAATAGCTTGGCAAAGGTCTTAGTGAACAGTAGAGATACTGTTGCAAAATTCATCTGAAGAAGGGTCCCGACCAGAAACATCACTCTCCATTTTGTCCAGAGATGTTGCCTGACCCACTGAGTTACTCCACCATGTTCTGTCCAGCAATTATTTTGATGCCTCATCAAGATTTGCCTGCATATATGCTCCACAATCTCCCACTGACTGTTGGTGGCCTGAAACACCTCCCAGAGAAGTAGTCTCTGAAAGTAAACATGCTTGCAGATACAGCAGGCAGTGAAGAAAGTTAATGGCGTGTTGGCCTTCATAACAAGAGGAGTTGAGTATGGGAGCAAAGAAGTCCTTCTGCAGTTGAACAGGGCCCTGGTGAGACCACACCTGGAGTATTGTGGGCAGTTTTGGTCTCCAAATTTGAGGAAGGACATTCTTGCTATTAAGGGAGTGCAGATTAGGTTCACGAGTTTAATTCCCGGGATGGCGGGACTGTCATATGTCGATAGAATGGAGTGGCTGGGCTTGTACACACTGGAATTTAGAAGGATGAGAGGGAATCTTATTGAAACATATAAGATTATTAAGGGATTGGACACGCTAGAGGCAGGAAACATGTTCCCGATGTTCCCGATCTAGAACCAGGGGCCACAGTTTAGGAATAAGGGGCAGGGCCGTCTTAACACATGGGCAAGCTGGGCAGTAGCCGGGGGCCCCACTAGCATAGGGGCCCCATGCTAATCTATGTATTGTAGAATGTTATTGCAGAACATGAAAAAGGAGAAGAACATCGCAAGTGCATGACGGCATATTTGATTCGGCATAAATAAACTGGAAGTGTAGGGGCCCCAGTGCACTGCTTTGCCCAGGGGCCTATAATGCTGTTAAGACAGCCCTGACAAGGCCATTTAGAATGGAGATGAGTAAAAACATTTCACCCAGAGAGTTGTGAATCTGTGGAATTCTCTGCCTCAGAAGGCAGTGGAGGCCAATTCTCTGATGCTTTCAAGAAAGAGTTAGATAGAGCGCTTAAAGATAGTGGAGCCAGGGTATATGGTGATAAGGCAGGAATGGGGTATTGAATGTGGATGATCAACCATGATCACAACGAATGGCGGTGCTGGCTCGAAGAGCCGAATGGTCTACTCCTGCACTTATTGTCTATTGTTTAACAACAGGTTAAATCAGCATTTGTTATAATGACATGATAGAAGCTGGGTTTGTAGTCATTGATGAGTGTCTCACCTAATCCCTCAGATAGTCTAATTAATCACAAGGTTCATCATAAATATAATGAGATGTTCATATTTTGCCAAGGTTGGTGCAACTGTAATAGTGCTCAGGACCAACACATCCTGCACAAGGTTATCTGCTTGAACATCATTTCATCTCTGAATTAAATATTCACATCCATCATCATTGCCATTCTTGACAGCATTCTGTAATTTATATTAGTGTGGTGCAACTGGTAGAGCTGTTGGCTCACCGTTCTAATGACCCAGTGCAATCCAGAACTCTAGTGCTGTTTCTGTTGAGTTTTCTAATTCTCCAATGATATAACATATAACATATAACATATAACAATTACAGCACGGAAACAGGCCATCTCGGCCCTACAAGTCCGTGCCGAACAATTATTTTCCCTTAGTCCCACCTGCCTGCACTCATACCATAACCCTCCATTCCCTTCTCATCCATATGCCTATCCAATTTATTTTTAAATGATACCAACGAACCTACCTCCACCACTTCCACTGGAAGCTCATTCCACACCGCTACCACTCTGAGTAAAGAAGTTCCCCCTCATGTTACCCCTAAACTTCTGTCCCTTAATTCTGAAGTCATGTCCTCTTGTTTGAATCTTCCCTATTCTCAAAGGGAAAAGCTGATCCACATCAACTCTGTCTATCCCTCTCATCATTTTAAAGACCTCTATCAAGTCCCCCCTTAACCTTCTGCGCTCCAGAGAATAAAGACCTAACTTATTCAACCTTTCTCTGTAACTTAGTTGTTGAAACCCAGGCAACATTCTAGTAAATCTCCTCTGTACTCTCTCTATTTTGTTGACATCCTTCCTATAATTGGGCGACCAAAATTGTACACCATACTCCAGATTTGGTCTCACCAATGCCTTGTACAATTTTAACATTACATCCCAGCTTCTATACTCAATGCTCTGATTTATAAAGGCTAGCATACCAAAAGCTTTCTTTACCACCCTATCTATATGAGATTCCACCTTCAAGGAAATATGCACGGTTATTCCCAGATCCCTCTGTTCAACTGCATTCTTCAATTCCCTACCATTTACCATATACGTCCTATTTTGATTTGTCCTGCCAAGGTGTAGCACCTCACATTTATCAGCATTAAACTCCATCTGCCATCTTTCAGCCCATTCTTCCAAATGGCCTAAATCAGTGCTTCCCAAACTATCTGATGTGGCGTACCGGTAATTTTTTTCCAATGTGCCAGGTACCGGTAATATGCGTAGTAATATTAATTTATACAGGAAACAATATATATAATGAATATAAGAAAAGTTGATAATTAGTTTTTATCTTATATTAAAGTTTGTAAACAAATAATACAATATTACAATATTAAAAAAAAATTTAAACCAGCAGTCTTCTAACAAAGATATTTTACCACATAATATATAAGTAATAAAAAATATATAATGAATAAAGTACAGTAGTTTAATTTTAAAGAATATACAAAATTTGTAGTTATTTTAAACCGCAATGAATAAAGATGTTAACACAAAGATTGAAAGGAATAGGTAACGTTCAATTGTAGACAGAACAATTGAAAATATATCGTAATACTAAAAAATGAAACTAATTATTTTATTACCACAATAATAGCCATGTTAAAACAATACTCTTTACTAATGGGAAAGGTGAGCCTGCTTCTTCTTTGTCAGCTTATCCAGTCGAGGTTCAATTGAGGACAGTGCCACGCGCAATGGAGAATGAATATCCATAATATTCCTGTACTTTGTTTTAATGACACTCATGGTTGAGAAGCCAGTCTCGCAGAGGTAAGTTGAAGGAAATGGGAGAAGGGTTTTCAGAGCAATTTCACTAAGCTCAGGATATATTGAAGCTTAGTTAGGCCTATATGTTAATTCTAGACTAGGTTAGGTCATTTGCGGTATAATTCATGGTCAAATCAATGGAAAAACACAAAACTAGTGGGAAACTATTTTTTCCCCACCGATATCGATGTTTGAGATAAACTGGACATTTACCAAATAATTAATATAAATTTCATAACCCCAGGTAGCCCTATATACTTAATTTATGATATTAGGATGAAAGCCAAATAAATTCAGTGGGAATTCTTTTATTGAAAAGTATGTGTGAGAGGAACATTGATTAATAGGGTAAGTAATGTTAGGATAAGAAGCTAATATGAAATTTTAAATGAAATTACAAACAGGATAAAAATGGGAAAGTAAAGAATATTCGTACTTACATTCTCAGATCAGTGGATTGTGACAGGGCCTCAAAGGACAAACGCGCTGTCATCCGTATGATACTCTCTGTTCAACTTCTTGATGGTAACTGCGGGAAAGGATTATAATATTAGAGAAGGATGGCCCACTCTGTTATATATTTGCTCCCGGGCCGACGGTACCGCCTCTAGCGGTCGACACGTATCACTAATACAACTCTCATTAGATTTGTTAATATCAAACCATTTGTTTTAGTTTATTTTATATTAATAGTGATGCATTGGAGTTTCCTATTATTAACACATCTAATGAGATTTGTATTAGTGATACTTGTCGACCGCTACAGGCGCCACCGTCGCGGCAGGAGTAAGTTCGCCAATTGGAGTGGGCCATCCTTCTCTAATATCATAATCCTTGCTGCGGGTCACGGGTGACCCGTTGTACGGTTGTTGGGGTGGGTGTAACATCTTTAAACGTTAGGAGAAATGAAATAATATATTCTCTCATTTTTTTTTTGTTCGTGGAGGCAACTCCGTTTCCTAAGAATTCGTCTTGAAGCATAAATTCTTCAATAACTGAGGAATTCCCCACACAAACCCCCAAGAAAGAGAAGCTTGAGAAGATTGGGGTGAAATTTGGCGGGGAAACAGCAAACATGCCGTGTTCACTTATTCCAGATTCTCCCCTCGCCCTTACACCCTCCCATTTTGTCTGCATCCCACACGCTATAGTAGCACCCACTATGTGATGTATAATACAAATAACAAGTACACAACGGAAATGAAAATAAAATGTTTGATTAATTTTAAAGAGAGAGAGAGAGAGAGAGAGGAGAGAGAGAGAAGAGAGAGAGGATCGAGAGCAGAGCAGATGAGGATGAGAGAGATGAGAGCAGAGAGATGAGAGACGAGAGGTGAGAGAGAGGAGAGAGAGAGACGACGATGGATCGAGAGAGGAGAGACTGAGAGGATATGACGCAGAGAGAAGAAGAGAGTGAGAGAGAGGAGATGAGAGGAGAGAGAGAGAGAGAGAGAGAGAGAGAGAGAGAGAGAGAGAGAGAGAGAGAGAGAGAGAGAGAGCTTTGATTATAATTATTACAGATAAATTTCCTACGTTTTGACTCTTTTCTTAATTAAACAAAAGTATGATCTCTGAAGGTGCTATCCTTTCTTTCTTTTCTGGAAACTCGCCGCGTACCGGCAACTGATGGTCCGCGTACCGGTACCGGTCCGCGGACCACCACTTTGGGTAGCACTGGCCTAAATCACTCTGTAGACTTTGGAAATCCTCTTCATTATCCACAACACCCCCTATCTTGGTATAATCTGCATACTTACTAATCCAATTTACCACACCTTCATCCAGATCATTGATGTACATGACAAACAACAAATGACCCAACACAGATCCCTGAGGCACCCCACTAGTCACCTGCCTCCAACCCGACAAACAGCCATCCACCATTACCCTCTGGCGTCTCCCATTCAGCCACTTTTGAATCCATCTTGCTACTCCTGCATTTATACCCAACAGTTGAACCTTCTTAACCAACCTTCCATGAGGAACCTTGTCAAAGGCCTTACTAAAGTCCATATAGACAACATCCACTGCTTTACCCTCGTCAATTTCCCTAGTAACCTCTTCAAAAAATTCCAGAAGATTAGTCAAACATGACCTTCCAGGCACAAATCCATGTTGACTGTTCCTAATCAGACCCTGTTTATCCAGATGCTTATATATATTATCTCTAAGTATCTTTCCCATTAATTTGCCCACCACTGAAGTCAAACTAACAGGTCTATAATTGCTAGGGTTACTCTTAGAACCCTTTTTAAACAATGGAACAACATGCGCAGTACGCCAATCCTCGGGGACTATTCCCGTTTCTAATGACATTTGAAATATTTCTGTCATAGCCCCGGCTATTTCTACACTAACTTCCCTCAATGTCCTAGGGAATATCCTGTCAGGACCTGGAGACTTATCCACTTTTATATTTTTCAAAAGTGTCAGTACTTCTTTTACTTTGAAACTCATAGTATCCATAGCTACTCTACTAGTTTCCCTTACCTCACATAATTTAATATCCTTCTCCTTGGTGAATACCGAAGAAAATAAATTGTTCAATATCTCCCCCATCTCTTCTGGCTCTGCAGATAGCTGTCCACTCTGTCTCTCCAATGGACCAATTTTATCCCTCGTTATCCTTTTGCTATTAATATAGCTGTAGAAACCCTTTGGATTTACTTTCACCTTACTTGCCAAAGCAACCTCGTATCTTCTTTTAGCTTTTCTAATTTCTTTCTTAAGATTCTTTTTACATTCCTTATACTCCTCAAGCACCTCATTTACTTCATGCTGCCTATAATTATTGTAGATCTCCCTCTTTTTCCGAACAAGATGTCCAATTTCCCTTGAAAACCAGGGCTCTTTCCAATTTTTACTGTTTCCTTTCAACCGAACAGGAACATAATGATGCTGTACTCTTAAAATGTCCCCTTTAAATGTCCTCCATTTCTCTTCTACATCCTTCCCATAAAACAAAATGTCCCAGTGCACTCCTTTTAAATCATTTTGCATCTCATCAAAGTTAGCCTTTCTCCAATCAAAAATCTCAACCCTAGGTCCAGTTCTGACCCTCTCCATAATTATATTGAAACTAATGGTATTGTGATCACTGGACCCGAAGTGCTCCCCAACGCATACCTCCGCCACCTGTCCCGTCTCATTTCCTAACAGGAGGTCCAGCACTGCCCCTCCTCTAGTAGGTACCTCTATGTATTACTGCAAAAAACTATCCTGCACACATTTTACAAACTCCAAACCATCCAGCCCATTTACAGAATGTGTTTCCCAGTCTATGTGTGGAAAGCTGAAATCTCCCACAATCACTACCTTGTGCTTACTACTAATATCTGCTATCTCCTTACGTATTTGCTCTTCCAATTCTCGATCCCCATTTGGCGGTCTATAATACACCACTATAAGTGTTGCTACATCTTTCCCACTTCTCAGTTCCACCCAAATAGCCTCCCTAGATGAGCCCTCCAATCTATCATGCCAAAGCACTGCTGTAATATCTTCCCTGACTAGCAATACAACACCTCCACCTCTTGCCCCTCCAATTCTATCACACCTGAAGCTACGAAATCCTGGAATATTTAGTTTCCAATCACAGCCCTCCTGCAACCATGTTTCACTGATCGCCACAACATCATACTTCCAGGTGTCTATCCAGACTCTAAGCTCATCCACGTTTCATACAATGCTCCTAGCATTAAAATATGCACATTTAAGAAACCCCCCGCCTCTTATTCTCTGTTTATTTCCTTTTTCTTCTTTCTCCTCTTGTGACCGAGTGCTTCCCTTTTCTGCTTCCTGCCTCCCACTCTGTCTACTAGCTTTCTCTGATGACATGGCTTTCCCCATGTGCTCCAACTTCCTCTCACATCACACATATGTGCAAGTGGAAAGGTTATTTGGCCATTGTTGGTCGCCCAGGGTGTAGGTAAGTGGTATAATCTGGAGGGACTTGATGGGAATGTGGGGCTAATATGTTTCATGGAAAATTACTGGTGGAGTAGGATTGTGCTGTGAACCAGTATAGACGTAATAGGACAAAGTGGCCCCTTCTGTGTTCGAAGGCAATATGGTATAATGGCCCTCACTCGTGTCTCCTTGGTACCCTGCAACTCTGTCCTTGCTCCCCCTCCCTCTAGTCGCAACAGAGACAGTCCCCCTAATCCTTACCTTCCACCCCATCAGCCGTCGCATACAGCACATAATCCTGTGAAATTTCCACCACCTTCAACGGGATCCCACCACTCGCCACATTTTCCCATCTCCACCCCTTTCCGCCTACCGCAGAGACCATTCCCTCCACAACTCTCTGGTTAACTCATCCCTTCCTACCCAAACCACCCCCTCCCCAGGTACCTTCCCTTGAAACCGCAGAAGATGCAACACCTGTCGCCATACCTCCTCCCTCGACTCTGTGACAGTCATTTCAGGTTAGGCAGAGATTTACTTGCACCTCCTCCAACCTCATCTAATGTATCCATTGTTCAAGATGTGGACTCTTATACATCAGCAAGACCAAACGCAGGCTGGGCGATCGTTTTGTGGAACACCTTCTCTCAACCCGCCTGAACTTACCTGATCTCCCGGTTGCTGGACACTTTAATTCTCCTTCCCATTCCTACACAGACCTTTCGGTCCTCCATTGTCAGAGTGAGGCTAAATGCAAATTGGAGGAACAGCATCTCATATTTGGCTTGGGCAACTTACAGCCCAGTGGTATGAATATTGATTTATCTCACTTCAGGTTCACCCCGGCATTCCCTCTCTCACTATCCCTCCCCCACCCAAGTCACACTAGTTCCTCATTTTCACCCAACAAACAGCTAACAATGGCTTGTTTCCTTTATCATCATTACTTTTTTACATGTCTTTCATTCATTGTTCGTTATCTCCACTTCACAATATGTATCTCTCGTTTCCCTTATCCCTAACCAGTCTTAAGAAGGGTCTCGACCCGAAATGTCACCCAGTCCTTCTCTCCAGAGATGCTGATTGTCCCGCTGAGTTACTCCAGCTTTTTGTGTCTATCTTTGATATAATTTGATCCCCCTTTCCTCCAAACTCAAAGACTGAAATGAATAAAAGCATCAACAATAGATTTAGGCTGATTATTGTCATGTGTCATGTGCAGTGAAAAGCTTTCTTTTGCATGCTTTCCAATGTTGACTCTCCACCACCGTCCTATCGATGAAGACAGGTAGACTTAATGTACCAGAAAGCTGTCAATTCTTTTTGACTGTCGATACTGAACATGAAGAGCTATTTGGATTACCTCTGCAATACAATTATTTCAATGTGCTAGAACTAAAGATGTCATCTGTAGAAAAACAACTCAATTGTTTCATTAATAACGGCTATAAATGTAACTAGACCAAGTGCAGACCCGTTGGGTCTGTTTCCCCAACGGCGTTTGCGGGGGGGTGGGGAGCTGCGGCATCACACTCACATTAACCACCCCCCAAACACACCGGTGGGGGGTGGGGGGGTGAGAAGAAGGGAGGGAGGGGAGAGGAGGAAACGGGACAGGTTTGGGAGGGAAAGGAGAGCGGGGTAGGGGGTGAGAGAGGGGGATGGGGAGAGAGATGTGGGGGAGGGGGGGGATGGGGAGGGAGGGGAGGAGGGAGGGAGGGGAGAGGGGTGGGGGGAGAGTGGGGAGGGAGAGTGGAGGGGGAAGGGGGAGAGGTGGAAGAGTGGGGAGGGAGGAGGAAAGGGGTAGGGGGAGTGATGGAAGAGGGACAGAGGGGTAGGAGGAAGGGGGCGGGTGGAGAGAGGGAAGGGGTGGGGTAGAGAGGGAAGGGGGGTGGGGGAGAGAGGGATGGGTGAGAGAGGGAGAGGGGTGAGGAGAGGGAAACATAGAAACATAGAAATTAAGTGCAGGAGTAGGCCATTCGGCCCTTCGAGCCTGCACCACCATTCAATATGATCATGGCTGATCATCCAACTCAGTATCCTGTATCTGCCTTCTCTCCATACCCCCTGATCCCTTTAGCCACACGGGCCACATCTAACTCCCTCTTAAATATAGCCAATGAACTGGCCTCAACTACCTTCTGTGCCAGTGAATTCCAGAGATTCACCACTCTCTGTGTGAAAAATGTTTTTCTCATCTCGGTCCTAAAATATTTACCCCTTATCCTTAAACTGTGACCCCTTGTCCTGGACTTCCCCAACATCTGGAACAATCTTCCTGCATCTAGCCTGTCCAACCCCTTAAGAATTTTGTAAGTTTCTATAAGATACCCCCTCAATCTTCTAAAATCTAGCGAGTACAAGCCGAGTCTATCCAGTCTTTATTCATATGAAAGTACTGACATCCCAGGAATCAGTCTGGTGAACCTTCTCTGTACTCCCTCTATGGCAACAATGTATTTGAGCATTGGGCATTGTGACATCACACGATGGAACGTTCACCAGGTGCTGGTGCTCCTGCAAAGGCATATGTAAATGGATCCATTCCGATTGGACATATGTGAACATCGGGCATTGTGACATCACACGATGGAACGTTCACCAGGGGCTGGGGCTGGGGCTGCTTCTATGGGTGAGAAGCCAGTTTATTTTTGAAATATTGGGGGGGGGGGGGGGGGAGAAGGCTTTGATTAAAAATGTGTACATAAACACGACGAAATGTAATCAGGAGTGGATACTTTGAAAGAAAAGTGAAATCTCTACCGAAATGGAAAAGATGTCGGCGATTCTGCGTCTGGTTTCGGAGTTGCAAGGAATCAAAGGAAGAAAGGCAGCTGGCAGCCGGACGGATGGACGCCGGACGCCGGCAGGCACACAGTTTTATATAATAATAGATAGATAGATTTGATGTTATCCACTAGACTAGTTTCAGGATGAAATTTTGTATTGTTTTATTTGATACGTTAGGATTAAACACATTACATGCCTGTTTGCACTTGCACTGAGGGGAAAATAAGCTATAAAAGCTGAATGGCAATTTGTGTTAGTGATTACATGCTTTTATACAGAGATGAAATGAGTAATGTTGAAGTATACCATGAATTACGTATGATTAATTAATACATAGTTCACCATTCTGAACCAAAACAAAAGGCTTGCCAAATGTTCTTATGACAAAAATATACCATACAGACTTTGGAAAGCACTTTAATAAGAATACATTGCCAACATCAACAACTTTAAAGCGGTGACCTTTAAAAAAGGGATCTTCAAAAATAATAGCTTACAACTGTACTCATACTTTACCTCATCTTTACAATTTAAAAAAATAATATATTGAAATTTCTAGTAAGTGTAATAAAAGTGCAAAGCTACATAGATGTTTGTATTTTTTTAAACCGATTTGAGAATTTCTTTAATTCCACTTGTGAAGGTTCCTATATATATTTTTTGCCTTACCTGGGAGTTTTATTTATGTTTCTTCACTCAACATCTTTAGAGTTCAGGAAGCTCAGTTCTTGTTTGTTGTCTTACAACTTCTGGCAAAATTAATCTAAACAAAAAATAATTTCAATTACCTGGAAATCCAGCCTACAGTTAATTTGTTTACAAATTGTTTTTGCTTTCATAATGAATGATGTAGGCTAAGGGAAGATTAGTTTTGTTTTAGTTTAGTTTAGAGATACAGCATGGAAACAGCAGGGCTGCCAACATTGGGTGAGATTGAGAGTGAGAAATTGCGAGGGAGGTAGCGAGCTTTCGCATTTTTCAGCTTGAAATTGTGCAATCTGGTGCAAACTGTAGCAGTACAGTACAACATTTATGCTTTAAATTGTATTAGGTATGACTAAGGTTAGGCTAAATTACATTCCTAATTACTTTCCACAGTAGAACTAGGCTATGATCAACAGGTGCAGCACATGAATGACTATATTCATGTATGGAAATCAGATTATAATTCATGGTGTTATGCATATCTATATATAGAGAAAAACAGAGAGAAACAAGGCAAGAGTCGGACATCCATCACTGTTCTGCACAAATAAATCAATCAACCTTACCGTTTGACTATAGAAAGAAGATGAAAATAGTGCCACATATTCAATTGTATATGGTTCAATGAAATTAAGATATATATGTAAAACTATGTATGGAAACAGGCCCTTCAGCCCACCAAGACCACACCGACCAGCAATTTATCATATACCAGTTCCATCCTACACGCCAGGAACAATTTACAGAAGCCAATTAACTTACAAATCTGCACTTCTTTTGGATGTGGGATAAACTGGAATATCCAGAGAAAACCCATGTGGTATTAAGGCAGCAACTCTACCGCTGCGCCACAGTGCCACCCCATTAAATTATTTTTTCTGTAATATATTTATTATGGTGTCACGTCAATAAAGATGAACACATGATTCTGATTTCTGCCCTTAGTTGGATAACACACATCTCCAGTCATTGTGTTTTATGGCTGGTTTTCAACCTCTTCAGTCTGAAGGTCTTGACGCGAAACATCACCCATTCTTTCTCTCCAGAGATGTCTGCTGCCTGTCCTGCTGAGTTATTCCAGTTTTTAGTGTCTATCTTCAGTTTAAACCAGCATCTGTAGTTCCTTCCTACACTCTTTGTTAACAGGTCCTATTCTCATTATATTATTCACCTCAACTAAGTTTTTTTTCACCTCCGTTGCTGCAGAGAATACAATCCCAGTTATCAAATCTTTCTGCAAAGTGAAAAAAAAATTCCAGCCCAGCCAACATCTTCATAAATCGCCCCTCGATCCTCTCCAGAGTAATTGCACCCTTTCTACAATGTGTTGTAGTCTTTCAGCATGGAAACAGGCCCTTCATTCCAACTTGTTCATGCAGATCAAGATGCCCCAATTAAACTAGTCACATTTACCCGCATATGGCCCATATCTCTTTAAACCTTGTGTGTGCCAGTGTGTGTGTGTGAGAGTGTATGTCAGTGAAGCGGCGACAACATCCGGAGCGAGTGGAGACTTGGCGATGCCCAGGGAGCGTTTCCCTCTCCCCCCCCGCCTCCCCCCTTGTCTCTTCCCCCCTCCCCTCCCGGGAATGCGGGCCGGCCCAGGTGCTCTGTGTCCAGCTGCGGTCCGGGGGAGGTAAGAGTCAGTGACCCGGGGGGATCAGTGACCCGGGGGTCGGGCATCAGAGCGGAACCTTAGCCCGAGATTCATCCCCGCGGCTCCGGAGGCGGCAGCGACGCCCCCACTCACCCGATCCGCTCCTGGCTCCAGTCCGGGGTTAAACCTCCATGGGGTGTGGACAGAGCGGTCGACGGACACAGAGCCGCCGGAGATAAGGTTGGGAGTTGTGAGTGGTGCCTCGGGAGGGGAGGGAGGTGTCGGTGCTGGGACCACTGCAGGGGAGAAACTAAACTTTCCCCCATATCATCCTGCGGGCCAGTAGTTTGACAGCCCTGCTTTAAACCAATGCCCTCTAGTTCTTGAATCACATATCCCAGGAAAAAGACTATGCATTCACCTTATATATTCCCCTCGTGGTTTTTACTCACCTCTAAAACAATTTTCGCTTTAGTTTGAACTTCCAACACCTGAAGATTTTTGAGCATGAGAAATTTGTGATCAGCGTGAGAGCATGAGAATTTTGTGAAATGCGTGACTCTCAAGCTCAATGCGTGAGAAGTGCAGCCATGAAACAGCCCCTTCGGTCCACTGAGTCCATGCTGACCATCAATCACCTGTACACTAATTCTATGTTATCCCACTTTTGCATCATACACACTAGGGGTAATTTATAGGAACCAACAAATCTGCATGTCTTTGAAAAGTGGAAATTGAGAAGTTGAAAAATTATTCGACAGATATCATGCCAAATTAGAATGAAAGTGAAACTGGATTGTAAATAGAAGTTAAAAAAATATTGCAACAGGTTAAGCAGATTTTTTTTCAATTAATTAAATAATTTCATAAAGGCCACATTTTTACTCCACCAATAAAGTGGCAAAGGGCTTGGAAGAAAAATGAACATATTGGGTCCAGCTGAGGATAGCGTTCTTTTCAATCAATTTTTAAAACTCCAGATCCACTCTTCAATTACACATCTAATAATGTAGAGGAGCGGAAGAAGAATCTGAAGAAGGGTCTCGACCCGAAACATCACCCATTCCTTCTCTCCAGAGAAGCTACCTGACCTGCTGAGTTACTCCAACATTTTGTGTCTACCTTCTAATTATGTGAGCAATTTAGGACTGATTTGAGGAAATAATTCTTCACCCAGAGTTGTGAACCTGCAGAATTCTGTGCCACAGAAGGCAGTGGGGGCCAATTCACTGGATGTTTTCAAGAGAGTTAGATTTAGCTCTTAGGGCTAAAGGAATCAAGGGATATGGTGGGAAAGCAGGAACAGGGTACTGATTTTAGATGCTCAGCCATAATTATATTGAATGGCAGTGCTGGCTCGAAGGGTCGAATGACCTACTCCTGCACCTATTTTTCTATGTTTCTACAACGAGAAATTGTTGGAAAAAGGTCATCACATGCAGCTATTCCTGCAGCAGTTGTCATAGCCTTTGATCTGGCACTTCACACAGTTCCAGGGTCGAAGGCGTGGCAGGTTCCGCGGAGCAGTCGCTATGAGAGTGGCATTGCTCGGCCTAACCTTTGCCATCCAAGGTTCAGGTAAATTTTCGGGCCTTATTTTTCAGTAAAAACTAGCGTCTTGGACGCCGGGAAATACGGTAATCTTAAAAATAATTTATTTTGCTTGCATTTTTTTACTCCATATTTTTCTAAATGATTTGTCTCTTTCTCTCTTCCTTAGTACTTACAAACATATTTGGAGCTGTCCAGTTCCATAGATGATGATGCTGGTTTAGGCAAAGCTTATGAAGCTCTGGCAATGGCCTTACTAAGGTAGGTTGTATTTTGCTAACTCAAACTTGTTCAGCAGTGAAAATCAAAATTGTTAGAAGTACGTTCCTAAATATTACAAACTTATTAAATCTGAAGCATTTCTCATTGTGAATAATTCTTTCGTAAAAGTTATCCAGTTATTTTAAAGCAAAATTAAAAATCTACAAAAATAATGAAACATTTAACATCTAACAGCAAACAAGTAACTGTTATCTTTGTTCCAGCCAGTGTATTTTGAGTTTAAAGTTAAGCATCAAAATTTTCCAAACTCCAAAAATATTTTCTTATTTTAACTTTTATAAATGTGCATTAAGTTAAAACAATTTTTTCATTACCTTATCATTCTGTCTATTTTTTGGTCAGGTTGAGATGTTTAAATGTATTCCCAGTGGCAGCAGGTGTGTTTTTTAGTTACAAATGCTTCCACAGTATCACAACTCCACCATTAAACATACTGCATTTTTATTAAATGCAATTCAACAGTCCAGTAAGCATCCGAATTTATTAAATTAAACTGGTTCGCTCCTTGATTAAAATTTAGAAATGACCAAAGAAAAAAATATAATTGAAAGTATTTACATTAATTCATGAAATGAAGGAAGTCGTTTAAATTTCCACCTGTCACCATTCGCATTTTCTTCTTGCTAAAAGCTTTCCTCCTCAAACTTGGTGGCACAATTGGCAACCCCCCTGAGTGACTGTTTTCATCTCTGCTATATTTGATTTCTCCACACTGAACAAATGATTAAGTTTTCATGCATTGGTTCAGCCAAAATCTGTGTTCACTCAACCATATCCTTTATTGATTACTTCTTCAGCAAACAGTAGGCCGTGTGTGATGTACATAATTGGACAGTTGTCAGGGGATAAGGGTGTTAAGAGTCCTGTTTCTCCAGCTGGAAATTGGAAACACCTTGATATACAAATAGAGCATGTCCCATCTCTCCTCAGCACTGAGACTAAGGAAATCTGTTTTCTGAGAAAATAAATTAACTATTTAAGGCTTCCAACGGAAGTATCTAAGAGCATAGAATTTTTTCCTCAAAATGTTCAGTGCTGCAAGGTTAAAGCAAATTTAATATTATAAGGCTGTTTTATTAGAAATTGCCATGGAATGGTGAATGAAGTGCCTAGATGGATTATAATGTACAAATAAGTCTCATTTTTGTAATTTGTGCACTTTATAAAAAATTAAGACATCCATTTGTATCTGTGAATTAGGAAGATTAATAACTTGCTTCGTTAAGCAACACTGCACTGTTAAATGCATGATTACCTTTTTATATTTGAAATTATTTTGTCTCCTTAAGTACATAGAAAATACGTCTGAAGAAGGGTTTTGGCCCGAAACGTTGCCTTTTTTCTTCGCTCCATAGATGCTGCTGCACCCGCTGAGTTTCTCCAGCTTTTTTGTGTACCATAGAAAATACATCTTGGTTAAATATTTGGACACTAGCAGCTATATTGAGTGTGTAAATATATTTTACAAATAATAACACCACATTGCCAGGGATGGTACCTTGGAGATTACTGTGAACAATGTTAATCAAAATCCCTGTCTTTCTATATCTTAATGGAAAAAATATACTATTTATATCAAATGGTTAAAGTCTCTACTTGTGTTATAAATGGAGAAAGTTTTATCCATGTTCAACATTTGTGAAGTTATAGTAATCAGTGCACTTTCTAGGTTGCTGATACTTGTGCAAGGAAAGGATTTTCTGTCTTTGGTGGGAAGGATATCGGTCCATCATTTGGATTTTTCCATTACTCCGACAATATTTCATGTACAATGTTCTCTGTATTTTTAGACAAATTCCTTGTCAATAAAGAGGCAGAAACTTAGAATAATATGCAATATGTTCCAAAAGGCTGGGCAACATAAAATAATGTGAAATTTTAAAAAAACACAAGAAAGTGGGAGCAGGAATAGGCTACCAGGCCTCTCATGTCTGCCCCACTCTTCAACATGATCATGATTGGTTTATGCTGGCCTCTGCTCCTGCCATGTTTCAGATCCCCATGACCCTCCGTTCCTTGTTCTTTCAAGTATTTATTTCCATGTTAAATACTGTATATCTAATGATCTGACCACCACCCTTGGAGGCAAAGATTTCCTGCGATTCTCGTGTGAGAGAAGACATTTCTACACAGCTGAGTTTTAAATTACTCTTATTTGTAGCTATTTCCCTTTCTTCGCAATTCTCCCAATTGTGAAAACATCTCAATATTTACCCTGTAAAGTCCCCTTGAGATCTTACATGTTTGAATCAGATCGCCCTTAATTCTTGTAAATTCCAAGGAGTACAATAGGCAATAGACAATAGGTGCAGGAGTAGGCCATTCGGCCCTTTGAGCCAGCACCGCCATTTACTGTGATCATGGCTGATCATCCACATTCAGTATCCTGTTCCTGCCTTTTCCCCGTATCCCGCTATCTTCAAGAGCTTTATCCAACTCTCTCTTGAAAGCATACAGAGAATTTGCCTCCACTTCCATCTGAAGCAGAGAATTCCGCAGATTCACGACCCTCTGTGTGAAAACGTTTTTCCTCATCTCCGTTCTAAATGGCTTACCCCTTATTCTTAAACTGTGGCCCCTGGTTCCAGACTCGCCCAACATCGGGAACATGTTTCCTGCCTCTAGCATGTCCAAACCTTTAATAATCTTATATGTGTGTACCTACCAAGGACTGTGAATGTTATCATGTTTGATAAAAAAGGAGGGAATGAAAGATCGAATCTAAATCTAAATCTAAATCAAATCTAAAATTGAGTCGTTCCTCTACAAAAGCATGGTCTAGTAGAACAAAAGAATGGCTCGATGCCAAGTCTGAATGACTTTGCAAATTATATGGAACACAATATGGAGGAGACATTAAGATGGAAACCTGCGTAATAACATGTGCTCTTTCAAGGCCATAAAGAAGTCAAGATTGAAAAAAATAGCTGACGCTCCAGAGATAAGTAATAATTATTGCATGAGCTTGATTTGGACCCAGCTTTTCCTATATTCTGAAAGGCTATAAAATGTTTGAGTCATGCCATATTCAGACTTGGTAGGAGTGTTTTACTGACAAGAAAAATGTATAATTGTGCTAACTTTCCTTTGTTCTGTGAGTGGAGCCTGAGAAGCACTGAGCAACGTTTGTGCTCATGGTCGATCTTGCAACTCCCATCTAACGAATCAATTAAACATTGCCATGGTTTACCTTTAACAATTTTGTTGCTATCTGCTTTTTAAGAGACAAAGCTTGACACAAGAACTCCCAGATCTCGTTGTACTTCTCTATTTCCCAATTTGACACCATTCAGATAATAATCTGCCTTCCTGTTTTCGCCACCAAAGTGGATAACCTCACATTTATACACATTAAACTGCATCTGCCATGCATCTGCCCACTCACCCAACCTGTCCAAGTCACCCTGCATCCTCATAGCATCCTCCTCACAGTTTACACGGCCACCCAGTTTTGTGTCATCTGCAAATTTGCTAATGTTACTTTTAATCCCTTCATCTAAATCATTAATGTATATTGTAAATAGCTGCGGTCCCAGCACCGAGCCTTGCGGTACCCCACTAGTCACTGCCTTCCATTCTGAAAGGGACCCGTTAATCCCTACTCTTTGTTTCCTGTTTGCCAACCAATTTTCTATCCATGTCAGTACCCTGCCCCCAATACCATGTGCTCTCATTTTTGTCCACTGATCTCCTATGTGGGACCTTATCAAATGCTTTCTGAAAGTCCAGGTACACTACATCCACTGGCTCTCCTTGTCCATTTTCCTAGTTACATCCTCAAAAAATTCCAGAAGATTAGTCAACCATGATTTCCCCTTCGTAAATCCATGCTGACTCGGACCAATCCTGCTACTGCTATCCAAATGTGCTGCTATTTCATCTTTTATAATTGACTCCAGCATCTTCCCCACCACCATGTCAGGCTAACTGGTCTATAATTCCCTGATTTCTCTCTCCCGCCTTTCTTAAAAAGTGGGTTAACATTAGCTACCCTCCAATCCACAGGAACTGATCCTGAATCTATAGACCATTGGAAAATGATCACCAATGCGCCCACAATTTCTAGAGCCACTTCCTTAAGTACCCTGGGATGTACACCATCAGGCCCTGGGGATTTATCAGCCTTCAGTCCCATCAGTCTACCCAACACCATTACCTGCCTAATATGAATTTCCTTCAGTTCCTCCATTACCCTAGATCCTCTGGCCACTAGTACATCAGGGAGATTGGTTGCTTCTTCCTTAGTGAAGCCGGATACAATGCACCTGTTCAACTCATCTGCCATTTCCTTGTTCCCCATAATAAATTCACCTGTTTCAGTCTTCAAGGGTTCAACTTTGGTCTTAATGATTTTTTTCCTCTTCATATACCTAAAGAAGCTTTTACCATCCTGCTTTATATTCTTGGCTAGCTTACCTTTATACCTCATCTTTTCTCCCCGTATTGCCTTTTTAGTTATCTTCTGTTGCTCTTTAAAAGTTTCCCAATCCTCTGGTTTCCTGCTTATCTTTTCTATCTTATACTTCTCTTTTATTTTTATACTGTCCCTGACTTCCCTTGTCAGCCACGGTCGCCCCTTATTCCCCTTGGAATCTTTCTCCCTTTTTGGAATGAACTGATCCTGCACCTTCTGTATTATTCCCAGAAATACCTGCCATTCTTGTTCCACTGTCATCCCTGCTAGGATATCTTTCCAGTCAACTTTGGCCAGCTCCTCCCTCATGGCTCCATAGTCCCCTTTGTTCAACTATAATACTGATACTTCCGATTTTCCCATCTCCCTCTCAAATTGTAGAATATAATTTATCATATTATGGTCACTACCTCCTAATGGCTCCTTTAACTCAAGTTCCCTTATCAAATCCGGTTCATTACACAACACTAAATCTAGAATTGCCTTCTCCCTGGTAGGCTCCAGTACAAGCTGCTCTAAGAATCCATCACGGAGGCACTCCACAAACTCCCTTTCTTGGGGTCCAGTACCAACCTGATTTTCCCAGTCTACCTGCATGTTGAAATCCCCCTTAACTACCGTAGCATTACCTTTACGACGTGGCAATTTTAACTCTTGATTCAACATGCACCCTATATCCAGGTTACTGTTTGGGGGCCTGTAGATAACTCCCATTACGGTCTTTTTACCCTTACAATTCCTCAGTTCTATCCATACTGACTCTACATCTCCTGATTCTATGTCACCCCACACAGGGGACTGAATTTCATTCCTCACCAACAGAGCTACCCCATCCCCTCTGCCCACCTGTCTGTCTTTTCAATAGGACATATACCCTTGAATATTTAGTACCCAGCCCTGGTCCTCTTGCAGCTATGTCTCTGTAATTCCCACAACATCATACTTGCCAATTTCTAACTGAGCCTCAAGCTCTTCCACTTTATTTCTTATTCTTCACGCATTCATATACAACACTTTAACTTCTATATTCAACTCTCCTCTCACACGGGTCACTATTGGCCCTGACCTTACTCTCTTATCCCTTCTCGAACTTTCCTTCCCATTAATTCGGGAGTCTTTTGCATCTTTTCCTGTACTCACTTCCCCCTTAACTCCATCTTTAGACTCCCAATTTATCAATCCCTCCCCCCCCACTATTTAGTTTAAACCCACACGTGTAGCAGTGGTACTGATCCAAACTGTCTATAGCATTGTAAGGCACTGTGCCTGTTGATGTTTTCAACGATGATGATGATGATGATTATTATTGTCACGTTTACCAAGATACTGTGAAAGGCTATACAAACAGATATGATAATATCATACATAATTACAATTAAGTCAAACTCACGTACAATAGATAGAGCAAAGGACAAGATACAGATTGCAGAATATAGTTCTCAGCATTGTAGCACATCAGTTCCTTAGCCAAAATCCAATATCTACAATGGAGTAAATGTGAATTGGACACTACCCTAGCATATGGAAAGATCGTTCAAAAACCTGGCAACAGAGAGGAAGAAGTTGTTACTGACTCTGCTGGTGCAAGGAGAAGAAGGAGTAACAAGTCGGCTGTCTTTCCGAGCCGGCATGAAGTGTAGATGGAATGGTGGGAGGTCTGGACTGTGATGGATTGGGCTACATCTATAAGTACGTGTGACACGTTTAAACAAGATGTTGAAGAAGGTGTATGGCATGCTTGCCTTCATTAAGCAGTGCTCAGAGTAGAAAAATTAGGATGTCACGTTACAGGTGGCTGGATGTTGGTAAGACTGCACCTGGGTCAGCACTTGGTCTGGTAAATTATAAAATCGTGAGGGATTTAAAAAAATAGTTGGTCTCGTTTTAAAGGGGCCCATGGGGCACGTTTTTTACACAGGTGGTGGTGGCTATATGAACTCAGCTGCTAGATGAAGTGGTAGAGGCGAGTATAATCATAGCGTTTAAAAGGCATTTGACAGCTTCATGGATAGGAAAGGTTTAGAGAAATTGGTATCGATGGTGGGAGGTCTGGTCTATCTGATGGGAGAGGCTGCATCTACAACTGTAATTTCTTGCAGTCTTGAGCATAGCTGTTCCCAAACCAAGCTGTAATGCAACCCCATAGTATACTTTCTATGGTGCATCTTTCAGACTTCATTTAAAACTGTAGAGAAACAGCGTGGAAACAGCCCCTTCAACCCACCGTTTCACACTGACCAGCGATCACCCTGTATACTAACACTGCACATTAGTGGCAATTTACAATTCTACCGAAGCCAATTAATCTACAAACCAATCCACATCTTTGGAGTGTAGGAGGAAAGAAAAGCACCCGGAGAAAACCCATGTGGTCACAGAGAGAATGTACAATTAGATTAGATTAGATTCAATTTTATAGTCATTGCACTTTTCAGTGCAACGAAATGGTTTAGCCTGCAGTCATAACATAGAATAAATAACAAAACACACACTCAACACAGTTTAACATCCACCACAGTAGCACCTCCTCACTGTGATGGAAGGCAAAAAGTCCCAAAGTCATTGTCTCTTCCCTCCTTGCTCTCCCTCTGCGCTGAGGCAATCCAGGCCTCCAATGTTGTGACCCCGCCGGGTGATGGTAAGCAAGTCCCACGGCTGAATCCGAGCTCCGCAAATGGGCCGGTTCAAACTCTGTGGCCCGGGGTGGTCGAAGCTGCCGAAGCTGCCGCCCTCCAGTCCAGCGGACGCAGCTGTTGTTGCGGGAGCTCCGGAAAAACAGGTCAACAACCTGTGATCTGCAAGCTCCCGACGATGTTGTCTACTGGCACGCGGCCAAGCCTCCGAGGCTCCAAAGTTGGGTCGGAAGTCGGGTCGCAACGCCACCACAGCCCTGAAGTCGGCCAGCCTCGCGTTGGTAAGTCCTGGCTGGCTCTGCCTCTGGAGCCTCGAGGTCGGCCCCAGTTGGAGGCCGCCAGTTCCGCGATAGGCCTCAGCGCAGATGGAGACGGAGACGGGGGATACGGCAAGAAAGGTCACATCCCCCCCTGAAGGAAGAGTCAAAAAACATGTTTCACCCACCCCCCACACATACACAACTAAATAAACTGAAATAAACTGTAACAACGGGACAAAAGAAAACAAAAAAAGAAAAGACAAACGGACTGCAGGCGAGCCGCAGCTGCAAGGCAGCGCCCATAGTCAGGATCAAACCCGGGTGTCTGGCACTGTAAGGCAGCAGGTCTATATCGCTGCACCAAGTTTAAAACGATTAGAAGTATTTTAAGAGTCATTGGAGACATTCTGAATTTTCTCAGTCACCTCAGGAAGCAAAGGCATTGGTGTGCTTTTTTGACAATACAATACAATACCTTTTATTTGTCATTTGAACCTCACATGAGGTTCAAACGAAATTTGGTTTCTGCAGCCATACAAGAAAAGAACCAAGACACACACCAACACAATTCACACAAACATCCATCACAGTGAGTCTCCTCCTCACTGTGATGGAAGGCAAAGTCGAGGTTAAAGGCCCCAGCGGGCGGCCTGCTGCAGTAATGTGGTTGGTCCACTATTGATCATTGGTAATATGAAGGGCAAGGAACTTGAAGCTCTCAGTCATTTCCACTTCAACACCATTGATGCTGAATGGGGCATGTACAACACCATTCTTCCTGAAGTCGATAATTAGCTCCTTCGTCTTACTGACATTGATGGAAAGATTATTATCCTGACACCATGTTACGAAGTTCTCTATCTCTTTCCTATTCTCCATCTCATCATTGTCAGTGACCCGGCCCACCACAGCGGTGTCATTTGCAAACTTGTAGATGGAGTTAGAGCTGAAATTTGCCATATAGTCGTGAGTATATGGGGAGTATTGTCGGGGCCTGACATACATTCGGTGGAATTCTCTGCCTCAGAAGGCAGTGGAGGCCAATTCACTGGATATTTTCAAGAGAGAGTTAGATTTAGCTCTTAGGGCTAAAGGAATCAAGGGATATGGGGGGGAGGGGGGGGGGAAGCAGGAACGGGGTACTGATTTTAGATGATTAGCCTTGATCATATTGATTGGTGGTGCTGACTTGAATGGCCTACTCCTGCACCTATTTTTTTTTTCTCCAGCATTTTTGTCTACCTTCGATTTTCCAGAATCTGCAGTTCCTTCTTAAACGCAGATATAATTTAACTCAGTGTAAAGTGATGCACTTTGGAAAATTAAACTAGGCAGAATTGGAGTGTTACTGAACAGAGACCTAGGGGTACAAGTACTGTACATAGTTCCCTGAGAGTAGCGACACAGGCCATTGAAGAAGGCGTTTGGCATGCTTGCCTTAATCAGCCAGTGCTGTGAGTCAAAACCTGGGGATGTCATGTTACAGGTGACTAGATGTTGGTGAGACCGCACCTGGAATATTGTATGCAGTTCTGGTCACCATACTATAGGAAGTATGTGATTAAATTAGAAAAGAATCATAAGGATGTTGCTGGAATTGGAGTGCTTGGGTTATAAAGAGAGACTGGAGCAAAGGAGGCTGAGGAGCGACCCATATCGAGCTTTATGATAGAATGAGAAACTCAGTGAAGAGAAAGGGTCACAGTCTTTTTCCATGGGTAGGGGAGTCTAAAACTAGAGGGAATTTGTTTAAGATAAGAGGGGAAAGATTTAAACGGCACCTATGGGACAAGCTTCTGTCCAAAGATGGTGTCATGTACATGAAATGAAATTCTGGAAGATGTGGAGGAGGCTAGTACAATCATAACATTTTAAAGGTATTTGACAGCTTCATGGATAGGAAAGGTTCAGAGAGGATATTGGAGGGAATTGTGTGTTTCACCTGTACCAAAAATGTGACTTTCATGTGGGGATCAGTTCAATTACAACTCTGATTGGGATAGCACACAAAAATGTTGTAGAGCAGTGACGAGTTTCTCAAACAAGTCAGTTTATTCAAGGCTTTGCCAGAATATATTGGGGGAAATTCTAAGAGAACCTAAAGTGTTTCACTGATTCACAGCACCTACAGGCTTCTTATACTCTGGAACACAATAGTTACATGCAGGTTTCACATTTTTGAAATAATTAGTCAGTGATCAATGTATCTTTGTAGTCTTTCATCTTGTTTTTATCCCCCAGAGTTTACTTTAACTTTCTGTTCCTTATTTAGTTTGGTTTAGTTTAAAGATACAGCTCGGAAACAGGCCCTTCGGCCCACCAGGTCTGCGCCGACCAGCGATCCCCGCACATTAACACTATCCTACACATGCTAGGGACAATTGACATTTATACCAAGCCAATTTACCTACATACTATTTACAAAACCATTCTCCCATTCTCCATTCTCCCAATGGGTGTCAAAAGGTTACTTCTCTTATCTCATGATCAGTTTTATTACCCTCTGCCTGGTTTACAACCTCCTGTGTTTATCTTTACCCCAGCTAGCTTTGCCAAGCTTGTAATGTAAACACTTCCTAAATCTATTTATTGCCTTTCATAATATGACTTTTAAGTTACCTTCACCATGTTGGTCTCTTTTCTTGGATTCAAACATATTACGAATTTGCCCAATTTTCTTATAATTTCCACAGTTTCCTTTACCAAAGATATTAGCCAAATGCAGACAAATGGAACTGGCACAGAAAGGTACCTTGGTCAGTATGAAGAGTTGAACCAAAAGGCTTTTTTCTGTGCTGTCACTCTATGACATTCAAGATTCAAGAGAGTTTATTGTCATGTGTCCCAGATAGGACAATGAAATTCATGCATTGCTTCAGCACAACAGAATATAATAGGCATAAATAAGTACAGAGCAGATCAGTGTGACCATATACCATTGAATATATATACACACATAAATAAGCAGATAAAGATAAAGTGCAATGGGCTATTAATGTTCAGAGTTTTGTTTGAGTTGAGTTTAATAGCCTGATGGCTGCGGGGAAGCAGCTATTCCTGAACCTGGATGTTGCAGATTTCAGGCTCCTGTACCTTCTACCTGAAGGCAGCGGGGAGATGAGTGAGTGGCCAGGATGGTGTGGATCCTTGATGATGCTGGCAGCCTTTTTGCGGAAGCGACTACGATAGATCCCCTCGATGGTAGGGAGGTCAGAGCCAATGATGGACTGGGCAGTGTTAACAACTTTTTGCAGTCTTTTCTGCTTCTGGGCGCTCAAGTTGCCAAACCAAGCCACGATGCAACCGGTCAGCATGCTCTCTACTGTACACCTGTAGAGGTTTGAGAGAGTCCTCCTTGACATACCGACCCTCTGTAATCTTCTCAGGAAGCTTTCTTTATAATTGCATCAGTGTTCTCGGACCAGGAGAGATCTTCAGAGATATGCACGTCCAGGAATTTGAAGCTCTTGACCCTCTCCACCATCGACCCGTTAATATAAACGGGACTATGGGTCCCCATCCTACTCCTTCCAAAGTCCACAATCAGTTCCTTGGTTTTGCTGGTGTTGAGAGCCAGGTTATTGTGCTGGCACCATTTGGTCAAATGGTCGATCTCACTTCTGTACTCTGACTCATCTCCATCAGTGATACGCCCCACAACAGTGGTGTCATAAGCGAACTTGATGATGGAGTTTGCACTATGACCGGCTACTCAGTCATGAGTATAGAGTGATTACAGAAGGGGGCTGAGCACGCAGCCTTAAGGTGCTCCTGTGCTGATTGTTATCAAGGCTGACACATTTCTACCAATACGGACAGACTGTGGTCTGTGAATGAGGAAGTCAAGGATCCAATTGCAGAGGGATGCGCAGAGACCCAGTTCTGCGAGTTTGGTAACCAGCTTGGAGGAGATGATTGTATTAAATGCCGAGCTGTAGTCAATGAATAACAGCCTGACATATGAGTTTTTGTTGTCCAAGTGGTCCAGAGCGGAGTGGAGAGCCAGCGAGATCACATCCACCGTTGATCTGTTGTGGCGGTAAGTGAATTGCAGTGGGTCCAGGTTTTTGTCGAGGTAGGAGTTGATTTGCGCCATGATCAACCTCTCAAATCACTTCATCACCACTGACGTTAGTGCCACTGGTTGATAGTAATTGAGGCACGTCACCTTGCTCTTCTTGGGCACCGGTATAATTGATGCCCTTTTAAAGCAAGTGGGAACCTCAGACCTCAGAAGTGAGAGGTTGAAAATGTCCGTAAAAACTACAGCCAGCTGGTCCGCACAGGTTTTTAGAACACGACCGGGTATGCAACCAGGTCCAGGCGCTTTCCGAGGGTTCACCCCTCTGAAGGATTTTCTCACGTCGATCACTGTGACCGTGACCGAGATACCATCACAGCGAATGGGGGCTCGAGAAGACACATCAGTGTTCTCCCTATCAAAGCGTGCGTAAAACGCATTGAGCTCGTCAGGGAGTGATGTTTCGCTGACATGAAACTTAATGGGTCTCTCCCACTTTGGCGATTTTTCAGCGGAATGCCTGCGACTGTCAAATTGCCGGCAGTCGCCTGAAAAACCAGGAACTGGAATGGCGACTGTCAGAGTGGAACACAAATGCACACACACACACATCGCTTCCTTCACCAACCTGTGTGAATTTTTTTAGACAGCGCTCCCCCCGCTTGCCCTGTCTAAAAAATTCACACGGTGCAAAGCCAAGGTGATACAGACACACACCGCGATGAACAGGAAGGTTGGTGCTGTAAAAAGACGGCTAATGCACAGTGTACGGTAAGTCCTTTCAATTAGGGGGAGAGGAGGGAGAAGGGGGGAGAAGGAGTGGAGACAACTTTTAAGAAGCCAGAGATACACAGCTGTGAAGCTCGGCGGACATTTAACATTACCGATTGGTTATCCTTAATTCTGAAAACTACTGCTTACGTTTTGTTCCCCCAATGAGCCTATAAAATTCATCGGTCAGCACCGGCTCCAACCTACGTGAACCTCTGAGAACCTTCGACCTCCTGGCAACCCATTAGGACCTCCTGCCGACCCACCTACGGCACGAGAATTCTCGCTACTCTCCATGGTGGTTTCATTCTAGTCGCCGCTAATTTTTCAACATGTTGCCTAAGTGCGACAGGCCCATTACTATTATTTTCCAAGCTGCTGCCTGACTTACTGAATGTTTACACAAGGTTCTCCCCTTTTATTGATATTTTAAACACCTTGATCACATCAGTTGATTGTAGGGTATCTTTTGTACAGAAAGATATTCAAGGCACAACTCTGAAACCTGTCCCCTATCCTTTGATTCTGGTAAATATATGGTTTGACCTTACCAAGGGCATTATATCCTTCCTGGGGTTTGGTGTCTAAAAGGGAACGTAGCTGGTGTTGGACCAAAGTTCTAAAACATAACTTCCATGTATTTGTAATGTAACTAACTTTAATTAAAAGCCAAGATACCATTCAACATTTTTAATTGTATTTCCTCAATACATGGGTTAAGGCTTTCTTTCATTTGCTCACTAAGAAACTATGAATGGCAGGTATTTTTAGCTAACAAAATGCTCTTTTAAACAAAATACATTTCTTATTTGTGCTTATGCACAAACAGACTGATTCCACCAAGCTCTACACTAATTATATAACAGGGAGTCACATGCAAGTTACTAACCAGTATTATGTTACACCTCCCTAAAAGAAAATCACACGCAACTGCCCCATCTCTGTGTACTTTGGCCACATATTGTCCATGAAGATCAGGTGCTACATCTGTTCATTTCCTTTCTCATGATCTCAAATGATGCATGAATTAGTACATTTCTACTCACCACCACTTTTTGGTATGTGTGGCGTTGCTCTGGTATAAGTTTCATCTTCTCTATTTTTGCAAAACTTAACAGTGGCAGTTGTTTGGCAGCAGTGTGCATGTTTTATTTTGGCCATCTCCAGTGGATTTCTCTAAATGTTACATATTTTGTCACCTTGTTCCATGAACAGCATCTACTTATTTACCCATGAATGCTTGCATTAGAACATTCTTCATGATTCTTCTGTGATATATCTTTATCAGTGGCATGCTGCTTTCAATAAAGGTGTGATATTTTACAGTTTACAATTACAAACTGAATGAATGAATGAATGAATGAATGAATGAATGAATGAATGAATGAATGAATGAATGAATGAAACTTTATTGTCATTCAGATATACACCTAGACACAGTGCACCTTGAACGAAATTTCGTTGCATTTGACTCTCCAATCAGGTAAATAGTAAAAGTAAAAGTGCTAGGTGCGTCCATAAAAATGCCTCATGTGCATGGTTCTGTAAAATAAATATATATAAAAAGTTTTTAAAAAGTGTCGATATTTAAAAAGTTCTAGCCTCGGTTTTGTTGATTGTTCAGTAATCTTATGGCGTGGGGGATGAAGCTGTTGCAGAACCTGGTTGTCCCGCTCTTCATGCTGCGGTACCTCCTCCCAGAGTTAAGCAGTATAAACAGTCCAAATTGTGGGTGTGTGGGGGCTCTGGTAATGCCCTTAGCTCTAATCAGACAGCGCTTGTACCCCATGCCCATGATGGAAGGAAGAGAAGTCCCAATGATTTTTTCCGCTGTCCTCACCACTCTCTGAAGGCACTTCCAGTCCGCAGCTGTACAGCTGCCGCACCACGTAGAGATGCAGCTGGTCATGACCGACTCAATTGTGCTTCTGTAGAAAGTGGCGAGGATGGGAGGGTGGAGGTGTAAACTTCTCAACCTGCGGAGGAAGTACAACCGCTGCTGTGCCCGTTTTGCCAGAGATGTAATGTTTGTGGACCAGTTTAAGGTGTCCGTTATATGCACCCCCAGGAACTTGATCCTTTTCACCTGCTCCACTGCTGAGTTGTTGATGCAAAGTGGAGTGTGACTGGGCTGAATTTTCCTTCTGAAATCGACGACAATCTCCTTGGTTTTGTTCACATTTAGGAGAAGGTTGTTCCTGCTGCACCAGCTCACGAGCTGTTCCACCTCCTCTCTATATGCCTGGTCGTCGTTATTGCGGATGAGGCCCACTACTGTTGTGTCATCCGCGTATTTGATGATATGGTTAGTAGTGGACCTGGCGACACAGTCATGTGTCATCAATGTGAAGAGCAGCGGACTCAGGACACAGCCCTGAGGGGATCCGGTGCTCAGTGTGATGACCGAGGAGGTGTTCTTCCCCACCCGCACAGACTGGGGTCTTTCAGAAAGGAAATCCAGGATCCAGTTGCATAGTATGGTATTGAAACCTAGGGGTGCCAGTTTGCTCACCAGATGCTGGGGGATTATCGTGTTAAATGCTGAGCTGAAATCAACAAACAGCATCCGCACGTGGGTGTTTCTCTCCTCTAGGTGTTGTAGGCTCAGGTGGACTACAGAGGAAATAGCATCCTCTGTGGAGCGGTTCGGGCGATAAGCAAACTGGAACGGGTCAAAACTGGAGGGGAGTTTAGAGACCATGTGCTGCTTAATAAGCCTCTCAAAGCACTTCATTATTATTGGTGTGAGTGCTACGGGGCGGTAATCATTCAGGCAGGTTATTGTAGACTTTTTGGGAACTGGTATGATGGTGGCTGTCTTGAAACATGATGGAACAATGGCCTGGTTCAGGGAGATGTTAAAAATGTCTGTCAGAACCAGAGCCAGCTGGTCGGCACATCCCCTAAGCAGACGCCCCGGTATGTTATCCGGTCCGGCTGCCTTTCACTGGTCAATACCCTCCAGGATTTTGCGGACTTCAGCAGTTTCAAAAGACAGTGTCTGTTCTCCTGGTTGAGGCTCTAATTTCCTCATTGTAGTGGTGTTCAGTGCCTCAAACCTGCCGAAATGATTATTTAGTTCATTTAGAAAGTCTGTGTCATCCTTACAAGACATCTGAGGGGCCTTGTAGTTTGTTATGGCCCGGATGCCTTCCCACATGTTCCTGGTGTTGGTATCATCCTGGAAGAAACCCTGGATTTTCTGTTCGTGGGCGCGCTTTGCTTTCCTAATTTCGCGGTTAAGGTTGGCTCTCGCTGTTCTCAGAGCTCCCAAATCACCAGATTTAAAAGCCGCATTTCGTGCTTTCAGCATGGCACGCACCTCTGCAGTAATCCAAGGTTTGTGGTTGGCCCGGGTTGTGATGTTCCTGATGACAGTGACGTCCTCCATGCACTTCTGTATGTAGCCCGACACTGACATGGCATACTCATCCACATTGATGTTTTCGTTATGAGTGGCTGCTGTCCTGAACATGTCCCAGTCCGTGCACTCAAAGCAGTCCTGGAGTGCTTCTGTAGCTCCCTCAGACCAGACTCTAACCTGCTTCACAGTGGGTTTCTCTCTGATCAGCAGGGGCTTATAGGCTGGGATGAGCATTACAGAGAGGTGGTCAGAGGAGCCGAGGTGAGGCCGGGGTACTGCTCTGAAAGCCTGCTTGATGTTACTGTAGACCCGGTCCAGCGTATTCTCTCCACGTGTAGCAAAGTCCACATATTGATGGAAATGAGGGAGGACAGTCTTCATGTTGGCCTGGTTAAAGTCCCCAGCAACAATGACAACGCCCTCTGGATGATTTCTTTGCAGCTCACTGATGGAACGGTAGAGAATACGCAGAGCCTCCTTAGTGTTGGCCGCGGGGGGGATGTATACAGCAGTAATGCTAACCACAGTAAACTCCCGTGGCAGATAGAATGGCCTGCATTTCACAGTCAAAAACTCTATGTCCGGAGAGCAGTGGCTGGAAACAGCGGTAGCATTATTACACCAGCTGTTGTTTGTGTAGATGCACACACCCCCACCCCGGGATTTACCAGTCAAAACAGTGTCCCTGTCGAGCCGGAAAGTTGTTAGACCCCCTAAGCTAACACAATATTCTTAGTATCAAGAGCACATGATGAATTGATTCTAAGTGTGCCTCGAGACCAATGACTTTCTTCCTCAATGCATTGCTCCCTATTCATGTTGAAATTACATTGACTACCCTTATTCCAATTATACCCTTATTGGCACAGATACATGTAGCAGATATTCCTTCAACAGAATTGACGATGTTTAGCCTCAGATACATTGTGTATTCAGTTAGATATCTACATCTGGCTGTGTGTCTCTCGTGCACGGCTCATTTTATCCACTTCATGGACTTTCTATGCTGTTTTCATTCTGCACAGGTCATGGACTTGATTTCCCATATCATATTGTATAGTTTCTTCCCCATATGCAGGGTATTGTTTTCACAGCTGCTTCTGCTGGCATAATTGCCATTATACTTGCAATAAGTAAGCTGCCATGGCTGTATTTTCCATGTGCCACCTTTGCCTTGCACTTCATCTATTATCTATCAGCATTTCTAGACCAGCTTTGGATAGCGGCACAGCTTTGCACGTCTCCTTGCATTTTTCTAATTCTATCTCACCTGCTAGCTGTTGCCTAGAGCTGAACTCCGATGAGCAAATCCTTAGATTCTATAACACTACAACTATCTGTCATTTAAATGAACAACGTGCTTTCGTAACAAAAAAGCCTACAAGAAAAAAGTAAATGAGGTCAGTTACCACATGATTTTCCAACAGAAGCAAACTAGCTTTCATAAATTCCAAACACACAAAAATATAATAATAGCCAGAGAGTACAGTAGTTGTTCTTACGCTACAATACTTAAAATAGCGACGGTCCACATAACAATCATTGGCTGAATCATCTTCATGAACCAGTTTAGCCTGTGTGTTACTAGCTCGGCATTTCCAAGATTTTCATCCAACAATAGGAAAACAGATTAGGCATGTACTTCCTAGTCAGGATTAAATCGGGTAGTATGCCTGCTCTTTCCCTGCAGGTTCAGAGAAATGCTGTTGAAAAATCCTGTTGCAATGTGTGGTCCAGGGGTGGCAGAGTAAATTTGTAAGGTAATAAATAGAGTGCCAAACAAGTGGGGGGGGGGGGGGGGGTTCTGGAATTACTTTCTTTCTTGAATGGTTGTTAAAACTGTACTTATTTGGACAAATTTAAAACATTTCATGTGCTTAGTGAATGAAGGAAAGATTTTCAGTCAGGAATTGAATTGCCTATCACAGAATTTCCAAACACCAGCCTGTTCCTGTCATCACAATATTAATGTTACTTGATGGAACATTAGATAAAAGTCATGCCATTGAATGACATAGTGAAGTGGGGAGAATCTCACTTGATGAGGAGGTTGATGACACAAGTTGTTCACAAGTTTTATGGGGCTTATTAACCCAAATAGAAATCTTTGTCAGCTAGTGCTCTGCACAGTCATGGATTACTTTATTATGCGATGAACTGTGAATGGAGTCAAGAACTGTTGATTAATCACCAGATATCTCTCCTTCTAACCTTATGGAAGGAAGATTATAGACAAAACAACTGAAGGCAAGTGAGCTTAAACCATTTCCTAAGGAACATCAGGTGGGTGATTTCGTAAGCCTCAGCGGACCGAGCGTAAATGTTCAACAAAGTGGTCGCCAAGTCAACATTTGGTCTCACTGATGTAGAAGAGCTCCCATTGTGAACACCAGATGCAGTAGATGGGGTTAGACGAGGTACAAGTGAATCTCTGTATCACCTGAAAGGACTGTTGTGGTCCCTGGATGGAGTCAAGGAACGAGGTATAAGGACAGGTATTGCACTTTCTGCGGTTGTGGGGAAAAGTACCTTGGGAGGTGATGGTTTGGGTGAGATGGGACGAGTAAAGCAAAGAATTGCAGAGGGAGTGGTCTCTGCAGAAGGAACATAGACTCGGTGACCCTTTCACTGAACACTTACATTTGGTCCGCCGAGGTCTATGGAATCTCCTCGTTGCTAACCATTTCAACTCCCCTTCCCATTATCATACTGACCTTTCTGTCCTAGGCCTCCTCCATTGCCAGAGTGAGGCCACACACAAATTGAAGGAACTGCACCTCATATTTCGCTTGGGTAGCTTATAACTCATTGGTATTAATGTTGAATTCTCTAATTAAGTAACTTCCAGCAACACTCCTCTCCCCCCCTGGCCACCTTCCTCCATCCTAGTCATTTAACCAGTTCCACAATTCACCACATTGTATCCCTCTAGAGATCCATGCCTTCCCTAGCCACCAATTGAGATCATTTGTTGCCAGTCCTGATTTGTCCAGGTCTTTTCATGCCTTCAGCTCACAAGACCCCACCACCACACCACCTACTTTCAGTCTGAAGAAGGTTCCAAACCCGAAATGTCACCTATCCTTTTTCTCCAGAGATGCTGCCTGACCCACTGAGTTACTCCAGCTGGTATCAGGCAACTGAACTACCTTATCACAACCAGAGAGCAGTCCTGAACTACTATTTACCTCATTGGAGACCCTCGGACTATCTATGATCAGATTGTACTAGACGTTATTCACATTATTCCCTATATCATGTATTTGCACACTGCAAATGTCTCAATTGTAATCATGTATTGTCTTTCCGCTGACTGGTTAGCACACAACAAAAGCTTTTCACTGTACCTTGGTGCCCTTGACAATAAACCAAACTCATAAACTAAACTCAATGAAACTGTGGACAGATGCATCTGCATCATATAGATTACTGTTGACAAGGACAAGTGGTCATGCGCATCTTGCTAATCTCACTTCCTGTCACCTACCTGATTTTAGCAACTATTTTCTTTTTGGATAGTTACTATAAGTGATTTGTGATAACTCTTGTACTCTTAACGAAATATATTTTGAGCCCCTAACAACCTTGATGCTTCTAAATGGTACTCAGCAGGGAGGAGTATCTGAATCATCAATTGAGATGATGCGAATGATGGTAATCATGAGATCACTGGATGCCAAGTACTGCAATCCACCATTATTAATTATATTTGTCCTTGAGGTCTTCATTTACATTTGTTGTAACCACCACCATTCAAAACTATGTGCAGCAAATTTTTCAGAGTAGCAGATGATGGGGACCTGAAATAGAAATGGAGAATTCTTGAAAAGCTCTGCGTCAAGCAGCATCTATAGAAAGAAAATCAGTATATCTATTATTACTGACAATTTCCATATCCAGCCACCAACCCTTCCTCACTTTGCATTTTGTTGGAACCAGGGTGCTGAAGCAGTAATAACGCCTCCTGTAATCCTCACTCGGAGCCTCTCTAACACCAGCACACCCTTCCTCGGATATGGGGCCCAAAACTGCTCACAATATTCCAAATGTGTAGGAAGGATCTGCAGAAAGTGATTTACGCTGGAGATAGACACAAAATGCTGGAGTACCTCAGCGGGACAGGCAGCAGCTCTGGAGAGAAGGAATGGGTGATGTTTCGGGTTGAGACCCTTCTCGATGTCTCAACCCAAAACCTCACCCATTCCTTTTCTCTTATCCCGCTGAGTTACTCCAGCATTTGTGTCTATCTTCATAATATTCTAAATGTGGCCTGACCAGCGTCTTATAAAGACTCAGCATTACATCCTTGCTTTTATATTCTAGATCTGTCGATATGAATGCTAACATTGCATTTGTCTTCCTTATTACCAACTTGACCAGCAAGTTAACCTTTTGAGAATCCTGCACCACCATTCTCAAGTCGCTTTGCACCTCCTATTTCTGAATCCTCTCCCCATTTACAAAATAGTCTACATGTTTATTCCTTCTACCAAAATGCATAACCATACACTTTGCCATATTCTATTTGCCACTTATTTGTCCACTCCCCAACCTGTCCAAGTCCTACTGCAGTCTCCCTCACTGCAGAACTCAATCTATCCCTCCACCTATCTTCATATTCTGCAAAAACTTGGCCGCAACGCTATCTAAACTATCATCCAGATCGTTAACATATAATGTGAAAAGTAGCGGACCCAACACTGAACCCTCTGGAACACCACTAGTCACCAGTAGCCAACCAGAAAAGGCCCCCTTTATTGCCAATCTTTGCCTTCTGCCAGTCAACTAATCTTCAATCCATGCTAGTACTTCATCTCTAATACCATGGACTCCTATCTTGTTTAACAGCTTCATGTGCAGCATCTTATCAAAGGCCTTCTGGAAATGGATGGATTAATTTGGCTTGCTTACTTTTGATATAATATTCTTGGAATATTTAACATTATTTGATAATGACTCTGTGTACATGCACCTGTAAAGGAAAGGCTTAGCCTCACCTGCCTGGCATCTCAATCATGCTGCCTTTGGCATTCTCTCTTACACTCATTGAACCAGATAACTTGACAAACAGTATTTTGAGGAGTTGAGCTAGATAACGAATTTACAGATTGTGGTAGAATATAATTCTGTTGCTGTCGATGGCCTACTGTCCCTCTTTGGTCCCTAGTTTTTGAGCTGCACTATTTGTTTTGGATCTGGTCCATTTATTGCAGCAAAATTGCCATTATAACATGAGGAAATATCTTCTCATTGAAAGGAAATTGTCTCCTTACGTCTGGGGATGGCCTCCCCAAATTTCATGGCAGGTGCCTCTGTGACACATAGATACGGTAAATATGCACGCACTTGTTAACTTCAATCTCTATTCTTCCACAGTCCCTAGTTTCTCAACATTAGCACCCTTTCTTAGCCCTTGCTGTCTCCTCCCCTTCCTTAGCCCTCGAGCTGTCTCCTCCCATCCCCCAGCCCTCGGGCTCCTCCTCTTTTTTTTCCTTCCTTCTCCCTGCCACCCCCTATCAGTCTGAAGAAGGGTTTCGGCCCGAAACGTTACCTATTTCCTTCGCTCCATAGATGCTGCTGCACCCGCTGAGTTTCTCCAGCATTTTTGTGTACCTAAGATCATTGTGCATCTCCATTCATTCCATGGTTTATTGGTCACTTGCATTGACAAGATATGGGAGTAGGCTTACTACCAATAACATCTTGCTCCATTCAGCACAAAATATATGTTTGAGATATGTTTTTTCCTTATCACTTTGAGTTATTTCTGACTACTCTGTTCAGTCTATGAGGAGAGTGTAAAGGACCTTTTCACTGAGATTATTAACGCTTCCTGTGTTGCTCCTAATATTGCTCTTGTCACATTTTCAGATGCCTGATAACCAGGTGAACATGCTTGAAATTAAAATTGAAATGGCAATTGCTCAGCTACCTGAAAGTGAATCCAATGATCCCAAAACTTCCCGACTTAACCTGCTAGTTCCTTAGCAAATCTCTTAAACTTTCATCCAAATTTGTTCTTTTATCAAGCTGCGGGTTTAATTTCATACATTTGCTTTTATATAGAATATGCATGCTTTGATAAGGATGGGCTTTGCCTTTGACAAGAATGGGCTGGGATGCAGGGATAAACGGTACAGTCTCTAATGGGAAAATAATCTTATCTTTCCTGGATCTGAAATAAATCACCTCACGCAAGCCCAATGTTGAGGTTTTGCCACTTAAATAATCAAAAATGTTTGCAACTTCATGTTCATATATGCAATGCTACTATCTTTCCTAACTATTGTGATAAGTTGAGGGCCAAATTAAGAACAGATACTTGGAGAACACTACTATCCAGTCCTTATTTCTAATAAAACCAGAGGTGAGAAATCATTAAAAGAAAGTGACATAATTATAGGCTGAAAATTTAAGAGTATCGTCACCTTAAGGGCCTGTCTCACTTGACGATATGTTTGGCGACTGCCGGCATAATTGACTGACGTATCAGGTCAGCGGAAAATTTGCGGCGTGATGCGGCGGTGACGCAGTGTGATGACGTATGACGTGCGGTGTTTTTTCAAGTGTCGCATCATTTTTTTTTGTCGCCACTGGATTTTGAAATCTTTTGGCGACACTGATATGACGCCGGCATTTGCCGAAAAAATTGCCAAGTTGGACAGGCCCTTAAGGCTTGGAAAAGGCAATCGATAAACCGGCAAAGAAAATTCGAAGTTCAGCCATGAAGCTTCAAAGGAGTAAAGGAGACTCAATGTCTTACCCAGTTTTAGATGCTGAAGTTGAAATGGTTCAGCATTGGACAAAGGATCGGCATCGTGGCATTTTACAATAACATTCCCATACCCCAATAATGCAGCATGGCTACTAAGATATCGCCATAATCAACCATAACTGAATGTATCAGTCCTTTTTAATAAATGTTATAACATACAACACCATTTGTTCCAACAGTAGATTCAGTTCAATGCAAGAGCTTGTTTTGGTGCTGGCACCATCTTAACAATTGTCATTAATAATATAAAGTTGGTCATTAATCACCACAGCATTTCTTTCATGAAATGCTCTTGAAAATATGAGGAATTGCAAATAGGGCGACAAAGCAAGAATCAAATCAAAAAGGCATTTACATTAGAGCCTAAAAGGAAAATCTGCATCCACATTGATAAGAGAATTAAATTACCATTATATTTTATATATTTTTAAAATTTACGAATCCATCTTCGCATTAGCGTATATGTATAATGTCATTAACTCCATAGTTATACATTAATTATGATATCTTAATGTTACTGTGTTCTGAAACTCAATTGCAAGACAAATATAATTGCAAGTAAGTTCTCAATAGATTATAAAAGATGAAAAAGAAACTACTTACATTTTAGAACTTTTTTTAAGACCTCAGTACCCCCAATGAAGTATTTTGATCTGCGGTCATTTTATTAAGCTGGACTATATACATTATCATAGCCAACGGAAAGTGTTCCTGCTTGTTTTTAAATTATCTCAGTTTATTTTGGTACTTATCTATTCTCTTGTTTCTTGTATCTTACTCATTTAAAATCAATATCCTTATAATATTTCATTCTTCCACAGCACAGGAAATTCTTCTGAAGCTCTTGAATACCTGAAAACATTTTTGGGCCTGGCAGAGAAAAGCGGTGATAAATTGAGTTTGATCGATGCTTGCAGATTCCTTGGAATTATGTATAATAATCTAGTAGGTATCAGTTTGTATATATATTGATGGAAATTGGATCTCATCTAGAGTTGAATACCGGTAACAAGACCCAATTTAATGAGCATCATACCATTCATGGATACCTGAAAATCACCCATCCCCATATTAAGCCATGTTAAGGGTCCACAGCGGCTGCTTAAAACAAGAATCGGGTCTCTTAAATGTTTGAATTAAAGATTTACTAAGCCGGATCATGCTCGTCTCAATATTCACCCGGAGAGTTGTGAATCTGTGGAATTCTTTGCCACGGAAGTCAGTGGAGGCCAATTCACTGAATGTTTTCAAGAGAAAGTTAGATTTAGCTCTTAGGGCTAAAGGAATCAAAGGATATCGGGGAAAAGTAGGAACGAGGTACTGATTTTAGATGATCAGCCATGATCATATTGAATGACGATGCTGGCTCAAAGGGCCGAACGGCCTACTCATGCACCTATTTTTCTATGTTTCTATGCCCCGAGATGGTACCTCGCACTCTTATTGCTCTACTTGCAAATAGAGTGTAGAATTGATATAATGTTATCAAAGTACCTTTTAGAAGTGTGAACTGTATAGTAACCATATAATTTGTATACCTATCATTATAGGCCCTATTAGTAGTGCTGGGAGGAGCTGGCAACACTTCCTGCTGGTCAGAATGGTCTCCTTATACTGTGTAAGGTTTTGTTATTGGAATTGAAACCTACATGATCCATGATATTGTGTGCAATGTTGTCCAGCATGTTATTTAAAGACAAGAAGCATTTCCTGACTCTCTTTAGTCTGCAGTGACATGAGCATCTAATTCTGCCACTTCAATACCAATGCCTGAGCTCCTCAGCTGACCCCTGTGACATTCAGTTCCCCTGGCCAAGCTCCTGGGCAGAGAATCGTCACATGCAGAGGCCTCCTCTAATCTAAGTAAGGACATTATTCTGCTATGATCCTGCATGAAACTGGCACATTGACTGTACAATAGCATTTTTGTGCACACTTGCAGGATCACAAGAATTTCCATTACAATATGCCATAAGGTAAATTGCAACCTAGGGTAAAGGAATTATGTCGAAACATGGAAAGAATGAAGCAGACAAGATTTGCATTTGGAAATATCTAGATGTGAATAACTATTATTTTGAGTTGTTTAAGACCAGTGAGGGTATCAGAAAAGTAATAGATATATTAATTATTACAGAATATGCATTGGAAAAAGAATGGGTGAAATACAGAATATTGTGATCGCATCTTTCCGATATTTTCTAAAATAATCTTTGAAAATCACCCAGTTATGTTCATTTTATTCCAGCTTTTAAGAAAAAATATTTGCATGTCATAAAAGAATAACTTTCTGTTAGCAGTGGTTACCAGATTTTGGCTCTTTATGCTTTTTATTTATCTTTTTAGATGCTGACTGACCTGCTTTACATTTATATCATTTACAATAATCACTTAAGAATTGCGGTATTCATTTTTCTCTTTGTTATGATATTCACGTTAATTTGATATTGTCTTTGAGCTCTCTTTTGCATTCCCATTAAATTACCAGAATTAGACATAGAAATGTAGCAAATACATATACTTACACTATCCATGAATGTGGCGCTGAAGTAAAATATTTACATATGCATTTGAAGTCATTTTCTTAAGATTAGCAATGGTAAAAATAGATTATGGAATAAATAAAACGCTGTTTTCTGTGAACAATTTTCCTTGCCAATGTAAAATAGGATTTTTAGAGATTATTCCTGGGCCAATCATTGTCATGAATTGAATGAATACGTGGGCAGTAACCCCTGTCCCACTTACGTGCCCTTGACACGCTAATTACACGACCTCGTGGTCGCGTTGAGGCACGACGGCCCCGCGAAGGTCGCGCGCGATTTCTTGCGCTCGCACAGCCGTCTGGAGCGCGTGACATCAATTGAAGATGGACACAAAATGCAGTAGTAACTCAGCGGGACCGGCAGCACCTCTGGAGAGAAACAATGGGTGCTGTTTCGGGTCAAGACTCTTCTTCAGTCTGAAAGAAGGGTCTTGACCCGAAACGTCACCCATTGCTTCTCTCCAGAGATGCTGAGTTACTCCTGCATTTTGTGTCTATCTTCAATTTTCTTGGCCCCGTGTTGGGAGTAGAAGTGGGGGCGGATCCGGACCGCAACGGCCATGAGCCCCAGGCCGAGTTCGGCGATCGTTTGCCTGTTTCTGCTGCTGTTAGAGGTGAGACGTTGCATCGCACCAGGGTCTTGGGCCTGTCCCACTTTGGCCGTCATTTACGCGACAGGCCGTTGGCGCGCGAAGATTCCGTTCGCTACAAAAATTCGGAGCCCCGCGCGATGTCGCTCACAACTACATACCCCTCTGCGCTTCTCAGTGGGTCCGGCCCCGCGCGACCATATGATGCCCGTGCGCCACAACGCGATGACGAGGTCGCGTAATTTGTGTGCCAAGGACACGTAAGGGGGCCAGGCTTTAGAGTTTTTGTGAGTTCACTGCAAGTGCTGCTTCCTACTGGAAGTTCCCAATTGCAGAATTACTGCAGTAAAATGCCAGAAAATCGTTGAGGAATATACTATTACAGGCAGAGTTAGTTGCTTTTACTGCCAGCTGGAAGCATTAAAAGAAAATTGAGGGATGCTATGAGGTGAAAGGGAGTGAGAGTTTACAAATTGTAATCAAAATAGTTTTAGGAAAATAAAACTGTTCTGATTTCATCATTGCTCAGTAGACGTTGATTGGCAACAACAATGAATGATGTCAGTTGAGTGTTTCACTGAAACAATGTTTAAGGCTGAAGAACCACCTTTCACTTAAATGATCTATTTCACAAGTAGGACCTAATTTGCAAACATAACTAGAAAGGCATATGAGTTACAATTTTTTGACAATAGCAGTGACATTGACAATGACCTTGTCAAAAGCACTTTCCATCTCCTTTGAGCATACTTTGAGATATTACTTATGCAATATTACATGTATAATACCATACAAAAATGTGTGTGTGCCATGATTGTCTGTATTCTTTTCATCCTCAGCTTTCCTTCTCAAAGAGGATTTTTTTGGATTCTTTGAAAATATGTGCAAAAATGTATTATTTAAATGTAATGTTAAAATGTGAAGTTGGTTAGAAAATTCATTGATTATAAATTGTTTTGAAGTAATTGTGATGTGATCATTGCATACTTATACATTCTGACCAAGTAATATTTAAAGAAGACTACAAAATGTATCAAAATCACACAATAGTACTTGAGACTTTTTTTCAATATTTTAAGTTTGATAGATTTGTGGATTAGAGAAAAAATTTACACATGAGCAAAAGGAAACATATGGCAATACAGTGGGGAATGTTCTTAATTCTTAGTATTCTTTGCTAACATAATGAGAAGAGATGAAGAGATGTGAAAAGATCAACATACCATCATACTTCTCAGATTAGGTTCAATGCTATGCTTTGCACCTGCTCACGTTTCACTGTTGACTTAATATATGCCTTCATGCACAGCCTAGAATTTTAAATTGCAGCAATATTTTTTCACTTTAATGTATTTTACCAAGAGGTGAATTCCCAACACAGAAAGATTACTGATCTGTTTTTGTTGCTCAAGCAATGAGACACGGATTTTGTCATAACCTTTGTGATACCCAAGGGCATGTGTATTAAGAGGTAACCGCTGACTGCTCTGTTTTTATTCCATAATGCAAAAAATAGAGAGGTAAGTGGCATTTTCTAACTCAAAATCATCTTTGCCTCCCTGACCTTATTTGTCTGTAACATTTCATGACAGGGTCAGTATGATGTAGCCTGCGAGTATATTTGGCGAGGATATGAGATTGCAATGACCTTGGGTGATATCCATTTGGTAGAGATAATGCAAGTTCACCACGGAATCTACAAGGCTCACATGATGATGTCCTCATATTGTCACCACGTTGAGGCTGCTGGACATGTGCATCTTGAGCACTTGGTGACATGGAAGGATAGTAGATTAGACATGTTCAATGTCTCCAAAGCAGAAGGTAAGTGTTGATACAGAGCGTGTTAATGGATCTGCATTGTTAATGGATGGGTCATGATGTATTCACCTTAATTGTTTTTCACATCAATCATTGGTTTATTTCCTTACTTAATTTGATTTTGAGATTACATTCTTTCTATCGGGAAACATGGCTAGATGTTTGTAAACGTGATGCAGCTAATAGGCCATCCAGTGTGACTGATTACATGATTAATATGTTCATTGATATTAGCAGTTAGAACCCGTTTGCTTGAAAATGTCAAAGATAGACACAAAATGATGGAGTAACTCAGTGGGACAAGCAGCATCTCTGGAGAGAAGGAATAGGTGACGTTTCAGGTTGAGCCCCTTTTTCAGACTGAGCAGAGCAGCCGGTGGGTCAGTCTGAAGAAGGGTCTCGACCCAAAACGTCACCCATTCCTTCTCTCCCGAGATGCTGCCTGTCACGTTGAGTTACACCAGCATTTTTGTTCTCTTTGATTTAAACCAGCATCTGCAGTTCTTTCCTACACATTTTGCTTGAAAATGTATTTCTGCCATCACAGTAAAAGGCTGGATAAAATGATGGTTAGTCTCCTAATCATCTGGAGGGTGAGAAATCTTGTTCATCACCCATGCACGTTCCACACATATTTCCGCAGTTGCAGTGCCATAACCTTTCTACAAGCAGAGTGATCTATTAGTAGCAAGCATGCCTCAGGTGGCATATCAACTGTTTTTAAAGTGCTTCTGATATTTTTTAATATTTAAACAATTGACAGCACTAAAATTATTTTTTTAAACTAAGTTTACGTAAAAATATATCTTTATGTGTCTCAAAATAAATATTTTGAAATTAAGAAAGATAAAGAAATAAATCACAAAACTACATTCATCTTTACAATCAAGGTTGACGATCCCATTCAAATGAATGTGGTTACACTACATACACTAGCTATTCCTGATATAAAGCTCAGTCAGAAGTACTTTAAGACGTTGAAGCTCAAAGATTTGTGTTCCAGAACTGGACTCAAATTCTGATTCCAGCAGTGGAGCAAGTAAACAGATGCACCAGTATGTGACCTTTAATTTATCACTGACCTCTAAACTGCAATGTGTAAGCACATTTATCGGAATAGTATAGTACAGAGTAGCACTGACTCACACACTGCTGCGAGATAGTAGTTATTTATTGAACAGAACCGTCAGCTGAAGAACAGCACAAGTTGGTCCTTTAATGTCTGTTTAGGTCAGTGTAAACAAATGGAATAATCAAGAAACAAACAAGATGATTATGTGCACTTTGTTCTTTATTAACTTAAGGATAATGTTTTATTTTTTGTACTATTAACTATTATGAAAGGCATTTGACAACATTGGATGGAAGGTGAGAGTAAATTACATTTCCCTTGATTCCTTGTGCATTGTATTGCTCTTGGTTTATTGTTGCCATTCATACTGAGATACAGTGTAAAACTTTGTTTGCATGCTAACCAATCAATTCATACTATACATTAGAATAGAATAGAGAATAGAATAGAATAGCCTTTTATTGTCATCCAGACCGAAGTCTGAACGAAATTTAAGCAGTCATACATACAATACAATACAATAAAAAACAACAATAAACACATATTAACATCCACCACAGTGAGTCCACCCAACATCTCCTCACTGTGATGGAGGCAAAAGTCTTAGGGCTGCAGTCTCTTCCCTCCTCTTCTCCTTCTGCGCCGAGGCGATACCCCCCGGGCGATGTTAAAACCTGTCCTGCGGCTCAAACACCGCGGCCCGGGGTAGTCGAAGCTGCCGCTCACCAGACCTGCTGACGCAGCCGCTGGCCCGCGGCCGAACCCCCGGTCTCAGGCCACCGCCACCAGAACTGCCGTCCCAGCCCCCGGAGCATCGTTCCAGCCCCGAGCCGGATCGCCCTCACGTGAGTACTGCCACCGTCTCAGCCTCGCGCCAGGCCGCCGCTCCTCCCTCGCGCCAGGCCGCCCCGACTGGGCACCGCTCCTCCCTCGGGCTGGGCCGCCCCGACTGGGCGCCGCTCCTCCCTCGGGCTGGGCCGCCCCGACCGGGCACCGCTCCTCCCTCGGGCTGGGCCGCCCTGACCGGCGCACCCGCTCCTCCCTCGGGCTTGGGCCGCCCGACCGGGCGCCGCTCCTCCCTCGGGCTGGCGCCCGACCGGGCACGATCCTCCTCGCGCTGGGCCGCCCCGACCGGGGCACCGCTCCTCCCTCGGGCTGGGCCGCCCCGACCGGGCACACGCTCCTCCCTCGGGCTGGGCCGCCCCGGACCGGGCGCCGCTCCTCCCTCGGGCTGGGAACGCCGTACCTCCCCGAGCTCGGCCACTCCGACGGGAGCACCGTTCCTTCCTCGGGCCGGCCGTCACAGCCCCTCACGAAAGCCCTGTTCCAGCCCCGAGCCGGGCCGTCCTCACGGGAGCGAGCTCAGTGCGAGTCCTGGCGGGCTCTGCCTCCTGAGCCTCGAGGTCGCCAGCTCCGCCATTAGGCCTCAGCGCAGACGGAGGCAGAGAAGGGGAATACGACAAAGGGGGATGCTATAAATCATGCTATAAATCATGCTACAATCATGCTATAAACATGTACAACAGGTAGCGCAAAAATAAAAAATACCAGAATACAGAATATAGTGTCACATTGTTATAGTGTTGCAGCTGCAAAGAAGGTGCCTATTAACAAATTCCAAGGGCCGCAATTAGGTAGGACTAGACTAAATGTCACACAGGAGGCCTGGTCCCCCAACGCAACCCGTTCCCCCTGCGCAATATTCCATCACTCACCCATAGCCCCCAACTGCGCAGGTGTGGCTCATTTCCCTTCATCCCCCAGTACTCCCTCCCCCTCCTCTTCATCCTCACTCTTCTTTCCCCTCTACTACTCCCCTCCCCCAATCCCTCCCTCACCTCTCCCTCTCTCTCCTTTCCCCTACTCTCAATCCCTCCACTCCCCTCCCTACTCCCCTCTATCCCCCACTCCTCACTTCCCCCTATCCCCCCACTTTCCTTTCTCACCTCCCATCCCTCTCTCACATTCCCCACTCCCTACCTCCCCCACTCCTCTCCCACTCTTCCCTCTCCTCCCCCACTCCCCCTCCTCACCTCCCCCAATTTCCCCCCTCTCCATCCCTATCCCTCCTCTCCCTCAATCCCTCCCAATCTCCCTCCTCACCTCCCCAGGATCTCGAGGTTGCCGCTCCTTTCCTTCCTTGCGTGCCGAAGCAGCGGCTGCGGGGCTGTGGCTGCGGGGCTGCGGCTGTTGTGGCCGCAGGGAAGAGGAGACGCGTTGAAGCCTGGCCGCGGGGAAGCCGGGGAAGCCACACTGCAGGGAAGCCGGGGAATCCAGGCTGTGGGGAAGCCAGGGCGCGGGGAAGCGGGGCTACGGTGAAGGCGGGTCTCGGCGACGCCCCTTCCTGAGTGACAGGAGAGGAGACCAATCTGCTTAGCGGCGACTGAGAGCAATCTGCGCATGTGTGGTTTTTACGATTTTTAAACGTTAATAACTTTTACAATATATCATCAATCAGAACTAAACTTGTTACATTCGCAGCACAGGAGAACAGTGAGTTAGCTGGCGAAAGATCGTAGCACTATCGAGTTCTGTTTTTGCACAAATAGAAAAACCCTGCAAACCGGATGAGCACAAGATCAGAGTTTTAGTTATGTCTAGATAAATAGATTGATAGATAGATGGGACGTCAGGATTTAGGGGAAGACCATTGTCTGAATTCAGAAAGGAATAAGGTGGTCCTGAATCTAGTGGTATTGTTTTGGTGACTGTAGAAAGGGTTAATCCTCTATTTTTTTTAATGTGCTACTTTCTAAATATATATTCTTTAATATTATAACATGTATTTATTTCACTTACATTTTAAGAATGATGGTTAAGTACGATTTTCCAATGTAAATATTTGCTTTAAATCATTGATATGACAAGACGTGCAGAAAATCATTAAGACCTGAATGCTTTTTCTAAAGATATTTCAGGTGGTGCCATTTCAAAATGCTCTTGTTCTTAATGGTAATGGTTGAGACTTTGTTCTGTTCATGGTATGTACTATAGCCACAGATTGTGATGTCAAGATTCATGAGTATAGTTTACTTGGTGTCATCACAATCCTACTTAGTGTCTACCGGATGTCTGAAGAAGGGTCTCGACCCAAAAATTACCCATTCCTTCTCTCCAGAGATGCTGCCTGTCCCCGCTGAGTTACTCCAGCATTTTGTGTCCACCTTCGATTTAATACCAGCATCTGCAGTTCTTTCTTTCACATAGTAAATGAATGGTTGATTTCTGAACCATAAAGCTTGTGAAATATCACGTGAATCTGCACTAGAAACCATGCTTCTAGAAAGTAAAGCAGGGGACACATTGCTATTATTCTCAAGCAATGCTTCCACTAACGGAAATACTTTGGAAGAACTTTGCAGTACTTAGCTGGGTGGATTAACATGATTTGCAAATGAGAAATCCTGAATAATTTTAGGGAACATCCTTTCTGTCACCTATCAGGGGAGGAGTAAGGAGAAGTGCAGGGGAAATGAAAAGGAGGAAGTAGAACAGGAAGAGAAAGGAAAGACCATGGCAATGCAGTTCCTCTCCTCCTGAAATCTATGTGGTTAAGTAATTTATGTGCAAAACTAAAAATAACCACCATTGCCCATTCATCTTAAGTCCAAAAGTCCTTGCTAATGTCAGTTACAACTTGTATTTTCCAGCAAAACCAGCCAGTAAAGCATTGAGGGTTGGTGTCCAGTGCCATGATAACAACAAATTGAGTTTTCTTGCAGCAGGCTTAACTTATATGGTCACAGTCTGAGTTTAGATGGTGGCAATTCAAAAATTGTATAGAACAAGCTGCAGTAGGCCAGCATTCGCATCTTTAGCACAATTTATGTTGCAGTGGAAGCTAAGTTTTTATCCATTGGGTGCCACTTCATGCTAAGTTCCACAAGTATGTGAACAGCGATGTCTACCCATTCCCTTATTCCATGTTGATAAGGTAAATTCAAGATTCAGTGCAAGGTCTGGGCCAACTTCCTGTGTATTCTTATTTGGCCATTGACATTCTGATCTGAGTTGCCTTCATGAGACAAATGTTAGATTTATGTGCTAGTAGAGGGGAGAAGAGGGAGTGTCTGGAGTGAGACTCGTCCTTGATTATGCTGGTGGCCTTGCCGACTTCACACTAAGTGCAAATGGAGTCAATGAAAGGGAGATTAATTTGCGTGACGATCTGGTCTGCATCCACAATTCTCTGCAATTTCTCACAGCCTTGGATGGAGCTCCGAACAAGTTGTGATGCATCCTGATAAAATGTAGGTGAGAGTTGTTGGGGACGTGCCTGAATGGTGGCCGATTAGGAATAGGGGAGATGCAACGAGACCTGGGTGTCATGGTACACCAGTCATTGAAAGTAGGCATGCAAGTGCAGCAGGCAGTGAAGAAAGCGAATGGTATGTTAACATTCATAGCAAAAGGATTTGAGTATAAGAGCAGGGAGGTTCTACTGCAGTTGTACAGGGTCTTGGTGAGACCACACCTGGAGTATTGCATACAATTTTGGTCTCCTAATCTGAGGAAAGACATTCTTGCCATAGAGGGAGTACAGAGAAGGTTCACCAGACTGATTCCTGGGATGACAGGACTTTCATATGAAGAAAGACTGGATAGACTCGGCTTGTACTCGCTAGAATTTAGAAGATTGAGGGGGGATCTTATAGAAACTTACAAAATTCTTAAGGAGTTGGACAGGCTGGATGCAGGAAGATTATTCCCGATGTTAGGGAAGTCCAGAACAAGGGGTCACAGTTTAAGGATAAGGGGGAAGTCTTTTAGGACCGAGATGAGAAAATCATTTTTTACACAGAGAGTGGTGAATCTGTGGAATTCTCTGCCACAGTAGGTAGTTGCTGGTGGTATTTACTTCTTGGGACCTTGATACTTTCAACCAGGTACACTTAAGTTCCGTCAATATATGTATGTGTACCGCTTCGCTTCCTCAAGTCGATCACTATTTCCCTGATATTACTTACATTGAAAGAAAGGTTGTTGTCTTGACACCAGGTTATGAAGTTCTTAATATTTTGTGCTGCATGAGTCCATGACTATTATTTAAATGGTGAATACATAGATACTATCAATATAAATACAATCTATAGGAGGATTAGTGCTTCATGGGATTTCCATATATATATTTAAGGCGAGGATTATATTCAACGGCTAGTGTTAATTGCTGCAAGATTTTAACATTGGTTTACAAGGGGCTGTTGGTTATTTTAAAAGAACAAATCACTATCTGCATTTTAATAAAGCACCTTTAACAAGCAATGCCTTTACAAGGTTATATTTTGTTTCATGTCAGTGACCCTTTCAGCTAGGCAAACAATTGTCATTGTACACAGAGGGTTAAAATTAGGCTGTTTTTTTGGAACATTCAGATTGGCGGCTGCCAGGGAGACACTAAATTATCTTGGCTAATGACATGTAGGTACTGAATCTTCAGACCTCTCAGGTGGCTCCAGCCAACCAGATCCTTCAGTATGATGAAAAGGTTGAGATAAAATAAACTGACAGTTGCTAGTCAGTGCAGGCAGCAGACTGCACCCAGGCAGCTGAGACCCCAGGAGTCCTATTTTACAAAGGCTTTCACTGCTCTAAGCACAAACTCTGGAACAGGCCAGATTGGCAGCTGGTGGTCGGTAGGGGGGAGGGGGTGGGGGTTAAGGGAGGGAAACTGGATTACCCGGGAATTGTTGGCTAATTAGAAGCCATTCCCACCTACTTAAAACTAGGCCATTAAGCAAAAATACAATTCTCGTTCTATCACCACAACACATGACATAATACTCCAATCAATAGCCTCCCACTGACTGCCTCAGCATCTACAAATGAATACACTGCAGTTCAAGTATGCAATGATTGAGTTGGTACAGCAAAAGTGCAAATTACTCACCAAAAAAAATCTTTCAACATAAAGATAATACTTTGTACTGTGGAGATGAAATAAAGAAATCAGCTCCTTGGTATTGAATGAATGTCAGAATGAAGATACACTCCAGAAATGAGAGATCAATAACTGTTGCAATTTATCTTGAAATTCCTCGGCATTACAAGTGAGAATTTACGGTTCTTCTATTTCAAGTCATCTTTCATTTAAGTAAAAGGTACAGTTGGGAACCTGAATTTTAAAAACCAGCCCCATATCTATCATGAAGGGGAGGGATACAGTGGACATTACAACGCTTTAAAAGCAATGCCACTAGCATGTGTGCCACTAATTGACTTGAGAATGACTTTCAGTCTCAGGTGTCAAATGCAATAATTCTACTATGGACTCTATTCCAAAATATAGATTTTTAGATAATTGCAAACACAGACCAACCATTCTATATTTTTCTAGTGCAGTGCTGGAGATTGGAAGATCAACTAGAATTGAGTTTTGTTATTTCTGCTCTATTTTTATGCTAAGAACATGTGATTATAAAACAGGTTTTCTGTATTATTTCAAATACTTGAAGGACAAGCAATTTTCTTATTTGGAAATCGTGTGTTCAAAGCAAAATTATGCATTAAAAAGACAACTGAAATTGAATTATATTGGGAGTGAATTTCCTCATCTTAACCATTAAAAACCGACGGAGCACACCCTGTAGGTCAGCACAGTAGTGCAACAGCAGACTTGCTGCTTTACAGACAGTGATTTGGGTTCAATCCTGACTACGGGTGCTGTTTGCATGGAGTTTGTACGTTCTTCCTGTGAACGTGTAGGTTTTCTCCGGGTGCTCCGGTTTTCACCCACATTCCAAAGACATGCAAATTTTTAAGTTAATTGGCCTCTGTAAATTGCCCCTAGTGTATAGGATAGACCTATTGTATGACTGATTATGGTCAGTGTGGACTTGGAGGGCCAAAGGGCCTGTTTCCGCTCTGTATTTCTAAACTAAACTAAAAACTGAATTGTACGCCGATTTGGATACATTTTTTTTTGGTTTCCTTTCCCAACGATAGAACACACTCCAAGGATAAATGACAACCAGGAGGATTTCATTTTTATAGAAACAAGGAACTGCAGATGCTGGTTAATAGACAAAAGTGCTGGAGCAATTCAACAGGTCAGGCAGCATCTCTAGAGAACATGGATAGGGGACGTTTCAGGATGAGACCCTTCATCAAACAATCCATGTCCATGTTCTCCAGAGATGCTGCCTGACCTGACTTACTCCAGCACTTTGTATCCTTTTGAGGATTTACATGTTATTTTAAGAACGTTGCATTTGACTTTCAATTGTTTTTATTTATTTTTTTAATTTGTATTTTTATTAGAAGCAGTGTACAGTAGTATAAACCACGGCATATGACAAAATACATTTTGTGTACAACTTCTATTTTAAATTTAACAAGAAAGAAGTAGAACGAGAAAGAAAGAGCGAGAAAGAGAAAAAGTGAAGGAAGTAGTGATGTGTAAACCCCTAGACTACCAGATGTGCAGTCTGGGGGTGAACAAGTGATAGCCTATAGAAAAATAAGGACAAAAGCCCTTAAAATAGTTTAAAAAAAAGAAAGAGAAAAAAAGAAGAAAAAAAAAAGGGACCCTTGTGTGTGGATATACCTGCTTCATATCTCACCACACCCATCACCGGGTTAATCTGTTTATTTCCAGAGTTGTGTTGCACCATACTATACTTGTAATGAGTCAATAAAAGGAGACCATGTCTTTAAAAATTGCTCTGATTTTCCTGCTAAGACGAGTCTCATATCTTCCAGATGTAGCGTCTCAGACATGCTTGTGATCCACATTTTAAGCGTTGGGGTGGATGCATTTTTCCAAAATTTAAGTATAAGTTTTTTTGCCATTATCAGGCCGTAGTTAAGGAAACGTCTTTGAAATATTGATAGCTTAGAGCAGGCACCTGTTGTTCTGAAAATAATCAATTCTATATTGGGGTCCAGTTTTGTTTTTAAATTGACTTTCAATTATGCAGAGTTAGTGGTGACCAATCCTAGTTCTCTCTTATTGTCCAGTCAATCCCCAAAATTATATATATAAATAACCTAGACATAAATGTCGATAAGTTGGTAAGTGAGTTTGCTGACGACACCAAAATTGGAAGAGTTGCAGACGATGAGGAATGCTGTCAGACGATGCAGCAGGATATACAGTAGATCAGCTGCACAAATGGGCAGAGAAAAGGCAGACGGAGTTTAACCCGAGCAAGTGTGAGGTGTTGCACTTTGGGATGTTGAATGTAAGGGGAGATTATACAGTTAATGTCAAGACCCCCAACAGCATTGACGTTTAGAGGGATTTTGGTGTCCAAGTTCATAGTTCATTGAAGGTTGCAGCACAAATAGGGTGGTAAAGAAGCCGTATGGTATGCTTGTTGTCATTGTTAGGGGCACTGAATAAAAGGATCAATAAATCACGCGGTGCTATCGGACTTCGGCTGCATTTAGAGTATTGTGTGCAGTTCTAGACAAGATGATAAAGCCTATTACTCGGCTTCAGTTCAAGAGATGATGACTTTCATCACTAATATCGGTGCTTTAATAAAACATGAATTGAAGCTGAAGAAATACCACTTTGGGATCTGTTAGCAAATGGTTTTAGCACCAAAGGTGATTCAAGCACCATGATATATCAATGGGTTATTTTACTCAGGCAGTTAGATGCCTGGTTGAATGCTGGAGACCATTCAGTAAACTTCGGCTAGATGACAGCTTCTGAATTGATATCTTTCAGGATCAACAACTTAATCAGTTCAGAATACAAAAAATGTGCCTTTATTTTGCCAACTGAAGTTTGTGACAGGGAAGCCAAAACTCCGATAAAATCAGTTGAAGCCCTTGAAAATGAAGCAGCTCATGTTTACCAAGTTTATGAAATTACTTGACTGTGAGTTCTAACCTCACTTCAACAAAAAATCTGATTATTTGGTGATTTTTGGCCTGAAACTCTGAACTGCTAGATATTGAATGTATGTGAGGATCTGGAAGCATTTTTATATTTTTCTCTCCAACATTTTTCAAGTGGCAGGAAACAATGAGGCACTCAGAAAAGTAACTGCAATTTCAGAGTGAAGATTCGTTTTAAGTTAATGTGCAAGTCATTGACACACCAGGCAATAATGAATTCCTACGAGTCTTTGTTGATTATAGCTTAATTTGTAACTGTGTGCATGGGAACATGATCAAAAAGTGCAGCAGAATCAATTCATGGGGTACATGATAACTGCTAGCAGCTACGATGTTTGTGTACTATGGATCTGGAGTGGGTAAAATGCACAGTGACTGGAATTAACCAACATTGTTTGTTATGTGCTGGCAGTACCCATAGCTATTATATGTATATGTGGCGTATTTGTACTTTCAGTTTCATGTCATTAACGACTGCAAGGAAAGAGCATCAGTGTCTGCAGACTCATTAAATATGAATGCCACGATTTACTACAATTGATTTACTGTCTATATCTTGTATTTGGGCACCTGCACTTAAAAACCTGTTTTTGTGTCCTTATCTAAATATACATATTATTATGTATTTATTTAAAATATCGTCTTGTAAGCATTTTTGTAGAAAAATGTGAGTACGCATGCGGTTATTTCAGTTTAGTTGTACATGTTAAGGTTGCAAGAGATTGAAAGTTGATAAGCATATTTTGACGGGAGTTTATCAACAGTCAAAGTCAATTGACTTTAGCAAATATTAATGAAAAACAAAAGAAAATGAATATAAACCAAAAAGATCAGTGAAAAATGCAAGAATTACTTATCTTTATTATTGCACCTTGAATTAATACCTCGGTGACTCAAAGGAAGTAGATTTTCATGTGCAAATGTTCAACATTGAATATCTGATCCCAGCATAACTGTGATAAAGTGCTTAAAGTAATACCTCCTCTTGCATATGCTGCAGTTGTTGAGCAGCAGGTTAAAGTTTTACATCGAGGTGGAAGTACAACGGGATCTGGGGGTCCTTGATCATCATTCACTGAAAGTAAGCATGCAGGTACAACAGGCAGTGAAGAAAACAAATGGCATGTTGGCCTTCAAAAACACACAAGGAGTTGAGTGTAGGAGCAAAGAGGTCCTCCTGCAACTGTACATGGCCCTATTGAGACCACACCTGGAGTATTGTGTGCAGTTTTGGTCTCCAAACTTGAGGACGGACATTCTTGCTACTGACGGAGTGCAGCATAGGTTCACAAGGTTAATTCCCGGGATGGCGGGACTGTCATATGTTAATAGATTGGAGTGGATGGGCTTGAATACTCTGGAATTATACATCTGAAAATACTCTGGAAATTGTATAGTCTGGAAATCTACATATAAGATTATTAAGGGTTTGGACACGCTAGAGGCAGGAAACATGTTCCCAATGTTGTGGAAGTCCAGAGCCAGGGGCCACAGTTTAAGAATAAGTGGTAAGCCATTTAGAACGGAGATAAGGAAAAGCTATTTCACACAGAGAATTGTGAGCGTGAGGAATTCTCTGCCTCAGAGGGCAGTGGAGGCTGGTTCTCTGGATGCTTTCAAGAGAGAGTTAGATAGAGCTCTTGGGGATAGCGGAATTAGGGGAAATGGAGAGAAGGCAGGAACAGCGTACTGATTGTGGATGATCAGCCATGATCACATTGAATGGTGGTGCTGGCTCGAAGGGCCGAATGGACTACGCCTGCACCTATTGTCTATTGTCTATTTTTGTGTGTCCACTTAATGGTTTCAGTTGGTAGGTTGGTATATCATTGCTAAATTATTATTTACAGTACAACTGTGCATTAACAATTAATTAAGTGTCCATAGTCTGACGGATGTATTCACGTCTCCAGAAGGTGCTCTTTTTTTCTGATTTTCTTCATGTCTGCTGGCTTACAGACAGAGATTGAAGCACGAGGAATGTAATGCAACAGTAATCTGAGGACGCTGAGGGTTTACTTCAGGACAACTGGAGTCAGTGGACTGGAACATATTTTTAGTTTAGCTTAGAGATACAGCATGGAAACAGTCCCTTCGGTCGCCAAGTCTGCGCCAACCAATGATCACCCGAACACTGGGGCAATTTACTGAAGCCAATTAACTTACAGACCTGCACGTCTTTGGAATGTAGGAGGCAATCGGAGCACCAGGAGAAAATCCATGCAGTCACAGGAAGAACTTACAAATTCCATACAGACAGCACACATAGTCAGGATCGAACCCAGATCTCTGGTGCGATAAGGAGCAGCTCTCCTGTTGCGCCACTGTGCTGCCCCTGGATCCTGTTCAAGACCTATTTGTGCAGCCTGAATAAGTAAAATCAGTTTCTTCAAGGAAAGTGTTGATGACCATGTTATGACAAAGAAAATTATGGCCTATCCTAACCAAAAACACTGGATAACAGCGGTATAAACACTGATTTCTCTAACCTCAAGAAGCCCTTGATTTCCCTCTCCCTCCATCCCCTCCCCCTTCCCAGTTCTCCCACCAGTTTTACTGACTACATTCTATGTTTTTAAGAAGGAACTGCAGATGCTGGAAAATCGAAGGTACACAAAAATGCTGGAGAAACTCAGCGGGTGCAGCAGCATCTATGGAGCGAAGGAAATAGGCAATGTTTCCCTCAGCCCTCGGGCTGTCTCCTCCCATCCCTCAGCCCTCGGGCTCCTCCTCCTCCTTTTTCCTTTCTTCTCCCCGCCACCCCCCATTAGTCTCAAGAAAGGTTTTGGCCCGAAACGTTGCCTATTTCCTTCGCTCCATTAATGCTGCTGCACCCGCTGAGTTTCTCCAGCATTTTTGAGTACTTTACATTCTATGTTTACTGACTACATTCTATCTCTGTACCGCCCACTCTCCTGACATCATTCTGAAGAAGGGTCTTGAACAAAAACATCACCCATTCCTTCTGTACAGAGATGCTGCCTGTCCCGCTGAGTTACTCCAGCATTTTGTGTCTATCTTCAATTTAAATCAGCATCTGCAGCTCTTTCCAACACAGGAAGATTCACTCTCTGCTTAAGTCCAGATCTGAGGCATTCAAGAAGCATGACCTTGTACTATATAAGAAGGCCAAGAATGATCTCCATTAGGCTATCTGGGATTTTAAAGAGAATTCCTGAACAAGCTGGACGAGTTGTTCTTAAATACAGGAGAGGTGCTGGAAGACTGGAGGGCGGCAAATGTTGCTGCAGGGAAAATGCTGGGAACTATAGGCCCGTGAGCGTAATTAACATCTGTAGTTGGTAAATTACTGGAGAGTATTCTGAGGGATAGGTTATACAGGCATTTGGATGGGAAAGGGCTGATTAGGGATAGTCAGCATGTTTTTGTACTTGGGAGCTCATGTCTCACAAATCTGATTGCTTTTTTTGAAGACATGACCAAAAAGATTGATGAGGGCAGAGCTGTAGATGTGGTGTACATGGACTTCAGTAAGGCGTTCGACAAGGTTCCGCATGGTAGGCTGCTCTGGAAGGTTAGATCGCATGGGATCGAGGGAGAGATAGCTGGATGGATAGCAAATTGGCTCCATGGAAAGAAGTAGAGGGTGATGGTTGCTTCTCAAACTGGAGGTCTGTGACTAGTGGTGTGCCTCAGGGTTCGGTGCTGGGCCCGTTACTGTTTGTCATCTACATCAATGATTTGGAAGAGAACATACAGGGTAAGATTAGCAAGTTTGCTGATGATACAAAAGTTAGTGGTTTTGCAGATAGTGAAGATGGTTGTGAACGATTACAGCAGGATCTGGATCGATTGGCCAGGTGGGCTGAGGAATGGCTGATGGAATTTAATACAGAAAAGTGTGAGATGTTGCATTTTGGGACGTCAAACAAGGGCAGGACCTACAGTAAATGGTAGATCTCCGGGTAGTGTTGTAGAGCAGAGGGATCTAGGAGTACGGGTGCATGGTTCCTTGAAGGTCCTTGAAGGTAGATAAGGTGGTCAAAACGGCTTTTGGCACTTTGGCCTTCATCAGCCAAAGTATTGAGTATAGAAGTTGGGAGGCCATGTTGTAGTTGTATAAGACGTTGGTGAGACAGCATTTAGAATATTGTGTTCAGTTCTGGGCACCATGTTATAGGAAAGATATTGTCAAGCTTGAAAGGGTTCAGAAAAGATTTACAAGGATGTTGCCAGGACTAGAGGGTGTGAGCTATAGGGAGAGGTTGAGTAGGCTGGGTCTCTATTCCACAAAGCACAGGAGGATGAGGAGAAATCTTATAGAGGTATACAAAATCATGAGAGCAATAGATTGGGTAGATGCACAGAGTATTTTACCCAGAGTAGGGGAATCGAGGACCAGACGACATAGGTTCAAGGTGAAAGGGAAAAGATTTAATAGTAATCCGAGGGGTAAGTTTTTCACACAAAGGATGGTGGGTGTATGGACAGGTTCCAGAGGAGGTAGTTGAGGCTGGGACTATCCCATTGTTCAAGAAACAATTAGACAGGTACATGGATAGGACAGATTTGGAGGGATATGGACCAAGCACAGGCAACTGGGACTAGTGTAGCTGGGACATTGTTGGCTGGTGTGGGCAATTTGGGCCGAAGGGCCTGTTTCCACGCTGTATCTCTCTATGACTCTATGACTCTATCAATGCAATTAAGTGGATGCCAGGTGAATGCGGCAGGGCCTGAATACCATCGCAGGATGCAAGCCAAAATCGGGGTGATCTCTGGCTACCACACATCTTCATCGGATGAGCTCAAGACCATTTATGCCTATTTTACCAAGACTCATTCACCCCACATCTTCCACTGGCTCTGTCCCACACATCTTGGTGGAAGAAGCTTGATCTACTATCATAAAGGTAAAATCTCAGAAAGCAGCAAGTCCAGATGGAGACTCTGGAAAGTCACTGAAATGATGCACTAATCAACTGGCCACTATCTTCACCGACATCTTCAACCTCTTATTCAACAGCTGACTGTCCCCATCTTCTTCACGGAAATCTCCACCATCCCATTAGCTCTAAAATCAACCATAATGAAGTGCTTTGAAAGATTAGTAATGCCCCACATATGCACCAAGCCTTTGGACAATTTAGATTTGAATACAGGTAAAATAGGTCTACAAGGGATGCCATCTCCCTTGAATGACATTCAGCTCTAGATCAACTTGACAATAAGAATACATGTCAGGCTGGGATTTATTAACTATAGCTGAGCCTTCAAGTTCAAGTCACATTTATTGTCACACGCACCTTGATACAATGATATTTGAGTTACCACACAGCCATACGAATAATAAGAACACAATACACAATAGAATTTAACATAAACGTCCACCACAGTAGAATCAACATTTCTCACTGTGATGGAAGGCAATAAAGTTCAGTCAATCTTCCTCCTTTTGTTCATCCATGGTCAGGGCCTAGAACCCTCCATATTCGCCGCTACGGATGTACCGATGTACAGGCCCTCTTGCCGGAATGATCAAAACTCTGACGTTGGGACAGATCGGAACACACTCTGCGGCTTGGAGTTCCCGAATCTGCCGCTACTTACCGGAGACCATGGCTTGCGAAGTCCACAGGCCCCGCTGGATGGAGCTCCAACACTCGGCAATCCTCGGCAAAAGATCCCAGTTTCTGCGATGTTAAAGTCAGCGGCGTGCCCGCTGCTAGAAGCTCTGCTGCCCACAGCTCCACGATGTTAAAGTCATCATGCCCCGCGATCAGAGCTCCAACACTGCCGATCCTCGACAAGGATCCCAGGCTCTGCGCTGGTAATTCCGCGCTGCGCCTGCTGCTGAAGCTCTGGGTCGGTCTCCGGTCGGAAAGGCCGCGGGGGGGGCGAAGATGCGACATTGAGAAATGATGCATCTCCGTCCAGGTAAGTTTCCCCCTATTCCGCCCACCACCCCCCACATAATGCATACTGAGTAACATTAAAACATGCGTTTAGACGCACTAAAAATAACATAAAAGGCGAAAGGAATGATGAGCTGCTGACGAGGCAGCCACTGAGCTGGCGCAAACCGATAGCGCTATAACACCAAATTTTTATATCTGAACTCCTGGATCCTGGATTTGATGCCTCCATCTGCACTGACTTCAGGACCTCTTGACTGACAGACCTCAATCAATTAGAATTGGCCATAACATTTCCTTCACTCCGACCCTCAATACTGGTGCTCCTCAAGGTTGCATGCTCCGTCTCCTGTCCTACTACTGTACACCCATGGCTGTGTGGTAACGTATAATGCCAACTCGATATTTAAATTTATCGACGATAACACTGTTGTTATCTGGATCAACAATAATGATGAGATTGAGTATAGGAAATAGATTGGAACCTTGTGGCGTTGTGTCAGAACAACAAGTTTTGATTCGTACTGCTTCAGGTTGCACCACAGTTTTTACATAATTCTGCTATTTTGCAATTCTCCTTTTATTCATTGTTGTATCTATCATTATAACTTATATTGTGCACTCTATGAGCTTCATGCAAACAAGGAATTTCATTGCAGCTTGATGTATATAACTATGAACTAACCTGAATTTGAATCTAGTAAGTGGCGACGTTCAGCTACTCAGATTGTACCAGATTTTCTGACGAAGGTTAAATCTATACTTCTATTCTCTGATCCTTAACTTGCCCTTATGCGCCTGTCCCACTTAGGCGATTTTTCAGCGGACTGCCGGCGACTGTCAAGGTGCCGGCAATCGCCTGAAAAACCAGCAACTGGAACAGCGACTGTCAGAGTGGATCACACACAAACACATCGCTTCCTTCACCAGTCCGTTATGCAGGCGGGGGACAGGGCAAGAGTGGTGAGCGCTGTCTAAAAAATGTACACAGTGTAAAGCCAAGGTGAAACAGGCACACACCGCGATGAACAGGAAGGTTGGCGCTGTAAAAAGACGGCTAAAGCACAGTGTACGGTTAGTCCTTTAAAAGAGAGGGGGAGAGGGGAGCGGGAGAAGGGAGAAGAAGAAGTGGAGACAGCTTTTAAGAAGCCAGAGATACACGGCTGTAAAGCTCGGCGGACATTTAACATTACCGGTCGGTTATCCTTGGTTCTGAAAACTACTGCTTTCCTTTTTTTTCCCCAATGAGCCAATGGAATTCACCGGTCAGCACCGGCTACAACCTATGAGAACCTCCGAGTACCTTTGACCTCCTGACAACCAATTAGGACCTCCTGGCGACCCACCTACGGCTCGAGAATTCTCGCTACTTTCCATGACGGCTTCATTCTAGTTGCCGCTAATTTTTCAACATGTTGAAAATTTCACGACAACCATAGTGAAGCCGCGACTAGTTCCCAAAATGCGGGAACTCCTCACGACCATGAAGGCGACTCCCCGGCAACCACCCGCGAACATGTGGCGACCATGTGGCGACTGCATTTGGATAGACGAATGGTCAGACAAAGGCCAGACATGAAAATACAAAAGGTGTGAGATAAGGATAGAAGAGGTCCTGATTGTGAGGCCAGAGGAAGGAATATAGGTGTGAGGAGAGGGGGAGGAGGAGAAATGGTACGGGTGTCAGGGGTTATGGGGAGAAGGCAGGAGAATGGGGTTGAGGGGGAAATATTGATCAGCCATGATTGAATGGTGGAATAGATTTGAGGGACCAAATGGCCTAATTCTGTTCCTATAACTTGTGAACGTGAAGTTCCCCTCCATTTATGCATTTCCTGTCACTACAACAGTCAGGAAAGTATAGAAGTGATTGTCATGCAATCTGTTGAGTAATATGAAGTAGTTGAATAGCGGACAAGCAGAGCATATAAATTTATACTTTTGCGGTCACTTCTGTCTGATGCTGCACAATGTGCATCTAATCTTTCTTCTAAAGTAAGCTATGTGTCAGGTTGAGTGAGAAGGTACCATCACTCTTGCTGGTTTGCTGCTCAGCTGCAGGCAAATGGGAGTTCCTGGTTATCCAAAGAAAAGGCAAAAGGTTGGGTAGAGTGAGCGTTTTACAAACTACAGATGGTATGATTGCACACATCTGAGCATTTTACACTATCTGCAGTTTGAATATCTGCAGTTTGAACTATTCATTACTATAGGCTGTGTTTTGAAAGAAAATGCTTTGTGCAAAAAAAGTTACCGGGGTAAGTTGTGAACAGGCTGTCATCTTTGATGGCCTCAACACTGGCATTGGCTACCTGTGACACTGTTACACAAATAGGCTTCATTATTTCCTCCGATGGAGATGAATATGCTCTAAATATTCTGCTGATGTAGGCACTGATTAAGAAATGATTTTAACTGCAGTAGAGAGTAAATTGTGTTAAGAGAATGATTTTCAATGCTTATGGATGACATATCTGTTATATTTGAATAGATGGCCGTGTTTGGAAATAGTGAGATGTGTATCAGTTGTAGAGTGGTGGGAAAAGTGTGAGGATTTCTGGGAATACATGAATGTCATGTTCTAATTGCTTTAAATTGTTGTTGAATGAGTCACAAGGATGCAGAGCAGAGAATGAAATGTAAAGTTAGTGGTACAATTGTTAGGAGAGAGATTCCATGATGTTTTCATCAGCTTAACCATATATGCAGGGCTCTCGCTTAACTCTTTTTCCCTGTTGCCAGCCGGGCAACCTTGGCAGCGTTTTAGGTTGCCAAATGACAGTTTAGGTGGTCATTTAAGATGGCTTGCATGACGCGTGCGATAATGTGCTCTGACGAAGTGCGTAGTTACCAGTCGGAATTATACTCAATGAAGCATTCACATATTATTTCTGCTTCAAATAAAGTCACAAACTAAACATTCACCAATCAAGACATGATATATCCCACCATGACATGCAGCAAAATTATAAGACAGTATCACAACTCTTTTTACACATTGCAATTAATGCAATTTCTATTAGTTCTTTTCACTTCCAAACAAAAAGGTGGTTGGATTATTCAGCATATGATCAACCTGTGTCAATAAATCCTGGACCATGGTAACATATATGCGTACGTATAGTTGTGAATGTTGCTCATTAAATAACTACAGTACTGATACTCCATAATAAGAGCATTGATTTGCCGTTAAAATGAATTCTGTAATAACGTGTCAACGGTAGCAGTGACAATCGAACACTGCGGTTTTAATGTTTCACGTGTTCACAAATAAAATTAATCCATCTTTATGGATTAAAACAAATAATAACATTGGGAATTAAAACACATTTGATTGCATTCCGTTATCAAACATAGTCAATGTTCGCTCTGAAGATATTTCCAGGACAATAGGGTCAGGGAGGGGGGTGTGTGTGAATCAGTGCGGGGTGGATAGATGGCGGGGAGGGGGGGGGGGTTTTAGAAGGCAGTCGATGTAGAATGGATGGATTAGTACGTGTTGGTTGGAGTAGGTAAAATTGTGAGGGGCGAGCACGGGGGATGTCAGTGGTGTTGAATGGGGGAGTTCAGAACGGGTTGGATGGGGGTAGACAAAAGTGCTGGAGAAACTCAGCGGGTGAGGCAGCATCTATGGAGTGAAGGAAATTGTCAACGTTTCGGGTCGAGACCCTTCTTCAGACTGTTCCCCCCATTCTTCTTGAATGGGAGGATCAGTACAGGATGGATGGGGGGGGGGGGGGAGATCAGCGCAGGATGATTGGGGGGGGGGGGGGGTCAGGACAGTGTGGAACGGAGGGTCTGTGCAGGATGAATGGGGAATCACTACAGGATGAATGAGGGGAAGGTGCAGGGTAAATGGAGGGTGGGTCAGTACGGGATGAATGTGTGGATTAGTACAGGATGGATGGGGGATCAGTACAGGATGGATGGAGGAGAAGTGCAGGATGGATGGGAAAGGGGTAAGTACAGGGTGAATTGGGGAACCAGTGTAGGATGGATGTGGGGGGGGGGGGGGTGGCGGGGAGGGGAGCACAGGGGATGTCAGTGAGGACTGAATAGAGGCGGGAATGGGGATCAGTGCGGGATGTAGAGGAGGGGTCCCAGGATAATGGGGGTGGAGGGGGCGTACCAGAGAGAGAGAGAGATAGAGAAGGGGGGTGAGGTATGGAGGAAGGAGGGTCAGCGCTCCTCGACAAAATCGCCCTGCTGCCTTGGCCGTTGGGAATTCCTCGCCACTGCCTCCCTCCTCCGCCAGCCAACAGCAAGGTGCGGGGCCGAGCGGTGCAGCTCAAAGATCCTATAGCTATAGGATCTATGGTGCAGCTGCTTCAGAAGTGTCGGAGCGAATGACGGGTCCCGCACAGCAGCGGCAGCAGCGGCTCCATCTCCTCCTCCTCCCTGATAGCGGCCGCTGCTTGCAAACCCACTAACGGCGATAACCGCTTTTTAAAAAAAACCCTCCCGCACGCCGAGGCCGGGAGGTGGGAGGGAGGGGGAGGCCTCGGCGTGCGGGAGGGTTTTTTTTTTAAAGCGGTTATCGCCGTTAGTGGGTTTGTCAGGGCGGGCGGGGAGCGGGAGGAGGAGGAGATGGAGCCACTGTAGCTGTTCGGGGCCCGTCATTCGCTGCGACCCTTCGTCACCCCGCACCTAGTATCTTTCCCACGCAATACAGTCGTCACCTCCGACACAAAATGTTGCGTTCCTTTTCTCCAGAGATGCTGCCTGACCCTGCGGAGTTACTCCAGTTCTTTGTGTCTGTCTTCGGTACAAACCAGTATCTGGTTGCCAAGCCGGGCAAAATGACTCGGTGTTTAGGTTGCCTGGAGGTGCTTTGAGTGGTCTGTGGCACCCGGGCAACCGTTAATTTTGAGCCCTGATATGTGAGATCATTAAAACATTTTGCTGCAGCCTTCATATCCTTGAAACTTAATTCTTAATGTTGATCCTGATTATGACTCAAACATCTGTTTGATTATTTATTTGAGGACTTAACGGGCATTACTGGTGGTGACTTTCTTTTGCAGGTGTCAAACTTTACACTTTGATAACCAAGGTGTCCAAAGTCATTTCTGAAAATCAGGGCACCAACTCTAATCCATTCTCTGTCATGGTTTCCTCCATGAATCCAAAACCTAAAAAATAGTTTCTCCGCCAGTTTCAGGCAATAAGCGCATCATTTTTATGAGATGCAAGCATGGCTTCAATCAACACCTTATAATAACAACTGGTACTGGCCACTCATTAATTTGGATCCTACGAATATATGCTAATACAATAAACTTAATGGTTTGCATTCTTAGAAGCTGAAATCTCAAGAGTGAGGTAGGCTCATGAATTTTGAGTATATCTTGATTTCGGGCAAACAAGCCTGGGATAATCTAACATCATAATCCGAGCAGAGACACAAAAAGCCAGAGCAACTCAGCGGGACAGGCAGCATATCTGGAGAGAAGGAATGGGTGACGTTTCGGGTCGAGACCCTTCTTCAGATCATAATCCGAGCATACATTTTACAGCACCATCCAGTTTCTCCCTCTAAAAGTTCACAGCCTTTTCAAATAATTGAGATTGATTCACGCAAGATGTTGCAAAGTCTCGCAACAGTCAGTTGCAAGACAAACTGAGCCTTAAGACATTAACATCACCTATTCCAGCTTCCAAACCTTCTTTTCTACAATGCACATCACACAAGAGAATTGTTTCTTTCTGAAGTCCACACTACCATTGTACATTCTATTTATGAAGATTGAATATAAGCCATTTGTTTTTATACTTGTTTTTCCTCCTTTTGATTTTACCATGTACCCTAGGTACATGCCCAACCCTTATTTGTTAAACTCAGACCTTGGGTGTACATAGCTGACCAATTTGAACTGTTGACCTATATATGCTATTTATTTGCATTTCCAAATTTATTGAGGGACATTTTTGACTTTTTTCTTTCTCGATTGCAACTGATGTACAGTCTGATAATGGCATTTAATCCTAGAATTTAGCAGTATTTTTGATGCATATAAATCCTCACTCCAACTGCCTAATTAAGCCTCAAAGTAGGCAACAAATGTGCAATCAACCCCCGAGGCTACAGATGATGTTACCAGATGATTCCACTTATACCCAGATTTTGCATATATCACTTTTGCAGCTCTTTGTTCTTCTGAGAATTCTATAACACCCATGAAAATTAAACGAATGACTCAGATGCTACACTTCATGGGCATTAAAACTTCAAAGGACGTGCTGTGTGACAAAAAGGGGTGCTGTCTGGATGATCACTGATCATAGTGCTTTGACTGAGATAAATGTGTACCATATCCATTTGGTAACTCCCAGATTACAATATCTATTTTATAGCACCTGCATGCCATTTGTGCTATTGTACTGCAAACTTTACAGGCCTAGCCAAAAAAAAACAAAGTAACTGACATTCAAATACACATTGTTTAATTCTTCTTTAATTCTACTGCTTCTTAAGCTGCTCATTTGGAAGGCTTCCTGGGCCCCATTATAGTAATGATATACTATTGCATTGTCCTGTGGAGTGTCTGGAAATTGGTAAACATCTGTGATTCTCCACACGGTGAACTTCCAGCCTTATTTGTGTCATAAAAGAGAAGGGAAAGATAATCAGAAGTGACAATTTATGTGGTTCTTGAGAACTTTTCACATATCTATCAGAAGATAGCAAAGTATGCCTGTTTTTCTATTCACTCAACATGGCTTTCTTGAATAGCAGGGCGACATTTGATATTGAGAAATGCAGGAGAAATCAGAACTGATATCTCTGTAGCGATGTCATAAAACATTAAGCTATAAGGCATCACGGCTATGGGATCCGTCAAATCAGTCCCATTAAACTTTGTATTCCATTAAAATTCTAATTTATTTAACTTCTTAATGCTTATTACATCCTTGTTATTGATTAAATGATTTTTAGTGTCTTCTGTTGAAATTATTTGTTTAACGATGTTTAATTTGTCTAATATTAATTAATAGTCGATTCTGTGTCCAACTTTCCATAATTGCTCGCATCCTCCTGCAAGGGAAGCATTATCACTTTGTACAAATCTTTCTTATCAATTTTTCTTGCATACCACAAGAATATTATATATTCCATATTTGCATTTTTTGCAAGTTGACTTCATTTCTTTTCTCTTTCCATCAATTTCTTCATCAACCTGCTGAATTCAAGTAATTCACAGGCTTATTGTTCTTTTTGGCATATTTGCATCCTCTTTTAATCACATACTATATTTAACTTTTCCCGTAGTCAAAAGGGGAACACTCTCCCGATGGGAGCTTTATTCCTCAGGGGAATATATATTCATTGTGAATAATGAATTATTTATTTGAATGATTGCCTTTGCTTATCCAATGGTATATCATTTAATTTAGTTCCCAATCTACCTAGTTTGCCTTAATTAAATTTAAGATCCTCTTTTCATTCTCAACTAAATCACTCTCAAAGTCAATCTAAAATTCTATCATAAACATTCTCCAAATTTTTAAAAACAACAAGGTTATTAATAACTTAGTACCATTGCCCTGTTGACTAGTCAGTCTCTTGAGATGCTGATTTGGGTAACACTTTGAATATATTCAGTAAATTTGCACTGCACACTATTGCTTCAAATTTGGTTTGCCCAATATAAAGGATTAAAGTCTCCCAGGATTATTTATTTTAGACACACTCCTCTAATCTCATTTATTTATACCATGCGCAGTACCGTAGCTACTATTAAGTAGCCTATAAACTAATTCCATCAGAGTATTCTGCTGCTTATTTCTTAATTCTATCCAAACTGATTATTGATTTTCTCGGTTAAGATCATTTATTTTTATCATCTTCATCCTCCATTGTCATTGGGCAACCCCAGCTCTCTTTTTGATTTTCCCAAAGCCATCTAAAAGTCAAGTACCCTGAAATCATTTATTTCTAACCTTGTTCATAGCAAATATATCTCCATATTTGCTCTTCGATCAAGAGGGTTTGTTTTCAATTGTACAATTACTTGGTCTTCTTTGTTTTGAATGTGTTATATGCTTGGATATATTGTGTTAACAGTATTACTTTCCATTGATACAAAAACAAAATACTGCAAACGCTGGAAATCAGAAAGAAAAGTTCAGTTCAAGGGGCAAGGCAGGACTTGTGTAGAAAGAATTAGTTAAAATTTCAGCTCATTGACTTTTTACCAGAACTAAGAAAGGGCATAGGTTTAAGGTGAGAGAGAGAGATTTCATGGAAACCTGAGGGGTATGTTTTTCACACAGAGTCCGGAGGGTATATGGAACAAGCTGCCAGAAGAAGTGGTAAAGGTGGTAACGATTACAAAGTTTGGACAGGTTCATAGATGGGAAGGAACTGACGTGACAGTGATATTCCATGGCACTGAAGGGTTATGTCTCTGGCTTTTTTTCAGATCAATGCCAAAGTTAAAAAGTACATTTGTAATTTGCAGTGAGTGGATCAGTGTTATAGGAAGGGTCAGATGCTCTTTGTTCAAGTAGAATGTTTATTACCTCTTTGTGCTAGGTAAAGATCACCAGGTAACATGAACATGGGAATTTTCAATGATAGCAAACTTTGCAATAGTACAAGAAATGCTCAGGAAACAAAAGAAATATTAGTAAATTAGTAATATTAATAGAATTTTAGCACTTGCGATTTGCAAAGGTTTCTTTGATAGCAGCTCCCAGATCTCCAATCTCTACCACCTAAAAGGGAAAGTCAGCATGTACTTGGGGACACCTTTACGTGCTGGTTCACCACCAAGTCAGACATTATCCTGATTTGGAAGAACGCCAGCGTTATCACTGGATCAAAATCTTGGACTCTGAACTGAATGTCTTCATTACAGGGGCTGCAGTAACTCAGGAACATATTTCCCTACCACCTTGTCAAAAGCAAATGACACAGGTAGTAAACTGTATCCTTGCCAGTGACACCATCATGCCAGGCCTGAATAAAAATAATTCAGTCATCAGATAATTGTGAATCTCAAGTGGTTATTCCTGGTTAAATCCAATTCCTTACTCCCTGCAGGTATAATAACTGAAATACCAGAGGGCCCTCTGATTATCTATCTCTTCTTTGTTTCTATACTTTTACCTAGAACCACATAAAACTAAAGTGCAGAAAAGATGTAATTGGCCTAATTGGTTCATGGCAATAATTATACTTCGCAAGAGCATCCTCGGTATAGGAGCATTAGAGGTCCTTCCGCAGTTGTACAGGGTCCTCGTGAGACCACACCTGTAGTATTGCGTGCAGTTTTGGTCTCCTAATTTGAGTAAGGACATTCTTGATATTGAGGGAGTGCAGCGTAGGTTCACGAGGTTAATTCCCGGGATGGCGGGGCTGTCATATGATGAAAGAACAGAGCGACTGGGCTTGTATTCACTGGCATTTAGAAGGATGAGAGAGGACCTTATAGAAACATATAAAATTATTAAGGGATCGGACACGCTAGATGCAGGAAACATGTTCCCGATGCTGCGGGAGTCCAGAACCACGGCCCACTGTTTAAGAATAAGGTGGAGGCCATTTAGAACTGAGTTGAAGAAAAACGTTTTTGCACAGAGTTGTGAATTTATGGAATTCGCTGCCTCGGAAGCTGAGGCTGAATCTGGCTGATTCACTGGATGCATTCAAAAGAGAGTCGGATAGAGCTCTTAGGGTTAGCGGAATCAAGGAGTATGGGGAGAAGGCAGGAACGGGGTACTGATTGTGGATGATCAGCCATGATCACATTGAATGGCGGTGCAGGCCTACTCCTGCACATTTTGTCTGTGTATCTACTGTATGTATCTATGTACTTCATTAAACCATTTCAGCTTGTCCTAAGTCAATATACTGGGCCACCATGTTTATTTTACACCAATGCCGTTTTCAAAATAATAAAAAAATATCTTCATATCCTGGTACAGGAGAACCTTGGCCTGCAGATGAAACACAGAATCTTAAAGATTAGACTGGATCTATACAGTCGGCTGCAGTACAATATAACAGGAAAACCAATCAGCAAAAATTATCTTAATTTAAATAACATCACTGTTTTTTGATCCTGGATATTGAAAGGCTCTTTGGTAAACATATGCACAATTGAACAAAGCTATCAGAAAAAAAATGATGGGTTCCAATTCTTGCTAACAGATTCATGACTGAAGTCCCTTTAAGGACAAATCTGTCTGCATGAAATTTACAGTCACCTCTTTCTGGGCCACACTATTTCTTCTATTGGGACTCTGACCAGACTACTGTTGGGATCCCAGCACATTGGCATTGCGGCTACACTCACAGAGCAGCTTTGACAACTAATCAGGCACAACCCTCAAGTTCACTGTTCAAAGCTGTCATTGTTAGTGAATGGTATGATATCATTGGCACTCAATGACATGCGCAACATTCAGCTGCATTTATGATATATCAAATATAAAAATATTGTACAAGAGACATTAAAGTTACTACACATACACACTTAAAATATTTAAAGATATTTAAAGTAACTAAATCAGTATAAAAAAAACGTATTCTTCTCCTATAACCCTACTTCACCCATCCATTTCTATCGGAACACAATACATTTGCCTGGTACAACCTGTCGCAAGTTGAGAGTAAAGCATAGTGGTATGGGCAAGTTTGGGACAATGCTTGAGATGTGACATTCATGGAGAAACAAGAGTAAGTCCCAACATGCACATTGGTGTGGATCAGAAGATCTGATCTATTACTTCCATTAACTATTTCCCAGTCAGTGGCAGCTCCATAGATCAATGTAAGAAGGGAACAAAGGTGATCAATGCTTGAGATAATTGATATATGTTGAACTAGACTAAGTGGGACCCGTTGGGTCCCAGCATCATACAGGAGGGCTGGTCACCAACGCAATATTCCACCTCTCCACCAATTCCAATATTACTCGCCAGTGGGGGGGCTTTCTGTTGCGCTAGTATGGGTGTTGCGGGCCAAAGGTACTGGTTTCCAGAGGGCTAGTTTAGACATTGTGGGCCGAATGGATTCTTGGGCTAGCAGCCAACTGTTGCAACGATTTAAAAAGCCATGCCAAGGCAAACAATTTGGCTGCAGCCACCCGCAACCAAAATTCATTTTGTGTACACAAACTTTTTTTAAAAAGGCGAGGCAAACAATTGGGGAGCAGCCACCTGACAACCAAAATTCATTTTGTGAACACAAACTTTTTAAAAAGGCGAGGCAAACAATTGGGCACAGCCGCCTGACAACCAAAATTCATTTTGTGAACACAAACTTTAAAAAAGGCGAGGCAAACAATTGGGTAGCAGCCACTTTACAGCCGCATCGAGGGGACTCACCGTGGAGTAGACGTGCGTTCAGTGTTATTCGCAGCTCAGAGAGCCGTGACCCTCTCGCTTCCTGGGTCTGGGTTTTATAAAACTTCTGGGTTTTATAGTCTCTCCCCCCTGCTGCCAGCGGGGGCAGCAGAGAGAATGGCAAATCTTTTTAAAACATTAATATCTCTCTGATTTGTCATCGATGGGAAAAATCCTCCGGTCCCGGAAGGCGTAGGAGGGCTCTGAGCGAAGTGGCCAAAAATGACGGCCGTAAGTGGCGGCGTTCTCTCGGATATCGCAGCACAGTGGGCCAAAAGCTGTCAAGATCAGACTTTTAGTAATATAGATGGATAGGTGGTAAACATATGTTGGGGATGAAGAGGGAGAGCAGGACTTTTCATTAATATGAATGTGGTTAACTCATGGCTAGACAAGTGATAATGCAAGGAAATGTATATACAGGAAGCAGTGGTATATCTATAACGTGCTGATATGAAGAGTAATATATGTGAATATATAGGTGAATATGCCACTATAGTCACATTTCCTGATCTGATGAGAACATTAAACTGCTTGAGGTACGGAATCGAGGAGCTTATTTATGTTTCTGGCAGGCTTCTTCCTCAAGGAATATGATATTACTACATCTTCATCCTTCTTCAGCATGATACTGAGTGATCTATTAAACTGAAGGACACCTAGTTCATTTACACACGAGTCAAAGAGTCATACAGTGCAGAACCAGATGCTATTGCCCACCATGCTCTTATCCCCTCCGTGTACATCAAATCAAGTCAAGAGTGTTTTATTAATAATAATAATAATAATAAATTTTATTAAATGGGCGCCTTTCAGACATCTCAAGGACACCTTACATAGTAATCGGAATAACATATAATCGGAATATAACAAGTAATAAAGACATCACAGAGACACAAATTAAAAACAGAATTCAATCCAAAAACAGAAAATCAAAAACACAGTGTGAAGAGAGAGCAGCGGCAGCCAAAGCGCGCTAGCGTCCACTCTCTCTTCACGGCAGCCATCTTGGACACAGACCTACAGGACTACAATTAGACAAAAAAATCATCCCCCCACAGTGGATAGCACTGTGAGGGAAGGCACAATGTCCAGTCCCCATCCCATGTTCACCACAAAGTCAGGCCTATTGAGGCCACCGCAATTGCCTCTACGGAGGCCCGATGTCCCTGGCTGTTCTAACCGGGTGGTCTTGCCCCGGCGTCGGGAGAGTCCTTTCGGCAGCTGGGCCACCTGGAACGGCCGCTTCCTGGTTGGAGCCCGCGGCTGCCAAAGCCGACAAGGCCGCGCCGGTTTGGAGCTCCCAGGCTCCCGATGAAAAAGTCGGCGCCGCCTCTCCACACTGCCGCCTCTCCGCACTGCCACCTCGCCGCACTGCCGCCTCTCCGCACGCCGCCTCTCCGCTCCGCAGACCCGCAGCCCGGAGATGTTGCTCTCGGCGGTCCAGCTCACCAGAGCTCCAGCGCGGCGACCCAGGCAAGGCATCGCCCGTTCCACTCCGCTCCGCTCCAGCGCTCCAACACTGTGCCGCCACCGAGGCCGAGGTGCTGGGCGGTCCCCGCCAGGAAACGGCGCTCCAAGCCCGCTGGTAGGCCACGATGACGGGTCGACGGGCAGCCCGGAGAAAAGGCTGCCACACCGACCAGGTAGGGACAGAAAAATATAGTTACACCTACCCCCCCACATTAAAAAAGACCATATTCCCTACAAACAAAAAAACAGGACTCACTAAAAACTATTAAAAAAACGAATTTAAAACAGACGGCTGCTGGCTAGCAGCCGTTCACCAAGATGGCTCCTCCCCAAAAGGAGGATTTTTATTGTCATATGTCCATTGGGACAGTGAAATTCTTACTTGCTGCAGCACAACAGAATATGTGAATATGTAAACATAGTACATAACGGGTGAGGAGAAAAAAAAGAAAAAGTTCAATTAATAACAAACATAGTGCAATAATAATATAGTCTTTTGCTGTTGAGAGCTCAGAGCTTATTCGTTGTTGTGTTTAATAGCCTGATGGCTGTAGGGAAGAAGCTGTTCCTGAACCTGGACGTTACAGTTTTCAGGCTCATGTACCTTCTTCCTGATGGCAATGGTGAAATGAGTGTGTGGCCAGGATAGTGAGGGTCTTGATGATTTTGACTGCCTTTTTGATGCAGTGACTACAATAGATCCCTTTGACGGAGGGGAGGTCAAAGCCGGTGATGGACTGGGCAGTGGTCACAACTTTTTGTAGTCTTTTTCGCTACTGGACGCTCAAGTTGCCGAACCAAGCCACGATGCAACCAGTCAGAATGCTCTCTACCGTGCACCTGTAGAAGTTTAGGAGAATCCTCTTCGACGTGCCAAATCTCTATAATCTTCTCAGGAAGTAGAGTTGCTGATGTGCTTTCTTTATAATTCCATTGGTGTTCTGGGTCCAGGAGAGATCTTTGGAAATATGCACACCCAGGAATTTGAAGTTTTTGACCCTCTCCACCATTGTCCCATTGATGTGAACAGGATTGTGGGTCCTCATCCTTCCCCTACCAAAGTCCACAATCAGTACATTGGTCTTACTGATGTTGAGAGCCAGGTTGTTGTGCTGGCACCATTTGGTCAGTCGGTCGATCTAACGTCTATACTCTGACTCGTCCCCATCTGTGAATCGTCCCAACAACAGTGGTGTCATCGGCAAACTTGATGATGGAGTTCGCACTATGTCCGGCTACGCAGTCATGTGTATAGAGTGAGCAGAGTAGGGGGCTGAGCACGCAGCCTTGAGGTGCTCCCATACTAATTGTTACTGAGGATGAAGTGTTTCTGCCAATTCAAACAGAATGTGGTCTGTGGATGAGGAAGGCGAGGATACAATTACAGAGGGATGCGCAGAGACCCAGTTCCGTGAGCTTGGTAACCAGCTCGGAAGGTTACCAAGTTGGTTACCAAGAGTTGGTCAATTATTTCAGATGTGCCTTTAAAGAATGTTGTTGATATTAAGTAATATGCTTATTGTCAGTATACTCAGGCCATTGGTCTGCTGACGTAGATGATATTATGCCCAATTTAATATACAACACACAATGCAGTTTCCTGTACAGTGGGATACCCTTTGGATGTAAAAAAAAACAAGAACATTCAGACTTTTATTATACGTTGCTTTTTTCTATCTGTGGAACTCTCCGTGATATAATGTCTCTTTTTCTACCTCAGGTTCTTAGAATGTTTATAAACCTACATGTATTTTTTTTAAATCATATTTGCTCTGAGCAATCACTAAGGTCAAGGTCTGAAGAAGGGTTTCGGCCCGAAACGTTGCCTATTTCCTTCGCTCCATAGATGCTGCTGCACCCGCTGAGTTTCTCCAGCTTTTTTGTGTAAGGTCAAGAACTAAGCTGGTATAAATCTCAGAGTACAGTACATATGTGAATATTTTTCTCCTCAAATCATCTTCAGAATGTAATGAATTGTGATGAAAAATGCCGACTGAAGTGTATAAATTAGTAATTCAAAATGTTTGTATGTTATTTAAAGAAATGTTAATTTTCTGCAGCTGCCAGTTTTTTTTCATTTGCTAAAATCATGCAGAATGGCAAGGTATATTTTTCCTGACAACAACTATGGATAAATGATGTTACAGTTTGTAACGTTACTTCCTTAAATAAATTAAAATGGATTAGAATTGTGACCTTGAATTAAATTAAGGGATACTTGTGTACATGCTTAATCTACTTAACTAAAATTACTCTCATTATTTTTGAAGTATTAATTTATTTAAGGTGTTTAAATTCACTAACATAGCAGTGAACATAGATTTCTAAGTTTTTCTTGGTATATATCCAAGGTCCTATATTCTTGATTATATAATTTATTCATAATATTAAATTGGTAAAATTCTGATGTGATATTAAATTTTGTGATTATATAATTGAGTTTCACGCGTAATAGTTGCAGAGAATGAACAATTAAATATCAGTTGGGAAAACAACAAATTATTGGAGTTCCCTCACAATAATACAATAAATTATAGTGAAACATAATTTGATAACAGTGGTGAATCTTATGTTTTCATACATTTGACATTTGTGGAAAGTGTTTCATACCTATGTTTAGGGCTACTTAAGATTAATATTTGTGTGCCGTACCAAAAGAGTCAGCTCATTGAAAGTAAATACCAGTGAAGGTTTCAGTAGGGTGTTACAGCATGGATCAAGGCTAAGATTATTGGAATGCCAGTTTCATCCATTTTCTAGCCTTTTGCAGATTTTTCTTATTATTCATGCCTCCTTTCCTCCTTTCCTACTACTTTGCTTATTTTTTAAAAATCTAAAATTTCCTACTCTCAACGGAAGGTACTCAATTCCACAGATACAGCTTGACCTATTAATTCTTACCACCAGTTCAGCTTTTTTCAGCTTTCTAGCTTCCATCGTCCTAGATTTTGTATTCATGTCTTCAAATTGTCACACTGACTCACATTTCTTTGGCCACTGCATCAATGACTCTTAATCTCCTTATTGCTCCTCATCCCGCAATCTCTCAAAGGTTCCTAAAATCATAACCCTCAATCTCTACAATCCATCCATGTTCCTTTGCTTCCCAATCTTTATAAATGTGCTCAATTGATATATTTTCCTAAACCTAATCTTCCTGAGCCTTCAATAAATACCGTCCACTTTTCTTAGAACCCCATTGATGTTATCCTTGCTTGATGTTTTCCTTGCATGCCTCTCCCTTCTTTTCCCTATCATCCCAGGAATAAACTGGTACCATAGTCTACCTATTCCCAATGGTTAACCATTCCTCTAATATTGGGATTGGTTTATTATTTTCACAAACTACGGTGAAAAACGTTTTGCTTGCTACCGAGGCAGATCATGCCACACATAAGTGAAAACATGCCATATTTGACTATAACAGGTAGTGCAAAAAGAGAAAGGAAATAGAGTGCAGATATAGTGTTATAACAACAGAGAAAGTACAAATGTAACAACATTACATCTCCACTTTAGCACCATTAATGCAGGTTGTGTTGTGTACTCCAATCCACTTCCTTATGTCGATGGCCAGCTCCTTCCTTTTGCTGGTATTGGAGGAGAGATTTTTGATTTGACGCAACTACTAAGCTCTCTACTTTCTTCCTGTACTCCTTCTCATCATTGTTCAAGATCCGGCCCACTAAGTAGGTGTCATCTGTATACTTGTAAATGGAGTTAGAGCAGAAATTGCATGCATAGTCGTGAGGGTACAGGGGAGTAGTAATGAGCTGAGGATGCAGCCTTGTGGGGCACTGGTGTTGGGAATTATCGTGGAGGATGTTTTATCATTTATCCTTACCGATTGTGGTCAACCTGTCAGGCAGTCAAGGATTCAAATGCAGAACGAGGTTTTGAGGTCTAGGTTCAGTAGCTCGCAAATGAGTTTAATTAGAATCATAGTGTTGAAGAGAGAGCTATAATCAATAAATGGGAGTCTGATGTATGTGTCCTTGTAATCCAGATGTTCCAGGAGTGAGGGCCAGGGAGATGATGTCTATCGTGGACTAGTTGCGGCAGTGGGTGAATTGCAGTAGATCTAGGCTGTCTGGGAGTTAATGTGCACAATGACCAGCCTCTTGAAGCACTTCATGATGGTGTGTGGTTGTCATTATTAGCATGCTACCTTATTTTTCTTTGGTACTAGGATGATGGCACATGGGTCTTAGTGATCTTACATCATGGCACAAGGGTCTTAGTGATCTTCTTAAAGCAAAGACAATCTGTAATCAGGCTTTATTGTCAAAACAATAGTGCTTGATAGAAATAATTTTTTCTGCATTCCCTTAACACGAAGCTATTACTGCCACTTTTCCCTCCCCATTCTCACATTCATATCAGGGCCAGTTTTTCTAAGTTTTTCCAGTGTCTTGGTTATGAATGGAAAATAAATTAGGAGTTTCTATACAAGTTAAAAATAATAATTTTAATGTGACATTTCATCTTTTCAGTCAATATTTTTGATCTGATCATCAATATTCCACCCCTACTTCAATAAAGTGATTTGCAGGACTGTATTTGTTTATAAAAATGTAGTCTGTTGAGGAATTCCTCTGATTAGTATTGCAATGTAGTATTGAATAGTGCCTCACCAGCATACAGCGATGAAGTCTTTGCATTAGTTTAGTTGAAAACATTCATGCTTTAGACAGAAGGCTGTGGTTCAAGTCTTCTCCCAAGTAGAAATTAAGAATCTCAATGAAGTCCATGTAAATTTCATCTTGGCTGGGCCAATATTGACCTATGTTTTGTCTATATTTGTCTATTAAAATACCGTTTTAACATAATATTTTTAAAAGACAAAATGCACAAAATGGATATAATTGTGATAAAGTTCTGACCGAATAATTTCCTTAAACATTGTGTCTTTGAACAAGACATCTACTGATTAAAATTGTAATTTCTGTAAATCTGACAAGGCAAACATTTAGCTAATTATCATTTTTTTAATAGCTTTTCACTGCCCAACTCTATTCCTAAGGTTCAGCAGATGCTATTAAATTTCACCTCATAGATATACTGTTATGACATGTAATAACTACTTGAATATAAAGGGGATTAATAATTTAAAAGGAGTTAACAAATTAGACCCATCATTAAAAAAGAGGCTTCAAACCATTCACATAAAACTCAGTCGAAGGTAATGCTCTGTTCTTATGATAAAGAATTACCGCATTAATTCTGCAAAGTGAACTTATTGCTCCTATTCATCTCTTAAATCCCTGGAGCATGTGAAGACAAGAAGACTAGAAATGATAATGGCAATATTTAAAGCATCATGGTTTGAATATTTTAGGTCATAAACAATTTCACATTTGAGCTCTTCCTAGTAATTTCACCACAAATAAGATTAATAAGAATGTTCTTACTTATTTGTTAGTTCTAACATTATATTTAATAGTGCCCTGTAATTAGCAGAGGATGGAATGGAATGGTCATTTCTGTTTCTTAACATTCTCTGAAAATGTTGCATAAGTGGCTCAGCAGTAGAGTTGCTGTCTTACAGTACAAGAGACCCGAGTTCCACCCTGACCACTTGGGCTGTCTATATGGAGTTTGTACCTTTTTCCTGTGACTGCGTGGGTTTTCTCCGGGGCTCCGGTTTCGTCCCACGAAGGAAGACATGCAGGTTTGCAGGTTAATCGGTTTCTGTAAATTGTCCCGTGTGTGTGGGATTGAACCAGTACATGGGTGATTACTAGTCGGCATGGACTAGGAGGGCTGAAGGGCTTGATTTCATGCTGTATCTCTAAACAAAAGTGTTCTTCACATTCCTAATATTGTGCGACCCATCTCTGATACCTAACTATGAAACAAGGAACCGCCTGCTCTGCCTCAACTCTTGCGGAGCTCTTGAATGCTGTGGGATTTTTATGTTTTCTTTTAACCATGTGAAGCAAAGATTAAAAATATGCAACTGTAAAGGCAGGCCATTATGTACGAGGGTTTTGGCTTATTATCTGTAACACTTTTACCAAATTACTTAAAACTATGTTTGTGTTTTTCATGGTGATTTAAAGTCAATTGATTATGGCAATTAGTTTAGTTAGTTCAGTTTAGTTTATTGGCACGTGCACCAAGGTACAGTGAAAAGCTTTTTTGTTGCATCCTATCTAGTCAGCGGAAAGACTATACATGAGTACAATCAAGCAACCCACAGTGTATAGATATCTGATAAAGGGAATACAATGCAATACAATACAATATGGTTTATTTGTCACATTGCACATAAGTGCAAGTGAAATGAATATGTCAGCAGCGGTACAATTATAAAGAACACACACAAAAACACAATAAAAATTTAACACAAACATCCACCACAGCATTCATCACTGTGGTGGAAGGCACACAATTTGGCCAGTCCTCCTCCATTTTCCCCCGTGGTCGGGACCTCAACCCTCCGCAGCCGTTGCTGCGGGCGTCCAGATGGTAAAAGGACAAGGTACAAGTCCAGGTAAGTCCAGAGTCGGCTCTTCCCCACCGGAGACCGCGGCTTTAAGTTGGTGTAGGCGCAGGCCGGCGGCCGAAGATTTAAAGTCCCCACCGCGCCGCAGCCAGAAGCACCGCAGACCGCAGGGCCGGCGGTCGAAGCTCCCCTCCAGGGGTGATGGTAAGTCGCCACCGCGCCCGCGGTAGAAGTTGGCCGCGGGCCGGCCGATGGAGCTTCTTCTTCCCCCCGGGTCCCCCACGAGGGATCCCGGGCTGCAGACGCCGCGCCAGCTGGAACTCTGCAGACCGCGGCTTCAGGCTGCCGGCTGCCGCGGGCCAGCGAAACGGAGCGCTCCCCTCCAGCGAGCCCCAGCGAGGGCTCACCCGCTCCACGCCGAGAGTCCGCGCTGCGCCCGCCGCTGAAGCCCCGGGGCGCATCTCCGGGAAAGGCCGCGCCGATCCTTGCTGTAAGGCCACGGGAGAGGCGACCTGGAAAAAGTCGCCCCTCACCCCCCCACACCACCCCCCACACAAACCACACAAAGAAACATTAAAAACATACTTCAAAACATACTAAAAAAATAAAAAAAGTTGAAAAAACTAACGCGCTGCTGACAGGGCTGCCGCCATTGCAGCGCCCCCACTGACCATATGACAGCGAATCATGTTTAGTGCAAGATAAAGTCTAGAAAAGTACTATTGAAGATAGTCCAGGGGTCTCCAGTGAGGTAGATGGTAGTTTATGGGCCTGTCCCACTTAGGCGATTTTTCAGGCGACTGTCAAGTTGCCGCCAGTCTCCTGAAAAACCAGCAACTGGAATGGCGACTGTCAGAGTGGAACACATACACACATCGCTTCCTTCACCAGCCCGTTATGCAGGCGGGGGCTAGGGCAAGCGGGGGGAGTGCTGTCTGAGTGAAATTCACACAGTGCAAAGCCAAGGGGATACCGCTATGAACAGGAAAGTTGGCGCAGTAATTAAGACGGCTAAAGCACAGTGTATGGTAAGTCCTTTAAAAGATGTGGGGAGAAGTGGGGAGAGGGGAGAGAAGGAGGGAGAAGGAATGGAGACAACTTTTAAGAGTCCAGAGATACACAGCTGTGAATAGACAATAGGTGCAGGAGGAGGCCATTCGGCCCTTCAAGCCAGCACCACCATTCAATGTGATCGTGGCGGACTTTCAAGCTCGGCAGACATTTAACATTACCAGTCGGATATCCTTGGTTCTGAAAACGACTACTTACGTATTTTTTCCCCAATGAGCCAATGCAATTCACCGGTCAGCACTGGCTACAACCTACGAGAACCTACAACCTCCTGGCAACCCACGAGGACCTCCTTTCGACCCACCTACTGCAAGAGAATTCTCGCTACTTTCCATGGCGGCTTCATTCTAGTCGCCGCTAATTTTTCAACATGTTGAAAAATTTGCAGCGACCATAATGAGGCCGCGACTAGTCCCCAGAATGCAGGAACTCCTCACGACCATGAAGGCGACTCCTCGGCAACCACCCACGAACATGTGGCGAGCATATGGCGACCATGTGGCGACTGCATAGTCTTCTGCAGTTGCCTAAAAAGTCGCCTAAGTGGGACATGCCCATAAGGACCACTCTCTAGCTGATAACAGCTGGGGAGAAACTCCCTGAATCTGGAGGTGTGCATTTTCACACTTCTGTATCACTTGCCTGATGGGAGAGTGGAGTAGAGGGAGTGTGCGGGAAAGACTCGTCCTTGATTATGCTGCTGGACTTGCCGAGGCAGCGTAAAGTATCGATGGAGTCAATGGAAGGGAGATTAGTTTGCATAATGGTCTGGACTGAATCCACAATTCTTTGCAATTTATTGCGGTCTTGGATGGAGCTGTTCCCAAACCATGCTGTGATGCATCCCGATAAAATGCTATCTATGGCACATCTGTAGAAGTTGGTGAGAGTTGCTGGGGATGGGTGGCATGGTGGCGCAGCAGTAGAGTTGCTGCCTTACAGCGCCAGACACACGGGTTCGATTCTGACTCCAGATGCTTGTCTGTACAGAGTTTGTACGTTCTCCCCGTGACCTGCGTGGGATTTGTCTGGGTGCTCCAGTTTCCTCCAATTCTCTAATGCCGCACTGGTTTGTGGGGTAATTGGCTTGGTATAATTGTAAATTATCTCCAGTATGTGTAGGATAATGTATATGTGCGGGGATCACTGGTCAGCACAGACTTGGTGGGCGAAGGGCATGTTTCCACAATGTATCTCTAAACTAAACCAAAATAAACGGAACTAAATCAAAATCATCTAAGCAAGCCGAACTTCCTAAGCTCTTTAAGGAAGTAGAGGCGTGGTGTGCTCTCCTGGCCATAGCTTCGATATGACTAGTCCAGGCCAAGTTGCTGGTTATATTTACTCCTATGAACTTGAACCTTTCGACCATCTCTACTTCAGCATCGTCAATGTATACTGGGCTCTGCTTTGTTTCCTGAAGTCACTATCTCCTTTGTCTTGCCGACATGAGAGAAATCAATATCAATCAATCAATATCAGTTTTATTCGTCACTTGCACATAAAATGCAAGTGAAATGAATTTGCAGCAGCGGTACAATGAATAAAGAACACAAACATCCACCACAGCATTCATCACTGTGGTGGAAGGCACAACATTTGGCCAGTCCTCCTCCATTTCCCCCCGTTGTCGAGACCTCAACCCTTGTCCAAAGGTTCTTGTCCTGACAGCAGGTTACGAGGTTTGCAATCTCCTTCGTATACTCCGTCTCATCGTTATTTGATATCTCGCCCACTATCTGACCTCAAACTGTAAGAATGGAAAGTCACCTTAAATGATTGTATTTTAATATATAATCAATGTATAAAGATAACATTTCCACTGTGCACAAGCTATGTCAAAATCATACAGACTTCTTTCAGGATTATGTTTCATTTCTTAATATCTTATGCAGCGGAAATCTTTTATCATGCTCCACAATCTAAGATTCATTAAGATTGTAATTATTACAAATTTAAACTTTGTACTGAACGGAGAATAAATTAGATCCTTTTTCTATAACTCCACTATATCTCTGCAGTCTACTGAATCGGACTAATATTCTTATTCTTCTTCTTCTTCTTGCATATGGCGTGCACAGCCTAAAGCTGTAGGACAACTTGTTCTATTTGATCTTACTTGATTGTGCACAGCAGGTTGATTGCATTCGTCGAAACAGGGTGGACCACGTGAAGGTTGCAATCTTCCACCCAGGACTATTCATGATCTTTCAACTAGACATACTTCCAAACACCAACATTGATTCTGAAGTCTGAAGAAGGGTTTCGGCCCGAAACGTCGCCTATTTCCTTTGCTCCATAGATGCTGCTGCACCCGCTGAGTTTCCCCAGCAATTTTGTGTACCACCAACATTGATTAATTCAGTCTCCTCGCTATTGCATGCCACCTAACCTTGCAAGTTCTGAAATCTTATCCAAGTTTTAATCATCTCCAGATTTGCTTTTTCCAGAGTGAACCGTGTTTTCCATCTCCAACAAAGGAATAGCAGTTGAATTAGGCCATTCGGCCCATCAATTCTATTCCGCCATTCAATGTCGGCTGATCTATCTCTCCCTCTTAACCCCATTCCCCTGCCTTTTCCCCAACCTCTGATACCTGTACTAATCTAGAATCTATCCATGCATTAAAAATATCAACTGACTTGGCCTCCAAAGCCTTCTGTGACTAAGAATTCCACCAATTCACCACCCTCTGACTAAAGAAATTTCTCCTCATCTCCTTCCTAAAAGAACATCCTTTAATTCTGAGGCTACGATCTCTAGTTCTAGACTCCCACTAGTGAAAACATCCTCTCCACATCCACTCTATCTAAGCCTTTCACTATTCTATATGTTTCAATGAGGTCCCCCCTCACTCTTCTGATCTCCAGCGAGTGCAGGCCCAGTGCTGACAAATGCTCATCATAGGTTAACATAGAAACATAGAAATTAGGTGCAGGAGTAGGCCATTCGGCCCTTCGAGCCTGCACCGCCATTCAATATGATCATGGCTGATCATCCAACTCAGTATCCCATACCTGCCTTCTCTCCATACCCTCTGATCCCCTTAGCCACAAGGGCCACATCTAACTCCCTCTTAAATATAGCCAATGAACTGGCCTCAACTACCCTCTGTGGCAGAGAGTTCCAGAGATTCACCACTCTCTGTGTGAAAAAAGTTTTTCTCATCTCGGTTTTAAAGGATTTCCCCCTTATCCTTAAGCTGTGACCCCTTGTCCTGGACTTCCCCAACATCAGGAACAATCTTCCTGCATCTAGCCTGTCCAACCCCTTAAGAATTTTGTACGTTTCTATAAGATCCCCCCCTCAATCTTCTAAATTGTAGCGAGTATAAGCTGAGTCTATCTAGTCTTTCTTCATAAGACAGTCCTGACATCCCAGGAATGAGTCTGGTGAACCTCTGCACTCCCTCTATGGCAATAATGTCCTTCCTCAGATTTGGAGACCAAAACTGTACGCAATACTCCAGGTGTGGTCTCACCAAGACCCTGTACAACTGCAGTAGAACCTCCCTGCTCCTATACTCAAATCCTTTTGCTATGAAAGCTAACATACCATTCGCTTTCTTCACTGCCTGCTGCACCTGCATGCCTACTTTCAATGACTGGTGTACCATGACACCCAGGTTAACCTACTCATTCCTGGGATCTTTCTTGTAAACCTCCTCTGGACCCTCTCCAGAGCCAGCACATCCTTCCTCACATATGGTAAGCAAAATTACTCACAATATTCAAAATGCGGCCTTACCAGCACCTTATAGAGCCTCAACATCCAAGGTTTCAGGTCGAAACCTTGCATCAGGATTCCAATCCTGCTGTAGAGACCCAATCAGAAACAATGACTCCGATCTTTAGCCTCCACAGATGCTGCTTGATCAGTTGAATTCTTCCAGCGTTTTGTATTTTGTTCCAGATTCCAGCATGTCCAGTCTCTTTTTGTCTAGATAGCAAAAACATTGTCCTTTGGAGAACTACAGTGCCCTCCATAATGTTTGGGACAAAGAACCATCATTTATTTATTTACCTCTGTACTCCACAATTTGAGATTTGTAATTAAATAAATTCACATGTGGTTAAAGTGCACATCGTCAGATTTTAATAAAGGGTATTTTTATGTATTTTGGTTTCACCATGTAGAAATTACAGCTGTGTATATATACATAGTCCCCCCATTTCAGGGCACCATAATGTTTTGGACACATGGCTTCACAGGCGTTTGTAATTGCTCAGGTGTGTTTAATTGCCTCCTTAATGCAGGTATAGGAGAGCTCTCAGCACCTAGTCTTTCCATCACCTTTGGAAACTTTTGTTGCTGTTTATCAACATGAGGAGCAAAGTTGTGCCAATGAAAGTCAAAGAAGCCATTATGAGACTGAGAAACACGAATAGAACTGTTAGAGACGTCAGCCAAACCTTAGGCTCACCCAAATCAACTGTTTCAAACATCATTAAGAAAGAGAGCACTGGTGAGCTTAATAATTGCAAAGGGACTGGCAGGCCAAGGAAGACCTTCACAGCTGATGACAGAAGAATTCTCTCTATAATAAAGAAAAATCCCCAATCACCTGTCCGACAGATCAAAAACTCTCTTCAGGAGTCAGGTGTGGATTTGTCATTGACCACTGTCCGCAGAAGACTTCTTGAACAGAAATACAGAGCATACACTGCAAGATGCAAACCACTGTTTAGCTACAAAAATAGGATGGCAGGTTACAGTTAGCCAAGAAGTACTTAAAAGAGCACCCACAGTTCTGGGAAAAGGTCTTGTGGACAGATGAGACAAAGATTAACTTATATCAGAGTGACGGCAAGAGCAAAGTATGAAGGAGAGAAGGAACTGCCCAAGATCCAAAGCATACCACCTCATCTGTGAAACACGGTGGTGGGTGTGCTATGGTCTTGGCATGTATGGCTGCTGAAGGTGCTGGCTCACTTATCTTCATTGATGATACAACTGCTGATGGTAGTAACATAATGAATTCTGAAATATATAGACACGTGCTATCTGCTCAAGTTCAAACAAATGCCTCAACACTCATTGGCCGGCGGTTCATTCTACAACAAGACAATGATCCCAAACATACTGCTAAAAAATGGTCAATTCTTGAATGGTCAAGTCAATCACCCGATCTGAATCCAATTGAGCATGCCTGTTATACTCCTGTGCCTTCTCCTGCAAGGCTCCTAACCTTTCATTAGTCATTTGCAACAACTAACTAGAAGCTATCAACCAAGATGTTTTGCTACTGTGTAACAACAAATGCCCTTTAAATTAGTTACAGTACTGACGAAAGTATCCAGCTAAAAAGCACTTAATATAGTTTTATCAAATTCTGAGTGCTTTGTAAAATATCTTGTGAATTTGTCTGGATACCATTCATTCCAAACACATCTTCCAAATCCAGAATCATTTTTATAAGTAGGCATCTTAGTGCATAATAGTGCCAGTGCTTGCCAAAGACAAGGAAATTGATCTGTTCCCATCGTCATGAAGTTGGTCAGCATCTGAATATTCTGAGTTTGATGCAGCTTATCTCTCAAGATCTGGTTCACCATCTGAAAGGCAAGGCATTCAGTTTTGGATATTTTTAAATGGTTGTTTTGCTTCTGAGAGTAAAATGGCTATGACAATAATGCTGTAATAACCAGCATGAAAGAAATTCCAATTTAACTGTACAAAATATTGAATAAATGTCTAATAGCAAATATTTTTTTTTTAAAGTTTGTGAATGTAAGCTGATAACAGATTCAGAGTAACCATATGGTCATTTTGATGATTCTTTTTTTGAGGCCATATAGATTTATATTTTCTTGTCTAATGTCAAACAATGTACTGTTTTACCTGACTCCAGCAACCAGTGTTTGTGGGTTTAGAGTCCATAATCACACTACCCATTGATTGTAAATGCAAAAAATGTTGCAACCGCACTGTAATAAACATGTAAAGCAATTAAGAGAAATATAAACTTGCACTTTGACAATCCATAGTCATTCTAGCATATTCCCAATAAAATTATCATGAAGGTCTCCAGGAACCGTCAGGTCATTCCAGGTCCCAGTTATGCTTAGAAAAGAGCAAGAACACCTTGTGTCAGGATTTTGTTCTACTTAGTCCCTAACCATCAACAGTTGAGAGTCATATTAGTGTGTCAAGCCAGGAATAATACGTAAAACACCCTTCTCACGATAAGGACCATGCGTGGCTACCATCCAAAGCACATCTGCCAATTTAACTGGTATCTTAGGTACAACCATAACAGTGTTAATGCTTTCCAATGTCAAATAAATTAAAGAAAATTTCCCACTGTCAGAAAGATCATCAAGATCTAAATATTTGAGTCTCATAATCTGCATCTCTCAAAATTTGGTTTACACACTTTTACGGGTTAGGTCTTTATTTCTCTTTTTTCCACTCATCGCTACGTGAATTATTAATCTGAAGCAATCTTTCGTCAAAGTCTGTCTTCTAAAACTCAGGATTTTTAACTTTGACCTGGAGTACAATATCCGTGATGGATTTTTTGAGCAGCTTGTACTGGAGCCTACCAGGGAGAAGGTAATTCTGGATTTAGTGTTGTGTATTGAACCAGATTTGATAAGGGAACTTCAGGTTAAGGAGCCCTTAGGAGGTAGTGACCATAATATGATATTTTAATCTATAATTTGAGAGGGAGGAGGGTAAATCGGAGGTCTCAGTAATACAGTTGAACTAAGGGGACTATGGAGCCATGAGGAGCTGGCCAAAGTTGACTGGAAAGATACCCTAGCAGAGATGACAGTGGAACAACAATGGCAGGTATTTCTGGGATTAAAACTGAAGGTGCAGGATCAGTTCATTCCAAAGAGGAAGAAAGATTCCAAGGAGAGTAAGGGGCGACCGTGGCTGACAAGGGAAGTCAGGTACAGTATAAAAATAAAAGTACAACATAGCAAAGATGAGCGGGAAGCCAGAGGATTGGGTAACATTTAAAGAGCAACAGAAGATAACTAAAAAGGCAATATGGGGAGAAAAGATGAGGTACGAAGGTAAGCTAGCCAAGAATATAAAGGAGGGTAGTAAAAGCTTCTTTAGGTATATGAAGAGGAAAACAATTGTTAAGACCAAAGTTAGACCCTCGAAGACTTAAACGGGTGAATTTATTATGGGGAACAAGGAAATTGCAGATGAGTTGAACAGGTACTTTGGATCTGTCTTCACTAAGGAGGACACAAACAATCTTCCTGATATAGTAGGGGCCAGAGGACCTGGGGTGACGGAGAAACTGAAGGAAATCCACATTAGGTAGGAAATGGTGTTGGGTAGACTGATGGGACTGAAGGCTGATAAATCCCCAGGGCCTGATGGTCTGCATCCCAGGGTACTTAAGGAAGTGGCTCTAGAAATCGTGGACGGATTGGTGATCATTTTCCAATGTTCTACAGATTCAGGATCAGTTCCTGTGGATTGGATAGTAGCTAATGCTATCCAACTTTTTAAGAAAGGCGGGAGAGAGAAAACAGGGAATTATAGACCAGTGAGCCTGACATCGGTGGTGGGGAAGATGCTGGAGTCAATCATAAAAGATGAAATGGTGGCACATTTGGAAAGCAGTAACAGGATCGGTCCGAGTCAGCGTGGATTTACGATGGGGAAATCATGCTTGACTAACCTTCTGGAATTTTTTGAGGATGTAACTAGGAAAATGGACAAGGGAGAGTCAGTGGATGTAGTGTACCTGGACTTTCAGAAAACATTTGATATGGTCCCACATAGGAGATTAGTGGGCAAAATTAAGGCACATAATATTGGGGATAGAGTGCTGACGGATAGAAAATTGGTTGGCAGACAGGACACAAAGAGGGATTAATGGGTCCCTTTCAGAATGGCAGACAGTGACTATTGTGGTACCGCAAGGCTCGGTGCTGGGACCGCAGCTATTTACAATATATATTAATGGTTACGTGAAGGGATTACAAGTAACATTAGCAAATTTGCAGATGACACAAAGCTGGGTGACAGTGTGAACTGTGAGGAGGATGCTATGAGAATGCATGGTGACTTGGACAGTTGGGTGAGTGTGCAGATGCATGGCAGATGCAGTTTAATGTGGATAAATGTGATGTTTTTACTAGCAAAAACAGGGAGGCAGATTATTATCTAAATGGTGTCAAGTTGGGAAAAGGGGAAGCACAACGGGATCTGGGGGTCCTTGTTCATCAGTCAATGAAAGTAAGTATGCAGGCAGTGAAGAAAGCGAATGGCATGTTGGCCTTCAATAACAAGAGGAGTTGAGTACAAGAGCAAAGAGGTCCTTCTGCAGTTGTACAGGGCCCCAGTGAGCCCACACCTGGAGTATTGTGTGCAGTTTTGGTCTCCAAATTTGAGGAAGGACATTCTTGCTATTGAGGGAGTGCAGCATAGGTTCATAAGGTTAATTTCCGGGATGGCGGGACTGTCATATGCTGAGAGAATGGAGCGGCTGGGCTTGTATTCTCTGGAATTTAGAAGGATGAGAGGGAATCTTATTGAAACATATAAGATTATTAAGGGTTTGGACACGCTAGAGGCAGGAAACATGTTCCCGATGTTGGGTGTGTCCAGAACCAGGGGCCACAGTTTAAGAATAAGGGGTAAGCCATTTAGAACGGAGATGAGGAAACACTTTTTCACACAGAGAGTTGTGAGTCTGTGGAATTCTCTGCCACAGAGGGTGGTGGAGGCCGATTCTCTGGATACTTTCAAGAGTGAGCTAGATAGGACTCTTAACAGATCACATTGAATGGTGGTGCTGGCTCGAAGGGCTGAATGGCCTACTCCTGCACCTATTGTCTATTGTCTGTTCAGTTTTTTGATTTAATGGTGCAGCTCCATAATAATGCATAAGGTCATAATTGATAAACATAGCAATGCTTTTCTGAGCATATATCTGGTTAAACCATTTTTGATGGGGTGGATATGCTTATAGTAGTGCCGAATAGATTAATAGTCTGTTTATACCTGTAAATAATGTTAATATTTTACCAATCTTTTCACCAATCATTACACCAATGTATATTAACAACTTTTAGAAATATTTTTGAGAGCATTGTAATGTCAAATTAAGATTTTTATTACATTTTAGAAACATACAGAAGAATTAAATCTAGGGCACGTTCAAATAGAAGCCTTTAAACAAAAAAACAATAGCAGGCAATTTCGAAGAGACATTCAGTTTTCTCTTGCAAACAACCATGGGAAGGAGATACCTTTAAGGAGTCTCTTTATGAAATCAGCATAATTATAATCAGAATTCTTACAACGTACAGAGATTCCTAAAGGCTAATAGCTCCACTCAATTGAGTAACTCAGATAAATTATCATTAATTAGCTAATAAACGTCAGCAGGTGGTTTTCAGCCCTGAGACATTCCCATGTTATTTAAATTATGTATATTAAACCACAGCTATGGTAAAGTAAATGAAAGGGAAACAACAGATATAAGTCTATGAAAACCCTATGCAGGCTAATGCATCAGTGAAATCTCCCCCAATTCATAGATCATCCCAAAGGAATACAAGGCAGCTTTGACCCCTGTTTAAATAATATAATCCATGAATTAAGAAAGCCCTGTGCAGCTTAAAGTTAAACACTGATTATGCATGCAGTGAACAAGTGTGAGAGCAGCTCTCCTCGAGGACTATTCTTGTGTTTGTTTTAGAAAAATTACTAATGATAACTGGTAGGAATCAGATTTTATCGAATTCTGTTTTAAGATCACAAGGTCTGGCAAAGAGTATGCTTTGATTACTGAGAAGAACCTGATGTATGGTAAATAATGTTTGTTTGCCCGATCTTGATTTATTCATAGTAATGTTATATATGAAGACATAATTTGTGTAATTGATGGGTTAGTTGCTATTTGATCTAAATTTCATTATGTATCTCCGCCCAGGATTTTAAATGTGAAAGATGTGGCAAATATCTGTATGCAAGATTTGATTTTACTGGGAGACCAATCTAAAATGTCAAGACTTTTGATGACCTGCTTAGATGATATACATTTCCCTATATCTCACTCTGTGTATGTTTTTATTATTTATAAATATATAAATTATACAGTTTTATATGGAATTGTAGATATAAAAATCAGAATACCAGATATCCATCTGTTATCCTATCCACATTCAGGAAGTTGTCGTGGATCTTGTATGCTCTTCTATATACCTATTGAAAAATGCTTACAATTTGTTTAATTTTTATTTTCTCCCACCATCGTGTAAATCTGTTGCAGACATAAAGTATAGGAAAGGTTGTATCATTGGTTTATAATCATTCAAATTTTTAATTTGTATTTATAAAACAGCTATAACATAGTATGGTGTGGAATGAGCTTCCAGTGGAAGTGGTGGAGGCAAGTTCAATGGTATCATTTAAAAATAAATTGGATAGGCATATGGATGAGAAGGGAATGGAGGGTTATGGTATGAGTGCAGGAAGGTGGGACTAAGGGAAAATAATTGTTCGGCACGGACTTGTAGGGCCGAGATGGCCTGTTTCCGTGTTGTAATTGTTATATGGTTATATGGTTATATGGTTAAAACATCCCAAGATGTCTCCCAGAGACATGTCTTCAAGAAGAGAGTACAACTGTAATAAAGAATTTGGGGAGTGTGAAGAGAGAGCAGAAATGAAGTGAAGTAAAGCCGCATCTGCAGTTCCGTGTTTATACATACTGAAATAAAGTGGTTATGGGAAGTGAATTGCACAAACTAGAACCTAAATGACATAGCCATTCGTTGTGTGGAGTGAAAAGAGGTGAAAAGGTATCAAAAAAGGCAAAAGTTAAATCATAGAAACCTAAGGGAGGAAGAGTAGCAAGGGTGAAGGAGATGCTTTTTAAAACATGCTTCCTCTGTTATTTGCTATGCACAATATTGACCTCATTATATTGAGACACGGGTTAACTGTTAATTTTATGTATTTTATTAAGTATTTTAATTATATTCTATGTTTAATAATGGTCATGATATGTCTACTATTATATCCATTGCAGTAAATAGTTAAATAATCATATAATCCGGATTCAGGGATAGTTTCTTCCCAGCTGTTATCAGCCAACTGAATCATCCTTTCACCAACTAGAGAGTAGTCCTGACTTACCATCTACCATTGGAGACCCTTGGACTATCTTTAATCAGACTTTACTGGACTTTATCTTGCACTAAACATTCTGTTTATCCTGTATCTATACACTGTGGATGGCTTGATTGTAATCAAATTTGGTCTTTCAGCTGGCAGGATAGCACACAACAAAAATGTTTTTCACTGTACCTCAATACACGTGACAATAAACTAAACTAAACTACAGACAGTTACTGACTTTGCAATGTGGGTGGGTGATGGGTGGAGCAACCATTTTACTTTCTCTGGTGTGGGAATTTGTTCAGCTTGTAAAATGTTCTAGTTTAGAGCAAAGCCCTGGGGGAGTGCTATGATGTACACTTATCAACTTGTGTGCATTTGGATTAGCATTCTCAGGCTTTATGCGTAAATCAGGATTGCTAATTCAAAACTGTTGTGCACTATGGCATGTGTTTTTAAATTAGCAATTTCAAACTGAAGATGCATGGAACTGCAGTTGTTGGAAATGTACATAGAACACAAAGTGGGTCAGGCACCATCTCTTGTAGTCATTCTGGTCGGTACCCTTCTTTCAAACTGGAGTCTAATGTGACAGTGTGAAGGAGGGTACAAAGTGGTAAAAACTCTTGAAGTCGTGTTTCTTAACTGGTGCCTCAGGTGACAAAGCCAAGGAGAGCCTAGACATGACATCTTTCCAGCCATCCCTGGCCCCCAACACTAATGCGATAGTGATTATCAGTTGGACACCAAAGACTCCCAGAAATGCATCAAAAACAAAGGAAATAGGAACTTGCCTGAAGAAATAATAAACAAAATCATCAAATCTTCACGATTGGATTCCCCAAGTAGGGTCTGCTCTCACACCTGTGACCTGCATCATTCAAGTATCATGTTTTTGTGGTGGAAAGTAACATGAATGACATCCATTATATTGGATTGCTGCAACATGGTCAATGGCTTCCTTAAAAATGGACCATGGGCCTTCATAAAAAAAATAAAATGATGGTTCCCAATCTTAGACAATCAAATTTGTCTACCATATTTTGGGAGCGACGTTACCTCAATGGCTCTACTGAGCAATAAAAACTATCCATCCTTCTTTAACATTTTTCTTTTGTCAGCATTCTCGTGACAAGCTACATTGAAAACAACAAGACTACCGAGTGGAAAATGTCATCCTCCACCACAATGATGCATTCCGCTGTCTGTGCTACTCCAGTATGTAACAGATGGGATATTATACATTGCCCTTATCTACTGCATCTTGCAGAAGATAGACAACATAAGAGTTGAGCCTTTACCCGAAGGCCGTCGCTCAGAGGTGGAAAAAGAAAAGAAAGTGTAGGAAGATGATCACCATGCACAATGGGTGCCAGGGGATGTGGGTCTTGGAGCTGCTAAAAGGATGAAAAGGATGTTGTCAGACATAATCTATTTGCCCACTGATTCTCCTGAACACTCTATTGCACATATTCCAATCTTAAACATGCATCAACATCCAGTGTCAATAAAAGGGGTCATACATACAATTGTCATTTACTATCATTTTGTAAGTCCATAACAAGATGTCACTCCACTCATACAAAAGAGAATAGGAAACACCTTATTCTTGTCAGCAGGAAGACACTTCAGCAGGGGACATGAGTAATGGAGAGTTTCTGCTCATGAACCTGATATTAATGAATTAATGAATGTAAAGAGAACCCCAAGATTTGGGTGCATAAAGATCTGCCCCACCTTTAGTTGTGTCTGTTCCTCAAGGGGCTAATCTATAAAGTTCATCATACTAATTGAGCTGAAGACCACATCAATATTCTTTCATTGTTCCTGTATTATGGATATCCCTCACCTAACAAGGAGCAAAATTTCAACATAATCATTTGTTTTCATAAAGAAAGCTTTAAAATTTCAATTGAATGTAATAATTAAAGAGCCCTTGAAGGCACACCCCTTGATAGATTTCTCTGTACTTGCAATTTCCGAAGCAACATAATTGCCGAAAAGATAGACATGATATTTCTTTAAAGTACAGTAGTTTTTCAATTACTGTCATCTCTAACTATAATGGTCAATTGCTCAACCATTTAATTTTCAACCTTACTATGGTTGATACAATGATCAGAGATACCTTTGGGCCTGTTCTTTCATGGAAGCAGAAATAGGATCTCAGTGATCAGTATGGACATGGTGGGACACGAGACCTATTACAGTCCAGCAATCTCTGCAATTATGAATTTAAAATTCTCCCAAACTATGATCATTCTTTCTTGGATAATCTTTTCTTTATGGACTGCAGGTGTTGTGTGTCTGGCTCTGCATTAATGCCCAAGTTTGGTTGGATATGGACTTACTCATCCGTGGCTTTTGCCATCCCTATTAGGTAGTTTGAACAGTACGCCAGATATTTAGTAATGTATACACATTTGCTTTCCCGTACGTGTATCCTGTTGTAATCTGGTCCAAGTCAAAAGGGAGTGTCACTGCCGGATGATTATCCCGTAACCTAGCTTCATGATCTACCTTCTAAGCTAACCTCTTCTGCATTTGCAGAGCTATCGGAACTGGTGCTTATCAATACAGTTCACATCACCTTCTCTCTATCCACGATCTTCCTCCACTGCTGTCTCCTCCTTCCCTCTTATCCTTTCTTTATTCTCTGGTGTCTTTGTTGTTGAAGGTCATAAGTGGGAAGATGTGTAGATCTTTCTGGAGATACTGCAATGACAGAGACAAAATAAATCACATGGATATGCGCATGGATCGGCTTCTCTGTGAACTTTATCACAAACTGATAAATGTTGTCAAGACAGTGATTTGAAAAAGAAACGGAGAGTGAGAGTGTCAATTGACATGAGATTTTCCTCAACTGTGCCTGAAGCATGAGGCTCAATTTCTCCAGTGTCAATCAGGAAGATGACCCTCTTCTCCAGCCTGGTCAGGCATTGTAGCCAAGAGTTTACTACCATTCCTTGTAACTTTAGCCCAGATGGTAAATTGAACATTTCTTAGAGTCCTTTCTTTACAGGATTAAAGTACGTAATTTTGCTGTATCCACCTGCCTCTCTATTGGATAGGGGTGAGTGCCTGTCTGCCTCATCATGGGATTATGCTTCATCAACTCTATTTTTTGTAGGATTGTGTGCTTCCTGAGGTGTGCTTACTGGCCTTTGTATGTGAAAGGCTGTGCCTGCCTACCTTCAGGTGTGGTAGTGTGTCGAATTATACTCTCAGAGGCCGAAGAATTACAACATATTTGAGTTGCAGATCACAGTTTTAGACCCCCTACTTACACACACCTTGTCAGTTAGTCTTTCTGACATTGATCCGTGTAGCAGAAGTTTCAATGGTATAATTCTTTTTATGTAACTTGCTGACAGACTTTTCTGTATGTGGTGGATCTCCTGATCTCTCTAGCCCAAAGGACCTCTCTTCAGGAATGCACATCATTCAACAGGATCCCCTGCTATAAAATCCAGCATAAACACTTGTTTCCCTCTCCTGTGCCAGATCTATAATGTTACCATCAATTGCAGCAGCCCATGACTTTGTGAAGAGGGGCTCTTTAGGGACATGAGAATCAACATGTTAGCTCCAAGGTAAGTAAGGAAGCAACACTTGGTTCTTGGTTTCTTGGTCTCTTGGTCCTCCAAAATATTCCAAATGGAATTTAAACTGGAGATGGTGGAGGGAGGATTTAAGCCAGAAAGGGTTATTGGGAAGAAAGGGTTACTTTAAATGTATTTGCATCTGGTTGGGTAACAATAGTAGGGTGGAGATTATTCCATGCTTTAATTGTGCGGGGGAAGAACGAATTGCTGTACACATCTGTCTTTGTAGCTGGGATCACAAATTGGATCGAATGCCCTCGTCTGCTCCTAATTGGTTTGAGTTTGGTGTAGGTCTTGTAATCTATGTCGAGCTGACCATTTAACATTTTGTAAAAACAGGTCAAACGGTGAGCTTCACGTCTGTCTTGGAGAGGGTTCCACCCCAGAGAATTCAGAAGTTTGGTGACACTCGCTTCTCTCTCATAGGTGGTAGTAACAAATCGAGCTGCCTGTCTTTGGACACGTTCGATGGAAGAAATGTTTTTATTTGTGTATGGGTCCCATGCTGCAACTGCGTAGTCCAAATGAGGTCTAACGAGGGTGAAGTATAGCTTCTCCTTGACAGAAGTTGAACAATGATGAAAGTTGCGCCTCAGAAAGTTTAGGACACCTGTTGCTTTCACCGTTGCATGATGAGTCTGACCATTCCAACGCAGATATTTCTGCAATTTGATGCCAAGATACTTGGTTTGTTTGGATTCTTCAAGGGTGGCACCAAGTATATTGTAAGATGTTTCGCCTGGATTCCTCTTTCTAGTGACACGCATGGTTTCACATTTGGAAGGGTTGAACTGCATGCCCCATTGTTGTGACCACTCAACCATAGTATCGAGATCCTTTTGGAGAGCATCTTCATCATCAGCTGACTTAATTGGACGGTACAGCAAACAATCATCAGCGAATAGTCTGGTCGTACTTGCGACTTTTTCATGGATGTCATTTATGTAAAGCAAAAATAGATGTAGGCCAAGTACTGTGCCCTGAGGTGTACCACTCAACACTGGATGCCAATTGGAGCTCTTTCCGTTCACACACACACGCTGAAGACATTTTGTCAGGAAACTGGAAATCCATCGTTTCGTGTTGGAACAAATACCATAGAAGTCAAGCTTCCGAAGCCGTCTCTGGTGTGGGATGACATCAAATGCTTTAGAAAAGTCCAGTACAACTAAATCCGTGATGACGTTACTATCAAGGTACTTGGCCAGGTCATTTGTCGTCAGGATAAGCTGAGACTCACATGATCTATGCCTCCTAAATGCATGTTGGTTGTCAGCAAGAATGTTATGTTTGCTCACGTGTCGCATCAGATTACTATCAATTAAATGCTCCAGCAATTTGCAGCAAGTACTTGTTAATGAAACAGGACGATAATTCGCTGGGTTGGTGGTTGAACCCTTCTTAAAGAGAGGAGTGATGTTGGCCTTCCTCCAATCCAGCGGAACATCACCTGAGTCAAGCGATTGTTGGAAAATGAATTGCAAAACTGGAGCCAGTTCGTCGGCTGCGATCTTGAGAGCTTGATTCTGTATCTAAATGCAGTGATACTTGTGCCATACATTGCTTTACTTTTAGTCGTCTTCTCCTTGTGTATGATGTGCACAGCCTAAAGTTGTGGCTCAAGTGGCATGAAAAACTACATCTATTTGTTTGTTTGTCGGGTTGATTGCATTAGTCGAAACAGGGTGGACCATGTGAAGGTTGCAATCTCCTACCTCTTTACTTTTAGTAAAAATGGTACCATTACTCAACTTCCCCTTCAACGTCAACAAGACCAAGAAACTGATTATTGAATTTGGAAAAGAGAAGATGAGAGATCACTAACCAATTTCTATTGGTGGGTTAGTGGTGGAAAAAGTGCACAGCTTCAAATTCCTGGGTGCTAACATGTCAATACCCAGCACATAGATCCAATCATGAAGAAGGTGTGCCAACGCATCTACTTTCTTAAAAGTTTAAAAGGTTTAGGTAGGTCTCCCAACGCTCCAACAAATTTTAACAGAGTCATCCTGTAATAAATATCCTGACTGGTTGGGTCATGGTCTGGTATGGCAAATCCATCACATAGGAATGTGAGAGGCTACAAAGAATGGTGAGCTTCATCACAGGCACAGCCACACCCCCTCCCACCCTCTCACTCGCCGCCCCTCCCCCATCAGCATCTCTGTAGAGAAAGAATGGGTGACGTTTTGAGTCGAGACTTTCATCAAGGACCCTCACCATCCAGGCTATATTCACTTTCATTGCTACCATTGGGCAGGAGGTACAGAAGCTGGAAGTCCCTTGCTCCCAGGTTCAAGAAGAGCAACTTTTCAACCAGGCTACACAAACCTAATCCTATCTCAACAGCAGATCACTACGATTCACTTCTTGCACGACCATGGACTTGGTTTACTTTCTAATTATATATTTTTGCATTAATATCTTTACTTTGCACAATCTTCTTTTAGGATTTTAAATGTAATTTGTGTATTTACTTCATTTTATGCTACTCAGAATGTATGCTTTCACTTGAGAGTGAGCAGCTGAAAGTTGGAGCAGCGAGTGAGATTTAAAAAGCAGCCATTAGAATGAGGCTTGGTTAGTTTCACTTGCAAGTGAGCAGCTGAGGAGGAGCGGCGATGGAGATTTCAAAAGCAACCGTCCAAGAGTTTATTGCTCCAAATGGTGCATTGAAGGAAGGCAAACACTAGTGTAGTGACCAATGGGGCGCAGCTGTGTTGGAAGAGGTTGAGATGCCAATGCTGTGTTTGAGGTTAAATGTAGACGCTTCAATGAGGAGGCTGAGCAGAGGGTGGCCAAGTGAGTGAACTGCAGCTGCTGCTGGATGACCTCAGGACCATTCACGAGAACGAGAGCATCATAAACGTGTAATAATGAGGTGGTCACGTTGTTGGTACAGCCAGAGGTAGATAGGTGACCAACAGGAGTGGGAGTAGGCAGAGAGTGCAGGAATCCCCATGGCCATCTTCCATATCAATCTATCTATCCATAGAGCTGCCGACAGCTTTCGTGCATGAGACGTGCACGCTTCATTTCCACAACATTCTGAACGCGTGACGCACGGTTGCATTTCGCTCTCTCTGTCTCTCCCCCCTCTCTCTCCCCATCTCTCTCTCTCAACCCATTCTCTCTCTCTCCCCCTCTCTCTCTCCCCCTCCCTCTCTCTCCCCCTTCCTCTCCCCCCCACCCCCCTGCCCCCCACCCTCCCTGCCCTAAACCCCCCTCCCCTCCACACCCTCCCCTCCACCCCTCCCCTACCCCCTTCCCTCCACCCCCTCCCCTACCCCCTTCACTCCCGCCCCCTCAGCTCCCCTCACTCCTCCCCTCTCTCTCCTCCCATCTCTCTCTCCCCTCCTCCCCCACCCTCCCCCCCTCACCCACCCTCCCTCTCCTCCTCCCCTCCACCCTCCTCTCCCTCTCGTGCCCTTCTGTCTCTGCCTCTCTCTCTTTCTCTCCCCATTCTCTCTCTTCCCTCATTCTCTACCCCTCCACCCCCCTCTCGATGTGCCTGTGAGTTGGGGGCTATGCGTCAGTGGATAATGTTATGGGGTAAAAGGAGCAAATTAATAATATTAATATAATATCCACAGGGGTAGTTAGTGTGTGTGACGCGCATGCCGCCCCCCCCGCATTGGGGGAACACGCGTTGGGGGAACAGACCCAACGGGTCCGCACTTGGTCTAGTATTATTATAAAACTCTGATCTTTGATGTTTACTTATGTGTTTGTTTACCTCATGATCTCAAAAATCCCCTCATCTGAAAATTTGACTTATTATTTCCCGAGTTTTTTACTAAGATTGTTCACCAATCTGACATATTTTAAAAATCTAACGAGCTGAAGCGAGCTGGATGACCTCACAATGCCTCTGCTCCTCGCGGGTAGCTGCGCAGAGCTTTCAACGCGCAGCCTACTGACCACTCGTTTCCACGAGCTGCCGCCCCGCTCCACTCCCCTCTCTCTCTCCCCTCTCCTCTCTCTCTCTCCCCCTCCTCTCCCTCTCTCTCTCCCCTCTCCTCTCTCTCCCCCTCCCCCCCCCCTCTCTCCCTCCTCCTCTCTCTCCCCCCCTTTCTCTATCACCTCTCTTCCCCTCTCCCTCTCTCTCTCTCCTCCCCCTCCTCTCTCTCTCTCCCCTCCTCTTTCTCTCTCCCGCCCTCTCTCTCTCTCCCCCCTCCTCTCTCTCCCCCTCCTCTCTCTCCCCCCTCCTCTCTCTCTCTCTCTCCCCCCTCCTCTCTCTTCCCCTTCTCCCCTCTCCCTCCTCTCTCTCTCTCCCCCACCTCACTCTCTCACTCCCCACTCCTCTCTCTCTCCCCCTCCTCTCTCTCTCTCCCGCCCTCTCTCTCTCTCTCCCCTCCTCTCTCTCTCCCCTCTCTCTCTCTCCCCCTCTCTCTCTCCCCTCCTCTCTCTCCCCCCCTCCTCTTTCTCTCTCTCTCCCCCCTCCTCTCTCTCCCCCCTCCCTTCTCTCGCTCCCCTCCTCTCCCCCTCCCCCACCGTCCCTCCCCTAAACCGATCATGACGATCAGCCATGATAACAATGAATGGCGGTGCTGGCTCAAAGGGCCGAATGGCCTCCTCTTGCACCTATTTTCTGTGTTCTCTCTCCCCCCTCCTCTCTCTCTCTCCCCCTCCTCTCTCTCATCCCCCTCCTCTCCCCCCTCCCCCCATCCTCCCTCCCCTCCACCCCTCCCCCAACATCCCTCCCCTAAATCCCCCTCCCCTCAACCCCTCTTCCCTCCACACCCTCCCCCTTGCCCTTCCACTCCCCTCCACCCCATCCCCTTTGTCCTCCCCTCCCCTCCACCCCATCCCCCCTCCACCCCATCCCCCCTCCACCCCATCCCCTCCCCTCCACCACCCTTCACCCCTCCAACACCCTGACTCCCCTCCCTTCTACCCATTACCCCCTCTCCCCCTCCTCTCCCCCTCATCTCTCCCCCTCATTTCCCCCCTTCCCCCCTCTCACCCCCATCTCTCCCTCTCTCCCCCCTCTCTCTCCTCCCCTCTTTCTCTCCTCCCCCTCTCCTCCCCTCTCTCTCCTCCCCTACATCAAAATTCTGCTTACCCACCATACCACCTCCAGGTCCAGCCGACTTGGGGTTACTGACCATCCCACAATCTAGGCAAAGCTCAGGGGCGACCGTGCTTTTGCGGTTGCAGCTCCTAGCCTATGGAACAGCATCCTTCTTCCCATCAGAACTGCCCCCTCCATCGACTCTTTTAAGTCTAGACTTAAAACTTATTTCTACTCTCAAGCCTTTCTTGACGTCCTCTGAGGGAGGGCTGTATGTATGTATCTATGTATGTATTGTTGATCTATGTACCACCCCACCCACCCAAGCAGGCGTTGTGGGGACAGGACCTAACGGGTCCCCCTTGGTCTAGTATTATACTAAAACTCTTCCCTTTGTTCTCAACATTTACAAGATACAAGATACAAGATACATTTATTTGTGACATGTGCCCGTTGCCAGAGTGAAATGTGATCACCATACAGCCATACAGTAAAATAAGGAACACAACACACGATAGAGTTCAACATAAAGCATGCCCACACAGCAGAATCAAAAGTATCCCACTGTGAGGGAAGGCACCAAGGTCAGTCATCTTCCTCTGATGTTCACTCTTGGTCGGGGCCTCCGCAGTCCTCTGCAGTCGCCGCTATGGGCAGCCCGCCGCTCAGTCCCACTCGTCGGGATTACCCCCCCCCCCCCTCTCTACCCCCTCCCTCTCTGCCCACCTCCCTCACTGACCCCCCTCCTTCTCTGCCCCCCCTCCCTCTCTGCACCCCTCACTCTCAGCCCCCCCTCCCTCTCTTCCCCCCTTCCCGCTCTCCCACCACTCCCTCTCTACCCCCCTCCCTCTCTAGGGAGTGGTGAGCATTGGGACCAATGGGCGAGTGGTGGAGTATTGCGTTCAGGGGGCCAGCCCTCCCCTGCGATGCCACGCGCCACCCCTACCCCTCAATCTCTACCACTCCCCCTCCCTCTACCCCCCTCACCCTCTCCCTCTCTACCCCTTCAAGCTCCCTCTCTACCCCCCTCCCTCTCCTTTTCTAACTGCTCCTGCACAGTTGGGGGCTATGTGTGAGGGGATAGGGCGGGGGATGGGGGAAAAGGAGCAAATTAATAATATTAATATAATATCCAGGGGGGGGTGGTTAGTGTGTGTGTGTGTGACGCCGCAGTCCGCAACCCCCCCCCCCCCCCCCCACCATGTGTTGAGGGGATGGGACCCAGCGGATCCCGCTTGGTCTAGTATTATACTAAAACTCTTCCCTTTGTCCTTGTGTATGTGTGGGCCAGGGTTGTGTCAGCTTTCTGTCAATCTCCTTAATTCCTTTCTTCATCCAAATGCTAGGCCACAGCCTTCCCATTTTCACACATGCTACTGACATTTTTCCCGTGGACGCGATAAATATCTTCCCGTCGCATTTCAACCTATATTTCCCAAGTTACTAATCTTTTAAAACAGTTTTTTAAAAATCAGTTTTTCAAGTTCCTTCAAGATTTTGAAGAAAAGAATTCGGACTGACGTCACAATCCTCTCGCAAACTCCGGGCGCGAGGGTCACTTCAGCACTCCAACCCGCTCGGCCCAGCTGGGATCTCTCGCCCTCTCCATCTCTTCCCTCCCTCTCCCCCACCCCCCCCATCTCTGTAACCCCCTCCCTCTCTGCCCCTCACCCTCTCTACCCCCTCCCCCTCCCTCTATCCTCCCTCTCTACCCCCTCCAGCGCTCCAATCCGCTCAGCCCCGCTGGGACCCGTTCGGCCACTCTCGGCTCTGCTGGGACCCGTTCGGCCTCGCTCGCTCGGCTCTGCTGGGAACATTTAAAAGGCATCTGGATAGGTACATGGATATGAAAGGTTTAGAGGGATGTGGGACAAGCATGGGGAAATGGGACTAGCTTAGATGAGGCATCTTGGTCGGCATGAATGAGTTGGGCCAAAGAGCTTGTTCCCCTGCTATATAACTTTATGACTAAGTGCCTGTGATATACTACAAGCAAGAGTTTTCATTGTGCCTATACCTCATTGTACTTGTGCGTATAACTAAACTTGAACTTGCTAGCATCATGACGTGAAACTATGCTCCTAATGCATTCGCATGAAGGGGTGTTGCAGATATATCTCTTTCTAATATTCATGTGTCATTGATTTGAAACCTTAAATTTCCTTCTCTTTCCATGGCTGTGAATTTTTACTAATTTGTGTTTATATATCAGATTCAAATGATCTCCATTGATATCTGGATATTATTTATACTGTCAGCAAGTAAAACAAATACTGAACTATGAGAAATATTACTCCATAAATTTGAAACAGCACAAACTGCATGTAAGAGTTTTAAGTATTACTTAAACTATTGAGTATTAAACTGTCTTCATATAGTATTCTAGTTATTGTTTATTTAATGATTATTATTTTACATATTTACAGGTAAAATTATGAATATATTATAAGAGTTACATAACACTACAGCAAGGAAAGGGTTACTGTTGCTCTCACTGGTGTAACTATTTTTGTTGTACACAAAAAATTCACTACTGGGAAATCATAAAAGGCTTCTTCTGAGAAATAATTGCGATCATTACATAAATGTTACAATAGATTTTATTGTCTCTACAGAAATTTAAAATGCAAAGTAAACAATTAGACTGGTGGAATTGGATCAGAATAATTTGAAAATGTTATCAATATTTGGATGTCTGGTATTTTCTGTAACTTTATCAGATCAAGTCAGCTCCACTCTTTATGAACAGTCACAATCAAATGAAACAAAATAATTAATTTTATTTCCCGGCTACAGTTTTTGTCTTTTTACTTATTCACAATAATATGTTCTCAGGGAATGTTCTTTTCCATAATTGTACTTCCTTCAGTATTTGCCAGGTCTTTCTCTAATTGTCATGTGATATCAGCCACAGTCCCATTGATTTGCTCAACACATGTTGTCATTCTAAATAATTGAAAAATAATTATTTTTTTCCTTATATTCAATAGAAGGAGCAAATTATTGTTAGTAATCAATTGTCTGGAGGGTAATGGATGGCTGTTTTCGTACACTGGGTTGTACTTCTTGTGAAAAAATATATGGAATGATGGAGATAATATGATACAGTGATCAATTCATTCAATCATTGGGTATAAAAACATTAGCCCAGGGAAAAGAGCTGCCACTGAGAGTATTAGCCAATGGTCTCAATAGTATGTCTCTAAGTGATTTGCATTCTCAGACAAATTTCATGACCAGCATTGGTTGTGATGAAAATGTGAATACATTGCTTTTCTTCTCTTTTCTATATATATATATCTCAGACTGTGTGTAGCAGAATCCATTAGGGGCTAAGTCTGAGTGTAATGAAATGAAGGCAATAACTGACATGATGGAAACCCTGGATTCGTTTTCAGACTAGCCTGTGCTCAGCTATCATGGCCTCTATGTCAAGTTAAAGATCCTGTGGGAGACCTGGAATGCCTCTGGATACTATCCTCACTGCTCAGATGGAAAACATCTCCCAAGTTGCGAGAAATATTTAGATAAAAGTTGCACAGATTGTTGATATTGAAACAGTTTAAACAACCCATAACATTCTTAACAGCACATCCTTCCAACAGAAAGCGGCATCAAATATAACTCCAGAAAGCTCAGATAGAATACGTGATAATTAAGCATGTCAGTGCAAAGTAAACACATTTATTTCAAGTAGATTTGCTTCAGTCCCATAAATGAAGAGACTTGCAATGTTATTAATTACTTCCAAAAAATGTACTAAGTTGATAGGATGATTGAAATGTGGTTAGACGTGATAAAGCAAAGTGAGTTAAATTGATGAGTCGCTCTGCAGAAGCATGGAACATCAGTTGGGCCCTTCTATTTCTTATACAATTAAATTCCCAATCTTATCTGGTGTTTAGATAGGTGATCGCCCTAAGGGAGGAAAATTATATGCCATGCTATTAAATTGATGAAAATGCCTCCTAGGAGTTGACTCAGAGCTAGTTTGGCAAACACTTATCGAGTCTGAAGAAGGGCTCGACCTGAAACGTCACCCTTCAGTCTGAAGAAGGGTCTCGACCCAAAATGTCACCCATTCCTTCTATCCAGAACTGCTGTAGCTTTGGGAGCAACAGCAACAGCAGCAGGAGATTTGCAAGAGATACGACTGATTGGCTCTAGCCCAAGTGGGAGGAGAGAAGTGAGTCAGAGGGGTGAAAACAGTTGAAAAGTAGAGGCCAAGGACAGGCAGGCTTTACTCAGAACTGCTGTAGATTTGGGAGCAACAGCAGATTAGCAAGAGATACGACTGATTGGCTCTAGCCCAAGTGGGAGGAGAGAAGTGAGTCAGTGCCGGGAAAACAGTTGAAAACTGAGGAATTTGGTTTGTGAATTGGTAAATCAGGCAATTTATCAGTCAATTTAAGCAAGACTGCTATTGGGGAGCGGCAGTGAGGGAAGTGCCCTGTGAGAAAAGTGTGAGTCTTTGGCTCGAGAGTCCTGTGAGAAAAGTGTGAGTCTTTGGCTCGAGAGTCCTGTGAGAAAAGTGTGAGTCTTTGGCTCGAGAGTCTTCGGCGAAGAGGCTGCTGAGGAGAGGAGACTACGCTTGAGATGTAGAGACGAAAGAAGGAGATGTCAGGCAAGCTGATTCAGTGTGATGCTTGCAGTATGTGGGAGGTCAAGGACACCGCTGGTGCCTCTGGCTGCTACAAATGCGAGAAGTGCATCCAGGTAGAGCTCCTGAAGGGCCGTGTTGGGGAACTGAAGAAGCAAGTGGATGACCTCCGGTTCGTCCGAGAAACTGAGTCGTTCCTCGACAAGTCCTACAGTACGATTGTTACACCTAAGGTACTGGAAGAGAGAAGGTGGTAGACAGTGAGAAAGGGAGGGAAGCATGGAATGCCAACGTCCCCGGGTGTTGTACCTCTTGTGAACAGGTTCACCCACTTAGAAGCTGTCGGGACAGAAGACGTGTTTACACTGAGCGGCGGACTGGCTTGCGATGCGAATAGGGCTGTTGAGCCAGAACCTAAAGGGCCTAAGGCAGGCAACGCCATTGTAGTGGGAGACTCCATTGTGAGAGGTACGGACAGGGGTTTCTGCGGCAACAGACGGGATGCGAGGATGGTGTGCTGCCTTCCTGGTGCCAGGATCCAGGATGTCACGGACAGAGTGCAGAAAATCCTCAAGGGCGAAGGTGAACATCCGGAAGTGGTAGTGCATGTCGGCACAAACGATGTCGGAAAGAAGGGGATGAATATTCTGCAGCGTGACTTTAGAGAGCTCGGAAAAATGCTGAAAAGCAGGACCTCCAGGGTTGTTATCTCCGGTTTGCTTCCAGTTCCTCGTGCTGGCGAGAGCAGGAACAGGGAGATACGGGACCTGAACGTGTGGCTGAGGAACTGGTGCACGGGGCAGGGATTTAGATTCTTAGATCACTGGGATCTGTTTTGGGGTAAGGGGGAACTGTACAAAAGGGACGGATTGCATCTTAACAGGTGTGGGACCAGCATTCTGGCAGGCAGGTTTGCCACTCTACACGGGTGGTTTTAAACTGAATAAGGGGGGGTGGGGTGTCGAATGGGATAGTGGAGGATGGAGTTAAAGGGAAAGGGTTTCTTAAATGTGTGAGCGTAGAGACAGAGGGGTGTAAAATGAGGGTAGAAGCAATAGGTAGCAAGGTGAAAAGTAAAAGTGGCAGGCAGGACAAGACCAGGGCAAAAATCAAAAAGGGCCACTTTTCAACATAATTGTATAAGGGGTAAGAGTGTTGTAAAAACAAGCCTGAAGGCTTTGTGTCTCAATGCAAGGAGCATTCGTAATAAGGTGGATGAGTTGAATGTGCAGATAGCTATTAATGACTATGATATAGTTGGGATCACGGAGACATGGCTCCAGGGTGACCAAGGCTGGGAGCTGAACATCCAGGGATATTCAATATTCAGGAGGGATAGAGAGAAAGGAAAAGGAGGTGGGGTAGCGTTGCTGATTAGAGAGGAGATTAACGCAATGGAAAGGAAGGACATTAGTTTGGAGGATGTGGAATCGGTATGGGTAGAGCTGCGAAACACTAAGGGGCAGAAAACGCTGGTGGGTGTTGTGTACAGGCCACCTAACAGTAGTAGTGAAGTTGGAGATGGTATCAAACAGGAAATTAGAAATGCGTGCGACAAAGGCAAAACAGTTATAATGGGTGACTTCAATCTACATATAGATTGGGTGAATCAAATTGGCAGGGGTACTGAGGAAGAGGATTTCTTGGAATGTATGCGGGATAGTTATCTAAATCAACATGTAGAGGAACCAACGAGAGAGCAGGCTATTTTAGACTGGGTCTTGAGTATTGAGGAAAGGTTAGTTAGCAGTCTTGTTGTACGTGCCCCCTTGGGCAAGAGTGACCATAATATGGTTGAGTTCTTCATTAGGATGGAGAGTGACATTGTTAATTCCGAAACAATGGTTCTGAACTTAATGAAAGGTAACTTTGAGGGTATGAGACGTGAATTGGCCAAGATTGACTGGCAATTAATTCTAAAAGGGTTGACGGTGGATATGCAATGGAAGACATTTAAAGACTGCATGGATGAACTACAAAAATTGTTCATCCCAGTTTGGCAAAAGAATAAATCAGGGAAGGTAGTGCATCCGTGGATAACAAGGGAAATCAGGGATAGTATCAAAGCGAAGGATGATGCGTACAAATTAGCCAGAAAAAGCAGCATACTGGGACTGGGAGAAATTCAGAGACCAGCAGAGGAGGACAAAGGGCTTAATTAGGAAAGGAAAAATAGATTATGAAAGAAAACTGGCAGGGAACATAAAAACTGACTGCAAAAGTTTTTATAGATATGTGAAAAGAAAGAGATTAGTTAAAACAAATGTAGGTCCCTTGCAGTCAGAAACAGGTGAGTTGATCATGGGGAACAAGGATATGGCGGACCAATTGAATAACTACTTTGGTTCCGTCTTCACTAAGGAAGACATAAATAATCTGCCGGAAATAGCAGGGGACCGCGGGTCAAAGGAGTTGGAGGAATTGAGTGAAATCCAGGTTAGCCGGGAAGTGGTGTTGGGTAAATTGAATGGATTAAACGCCGATAAATCCCCAGGGCCAGATAGGCTGCATCCCAGAGTACTTAAGGAAGTAGCTCCAGAAATAGTGGATGCATTAGTAATAATCTTTCAAAACTCTTTAGATTCTGGAGTAGTTCCTGAGGATTGGCGGGTAGCAAACGTAACCCCACTTTTTAAGAAGGGAGGGAGAGAGAAAACGGGGAATTACAGACCAGTTAGTCTAACATCGGTAGTGGAGAAACTGCTAGAGTCAGTTATTAAAGATGGGATAGCAGCACATTTGGAAAGTGGTGAAATCATTGGACAAAGTCAGCATGGATCTACAAAAGGTAAATCATGTCTGACGAATCTTATAGAATTTTTCGCGGATGTAACTAGTAGCGTGGATAGGGGAGAACCGGTGGATGTGGTGTATCTGGACTTCCAGAAGGCTTTCGACAAGGTCCCACATAAGAGATTAGTATACAAACTTAAAGCACATGGCATTGGGGGTTCAGTATTGATGTGGATAGAGAACTGGCTGGCAAACAGGAAGCAAAGACTAGGAGTAAACGGGTCCTTTTCACAATGGCAGGCAGTGACTAGTGGGGTACCGCAAGGCTCAGTGCTGGGACGCCAGCTATTTACAATATATATTAATGATCTGGATGAGGGAATTGAAGGCAATATCTCCAAGTTTGCAGATGACACTAAGCTGGGGGGCAGTGTTAGCTGTGAGGAGGATGCTAGGAGACTGCACGGTGACTTGGATAGGCTGGGTGAGTGGGCAAATGTTTGGCAGATGCAGTATAATGTGGATAAATGTGAGGTTATCCATTTTGGTGGCAAAAACAGGAAAGCAGACTATTATCTAAATGGTGGCCGACTAGGAAAAGGGAGAGATGCAGCGAGACCTGGGTGTCATGGTACACCAGTCATTGAAAGTAGGCATGCAGGTGCAGCAGGCAGTGAAGAAAGCGAATGGTATGTTAGCTTTCATAGCAAAAGGATTTGAGTATAGGAGCAGGGAGGTTCTACTGCAGTTGTACAGGGTCTTGGTGAGACCACACCTGGAGTATTGCGTACAGTTTTGGTCTCCAAATCTGAGGAAGGACATTATTGCCATGGAGGGAGTGCAGAGAAGGTTCACCAGACTGATTCCTGGGATGTCAGGACTGTCTTATGAAGAAAGACTGGATAGACTTGGTTTATACTCTCTAGAATTTAGGAGATTGAGAGGGGATCTTATAGAAACTTACAAAATTCTTAAGGGGTTAGACAGGCTAGATGCAGGAAGATTGCTCCCGATGTTGGGGAAGTCCAGGACAAGGGGTCACAGCTTAAGGATAAGGGGGAAATCCTTTAAGACCGAGATGAGAAGAAACTTTTTCACACAGAGAGTGGTGAATCTCTGGAACTCTCTGCCACAGAGGGTAGTCGAGGCCAGTTCATTGGCTATATTTAAGAGGGAGTTAGATGTGGCCCTTGTGGCTAAGGGGATCAGAGGGTATGGAGAGAAGGCAGGTACGGGATACTGAGTTGGATGATCAGCCATGATCATATTGAATGGCGGTGCAGGCTCGAAGGGCCGAATGGCCTACTCCTGCACCTAATTTCTATGTTTCTATGTCTATGTTTCTATCCACAGATGCTGCCAGTCCCGCCGAGTTACTCTAGCATTTTGCTGTCTATCTTTGATGAGTTTGGTCCAGGATGAGCTGGAAGATCAGATTGTCATTTTGAAACAGGTGACAATAAGCTTGTGAAACCGGAGATAAAAGGGCACATAATATTCAAATGATTTGCTTTCCAGGTCTACTTTTGTTTTAGTTAAAGAAGGTAGTTGGAGGTGCAATTTTGGTGTAACATCATTATTATACAAAGATGTACTTTCACAGAGCTGTTTTGCAAAACAAACCATTAAAATGTTGTGAACAGGACCCTTAGGGGCACAGATGCACAGAGGGATCTTGATGTGCGTCCATTGCTCACTGAAAATGACAACACAAATAGATAGTATGATTACAAAAGGCATACTTCGTACATGCCTTCATTCGTTGGGGCATTGAATATAAAAGCCAGGAAGTCGTTGCAGGTGGATAATATTTTGGTTAAGCTACATTTGGAGAATTGTGTGCAGTTCTGGCCAGCACAATCCAGAAGGGTGTAGAAGCTTTGGATAGAGTGCAGATGAGGTTCACCAGGATGTTGGCTGATTTGAAGAGTATTCTATATGCATTATTATATAATAAATATGTAGACCATGAGAAATGTTATGCAAAGACTAATTCTAACTTCCTCTCTCTTAGAGGCACTGTAGTTGATCATTATTTCATTATGCCATGTTCTCCATTAGTCATGCATGTACTATTTCCACTCACTTTCCCCGTCCACCTTTTGTTAAAAAAAACATGCAATTACGTATCTGTGCAAAGTTGACCCATACTTGTTTAGTTCATTTTTGCTATGGACTTTTGATATTGAAAATAAAGTTAATTTCCCCAGCAGCAATATCAATATATCTGATTCTAATGTAAGAGTGAGTCTTTTTACAATACATTTGAAGGCAGTGAATGAAAATAAGTTAAGTAATATACGTTTTCAATGTTCAAATAATGGAAGTTTTCACCTTGTCATCTCTCATTTTTGGACACATTACAATGAAAATAATGTTATCCCGAAACCACTTTAAGCGCAATATGTTAATAAAGCCCTTTTCTAAGAACATAGCTAATTGATGTTGAACAGTTGTAACATGACAAAATATCCAATTGTTTCTTGAATGGTTCCAATGTTTTTGAGTTCATTAGTGCATATGGGACTTATTCTACCAAATGAGCACTCTGTCCAAAGAATAAATTCCTGTTAGCATTTCTTAAAGTTTAATCTCACGTTCCTTACCCAATTTACAAGTTTGATCTAAGATAGTATTCCAGATTATTTTTTACTGAACATCTACAGATCTTGAGGATTCAAATTGGCTAAATAGTTGTGCAACAATTGATTATTGGGGTAAGATTGGTAGTAATGTCATGGATTAGTCGTCCAAAACATGAGATTAGTAGTCAATGGGTGGATTTAATTAGCTGAAGGTTGAATTCATAGGGTTGTGTGATATTATGAATTAAGCCGATCTGCTGGGGGGGTAGTAAGATTGATGGTCAGGTCATAGGATTGTACAGTGAGGGTGAGGTTGGGAGTTCATTTGTGATAAGAGATAAAGTTTGTAGTTGAGGGTTGTGATCTGCAATTAGTGATTAATAACTGGATACGTATTAAGGGGCTGTTCCACTTGGGCGACTTAATCCGCGAGTTCTGGCGAGTTTGCCCTCGACTCATACTCGCAGCATGGTCGACACGGAGGCCTAGGAGGTCCTTGTAACTCTCATTCATGCTCGAGAGTAGTCCCCGTGTAGTCGAGGCCTCAGCCAGGTCGCGGCATACTTTTCAACATGCTGAAAAATGCCCGCGAGTAAAAAAAGGTCGCCATGGAAAAAATCGATACATTTTTTACTCGTAGGTTTAGTCGTAGTAGGTCGGCATGTTAGTCGTAGGTAATCGAGGTTAGTCAAAGGTAATCGAACGTAGTCGTAGATAGTCTTCATCATAGTCGAAGGGGGGGTCGAAGGGAGGTTGAAGGAGATCGAAGGAGGTTGTCTTCACTCTCCACTATACACTGTCCAATTTTCCCGAAGTTAGTCGTAGCCGGTCGTAGCTAGTCTTCAACATAGTCAAAGGAGGTCGGAGGAGGTCTTCTACATAGTCGAAGGAGGTCTTCACCATGACATTTTTTCAAACTCTCCTAAACTCTTCTGAACTCGCCAATTAGGTCGCCCAAGTGGGACAGCCCCTTAAGGACAAGTTGATAGCTGTAAATTCAGATTTCGGATTAGTTTATTGAAATATATACCAGGGTGCAATGAAACTCCTTGTTCACATGGAGGTCAGCAAGTAAACATAATACAGGAATGATAGTTGCAAAATAAATATAACAACAAATGTGAAACAGCATGATGGTGCAAAGATCATAGTGCAATCTGAAGTAGGGCAAAAAAAATCTACGAAAGAACAATAACAAAATAATCAAATGAGAGTGTTAAGAGTAAGAGTGGATTGTTGATTGGTTTAAAAGAATAATAGCTGTTGGGAAGAAACTGTTCTTAACTCTGGACATTCAAGCTTTCAAGCTCCTGTATCTTCTCCTAGAAGGAGAAGAGAGGAAAGGGAATGACTATGGTGGCAGCCATTCTTGAAGATACTTCCAGCCTTCCGGAGGCCATGCACCATAAAGGGGGACTGAATTGTGGACATGCCGAATCTGACAAAGGTGTGGACCATTACCAATCCTTCAAAACACTTAATTGTGGTTGATGTTCGAGCTACTGGGCAACAGTAATTAAAACAGGTCACTTCAGTTTGCTATGGACTAGAATGATGGAGTATTCTTAAAGCAGATGGAGAAGTAGGCTGTTGAAATGGGAGGTTGATGTCAGCAAAGACTGGCCAGTTGATTGGCACACAATTTCAGAACCCATCTGGGCCAGCCACTTTCCGAGAATTTACACGTGTGAAAGGCACCATGAAGTAAGGGAGACAGTCCAGCAGGGAGAGGGGTGATGGATATTAGCTATTCCAAGGACAATCAGAGGATAGATTGGAGGCTTTTCAGGTTAGTTGACAGGTCAGTGGCGGGTTTGAGAAGGTAGTGTCAAGGAGTGTACTGCAAACAGTTGGAAGCAACTCTGCATGTCTGAGCATGTTTGAACATTGAATTCTCCCAATGTTATTAGTCCTTGCTGTCTCCTCCCCTTCCTCAGCCCTCCTGCTGTCTCCGCCCATCCCCCAGCCTTTGAGCTCCTCCTCCTTTTTCCTTTCTTCTCCCCGCCCCCCCACCTCCGATCAGTCTGAAGAAGGGTTTCGGCCCAAAACGTTGCCTTTTCCTTCGCTCCATAGATGCTGCTGCACCCGCTGAGTTTCTCCAGCTTTCTTGTGTACCTTCTGCATGTCTGAGTCCTGTTTTTCACAGATCCAAGAAGAACTCAAGAATGAAAATCATGATCTATGCAACTCCCATGAAGCCTTAAATATTCAATTCCATTTGATCTTTCATTGAACGGAACATGTGGCATACAAAAACTGATACTGCATAATCCAATGTTCACATTTGTTCTAGTTATCCCGTCCTGTTTTAACATGATTTGTGGAATTCGTGTGTCATTCTTTTCTTGTTTCTTTGTCTGGTGTTTATAATTCTCTGCATTAATTTTCATCTGCTGTAGTAATGCCACTTCTGTATGTTCTAAAACTCACTCTTAGCTTCCTCTTTCAGTTCCACTGCCCTTTTCATGTCCAGACTCTGTTGCAAAACAAGCGCATTCTCTAATTTTCTCTATGACATTGGCCTGCATAGCACAGTGGATATATCTGAACTGCCCAGCATCTGCAGTGTTTTCCTTTACAGATGGCTGAAGGAGTTTTGGGAAGAGCATTTAATTTTCTCAGCTGACATGGCCTTTGCTTCCAGATTCTAGTTCAGAATATTTTCAATTACTTGTTTACACAAAATACACCAGCCATTGCATTGTAAATATATAGAAAACAGAGACAAGGGTAGAATTTGCTGCAGGGTGGGTTGGGGGGGGGGAGGGGGGGGTACTTTCACTTGGCCAGCTGATTCTGATCTGACCACCATTTTTTCAGCTTGGTTCTCTCTGGAAGACAACCACACATCAGATGTCTGCCATTGTTCAAAAATAGACTGCTACACAAAACCCATTCCAGCCTTTGAAGACAGGGCATACTTGATAAGAGGGACAACGGAACCACAAAAAGAGTTTAATTAAAACTTAACTAATGCAAAGTAGGATTTAGGTAGGCAGAGCATGAAACCTACACTGGCCTAATTTATGTCTACAATATTTTAACTCCTGAACTTCATGAAAAAGTCATCAAATTTCCTTCCAAAGCAAGCAGGAAGAAGGTACAGTGCATCTGTCATTAGACAAGGTTGACTACCTAAAGCTTTGTTCCAACATTCAGATAATTTTTAGGAAGGTTATTTTGAGTAAGTCTTGCGAAAGCTTGGAGCTTCATAGAGCTGGCCACCTGGCCAAACTGAGCAATTGGGGGAGAAGGGCCTTGGTCAGGGAGGTGACCAAGAACCCGATGGTCACTCTGACAGAGCTCCAGAGTTCCTGTGTGGAGATGGGAGAACTTTCCAGAAGGACAACTATAGTCTGCAGCACTCCACCAATCAGGCCTTTATGGTAGAGTGGCCAGCAGAATCCATTCTTCAGTAAAAGGCACATGACAGCACATTTTGAGTTTGCCAAAAGGCATGAGAAACAAGATTCTCTGGTCTGATTAAACCAAGATTGAACTCTTTGGCCTGAATGCCAAGCGTCACGTCTGGAGGAAACCAGGCACCGCTCATCACTTGGCCAATACCATACCTACGGTGAAGCATGGTGGTGGCAGCATCATGCTGTGGGGATGCTTTTCAATGGCAGGAACTGAGAGACTAGTCAGGATCGAGGGAAAGATGAACGGAGAAAAGTACAGAGAGACCCTTGATGAAAACCTGCTCCAGAGCATTCTGGACCTCAGACTGGGGCGGAGGTTCACCTTCCAACAGCACAACAACCCTAAGCACACAGTCAAGACAACGCAGGAGTGGCAAGTCTGTGAATGTCCTTGAGTGGACCAGCCAGAGCCCGGACTTGACCCAATCGAACATCTCTGGAGGGACCTGAAAATAGATGTGCATCGACGCTCCCCATCCAACCTGACAGAGGATCTGCAGAGAAGAATGGGAAAAATTACTCAAGTACAGGTGTGCCAAGCTTGTAGCATCATACCCAAGAAGACTTGAGGCTGTAATCACTGACAAAGGTGCTTCAACAAAGTATTGAGTAAAGGGTCTGAATACTTATTTAAATGTGATATTTCAGTTATTTCTTTTTAATTACTTTGCAAAAATTCCGAAGCACCTGTTTTCACTTTTTTATTATGGGTATTGTGTGTAGATGATAAAAAAAAGATTTCAATCCATTTTAGAATAAGGCTCTAATGTAACAAAATGTGGAAAAAGTGAAGGGGTCTGAATACTTTCTGAATGCACTGTAGATAATTGGAAATTAAACTGTTTATTTAGTTTCTATTCAGTCAGAGGAGTCAACATTCATCAAAATGCATTCATATAATGATCAGCCAGGTTCACAGTCCATAAAAAGTGTGATAAATGTTTATTTTTCTTTTGTGGTTATTATTATAAACAGTAGGGTAATTTTATAAATTAGCAGTTCTGACACTGAGCTTCATAGAGGGACATATATTTAAAATGGGAAGTTATAACCTCAATTTTAACTTAGCACAGAGACTGAGCAGGATGGATGGTGCTAAATAAGGATAAGAGGGAAGTCTTTTTGGACCTAGATGAGAAAATCATTTTTTACACAGAGGGTGGTGAATCTGTGGAATTCTCTGCCACAGAAGGTAGTTGAAGCCAGTTCATTGGCTATATTTAAGAGGGAGTTAGATGTGGCCCTTGTGGCTAAAGGGATCAGGGGGTATGGAAAGAAGGCAGGGTAGGGATACTGAGTTGGATGATCAGCCATGATCATATTGAATGGCGGTGCAGGCTCAAAGAGCCGAATGGCCTACTCCTGGACCTATTTTCTATGTTTCTATAACCAAGCTTTGGTCATTCTTAAACACAAAGTGCTGGAGTAACTCAGCAGGTCAGGCAGCATCCCTGGAGAACAGTGACATTTCAGGTCAGGACCTTTCTTCAGACTGATCAATTTTCCCCCACCGTCCGAGCTCACAAATTGTGCCTAACCTGCCTATCATATCATATGAAAACTAGACTGGGAAAATCAGGTTGGTGGTGGACCCCAAAAAAGGGAATTTGTAGAGAGCCTCCGAGATGGTTTCTTAGAGCAGCTTGCAGTGGAGCCTACCAGGGAAAAAACAATTATGGATTTAGTGTTGTGTAATGAACCAGATTTGATAAGGCAACTCAAGGTATAGGAACCACTGGCTGGTAGTGACCACAACACGATAAGATTTAACCTGCAATTTGAAAGGGAGAAGGTGAAATCAGATATGTCGGTATCACAGCCGAGCAAAGGTGAGTCGAGATGCATGAGGGAGAAACTGGCCAAAGTTGACTGAAAAGTGACCCTAGCAGGAATGATGGTGGAACAGCAATGGCAGGAATTTCTGGGAATAATTCAGAGGATGCAGGATCTTTTCATTCCAAAGAGGAAGAACGATTCTAGGGGGAGAATTAGGTGACCTTGGCTGACAATGGAAGTCAAGGACTGTACAAAACTGAAAGAGAAGGGAAAGATTAGTGTGAAGCCAGAGGATTGGGAAGCTTTTAAAGAATACAGAAGGTAACTAAAAAGGCAATACAGGGAGAAAAGATGAAATACAAAGGTAAGCTTGCCAATAATATAAAAGAAAATAACATTTTTTTTCAGTTATATATAGAGTAAGAAAGAGGCAAGATTAGATGTAGGACTGCTGGAGAATGTTGCAGGAGAAGTGAGAATGGGGAATAAAGAAATGGCAGAGGAATTGAATCACTTTTTTGCATCAGTCTTCACAGTGGAAGACACCAACAATGTGCCTGAAATTCAAGCGAGTCAGTTGGTGGAGATTAGTGGAGTGGTTATTGCGAAGGAGAAGGTGCTTCGGAAGCTGAAGGGACTGAAGGTGGATAAGTCACCTGGGTTGGATGGACTGCACACTAGGGTTCTGAAAGAGGTGGCTTTAGAGATTGTGGAGGCATTACTAGTGACATTTCAGGTATCACTCATCAGGATGGCTCCAGACAATTGGAAAATTGCCAATATTACCCCGCTGTACAAGAAGGGAGCAAAACAGAAAAGTGGAATCGATAGGTCGGTTAGTCTGACTTCAGTGGTTGGTAAGTTTTTTGAGTCCATTATAAAGGATGAGGTTACGGAGTACTTAGAAGTTCATGATAAAAATAGGCCAGTCTGCATGGTTTTGTGAAGGGGAGATCTTGCCTGACGAATCTGCTGGAATTCTTTGAAGAAGTAAATAGCAGGAGAGTTAGTGGATGTTGTTTAGATTTTCAGAAAGCCTTTGATAGATTGCCACATGTGAGGCTGCCAAGGAAGATGAGAGCCCATAATATCAAAGGACATATACTAGCATGAATAGCAAGTTGGCTGGAGGCCAGAAGGCAAAGTGGCAATAAAGGAGGCTTTTTCTGGTTTGTTGCCATTGACTAGTGGTGTTCCGCAGGGGTCGGTGCTGGGGCTGCTACTCTTCATGTTGTATATGATTTGTTGATGGGATTGAAGACTCTGTGGCCAAGTTTGCAGATGACACGAAAATCGGTGGAGGGACAGGTAGTGTGGAGAAAGCAGGGACTCTGCAGAAGGACTTTGACAGATTGGGAGTGTGGGCAGAGAAGTTGCAGATGGAATATAGTGTAGCAAAGTGTGGAGTCATGCATTTTGGTAGTATGAATAAAGGCATATACTATTTTCTAAATGGGGAGAGAATCTAGAAATTGGAGGTGTAAATGGACTGGAGTGCTGGGTCTTGATGCCCAAAAAAGTTAATCGGTAGCAAGGAAGGCAAAGGAAACGCCAGCATACGTTTTAAGAGGGTTAGAATCCAAAAACAGGGATGAAATGCTGTGGCTCTATGAGGCGCTGGTCAGGCACATTTGAGGTATTGTGAGCAAATCTGGGCACCTTATCTGAGGAAGGATGTCCTGGCTCTGGAGAGGGTCCAGAGGAGGTTTACATGAATGATCCCAGGAATGTGTGGGTTAACATATGATGAGCGTTTGACGGCACTGGGCCTGTACTCGCTGGAGTTTAGAAGGATGAGAGGAGACCTCATTGAAGCTTAACATAGAAACATAGAAACATAGAAAGTAGGTGCGAGAGTAGACCACCAGGTCCGTCGAGCCCGCACCGCCATTCGCTCATGGCTGAACACTAAACAGACACACTTACCCACAAACAGTAGACACAAGACACAGAACACAAGACACTACCCTCCCCTTTATACCGCTATCACCCCTCTCCACCCCAAGAACCGCGTGATCTCCTGGGGGAGGCAAAAAACCGGATAAAAACCCAGGTCCAATTCGGGAAAAAAATCCGGGAAATTCCTCTCCGACCCCAATCCAGGCGATCGACACTTGTCCAGGAGATCACTCAGGTCTTACTATACTAACCATACCTAGGTCCATATCCCTGCCCTCTCCCCGTAGCCCCTTATCCCCTTGGCAGCTAAAAAAACATCTATTTTAGACTTAAATATATTTAACGTTTCTGCTTCCACTGCTCCCTGGGGCAGTGAATTCCATAAATTAACCACCCTCTGGGTGAAGAAGTTCTTCCTCATCTCAGTTTTAAAAGAGCCCCCCCTTATTCTGCAACTATGTCCCCTAGTTCTAGTTTCCCCGATCATTGGGAACATCCTCGGTGCATCCACCCGATCAAGGCCCCTCACGATCTTATATGTTTCAATGAGATCGCCTCTCATTCTTCTAAACTCCAAAGAGTAGAGTTCCAGCCTACTTAACCTTTCCTCATATGTCAATCCCCTCATTGCAGGAATTAATCTTGTAAACCTTCGCTGCACTGCCTCCAGGGCTAGTACATCCTTTCTTAAGTATGGACCCCAGAACTGTACACAGTATTCCAAATGTGGTCTCACTAATACTGTGTACAGCTGCAGCAAGACCTCCGTGTTTTTATACTCAATCCCCCTAGCAATAAAGGCCAAAACTCCATTGGCCTTCCTGATTGCTTGCTGCACCTGCATACTAACTTTTAGTGATTCATGTACTAATACCCCTAGATCCCTTTGCGTTGCATTACAACGCAGCTCCTCCTCATTTAGAAAATAACTTGCCCTATCATTTTTTTTCCCAAAGTGAATGACTTCACATTTATTAGTATTAAATTTCATCTGCCAAGTTGTTGCCCACTCACCTAGCTTATCTATATCCTTTTGCAGACTCTTCCTATCCTCCTCATCCCCTACTTTTCCTCCCATTTTTGTATCGTCCGCAAATTTTGATATATTACACTTGGTTCCCTCCTCCAAATCATTTATATAAATTGTGAACAACTGGGGTCCCAGCACCGACCCTTGCGGAACCCCGCTAGTTACCGGTTGCCATCCCGAGTATGAACCATTTATCCCCACTCTCTGCTTCCTATTTGTTAGCCAATCCTCTACCCATGCTAATATATTACCCCCAATCCCATAATTTTTTATTTTTAGCAATAGTCTCTTATGTGGCACCTTGTCAAAAGCCTTTTGGAAGTCCAAGTATACCACATCCACCGGTTCCCCTTTATCCACCCGGGTTGTTACTTCCTCAAAGAATTCGAGCAGATTCGTTAAACAGGACTTCCCCTTCACAAAACCATGCTGGTTCTGTCCGATGAAGTCATGTTTATCCAAGTGCCCCGTTAGTGTTTCTTTAATAATTGTCTCTAACATTTTACCCACCACCGATGTTAGACTAACCGGTCTATAGTTACCCGCCTTCTGTTTACTTCCTTTTTTAAATATAGGTGTTACATTGGCCATTTTCCAATCCACTGGGACCGTTCCTGCCTCCAGGGAGTTTTGGAACATTATCACCAATGCATCCACAATCCCCACCGCTATCTCCCTCAAGACCCTTGGATGTAATCCATCAGGCCCAGGGGATTTATCCTCATTCAGTCTCATTAATTTCCCTAATACCACCTTACCAAATAGTGAAAGGCTTGGGATAGAGGGGATGTGGAGAGGATGTTTCCACTAGTGGGAGAGTCTAGGACTAGATGTCTAGCCTCAGTTAGAGGTCGTAGACTCAGAATTAAAGGATGTTCCTTTGGGAAGGAGATGAGGAGGAAGGTAGACACAAAATGCTGGAGCAACTCAACGGGACAGGCAGCATCTCTGGAGAGAAGGAATGGGTGATGTTTCAGGTCGAGACTCTTCTTCAGACTGATGTCAGGGGAGTGGGCGGGACAGAAATATACAAAATTCTGGAGATGAGGAGGAATTTCTTTAGTCCGAGGGTGGTGAATGTATGGAATTATTTGCCACAGAAGGCTGTGGTGACCAAGTCAATGGATATTTTTAAGGCAGAAATAAATAGATTCTTGATTAGTACAGATGTCAGAGGTTATGGGGAGAAGGCAGGAGAATGGATTTAGGAGGGAGAGATGGATCAGCCATGATTGAATGGCGGAGTAGACTTGATGGGCCGAGTGGCCTAATTCTGCTCCCATCCCTTATGACCTTATGATCCTGACTGATCTGCTAATTAACCTGACGGCCGTCCAATTTTTGATCTTCCAAGTGATGATACCCATCCAATTACTGACTCTCTCAGGGTGCACTCACACAAGAGCTAAAGTGGGTTGCCTTCTTTTTTTTTAATCACTAAATTGCTCAAAGAGAAGTTTGAAATTATGTTTGGATGTTTTACAGCCACAATAAAGTTTTAAAATATGGCTTATGCAGAACAAGGGTTTAAAATAACAGCTGGCCTGTGAAATGGGAAAATATTACAAGACAGTAGAAATTTACCATAGTGGATGAAGGAATAGACAAATCATTTTTAAAAAGGTCTCATAATTGTTAGTAGAGGAAGAGTAAAGCTTTGTCCATTGCAAAGCTACATTTTCCTCAGAGACCCAATAGAGGTGAAAGTATTTTTGCTCATTTTAATTCCAGCATCAATAATAACTCCTTGCAGTAAATGTTTCTAATTATTACTTTGGAGAAAGCTCAGAAACATAATTTAACTTTATTAAAAATGAAACAAATTATTTGCAAAATGATCATATGATGTGTATTTTACATTGTCATTGAATTTCAACAAATAATCAGTAATTAGACTATTTTTAATGAACATTTATAATCAAATAGCAAAATCTCTTTATGAAGCTCATGTACAGTATTCATCCTGAAATCAGTGATGCATTAGTACTATCTCAAAGAAGCCTTTTTGAATCTATAAGCTTGTATAGAGTAAACAGTTTGTTTAAAATTGATTTTTTTAAATTTCAGTTTAATGGGAAACCTTCCAGTATTTTTAATGGTCTAATGGAATTTTAGTGCATCCATTTCTCCAACTGAATCAGTACTTACACAGGTCTCCCACTGAGTTCCCAGCATTCCCATCCGAAGCAGAAAGCTATTTAAGGTGTGGATTGGCACCCTATTCTGATTTGAACTTTCAAACAGAGCCCTAACTGGTGATCCTGAAAATAATGAGACATTTTAAAATAAAATTAAAATAAATAATTTGTAGCGAATAGGACCAAATATGCTCTTTGGTGACCATCTTTAAAACACCTGCTAAGAAAGTAAGCAAAAATATTAATTGAATATTGGCTATTATATTTAGGGGATTTGAATGCAAAATGATACACATTTGCACTAACTATAAAGCCCTGATTAGACCAAGCATGGAGCACAGACATACATACATACTGTGGTATCATTGAACCATATACAACCAATAAACTGATTTCACTCCTGAAAGATCAGCAAGATGCAATGAGTATCCATTAAATAATTAATAGGGTCCGAATGTGAATGTAACCATAGTGAGTATAGTATACAAAGTAGTTCAGATTGTTGATGTAGAATTCATTCATTGATCAGTTTGGAGCTCCATACAATTGGATTTCTTGTTCCCTCATTTCTTTTATGAGTGATGTGGGAATGTTAGTCATCTCAACATTTTCTTTTTTTTAATATACGTACTTTAATAAAGGGACCACTACCAACAAATGCCCTGGTCATGTGCTATTATTGTAACAGAAAAATATATATCCTTGTGATTGAGGCAGTGCAGCGTAGGTGCACGAGATTGATCCCTGGGATGGAGGGACTGTCGTATGAGGAAAGATTGAAAAGACTAGACTTGTATTCACTGGAGTTTAGAAGGATGAGGGGGTAATCTTCTAGAAACATATAAAATTATAAAAGGACTGGACAAGCTAGATGCAGGAAAAATGTTCCCAATGTTAGGCAAGTCCAGAACCAGGGGCCACAGTCTTAGAATAAAGTGGAGGTCATTTAACACCGAGGTGAGAAAAAAAAATTTCACCCAGAGTTGTGAATTTATGGAATTTCCTGCCACAGAGGGCAGTGGAGGCCAAGTCACTGGATGGATTTAAGAGAGAGTTAGATAGAGCTCTAGGGGCTAGTGGAGTCAAGGGATATGGGGAGAAGGCAGGTAAGGGTTATTGATAGGGGACGATCAGCCATGATCACAATGAATGGCGGTGCTGGCTCGAAGGGTCAAATGGCCTCCTCCTGCACCTATTTTTTATGTTTCTATGTTTCTACATAATCAATTGTACCTGAAATACTGAGCTATATAGGGAAATCAAATTTCAAAATAATATATTGACAATAATGCAGTAATTGAATAAATTAATGACAAATATTTGTTCATAATTGAGTTCTGGGTTCTTTGCGTGCATAGATCCTTTAAGAAACATATGAAGGTAAATGTGCTATATCTCTGCTGATTATTAAACATTGAAATGCTGATTTTTTACCCTTTCACAATCATTAACTAAAATCAATTCACTTATTTTAATTTTAAAGAAAATGAAAATCAACATTTAACTCAGTTACAAAACGATAAATATATTAAACTGCTTGGCCAACTTGCAAACTCAGAATCTTACACTCAAATTTACTAATAATATTCATTAAATAGGAAGTCTTGGTATGCATGGAATAAAACACCTTATTTAAGGGTATACTTCAAAATAGGACATGACTGAGCTTGAATTATATTGATCAACTATTAATTTTTCTCTCATATGTATCTGTACTACAATGAGTATAGATTATCCAGAATTCAGTTCTTACAGAATTAAATGCACACACATGCCATGTCAATGTGGTTACATTTGTCTTGCTAATAATAATTTATCAATATGTACTAAATCATATTAAAAATATAAACAGGTGGGAATTCATCTCAGGTGATGACACAATATATGGAATAGAGGTACAGCTAATGCAACGCCTAATATTTCAAGACATTGGAATTAAATATGTGCATTGATAAGTAGTTGATTAATACCACCTGTTTTGCACCAACAGCTAAGATGAATCTATATATACCTAAAATAGGAAATTAGTTAGATGTGGTATGCATTTTTACAATATTCGTTATGTAGGATAACAGAAAAAGGAATTTTCATTTCTGCCACCAAAATAAAATCTAAAATACCTTTTCATCATTTAATGACTTCCAACTTAGGAAAGTAAAATTTTGCAAATTAGCAGTACACGTTGAAATGTCCTTTTTAATTCATTTGGTGGAGGTTAACAGAAAGCTGTCATTACAAAATCGCATGACTCGTTTTTGACAGTAAATGGCCTGAATACCTAATGTAATAATAGCCTTCAGCATCAAGCTAAATGACATATGAATATAATCAACCTTTCTGATGACTATTCATAAGTAATCCCTTCAGCTTTCAACCACAGCAGATATTTTTACAAGGCAAGCTATACTAATAATATGTCTCAAGATTCCCTCTGCATATGGACTCATTACAATGGGACTAAAACTCTGGGTTCATTATGGAGCAGCTGGAATTAAATCCTGTTTGCAAAACAAAAAAGGTAACGAAAATATTACAACTGTGGTGTATTTATAGGGAATCTTTAGAACTGGTTTCTAGAGCTGAGTATCACCATCACTCATTTACTCAAGACACAGAGCTCCAAGTAAATAAAACCTTTATTTATGGTACCTAACCTTCAGTGGAATTTCATGGCTGGATCTATCCATTGGACACACTTAAGGTAATAACAACACACCAGTTTTAAGGTAACAGCTAATCAAAATAAAGCATACGACTTCCCCTTTAAAAAGAAAGAACTCAACAGTACTGTGCAATCAGATTCTCTGGTGGTTTGTGCACACAGGTAAATTAAGAGATTAATTTAAAATGTATACAGCATGTTTAGTTACATCCCAGTTACTCGTATACAAAATTAATATAGTAATATTTAGATACTGGACACAAGTAACATTCTTCCATTCATGAACTTACTATATATGATAATATATTTACAGTAGTGCTTAAGTTTGTAACAACCCGTATTCCACTGGTATTCTGTACAGGCAACCTCCACCTATGGCAGTTCAGGTAGCAGAAATTCGCCCTTACAGAATTCACACACCACGACCAAAATATCTGTGATACAGGTGAAAAAATAATTGCTCCCAAATTTACATGCAAAAATACATAAATAAACATCACTTCTTTCAACTCTCATTTCTTGAACATGGACGGATGACAGTTCATGTTGTGGAGAATCGTGATGCAGGATGCAACCCTCCTGTATTCAGGGATTACCTCTGTATTCAACATATTGGTAAAAGAAACATCGTAAATTTAACCTCAAAGACTATACACATGCAGATTAAACATAACCCAAATTGCACAATCGCATATTTGGCATATAATTGCATATAAGAAAATTAAATCTTCTTTGGAAAAAAAGCACGTCCCATATTCAACCCCTTCCCTGTCTGTGTATGCTACCTTCTTATCTGGCTTCCATATGTCTCTCCAATTGTTGTTCCCCTCCTCTTCTTTCTTCCTTTTTGAGCATTTGCCATTCATTCATGCCCTTGTTCATTTTGTCTTGTTGCTTTCATTTTCACCAGATTATGCATAGCCTGTCTTTCCTTATTCTACCCACTGCAAAAATAATTAGTGCCATGTAGACGTATTATAAAGCGGATCTCATTCTGGCATGAAAATCCAAATTCACTTTCACATAGTCCACTGGCTGGACTATAGTCCACCGGGTGGCGCTTTGATGGCAGCCTCGCCTACAGTCTGTTTGTCCTTTTCATCTTTTTTTTGTTATTTTTGTTTAAAAAGTATGTGTTGATGTTCTCTGGTTTTTTTATGTGGAGGCTGTGGGCAGGGGTGGTCGGGGGAAACTTATTTGCAATCTCTTACCTTGCCGGAGACACAATTGTTTTCCGGCCCATATCTCCGGTCGCTGTGCGGCCTAACATCTTGTAGCTGGAGGCCTTGCTCGGGACTGACATTGAGCCTCACCGCGGGGATGTGGACTTGCCATCGGAGCCGATCCATTGCCTGGGATCAACGTTCAAACCGCGGCCTGCGGTCGTTCACATCAAGGAGCTCGTGGTCTCGGGTTGAGACCGACGTCGGGAAGCTCCAAAAGCCGCACAACGTTCGACTAGCTCCGACCCGGGGTAGATCAGCTGGCGGGTGGGAACTGAGATTACCTCGCCCCACCCCACCCCCCGATACAGGAGCTTGATCGCCCCGACAAGGAGACCCGCCGCCGGCTACGGGAGAAAAATCGTCCCGTAAAATCGTCTTCCATCACAGTGAGGAATGTGGAGGAGTCACTGTGGTGGATGTTTATGTTAAAATGTATTTTGCGTGTTCGGTTGCTTTTTATTGGTATGAATATATGGCAAATCAAATTCCTCGGACGTTGCAAAATGTACTTGGCTAATAAAGTAGGATTATGATTATGATTAATAGTGTACAATCCACCCTCCAACTTAGCCAACTAGCTGCTTCACTTCCCAACAATAATTAAAAATCTGGCCAGAAACAGGCACTGGTCTCAAGCACACAAAAATGCTGGAGAAACTCAGCGGGTGAGGCAGCATCTATGGAGAGAAAGAATAGGTGACGTTTCGGGTCGAGACCCTTCTTCAGACTGATGTCGGGGGGGGCAGGAAAAAGAAGAGGAAGAGGCGGTGACAGTAGGCTTTGTGGGAGAGCTGGGAAGGGGAGGGGAAGGAAGGAGAAAGCAAGGGTTATCTAAAATTAGAGAAGTCAATTTTCATACCGCTGGGGTGTAAACTACCCAAGTGAAATATGAGGTGCTGTTCCCCGATTTGCGCTGGGCCTCACTCTGGCAATGGAGGAGGCCCAGGACTGAAAGGTCAGATTAGAAATAAGAGGGGGAGTTGAAGTGCTGAGAAACCGGGAGATCAGATTGGTTATTACGAACTGAGCGGAGGTGTGGGGCGAAGCGATCGCCGAGCCTGCGCTTGGTCTCACCAATGTAGAGAAGTTGCAGTAGATGAGGTTGGAGGAGGTGCAGGTGCCTCACCTGAAAAGACTGATTGGGTCCTGGGATGGAGTCGAGCGGGGAGGTAAAGCGACAAGTGTAGCATTTCCTGCGGCTGCAAGGGAAAGTACCCGGGGAGGGAGTGGTCCAAGGCATAGCTATGGGCACGCACATGGGCCCTAGCTATGCCTGCCTCTTTGTTGGGTACGTCGAACAATCCCTGTTCGAGGCATACCGTGGCCCTATCCCCGAACTCTACCTTAGCTACATGGACGACTGCATTGGTGCTACCTCCTGCACCCATGCAGAACTCACTGACTTCATCCATTTCACCACTAATTTCTATCCGGCACTCAAATTCACCTGGACCATTTCCGACATCTCCCTACCGTTTCTAGATCTCACCATCTCCATCGCAGGCAACAAACTACTGACCGACATCTACTACAAACCCACTGACTCCCATAGCTATCTTGACTACATTTCTTCCCACCCTGCTTCCTGTAAGGACTCTATCCCCTACTCCCAATTCCTCCGTCTACACCCAGGATGAGGTGATCCATACCAGGGCATCGGAGATGTCCTCATTCTTTAGGGAACGGGGGTTCCCCTCTTCTATTATAGATGAGGCTCTCACCAGGGTCTCCTCTATATCCTGCAGCTCCGCTCTTATTCCCCATCCCCCATTCGTAACAAGGACAGAGTCCCCCTTGTCCTCACCTTCCACCCCATCAGCCGTCCGCATACAACATATAATCCTCCGACATTTTCGCCACTTCCAACGGGATCCTACCAATGGCCAAATCTTCCCATCTCCTCCCCTTTCTGCTTTCCGCAGAGACCATTCCATCCCTAACACCCTGGTCAATTTGTTCCTTCCTACCCAAACCACCCCCTTCCTGGGTACTTTCCCTTGCAACTGCAGGAAATGCTATACTTGTTGCTTTGCCTCCCCCCTCGACTCCATCCAAGGACCCAATCAGTCTTTCCAGGTGAGGCAGAGGTTCACCTGCACCTCCTCCAACCTCATCTACTGCATCCACTGTTTCAGGTGTCAACTTCTCTACATCAGCGAGACCAAGCGCAGGCTCGACGATCGCTTCGCCCAACACCTCTACTCAGTTCATACTAACCAACCTGATCTCCCGGTTGCACAGCACTTCAACTCCCCCTCCCATTCCCAATCTGACCTTTCTGTCCAGGGCCTCCTCCATTGCCAGAGTAAGGCCCAGCGCAAATTGGAGGAACAGCACCTCATATTTCACTTGGGTAGTTTACACCTGTGGAAGAAATTAATTTAGAGGGAAATACAAGGAAAAAAGAAAAGTTACAGACTTCGCAGGTTTGCTTCAAGAGAATTTATTGCATGATATCATGGAGAGATGGCTGTAGTAAACTGCTCACCAGTTCTCTGACTTCCAAGCAGAATTAGCCAACAGTTATACTGTGAAGTGAATAACTTTTGTTTACTTTTGTTAGACACTATTCTACAAAAACATTCTATCACTACATGGGTTCCCATTATTTCATGTTTGCTTAAATATGTTCATACTGTTTGCTTATGTTAATCTTATTCAACCACAGATGGTTAATACAAATGAATCGCAAAACAAGGAAATCTTGACATTATTCTATCTCATCTTTCAAGCGGCCCACGTCGCCATCCCCATTCCCTGATGATCATAAGCTTCCCATTTACTGCAATGTATCTATGCTATTAGCGGTAGGTGGCGCGGGTGAACCACTGTAACTTCTCAGAAATGTAAACAAGCTTTGTTATCTCCTCCCATTTCATGTTTACATTTACCATCCACAATTCATCACATTCCCAGACTGTAGGTAATACGTCGAATCTTACTTTGTCGATTCTCACAAACTTCTTCTGCACTTGGTCAAGCGAGAGCTGCCAATTGTCACATCCAAAACACCCTTTTGTTACCTTGTTCAATTCCAATTAAATTAATAAGGATATTATTTTTTCTTCCACAACACCCCAGCGGTATGAACATTGACTTCTCTAATTTTAGATAACCCTTGCTTTCTCCCTCCTCAGATTCAGATTCAGATTCAAACTTTATTGTCATTGTGCAGTGTACAGTACAGAGACAACAAATTGCAGTTAGCGTCTCCCTAGAAGAGCGACATAGAATATGAGCAATAAATAAATATATTTACGATACAGTCATAGTAGTGCAATTATTTTTTTTCCTGGTGAAAGGAGTGTCCGGGGGGGATACCCCAGGGGGGGGGGATTGGCAATCACCGAGTAATGTAACAACCGCAGGGAAGAAGCTGTTCCTGGACCTACTGGTCCGGCAACGGAGAGACCTGTACCGCCTCCCGGATGGTAGGAGGGTAAACAGACTGTGGCTGGGGTGAGAGCAGTCCTTGACGATGCTGAGCGCCCTTCGCAGACATCGCTTTCTTTGGACAGACTCAATGGAGAGGAGTGAAGAACCGGTGATGCATTGGGCAATTTTCACCACCCTCTGCAGTGCTTTCCGGTCGGAGACAGAGCAGTTGCCATACCATACTGTGATACAGTTGGTAAGGATGCACTCGATGGTGCAGCGGTAGAAGTTCACCAGAATCTGAGGAGACAGATGGACCTTCTTTAGTCTCCTCAGGAAGAAGAGACACTGGTGAGCCTTCTTGACCAGAGTTGAGGTATTGTGGGTCCAAGAGAGGTCATCGGAGATGTTGACCTCCAGAAACCTGAAGCTGGAAACACGTTCCACCTCCGTCCCGTTAATGTGGATGAGGGTGTGCGTGCCGCCCCTAGACTTCCTGAAGTCTACAATGAGCTCCTTGGTCTTCTTGGAGTTAAGGGCCAGGTTGTTGTCAGTGCACCATGCTGCTAGGAGCTGGACCTCCTCCCTATAGGCCGACTCATCGTTGTTGCTGATGAGGCCAATCACCGTTGTATCATCTGCATACTTGATGATGGTGTTAGTACCATGTACAGGTGTGCAGTCGTAGGTGAAGAGGGAGTAGAGGAGGGGGCTCAGCACACAGCCCTGTGGAACGTCGGTGTTCAGGGTGAGGGTTGAAGAGGTGTGCTTGTCTAACCTAACAGACTGGGGTCTGTTGGTTAGAAAGTCCAATATCCAGTTGCAGAGGGAGGGGTCGATGCCCAGGTCACCGAGTTTGGTGATCAGTTTAGAGGGTATAATGGTGTTGAATGCTGAGCTGCAATCGACGACTCCTTTCCCTCCCCTTCCCAGCTCTCCCACAAAGCCTACTGTCTCCGCCTCTTCCTTTCTTTCCACCCACGACATCAGTCTGAAGAAAGGTCTCGACCCGGAACATCACCTATTCCTTCTCTCCATAGATGCTGCCTCACCCATCTTTTAATTTTGCCAGTTCGCTGGCAAGCTAATATGTTAACGATGGGCATCCAGTCATGGAATCTGCCTTGAGTAACTTGACATCGCTACCCTTGCTCCTTGTTTGCCCACTCAATGTTACATCAGTTACCACGAGCTTATTATGGACGGGAAAGGAATGGAGGGTTATGGTCTGAGCGCAGGTATATGGGACTAGGGGAGAATACGTGTTTGGCACGGACTAGAAGGGTCGAGATGGCCTGTTTGCATGCTATAATTGGTATATGGTTTATATGGTTATATTCTTAAACTGTGACCCCCCTGGTTCTGGACTTCCCCTACATGGGGAACATTTTTTCTGCATCTAGCCTGTCCAATGCCGTAAGAATTTTATATGTATCTATAAGATACCCTCTCATCCTTTAGCAGGACTAATCCAAAATAATGCCCTGCAGCCCCCTCATGCATTGTTGTGCCCAGGCCATTTATTTTAACTGTAGCTGTGCAGTCTTTTATTATTTGTGCCATGAATACCATTTTATTGTTAATTTAAATAGTACTTAGAGCACTTTTCAGGTGTGTTTGGCAAGGATACACTGTTGCCTCCAAGCTAACTGTATACTGCAGTTCTGTGTGGCTCGGTTCTGCTTCTCTTTATAAACTGGTGATAGATGTCCATTTTTTCCCCAAACTGTCCATAGATCCCATTGGTACCATTTCTGTCATCAGGCCTCAGGCTCCCCTTTTGCAAGGGCTAATCTTATTGTAGTTTGGAAGAACGCCATCATTTTTAACCAACCCTTCACAAATTTAAGATCACCTTCCTTTACATTCCGAGACTTACTTTCTGTCCATTGGAGTAAGCAGAATGAACACAGGCCTTTGCTGCTTCCAAGTTTTCCCAAATTACAACATTAATACACAATAGTTTTGTCCTGTCAGAGAATTTTCTCACTGGCAATTTCCTGCTCAGTCAGCCTGGATATAGCTTGTAGCATCTCGCTGACTTCCTTGCCCAAGGAGTGTATCTCCAGCAGGCATTGTTCTCTAACCTCTTCTCCAGGTTCTTCAGATATCTTGAGAACACTTGACCACTTTCAACCACTCATTGCTGTATCTATTAGCAATACCTCCCTGTAGCTGGAAGGGATGCTGCTTATATTGTAGTTATGCCCCTTTAAGAATTGCCTGCAAGGATTACACCTGTGGGGTTAAATGAGCACTTGCTAAGGATTAATTGGGAGTGTGGCCATCATTGTCACTTTTGATGAAATGTTACACAGGGAAATCGGACAATGCTCTTCTATTATCTACACAGTTGAAGTTCTTTCATGGTGGAATGATGTTCAGTGATTGTTTTAATGCCACAAAAAAATATGTTGGAGCAATTAATGGGATGCATTGTTGTAGGGTAGTAAGTATTGTCCAACTCCCTGGGAGACTTTGCTTACACTTCTGGATGAAAATACATGAAAGGATGTTGATAAGCAATAAAACTACTCGAAATCTGAACAAATCTGTAAATACTTGCTATTTGCAGAAAGTTAGATAGCACCTGCGGCGAGAGTCTTTGTTTTGCCTCAAGTTTATCTTGCTCCCTGTTTTTGTATTTATCTTAAAACACTGGTCACGTTTATACCAGTTTCTGTTAAATTACCTAGGCCAACTTGCACCTCCCTACATTCCCACTGTCTGGAAACCATGAATCGCTGTGCAATATCCCTCTCTGTTTTTCACCATTATTGCACTGTGTTGGAACCATTTACTCTAATCTATAATCTGAAAGTGAATGCAATTTAGTCACAGAAAGGTGTTTCTATCTAGCCTCGCATCACCTTCCTGACCTCACAACTGTTGCATTTGTAAAGTTATTCATCCAGCATTCAGTACACAGATAAGCAGGAATTTCCTCAGTTAAATATTGTTTTTTGTTACACTCCCTTAAAGCTATATTCGTTTATGCGTCCAGTGTTTGAAGTGTATCTTGTTTGATCACAATTACCTATTGTCAATTCTGTAACTTCAGTTCCCTTAATACTGAAAAAATTCAATTGTATCTGTATTTAACCTTTTAAGTCAAGAGTGTTCAACCTAATATTGTGTAATTTAAATCCTTGTAAGTTAACCCTTATAATTTAGATATAATTCTGGTAAATCTACATCATACTCCCTCCAAAGGTAATGTTTGCATTGTAAGATGGCCCTGAACTGGAACTGTTTGCAGTACTCTATGCTTGGTCTAATCCGGGTTTTATGGTTATGGCAAACTTGTATTGACATACACTTCAATCCCCTAAATGTAAAAGCCAATATTCAATTTATCTTTTTGCATATTTTCTGTAACGGGTATTTTAATGACTCACATAAATATTTTTGAATCTGCACTGTTGATAGCTTTTCACCATGTATAACTCCCCTTACAAGCTCTCATCCAATGCCAATGACATCACCATTGGTTATACTGAAATTGCTTTGGCATAGCTGTGCCCATTCATTCAAGCATTCAATATCCGCTCTGTAATTTAATACTTCTATCTACATAGCATTTGCATATAATCATTATTGCAGTTAAGGAGTAATAATTTGATCATTATTGGCATTGTAACATTTGATAATATTTCCCAAAATGTTAATGGAATATGATTGCATGGGTCATTTTAAACCTGATATAAATTGTTCATTTTCTTCATTCCACTCCATTTAATGCTAATTGTGCAAAACTAAAGCAGGGAGACTTATTGCGTAGCCGTAGAGAGACTACATCCTTGCTTTGTCACCCTGAGATGCTGCATACAGCAGGAAAGCTGACATTAAACTGTGCCATATTTTAGAAGGAGAACTATTATCCAGTAATAATATTAGAACCATTAATATAGTTTGGATTATCACTGTTTTAATTGGTCAATCTTTGAACTATCGTTCATAGAGTCCTGCTGTCTGTTAATTGCTGCTGGCTATATTTGTCTGCTAAGCAATTGCCTGGCTATGAAATTTGGGTCCATATCCCTGTAGAAACAGATTTCCTGTATTGTCAGGGTTCATGCACTTTCAGTACATTTCATGTCAATCACATATTGGTAAAAATGTTGTGTGGTCTCACTGTACTCCCACTGTGTCAAATTGTGCTGAGTAGGTGGATCACAGATCACACGGAGTATGTCATAACATAGAAAACATACAACATACACAAGTACCACACAGGAACACAATGACTGTGCTGAACCTAATATAAGACTAAAGGGCCTGTCCCACTTTCCCGAGCTGCTCACAAATTCTCCCGAGTTTTCCCCTTGATTCAAACTCGGAGAATGTCCGTAACGGGGCCGTAGGAGTCCGTAGATATATCGTAGTGGCTCATTATGTCAGCCGTAGGTACTCGGGGCATCAGGTAAGTCGGGACGTTATTTCCAGCATGACAAAAAATGACCGCGAGTAAAAAGATAGTCGGGAGTTAAAAAATTGCAACAATTAATGCCCCGAGTTCGTACGCAGCACCGTAGTATGGTCGGATTTACCGAAGTGAGGACGAGGGATGGAGCGATAGGCATCCTTGATGGTCGTGTAGCAGTGGTCGAGGGTGTTTGATCCTCTGGTGCTGCAGGAGACATGTTGGTGGAAGTTATGGAGCAATTTCTTATGGTTGGCTTTGTTAAAATCCCCAGCTATGGTAGTAAATGCCTCGGGGTAAGCCGTCTGGTGCTTATTGACCATGGCGTGCAGCTCTCCCAGTGCCAGACGGACATCAGCCTGGGGAGGGATGTAGACCGCGGTCAGGATGATGGAGGTGAATTCCCTTGGTAGGTAGAAGGGACGGCACTTCACAGCCAGGTGGTCCAGGTGTGGAGAGCAGGAGTTGGACAGGACTGCCATGTCTGAGCACCATGGAGAAACCATCAGGCTGGACTGCTGAGTCTGGGGAGCTGGGGGTGAGCCATGTCTCTGTGAAACAGAACACAGAGCATTCCCTCAGCTCCCTTTGATAAAGCAGCCTTGCTTTTAAGTCCTCCACTTTATTTTCAAGGGTCTGTACATTGGCCCGAAGGATGGTAGAGAGAGGGGATCGACGTCCCCTGCGCTTCAGTCTGACCTGAAGTCCTGCCCGTTGGCCACGTTTCCGGACGCAATGGAGGCCTCCCCGTTGTTTCCAGGTACTGTACTTACTGTACCTGCTGTTTCTGCGAGCCTGTGCTGGAAACGGGCATTCCTTCACAGTCAGCAGCTCCAGACTGTGAGGGAATTATGCCAGACTAAGCCAGACTAAGAGATGGTCATTTTAAGTTAAGGGCTATTCCTGGTGCCTTGCATGACACTGCAGAGATGGTTTGAAAAGTTGTGATCCCCTGTTATATTCTCCACATATGGGTAGTGTTGTGTGCTTTTGCCAACAGGACGAGGACCAAGGAGGTGGCACGGGTAAAAGAGTACTGAAACCTTCAGTGGTCTCTGAATCACCACTAGCCTCAGACTCCTAACCATCACTGGCCAGTGAACTCTTGTCTGGCACACACAAAATGCTGGAGTAACTCAGCGGGACAGGCAGCATCTCTGGAGAGAAGAACTGGGTGAATTTTTGGGTCGAGACCTTCTCCTTTTTCTTCTGCTTCTTCTGGCACATCTGTTTAGTGTTTCTGCATGCTATTAAAGCCATGAACACCTGTTCCAAAAAATAATGCTGGTGATACTCAGGTCAGGCAGCATTGGTGGAGAGAAATAGACAGACAACATTTTGGGTCAGAACCTTTCTTCAGACTGTTTGATTAGGGGAGAACGAACTAGAAAAGAGAGATTGAGGTGGGGCAAAGTCAGGCAAGATGTAGCCTGAATGCATCAGAGAATGGGACAACCAAGGCAAGTTTTTTTACATAAAGGGTGGTGAGTAACTGGAATGTGCTACCAGGGGTGGTGGTGGAAACAGATACAATAGTGGCATTTGACAGACCTTTGGATAGCACATGGATATGGCTGTGTTTCCATAAATAAGGGTACCAACCTGTGACATTCGTGGCCAAATTTGAAAGTTATTAAATCATAATGAAATACCACAGCATTAAAAATGGGCTCACCTATGATCTTCTTAAGCTAATTTGTGATCAAAATTGACCAAACTTTGACCAAAATTTAATACTTTCAAAATATGAAAACAAAAAGATGAGAAATTTTATTTATAAGACATACTAGACTAAGTGGGACCCGTTGGGTCCCAGCATCACACAGGAGGGCTGGTCATCCAACGCAATATTCCACCTCTCCACCAATTCTAATATTGGTGGCCAGTTGGGGAGGGGGGGGCTTTCTGGAGCGCTAGTATGGGTGTTGTGGGCTGAAGGGACTGGTTTCCAGAGGGCCAGTATGCAAATTGTGCGCCAAATGGATTCTTGGGCTGGTGAATCAGTCAATCAAGCCAGTTGTGCTGGCAACTCACTCACGGCTGGTGGGCTGGTAGTTGACTCACGGCTAATCCTTGAAATTCTATTTCAAGCAGGGTATAAGGCCACCAAATTCAAGTGCAGTTTCTTACCACTTCTAGCAGGGTGCAAGGCCACCAAATTCAAGTGCAGTTTTATACCATTTGAAGTAGGGTGCAAAGCCACTAAAGACAGCGAGTCGTGACCTCTCCCTCCTCCATCTTGCAGAGACTGAGCCACACCCACATTTCCGGGTTTTATAACCCCTCCCCCCCCACTGGAAAAGGTGTGGCTTTCATGGAGTGATTGACAGGAGTGAGATTCTCAACACTTTTTTTAAAAACTAATAGCACTTTTATTTATCATTGATGGGAAGAATTCTCTGCACCTGCTCAGCGGAGGGGGACTGAGTAAGATGGCCAAAAATCACAGCCGTAAGTGGTAGCTTTTTATCTAAAATCAATATACAGTGCAAACAGGAAGTAAGTGCATTTACAGTAGTGCCTTTTAACTTCAAGCCAAAGCACCCAAGCCACCATTTGCAGTAAGTAGTGCATTTCAACTACATGCCACCATTTGCAGTAAGTGGTGCCTTTCAACTTCAAGCCAATGCACCCACGCCACCATTTGCAGTAAGTAATGCCTTTTAACTTCAAGCCATTGCATCAAAGCCACCATTTGCAGTAAGTGGTGTCTTTCAACTTCAAACCACACCTAAGCCACACCCAAGCCATCATTTGCAGTAAGTAGTGCCTTTCAACTTCATGCCACCATTTGCAGTAAGTAGTGCCTTTCAACTTCAAGCCAATGCACCCACGCCCCCATTCGCAGTAATAGTGCCTTTCAACTTCAAGCCAAAGCTCCCAAGCCTCCATTTGCAGTAAGTAGTGCCTTTCAACTTCATGCCACCATTTGCAGTAAGTGGTGTCTTTCAACTTCAAGCCACACCCAAGCCATCATTTGCAGTAAGTAGTGCCTTTCAACTTCAAAGCTCCCAAGCCACCATTTGCAGTAAGTGGTGTCTTTCAACTTCAAGCCACACCCAAGCCATCATTTGCAGTAAGTGGTGTATTTCAACTTCAAGCCACACCCAAGCCACCATTTGCAGTAAGTAGTGTCTTTCAACTTCATGCCACCATTTGCAGTAAGTGGTGTCTTTCAACTTCAAGCCACACCCATGCCACACCCAAGCTACCATTTGCAGTAAGTAGTGCCTTTCAACTTCAAGCCAAAGCAACCAAGCCACCATTTGCAGTAATAGTGCCTTTCAACTTCAAGCCAAAGCAACCAAGCCACCATTTGCAGTAATAGTGCCTTTCAACTTCAAACCAAAGCTCCCAAGCCACCATTTGCAGTAAGTAGTGCCTTTCAACTTCAAGCCACACCCAAGCCACCATTTGCAGTAAGTAGTGCCTTTCAATTTCATGCCACCATTTGCAGTAAGTAGTGCCTTTCAACTTCAAGCCACACCCAAGCCACCATTTGCAGTAAGTAGTGCCTTTCAACTTCAAGCCACAATTTGCAGTAAGTAGTGCCTTTCAACTTCAGGCCAATGCACCCACGCCCCCCATTTCCCGTAAGTAGTGCCTTTCAACCACATGCCACCATTTGCAGTAAGTAGTGCCTTTCAACTTCATGCCACCATTTGCAGGAAGTAGTGCCTTTCAACTTCAAGCCAATGCACCCACGCCCCCCATTTGCAGTAAGTAGTGTCTTTCAACTTCAAGCCACACCCAAGCCATCATTTGCAGGAAGTAGTGCCTTTCAACTTCAAGTCAAAGCACCCAAGCTACCATTTGCAGTAAGTAGTGCCTTTCAACTTCAAGCCAAAGCAACCAATCCACCATTTACAGTAAGTAGTGCCTTTCAACTTCATGTCACCATTTGCAGTAAGTAGTGCCTTTCAACTTCAAGCCACACCCAAGCCACCATTTGCAGTAAGTAGTGCCTTTCAACTTCAAGCCAAAGCAACCAAGCTACCATTTGCAGTAATTGTGCCTTTCAACTTCAAGCCAAAGCTCCCAAGCCACCATTTGCAGTAAGTAGTGCCTTTCAACTTCAAGCCAAAGCAACCAATCCACCATTTGCAGTAAGTAGTGCCTTTCAACTTCATGCCACCATTTGCAGTAAGTGGTGTCTTTCAACTTCAAGCCACACCCAAGCCACCATTTGCAGTAAGTAGTGCCTTTCAACTTCAAGCCAAAGCAACCAAGCCACCATTTGCAGTAAGTAATGCCTTTTAACTTCAAGCCATTGCATCCAAGCCACCATTCCGGAAGTGGCGGCGCTGTGATACAGCTGCGGCTCGCCTGCAGTCTGTCTGTTTTTACTTTTTATGTTGTTTTTTTTTTGTCTAGTTTAGTACATTTTTTGGTTATTAGGTGGTGTTATGTGTGTGGGGGGAGGGTGAAACAGAGCTTTCTGTCTCTCCCTTCGGGGGAATGCGACTTTTTGTCGTATCCCCCTTCTCTTCCCCCGTCTGCGCTGAGGCCTAATGGCGGAGCTGGCGGTCTCCAACCTGCGACCGACCTCGAGGGTCCGGAGGTAGAGCCAGCCAGGACTCACCAACGCGAGGCTGGCCGTCTTCGAGCTGCGGCGGCGTTCGGGTAGCGGCACGACTCGGCGCTCCGGTGAGGGCGGACGGTGCGGAGCTGAGACACTCCTGTGCGGCCGGCACGGCTACCGGCTGGAAGGCGCTCCCGTGTGAGCAGCCCGGTGCGGGGCTGAGACGCTGACGTGTGGGCGGACCGGCTCCCGGCTGGAAGGTGCTTCCGTGGGGGCGGCCCGGTGCGGGGCTGAGACGCTGCCTTGTGGGCGGCCCGGTGCGGAGCGGAGACGGTGCTACGGCGGCTGAGGCGGTGTTCTGGCGGCGGCGACCTGGATCCGGGGCTCGGCCGCGGGCCAATGGAGGACAATGTCGGGAGCTCGCAGGTCACAGGCTGGTGCCTGTTTTCCGGAGCACCCGTTGCAACAGCTGCGGGCAGCTTCGACCACCCCCCGGGCCGCAGAGCTTGAACCGCGGGACTGACTTACCATCGCCCGGTGGGGTATCGCCTCGGCGCAGAGGGAGAAGAGGAGGGAAGAGACAGTAACTCTAAGACTTTTGCCTCCATCACAGTGAGGAGGTGTTTGGTGAACTCACTGTGGTGGATGTTAATTTGTGTTTATTGTGTTTTGTTATTATTACATGTATGGCTGCAGGCAACAGCATTTCGTTCAGACCGAAAGGTCTGAATGACAAATAAAGGATTCAATTCAATTCAATTTGCAGTAAGTGGTATCTTTCAACTTCAAACCACACCCAAGCCACACCCAAGCCACCATTTGCAGTAAGTAGTGCCTTTCAACTTCAAGCCAAAGCTCCCAAAGGAGGGAGGGGGGGGGGGGTGGGAGGGGGGCCTTCTGGAGCGCTAGTATGAACCATTTTAGAACCAATAGACATTTTTTTTGCAAGCTATAGAACCAATAGACATTTTTTGCAAGCTTTAGAACCAATAGTCATTTTTTTGCAAGCTTTAGAACCAATAGTCATTTTGTTTGTAAGCTTTAGAACCAATAGACTTTTTTTGCAAGCTTTAGAACCAATAGACATTTTTTGCAAGCTTTAGAACCAATAGACATTTTTTTGCAAGCTTTAGAACCAATAGACACTTTTTTTGCAAGCTTTAGAACCAATAGACACATTCTGCAAGCATTTTAGAACCACTAAGGTCACTTACATTTGAGTAGACATGTGTTCAGTGTTATTCACAGCTCAGAGAAACGTGACCCTCTGCCGTCCTCCATCTTGAAGATACTGTGTGGCACACCACTTCCTGGTTTTATAGTCCCTCCCCCCTGCCGCCAGCGGGGGCAGCAGAGAGAATGGGGAATTTTGTAAAAACATTAATATCTCTGTCATTTTTAATCGACGGGAAAAATCCTCGGCACACATGCGGCGGAGGGGGGCTCTGAGCAAGGTGGCCAAAAATGACGGCCGTAGGTGGCGGCGTTCTCTCGGAAATCGCAGCACAGATGGCCAAAACCGGTCAAGAACAGACTTTTAGTAATATAGATAGGACACTATCTATTATACTGATTTCTAAGCTCCCTTACAAAATGTTGGCACGTAACCCACCACGAGGCCCGTCGTTGACGTCAGGGTCATTATAATCACGTTGTTTGAATTTTTTTTTAAATCATGACGAGTACAAAAAAATATATATGGGCCTGTCCCACTTACGCGACTTTGTTGAAAATCCAGCGGCGACCAGAACAAGGCACGAGTCTTTGGGCGACGACTCACGACCATACAGGCTTCACCCCGCGACATGTCGCTGTGGTGTCGCCTGTATGGCCGTAAGTAGTCTCCTCAGTCGCCCAAAGAGTCATAGCGTCTTTCCGTTGAAAATTTTCGGCGACATGCAACGACCTATGACGGGTGCCGGCAGTCGCCGAAAAAGTCGCGTAAGTGGGACAGGCCCATTATAGCATTGACGACGTTAGACAATGGGAGGGACTACAGAGTGAGACATCGATAAAAAAGGTGAGCAAACTAGATTTTTATTTCATGATTTTAAGTTCTATTCATTATTAAGTATTTCAATGGAAAGCTTAAACACAAAATATAAACAATAAATTTAAAAACAGTTACTCTGCTTTTAATTCAGGCATTTCACACATGACCAAATGGACACTGCTAGTCACGTTGTGCTGCAAAAACGTGGGGCATCCGAATCGGGTGATAGATGATAAAAATCATCAGCATAATCAGAATTTGGCTTATATAGAATTATTTAATTGCAAAGTTAATGTAATCTTTCTGGTATAAATTAGCCTAGGGATTTTATGAAATCCTGCTTGAAAAATGTCACAAAAAAAGGCAAGGGATATATCTGATATTTTTCTTTGTAAAAACAGATTTATTTATTTTTGCTTCATCTCATTATTTTGGCTATACACCATGATCTAAACTACTTAAAATAAAGGATATGTAACAATGGGAATATCACATAAAAAACAGGAAAATGCCATGGAAGTTTGGAGACCAGTTTCACTCCTGTGCTGTATTTACGGAAACACCCATATGCAGGGAATGGAGAGATATGGATTATATGCAGGCAGTTGGTCTTGATGTCATATTCGGACGGACTTTGTTGGGTGGTGGGCCTGTTCCTGTGCTATGTTCTATCTAATAAACTTTGTCTAAAATTCTATTGTTGTACAGTTCAGCTCAGAAGGGTTGCACTATTCAATAATGAAATAAGAAATAAGAAAGCAGTTTTTCACGTAGTGAGTCATGATTGTTCTGTGCCATGACTCCCAAAAATCTGTTACAGTTAAATAAATTAAATTTTTGAAAACCAAGGCTGCTAGTTTTGAAGGAGGTAAAAGAAGTTGACATTCGAATCAGCCATAAAATGATTAACTGGACAGATTAAATGCTGAACTCCTGTTCCCTGTGATGGGAGCCTTCAAAAGCATTGTTCTTTTACGCTGTAACAAAAATAGAAAATGTTGGAGAATCAAAACGTCAGACAGCATCTGTGGTAAGAGAAACAAGCTTATTGGTTTCGGGTCAAAGATCTTTCATCAGAAACGGGAAAAAGGGGAAACAAGTTAGCTTTAAGTTGCAGAGAGGTTGGGAGGAATGCAGAGAACAAAGGGAATATCGGTGAAAAGCTGAGGCCACAGTTACCACGGAGATAAACTGCAGTCATCTGGTCAATGGGTCAATGAGAAGAGTTCAAGAATGACAGTATAAACAAATGAGCATAAAATAGTTGCAAAATTCATGGCCAACAGGACATGCCCAGCAGGTCAGGTTGTGTCAGTGGAGAAAAGAAAACGATGCCAATATTGCAGATAGATGATTTGCAGCATAAATGGCCCTCTCTATTGCAGAGAGAAAGCAAGTTGGAGAATTTGACATAGACTCCTAGCAGAAGATAGCTGACTCCTAGCTGGTTCCTTTGCGAAGTTAGAGAGATAATGTGATAGAAATTAAACTGGCAGGCAACAGGAAGCTTGTGGTTACCCCTTCGAACTATATGTAGATGCTCTGCAAAGTGGTCCCTACTCTGTTTGATTTCACCAATATAGATGACACCATGTTGTGAACAATGAATGTAGTATACTAGATTGTAGTTGTGAATGCAGTATACTAGATTGGATTATTTCGTTTAGTTTAGAGATAGAGCACGGAAACAGGTCCTTCAGCCCACTAAGTCCACTTTAACCAGCGATCTCCGCACACTAACACTATCCTACGCACACTAGAGGCAATTAACAATGAAACCAAGCCACTTAACCAACAAACTTGCACATCTTTGGATTGTGGGAGGAAACCTGAGATCCCAGTGAAAGCCCATGCAGGTCACAGGGAGAATGTACAAACTCCATACAGACAGCTCCCGTAGTCAGGATCAATCCAGGGTTTCTGGCGCTGTGAGATAGCAACTCTACCGCTGCCCATGTGTAATTGAATTTATTTTTTATTTTATACCTTCGACTGCTTGGATTTCCACCAGGTGTTCCCACATCCTAAAATATGTGAGTTGGTAAGTTCAATTGGTGACTGTAAATCGCCCCTGGTGTGATGTGTGTGTAGAATGGATAGAATAAAGTGGGATTAATGTGGAATCGGTACAAAAATGTGCTTGATGGTTAGCACAGGCTGACCAGCGTGTTTCCATCCTGTTTGCTTCTATGACTGTGGGTGCAGATGATGGGGACAGGAGAATAGCTAGCTGAGGGAAAGGATGTGAAGCCCAATGCAAATTGGAGGAACAGCACCTCATATTTCGCTTGGGCAGCTTAGAATAGAATAGAATAGAATAGAATATGTTTATTGTCATTGCACAAAACTGAGCAACGAAATTCCATTTGCCTCTCCTCCGTTAAAGAAATACAACACAACAACCAATACACATATGTACAGTTAATAGTAAAATAATAGATACATTTTTTAAAAGGTTTAAAAGAATTTAGCGGTATTCCTCGAAGTTCCCAGTCGTATAAATATAGACTTCTCTAACGTCAATTAACCCTTGCTTTCGTTCTCTCCGATCCCTCCCCATCCCAGTTCTCCAAAGGGTCTCGACCCGAAACGTCAACCATTCCTTCTCTCCAGAGATGCTGCCTGTCCCGCTGAGTTACTCCAGCTTTTTGTGTCTATCTCTGACCAGTCTGACTGTCTTCCTGATTACATTTTATCTTTGTATGCTTCGTTGTCACCTTACCCTAGCTAACAATAATCTAATTTAACTACATTTACCTTCATCTCTCATTTGATGTCTCATTTTCACACCTTACCCATTCATATCTCCCTCCCTCTCACCCGACTCTGTCTGAAGATGGGTCTCGACCCAAAACATAATCCATTCGTTCTATCCAGAGTTGCTGCCTGTCCCGCTGAGTTACTTCAGCATTTAGTGTCTATCTTACAGTTGAACCACCTCTCTATTTCCAAAATGCTGATTTTACAGTGTGAAATACCATTCTCTCCGTCCCATGGTAACAATTGCACAGATTTTAACATAACTACTTGTTTTGCAAAAATATTTGTAATATTTCATCTTCTATCTTAATCCCATGTGTATGTATCAATGTGCACTTTTTGTAACAGAGTACTCAAAACCAAATATCTTTATTCTTCAGGCCTGAAAATCTGGCCCTAAGTCATGGATTCTCCACAAAATCAGGGCCAACTTTCATGACATTTTTCAAGAAGTAACTCATTTACATGATCAGAACTGACTAGTTGCTCCATACTAAAGATAACCTTACAATTTCAGAATCCTGAAGGGATCCTGGAGAGTTCTACTGGCACACTGTCATTTATATGACAGCACTCTCCCTCTTCATTAGTCACAATCTCCAGATTTTTTTATCCATGGTATGTTTCTCGACACATGTGCTTTATCTCACCTGTTCTACTGCATGTTGCTATTTGAGTTCTTACCATAAATCATGAAATATTCTATAGGCATATGACATCCTTTCAAAAAGTGACAGGTGCCTATTATTTGGAGTATTGGATTTTTTTTTTGTTTTTGTTTTTTTGTGAGGTAAATTGGTTTATCTATTGCCTGCATTTTACTTGAAGTTATCAAAATGAAGCCTTCACAAGATCTTCCTAATTCTGTACCAAGAAAAAGATATTAAAAGGTTGGCTCTTTTATTCTTTTTAAAACTGCTGGTTTGAACAAATATAGGTGAAACACAGACAGACCCTCATATTAGTTTCACCCAGAGGTGGCAGATTTCCATTGTGGATCCTGATGCAGTTGTTAAGGGGCTGTCCCGCTTGGGCGACCTAATCCGCGAGTTCCGGCGAGTTTGCCCTCGACATATACTCGCAGCATGGTCGACACGAGGTCGTAGGAGGTCTTCGTAACTCTCCTTCAGGCTCGAGAGTGGTCTCCGCGTACTCGAGGCCTCAGCTATGTCGCAGCGTTTTTTTCAATATGTTAAAAAATGCCCGCGAGTAAAAAAAGGTTGCCATGAGAAAAATCGATACTTTTTTTAGTCGTAGGTTTAGTCGTAATAGGTTGGAGTAGGTCGGCATGTTAGTCGTAGGTAATCGAGGGTAGTCGAAGGTAGTGGAAGGTAGTTGTAGATAGTCTTCATCATAGTCGAAGGGAGGTCGAAGGAGATCAACTTCACTCTCCATGATTCAGTGGCCAATTTTCCCGAAGTTAGTTATAGCTAGTCGTAGCTAGTCGAAGCTAGTCTTCAACATAGTCGAAGGAGGTTGAAGGAGGTCTTCAACGTCATTTTTTTAAACTCTTCTAAACTCGCCAATTAGGTCGCCCAAGTGGGACAGCCCCTTTAAGCTACTCACTTGCTTTAAGTTCTACACAAGATTAGCCTTCATCTCTTTTAGGTACCGAGGATCTGTAAAAAATCACTGACTTGTATCACACAATTTCATGCATCTGTGGGCAAATGCCCGTTTTTCTTGCATGCCTCTCACAGCATATTACTCCCATTTTTCACCAATAAACAGAATGAATTGAGATCTAAATTCACTACAACATAGTTTGCATATTTTTTGTTGGTATTTTTCAAGCATCATTTAAAGCTCCTGCTAATTTAGTTTCAGTTACATTTTTGAAACATAGTTGTACAAAACTAAAGCTGTATCATGCTTTCCAACCTTTCTATCAACCAGCAATCCCTCCCCTCTCCATGTGTCCCCCATTCTTGTCATTAGAGAGTGCTTTTGAGTTATTTTATGCCACTGTTGGTCCTCCGACTCCTCCATTTGTTTAACAGCCTTTTTCTGCAAGGAAAAACACAACACTGTATATATCCTTTTGAACAGTGAGAAAGTGCACCTCAAACTCTCATGCAAAATGTAGTCATTTGAGCAACGTTGGTAGCTGTACAAGTTGATCTGATGTTGTTAACTTAACTTAATTGAAAGTAAACCAATAATACTTGACTTTGCTCTAAATATAAAATGTTATACTTTCTAACTAATTAAATGTTATAGACAAAGTGCTATAGTAACTAAGTGGGTCAGGCGGCATCTCTGGAGAACATGGATAGGTGACATTTCGGGCTGGGACCCTTCTTCAGACTGATAGTGTGGGTGGAGGGAAGAAAGCTGGAAGAGAGGAGAGGCAGGACATCATCAAGCCATTAATGGGTTGATATAGGTGAGCGAGTATATTTTATAAGCAGATGATTGGACAAAGGCAAGAGATTAAAAGGTGTGAGACATAAGATTTGAGCATTGGATAATGCTAGAAGCAGTGCACGCCAGCCTCAGTCTCCCCGGAACGACTGCTGGGGTCCCAGGATGGAGGCTAGGGAGGAGGTATAGGGCAGGTGTTATATCTCTTGCAGTTGCAGGGGAAAGTATCTGGGGAAGGGTTGAGGGGAAGAGATGAGTGAACCAAGGAGTCGTGAACGGAGCGGTCTCTGCGGAAGTTGTGACTAGTGTTGGGACCTCCAACGTGAATCTGCAGTTCCTTGTTTCTAATTGTATTTTATTTTACAGTAACTCACATTCAATCTAACTTAAAAACACTTATTATCCGTTTAGTCAGCATTTGCTGGGCACAGCAAAGGTTGAGCCATGTTATTTTTCTTTCAAAACCAGCTCTCCTTTCATCTCTGTATAGTAGATATCTCTGTTTTACTACTATTAGAAGTATTTGAATTTGGCTTTAAATCTGATGTAAAATGATCCATGAATATATTACAGATATTGACTAATCTCTGATTAATTAGTAGGTAGACAAAAATGCTGGAGAAACTCAGCGAGTGAGCCAGCATCTATGGAGTGAAGGAATAGGTGACGCTTCGGGTCGAGACCCTTCTTCAGACTGATGTGGTGGGAGGTGGGGGGGGGCGGGAAGAAGAAAGGAAGAGGCGGAGACAGTAGGCTGTGGGAGAGCTGGGAAGGGGAGGGGAAGGAGGGAGAAAGCAAGGACTACCAGAAATTGGAGAAGTCAATGTTCATACCGCTGGGGTGTAAGCTGCCCAAGCGAAATATGAAGTGCTGCACCTCCAATTTGCGGTAGGACTCACTCTGGCCATGGAGGAGGCCCAGGACAGAAAGGTCGGATTCGGAATGGGAAGGGTGTTGAAGTGCTGGGCCACCGGGAGATCAGGTTGGTTAATGCGAACCGAGTGGAGGTGTTAGGCGAAGTGATCGCCAAGCCTACGCTTGGTCTCACTGATGTGGAGCAGTTGAGATCTAGAGCAGCGGATGCAATAGATGAGGTTGGAGGAGATGCAGGTGAACCTCTGCCTCACCTGGAAAGATTAATTAGTGGTTTAAGAGGACTATAAGATTACCTAAATCTACTCAAAATAAATTACACGACCAATGTAAAAAGCTGCCTATTTTTGCAAACACAATTTAACAATGCTGAGATGTATTTAGCAACACATTGAGAGAAAGTGTTAATTTATCATGACACAGATCAGTTAAACATAGACACTGGGCCTCCATTCAAAACGAGCTACATAGCCAGTGATGTAAGAAAGAAAAGTCAGTTCTGGGTTTAGCATTAATTATTGCTGTTAACAAGGAAGTTTTGTTCTTGCATGTAATATTTTCTGTAAAATTTGCAGGAAACTGCCCGTGATAGGGCACAGCAAGAAAGATGGTACAGGCATCATGCTGTAAAAGAAAAAGCAATGTTATTATGAAGCAGGAAACAGTATATGTTGGGTCAGACAGTTAGGCAAAATATCACGGTTAGGTTTTGCAAGATATCCAGTTTCTTATATATGACCATGAGGCCAGTAAATTACAAGAATATTCCTGATCTACAGCCTACATACACACACATGTATATTATGAGAGCTCAGTTGAGCGGCCGCAGATGGCATTGTGAGTGGCGAGCGTTCTTCCCAGTCGTGTCCCTCCGTCGTGAAAGAGTTATTTGTTTACATCTAAACATTGAAAACTCTCCTTGGCTTTGTCTAATTCTATCTGTGCTAGCTCAATGTTTAAGTTCATCCTGTTTCAAATCTGCCTGGCCCTTAGGCACCACCCTACAACCCATCCTCACACCATTCTGTTCAATTTGCCTCTTACCTTCTGGAACTCTGAACTTCCTGTCATGCCTTTTCTAAAATACTGGGCACAGTTAAAGGTCTGCTTCCCAAAATCCTTTCGCTCAATCATCTCTCCTAATTAATTGTTTCGCAAGACAATACAGTAAACCGTTGTTTTAATGACCCTCTTATAATGGACTAAGTGGGACCTGTTGGGTCCCACCTTCACATGGGAGGACTGGTCCCCCAATGCAATATTCCACCTCTCCACCAATTCCAATGTATACACACACACACACACACACACACACACACACACACACACACACACACACACACACACACACACACACACACACACACACACACACACACACACACCTACACCCACACCCTCCACCTCACACACTTACCACACACATGCACTCACTCACTCTCACACATACACACACACACCCTCCACCTCACACACACACACTTACACTCACACATACACACACACACACACATTCACTCACACACTCACTCACACACACACTCACTCACTCACACACACATATACACTCACACACATACACTCACACGCACATACATACACTCAGACACACATACACTCACACACACTTACACTCACACACACACACTCACACACATACACTCATACGCACACACATACACTCACAAACACATACACTCACACACACACACTCACATACACATACACTCACACACACACATACACTCACACACACACACACGCCTAGTCGTTGCCATGGGTCCCACTCCTTTCCCTCCCCGTGGGCTGCCGCCCCTAAACCCAGCCCCAGCCTCAGCACCCAGGCCCTGGGTCTCCCCACCTCCAGACCCCGCACCGCCTCCAACCCCAGCCCAGGGCCAGTGGGACAGAAATTATTAATGCTGTGATGTTGTAACACCAGAGATCCCAGTTGTGACGTGCACGGGAACTCTCCCCCAACTGCGCATGAGCGGGCGGCAAGTGGGGACACTGTTTTAAGTTAATTTAAGTTTTAAATGTCAATAACTTGTAAAATATAACATTAACCTGAACGAAACATGGCTATTGCACACCACAGGACAATGGTGAGTAAGGTGGGCCAAACATAGTAGCGCTATCGTGTATCGTTTTGGTGGAGTTGTCAGGACTGACTCACATACAAATAAACAAGCAAACAAGATGAGAGTATTAGTGATATACTAGACCAACTGGGACCCATCAGGTCCCTGTCACACGGGAGGTCTGGTCCCCCAACACAACCCGTTCCCCAATGCAATATAGCACCACTAACCCGTAGCCCCTATGGGAGGCGTGGTTGCCCAACTCAACCCGTTGCCAAACGTAAGATTCCAGCACCTGAATAAGTGTTGTATGATGGCTACATTGTTGCAGATGTCGGGGGAGGTCTGTGATATTCCATTCAGGTGAAAAGTTGGTGGAAGCACAGAGTGTTCCTGTATTGCAACTTCATATTGAAGTTTGTTGTGGAAGCTGGCAGGAAGGATTTTAACAGTAAAAATCTTGTTAAAGTTGGCTTTTTTAAACCTTGAAATATCAATAAAGTGAAACATAATGTCAAATGTGAAGAAACTTGATAAGAATGACCACGGGGAAAAACTGAGTAAGATTTTGCAAAAATGTCCGTGCTATTGTGTACCGTTTTGGCGTAGCTCCTGAGATTACAGACAGACGGACAGACAAACATGGCAAGACTTTTAATAGTATACTAGACCAAGTGAGACTCATTGTCCCGTCCCCTCAACGTCCGGTTGCGCGGGAGAGGCCTGCGGTGTAACACACACAATAACCACCCTCGCCACACTGTTATATTAATATTATTCATTGGCTCCTTTTACCCCGTCCCTGCCCTATCAACTGACGCATGGGGGAGAGGAAGGGGGGAGAAATAGAGGAGGTTGGAGAGAGAGAGGGGGGAGAGATAGAGGGGGGGGGAGAGAGGGGGAAGAGAGAGGGGGAGAGAGAGGATGGGAAGGGATAGGGGGAAGAGAGAGGGGGAGAGGGGGGAGAGAGAGAGGGGGGAGAGAGGGGGAAGAGAGAGAGGAGGGGGAGAGAGAGAGGAGTGGGGCGGGGCGGCAGCTCGCGGTGGCCCGGAGCGAGGCCCAGAGCGATCAGGGGACCAAAGATCCTATAGCGCGCTATAGGCTCTTTGTTGAGAACTGCCAAAAGCTGCGGAGGACCGGCCGATCGTGGCTTATGCAAGGGAGGTCGTCCCCTGTGACAGGTAGAGAGGAGCGTGGAGAGAGGGAGGGAGGAGAGGGGAGGAGGTGAGAAGAGGAGGGGAGGAGGTGAGGGTGTGCCGGGCGAGTGAGTGGGCTTGCGAAAAGCGGAGAGAGACCCGGCCTGACTCTGGAAATCCGCAGCTGCAGTGAGCGACGGACGTGGCTTCACAAGCTGCGGCGGCCGTGAGAGAGGGAGAAAGTTCTGCAACTGTGACCTCACGATCTGCAGAACTTTCTCGTTCTTTCTGCGCCTTTTGAAGAACGTGGCGGGGAGGCGAGTGGTCGTGGGGAAAGAGGTGGGGGAAGAGGAGGAAGGGAGCGGGGGGCGTAACTGGCTGCGCATTGAAAATCTGCACAGCTGGTCGTAAGCAGCAAAGGCATTGTGACGACAGCAGCTGGCCAGTGGCGATATTCGAAAAAAAACAGTCTATTTGGTGAACAATTTTAGTGAAAATATAGGGAAATAATTGACCAAATTCATAGAGGAGTGGATTTCTAAGTCATAAGGTAAATTGCTACTGAAATATGTAATAATTTCCCCGTTTTGGCATCTGGTTTTCGAGGAGATACGTTTCAAAGGCTAAATGACACACACCCTCACAAATAGACACACACACAGAGTTTTAATAAGTATATGATATGATATGATACTAGAGTAAGTGGGACCCATTGGGTCCCATGTTCACATGGGAGGACTGGTCCCCCAACGCAATATTCCACCTCTCCACCAATTCCAATATTGCTGGCCTGTGGGGGATGGGGGCTTTCTGGAGCGCTTGTATGGGAGTTGTGGCCCGAAGGGACTGGTTTCCAGAGGGACATTGTGGACCAAATGGATTCTTGGGCTGGCAGCTCAGTCACTCAGGCCTGGTGGGCTGGCAGCTCAGTCACTCACGCCTGGTGGGCTGGCAGCTCAGTCACTCAGGCCTGGTGGGCTGGCAGCTCAGTCACTCAGGCCTGGTGAGCTGGCAGATCAGTCACTCAGGCCTGGTGGGCTGGCGGCTCAGTCACTCAGGCCTGGTGGGCTGGCAGCTCAGAAACTGCCAGAAATTCTGCCCAGAACAGGTGAGAGACTCTGTGAGAGAGAAGGGGGAGAGGGTGGAGAATCAATTTTAGACATTTTTCATCTTTTTCTGCAGATCACAGCAATGAAGGAGGAAAGTCTATCCTGGCCTGGATCTCCCAGGAAGCAAATGAAGGGAGGGAGAAAAATACTGTGGTGATGTTTAATACTTGCAGGGGGAATACTTACTGATGGGCCGAGTAGACTCCTTGGGCCTGATGGGCCGAAGTGGCTCTATTAAAAAATTAAAATAAAGTGAAATCTCAGTGAAAGGCACTTTTTCTGGACTATTCCTAGCCTGGCATGGGACCTTTGTGCCAAAATGTTCCTCCTGGGCTAATACGGGCATTTTGGGCAAAGGGGACTGGTTTCTCGGCTAATAGGCACCTAGTGGTTTCAGGCAGGCCAAACTACTCATTTCATTTCCAATTGCATTGCAGTTTCAAGCACAGGCAGGCCGAATGGCTCATTGCATTTTCATTTTACTTCCATTGCCATTGCAGTTGCAAGCACAGGGCAGGCACAAGCCAAATAGCTGATTGCATTTTCACTTCATTTCCATTGCCATTGTACATTCAAGCACAGGGCAGGCTCAAGCCAAACAGCTCATTGCATTTTCACTTCATTTCCATTGCCATTGGACTTTCAAGCACAGGGCAGGCTCAAGCCTAACATCTCATTGCATTTTCACTTCATTGCCATTGCGATTGCAGTTTCAAGCACAGGGCAGGCCAAATAACTAATTTCCTTTTCATTAAAGGCTAACAAATCATTTATTCAAGTACATTGCAAACTCACAGTGTTCTGGTAGTTTCCCAGCTCAGACAGAGAGTCATGACCTCTCCCTCGCCATCTTGCAGACAGACTGAGCCATGCCCGCACATCCGGGTTTTATAGTCCCTCCAACCGGAAGGGGCGTGGCCTTCATGGCAGTGATTGACAGGAGAGAGAATCTCAAGATTTTTAAAATACTAATAAGTCTTTTATTTTTCATCGATGGGAAAAATCCTCGGGGCCTGCACGGCGGAGGAGGACTTTGAGTAAGATGGCCAAAAAATCACAGCCACATGTGGTAGCGTTTTTTCTAAAATCAAAGCACAGTGCAAACAGGAAGTGGTCAAGATGAGACTTTTAATTATATAGCTATGGATGGATGGATAGATAGATATTAAACATTCAGGATTATTTGCACATTTCAAAAGAACATTGAACAAATTAGTAATGTAAAAAGGATTTTGTTTTAGTTCCTCTCAGATGTTTTAATCTTTAAATGTGTTTCAAATCTACTTCTATTTTTGTCTGTAGTTGTTGGTCATGCACTAGTAGAAGTTAGAAATTACTGATTGCTGAATGGATGTATTTCCTTAGTTTCCACCATTTAACACCAAATGGTCATCATTGATGTTGGGTGGTCGTCAAATTGAAAGATTCTACTGAGAGATCTCAGTCTTATGAAGTATCATTGAAGCTTGAAAATATTCTGATGATTTCAATTTTGACGAATTACAAATTACTGATCCATACTATAAATGTGTTATTATAATGGCTATATATTTACCAAATCGTGATTTTGGAAGTTTCCCACTTTTAATTTGATTATCTGATTTAGTAGTGCTATGAAAGATCTGAAGATGAAAATGATTGATGTAGAAAACAAATACATTAAAACATTGACTATTTAAGCATCTCAATCTACAGAACTTGTACTTCCATTCATGAGAAATGCTTTCCTTTGCAGCTATGACAGCTACTACTGGTTTATAATGTATGCCCTTTACATGAATACAAAATATTAAATTCTTACAACCTGTTCATTTTGAAATCTAGTTTAATTGTTTCAATGAAGACGCATTGAGATTATACCAATCTGAAATAGTTTTGTGTGTGGTCTCTTTATTTCGTAGTGAAGTGCAGACATGATAATGTTATTCTTTGTTATGTACATGAAGTCATTAGTGAACTGTGCGATACTGTATAATGAAAATGTGCTTCTTTACTATTTATTTACAATCAAATACTAGTCTCCATACTGGCCATTCCTTCTTCTCCCTCGTCCCATCCGGCAGAAGCTACAGACTCACGAACAACTTCTTCCCCTCTGTTATGAGACTTCTGAACGATCCTTCCATAAGCTAATCATACGGAACTACTGAGCTACAATGCTGACAACTATATTCTGCACACTCCATCTTCATTGTAACTCCATATCTCTTCCGCCCCGCCCCCTTCTACTTTCAGTCTGAAGAACGGGTCCAACCCAAAACGTCACCTGTTCCTTTTCTCCAGAGATTTGTGTCTATCACTGTATCTCCCCCTTTGCTCTGTCTATTGTGCTTGAGTTTGACTAGATTGTATTTATGTATAGTATTATATGATCTGTTTGGATAGCATGCGAAGCAAAGATTTCCACTGTACCTTGACAATAACAAACCTATACCTATATCTTGATAATATTTTAAGCTGTATTTTTTAGCACATTTTCGTTGTTGTATTTTATACCATGCCTGGCAGTAACTGAAAAGCTGTGGATCCTGAAGACTTTAAAAATGATATCAACACTTTGCCCCAGCTATGTGTCAGCAGCCAACTCTGATACATCACAATTTTGTAGCTTCAGATTGATTTAACTGTCATTAAATTCTCATCAAAGCAGAGTGTGTCCTCAGTGGTTATTTTAAAGTATATTAATCCTGACACATAGTACAAAGAAATTATTTTTATTTGAAATATTGATATTACTTTGCAATGAGTCGCAATAATAATAAAAATAATTTGGATACATTCCTTCATAAAATGGATACGAGTGCTTTAGTGCCTTGTTTTATTTTCATGCTTTTAGCAAGTAGGGGTTTCTGTTGAGCTGCAGTTCACAAGTACATTGATGAATGGGAATACAGCTTAACCCACTTATTAGCCACTTTCTCCCTGTGGGAAATGTGAGATTGGATTTCACCATGCAGTGCCTGCGGCAGGATACAATAGAAACCAAATAAATGCTACCATAGGCCCTAAAGGGAGAAGTTGAGTGGAATTTGGAATAATCTTTACTTTATAAATTTCATTTGTAATACTTAATTCCAATGTTTTAGTTAAAATATTATTTGCATTTTTGTATATATCTGTGTGATACATTAGCCATAATGCCTAAGACATTAATAGAAAAACTATATAATATAGAACTTTCAATAGAATTTTTGTTTGTCTGCAACATGCGTACATCTTTTTTAATAGGTTGCTTCATATAAAGAATTGTGGCCTTGAATGTTACACAGGTGGTATGTTATAAGAGGTGCCTGGTAACCATCAACAAACCCAGTCAGGTTAAGGCTGTGGAAATGCTGGTAATTTTTACAAGAAGCCCTCCTATAGATTAACATATGCAGAGTCCTGCCTAATAATTGGATGTATTGCATGACCAAAGGATCAGAGTGACATTTTGATGGCAAGAGGAACAGCTCAGGACAATTTTAAACATTCTCCAGGTTTTGGGAGCATAGACACATAGGGAAGGGCAGGACGATTCTGCTGCAACATTAAGATTTATCAAGAACAAACGTTAATGAAAGCATTAAACAGAAATAGATCATAAAATTGTTACACCATTGAAGGACGTCATTAGGCCCTTCAAGCCTATCATGGCTCACAGTAGCGTAATCCAGACAGTCGTATTCTCCATGGCCCTGTAAATTATTCTCTCTCAAATGATAACCCATTTTTTGTAGATATTAATTGGTTTTCTTCCCACTACCCATACATACAGTGAATTCCAGATTGCAATACACTCTGAACAAATATGTTTTTTTTACCTCGCATGTTATCTGTTTTTGAAGAAAGTCATAATCCTAGAGGATATTCGTTTTTGCAGACTACCAACTTATTCTCTGCATTTCATGCATACCAATACATGCATCCGAGACTTAGTTTTGTGTTTCTTGAAACTTTTCTTCGTCTTTTTCCGTAAAATATGGTACCACTCTTCATTGTTATTTAATATTCCCACCTACTACTCTGCGATGCAGTTGAAATCTTCCCCAACCACCCAGGGCTATTGATTGCAGTGTTGTCAAAGTACAAAACAACCTTGAACAGATAATTTATGCCTGAACACCGGTCCAGATATCCCCCAAAATCTGAAGCTCTCGCAATACCATGTCTTTATCACACATCAATATACACAAGTTTTCTATTTGTATTCTCATTAATGCACAACACTGGGATTAATTCAGATAGTACTACCTTCATGGCCCTAATTTTTAAACTTGTTCACTTACCCTAATATTCCATCCTCTTTTTCTCCCTATGCCACTGGTTCCAAAGTGAACCATTATTTATTCCTTTCCCTTTCAGAATGCTCTGCACTCTGTCTTTCATCATGGCACCAGACAGGCAACACGCCAAGTCAAGCTCACGTTGTTGGTTGTAAAAAACCCTGTTGGCTGCCTGATTTTGGAATTACTTGATACTGCAGCATTTCTAAACTTATCTGTTGCCCCTGTGTGGTTAAAGAAACATAGAAACATAGAAAATAGGTGCAGGAGTAGGCCATTCGGCCCCTCGAGCCTGCACCGCCATTCAATATGATCATGGCTGATCATCCAACTCAGTATCCTGTACCTGCCTTCTCTCTATACCCTCTGATCCCTTTAGCCACAAGGGCCACATCTAACTCCCTCTTAAATATAGCCAATGAACTGGCCTCAACTACCTTCTGTGGCAGTGAATTCCAGAGATTCACCACTCTCTATCCTTTGTTCTATGATTCTAGGTTTCATTTCTTTAAGGTGTGATTTACTTCACCAGCCTCAAATGCTGAATATCAGTTTGGGAGAGTCACACACAGCAAAATGATTCCCGCAAATACAACTTCTTCCAGATAGCCACCATTTCTATCCTGAGCTGTGAGGTTGCAGGGTGGATACCTGAAACATAAGATCCAGGAATTCTCAGCTTTCCTTGTAGTCTATAGTGACTATTTAAGCTGCACCTCAAACTTCGAGGCTTAAAATTATTAAACAAGTGAATCTGTGTCCGCCATGTCCCTCTCATAAAATATTTCGATATGCTGAACATTTTTCATCTCAGACTATTTCAAAAGAACCCGGCTATATTCTTTATCACATCTTTTCACAAGAAAATCAAAATGTTCTTTTGGGGGAATTCGGAACACAGAGGACATAATCTTAAAGTTGCTAATAATAATAAATAAAAACAATGATGACAGAAATTATAAAAAAGTTTCTTCAAAATCACAGAGCAGGTAGTTACATTGGCATATCTGGTAACAGATCAAATATACAGGAACCCAAAGTTTGCCATTTTATCCACCGATGACACCCGACTGGAATGGCAAAGGTTACTACATTCTATGAATTTAAACTCCTGATTAATGATTAGTAAACTCCTTCTCACTAAAACAAAAATTGGGACTGAGCTAGACAAGACAGCAAAAATGTACTTCCTTTTAATTTCAGTAATTTGGAAAGGACTGCTATAGTTACAGGTGTGCTGGAGGTTTAAACTGGGATAAATGACCATAAGGCCCAGCAGTGCACAAGAAAAAGATCAGTGATCCTGGGAATGGCTGACAGGAAATTTTGGAGACTGAAAAAACAGAGATGAAAGCCAGAGAACCCAGGAGCAGCATGTTCAGTGAGCAGAGTCAAACAATCTGGCCCGCTATAGTTGAGGTCTGATATTGAGGGATCCATAACTTAAGTATTATTTATCAATGAGGTGAAACACGGATCCCTTGAATGCTAAGTGGGTAAGGGATGGGAACAAGGCATGATCATGAGATAAGCTGGAACAATTGTCGCAACACCCGTTCTGTCTGCACAAGTCTTAATTCCATGAGAAATGTGGATGACCAGTTATGAATCTGGAAGACAAATAAAATCAAAAGTTTGAAACGTTATTATATCATTTACATTATGAGCATGATTATTCTGATCCCCACATGCTCTAATAAATCCAGGTGGATTCGAAACATTTGAGACTTTACATCGACTCTGACACAGAATCACCAGTGTTGTAGGGTAAACCGTACCCCAAGTTGTACTATGTTCATCTTTGTCATTGATAGTGCTATGAAGTTATTCTAAACTCTATTGATTCTCCCAACAGATCCTACGGCAAGCAGAATATTTGACAGACGATCAATCGTGGAAACAAAGATAGCTTTTGATGAAACTGCGGATTAAGAAAGGCAAATGCTGGAAAAATATAACGCTAGTTCACAACCTTCATAATGGTGGCACTTTTGTCAATCTAATTCAGATGGTATCAGTTCAATCACCAATGAAAATAACAAATGATCACAAATAATCTTTTATTTTTGAACTGTTTTATTAATTAATTGTGCCCAAATTGTGCTTGATATGTCAATGTTTTCACCATACAGGGGTCAGATAGTGATTATTAAACTGGTCTGTTTTAACATTGTTGTGCACTAATTTTCACCATGGGGTTTTTTGTTGTTGTTAACGTGCAAACATTATTATGTGGAGTATTTCATCATCAATATAGATTATTTCCTTACATAACTATCAAATTTATCATCGTGCAGTACCGTCAACCATTCACATGTTAGTGGGTTTCTCCGAAATTATTTTAATTTGGGTGACATAAAATAGAGATAATTTTTTAATGGATAGATTCTTTTTTACATAACCTGAACAGTTTAGGAATGTATACAACAGTGACTATCAAAAATAGGATTATACTTGTTCTTACCCTGATGGAGCATATTATGCATGGGCTCTCTTTCTATATTTAATTATCCATAAGCATTTTAAAAATACCAATTTTCAAACCGTTTATAATTTGAAGTACTTCAACATTTCCAATAAAATACTGTTCCTTTTTAATCATCTGAGGCCGTAAACAATAAAGTAAAATCTGAAAAAGATCTTTCAATTGAAATGTATTGGAAAAACATTAAATAAGCTCCTTGGTTTAACTTTGTGTGGATTTAGATGTGTTTGGCTTGGGTGCAAATGTGGATATAATTTATAACAGGCCTTCATTCTTTGGTACAGTAGATGTTGTGAATCTGGGTAGCGGACTTACTCTGGTTTTGTTATTATTTGTGTAAGTGCATTTGAACACTGTGTTTTCCTTAATTCCTTATTGCCATGTCACAAGGCATTGAATTCCCTTTGCACCTCTACTATCCAATTGCCCAGTCCATTGGTATCCTCCTGCAACACGAAGGTGCCAATAACACAGCCAATGATCTCCAAATCATTATTGGATTGATCTGCATAATGATGAAGGATGGTATACTTTATGGAATGTGAAATTGTAGCACAGTTCTTGCCACAGTTCCATATCTCAACAAACAGCATGACTAGAAATTCATCCTTTGTATTAGTCAATTAAGTGAATTTCAGAGGCAGGACAATGCGGTGATGTATGTGAAAACATGTTTGTTGTTTCCAATAGGGATGAACTTCCAAGCATGTAAATCTTAACACAGAGATGTCTGTTCCCAAAGGGTAAATATAAAATAAGAATATATTTTTGCCCTGTAACTGCACCCATTAACTATATGATGTAGGGTTGGAGTCAACAATGGGCTAGATAAAATTGGGATAACAAACTCCAATGAAATATCAAATGCACATTTTTTTTAAAATAATGAACAAAATAATTTTCTGGTGCTAATTCACAACATGAACATTTTTGAATTCAATTTCAAATCTTGCCTTGAGCTCAGTCTCCAGGTATTGGCCCAATACAGTAACCACAGGCTAATTGTGATGATCATCCATGCAGCAAGTGTATGTTATTCATGGTTTGTCTATGCTTGCACTGTGTTCAGACAAAATATTTATTACAGGAGGCATAAAATTATTTAACAAGTGAATCTGGGTATGCCATGTCCCTCATAATATCTTTCGATATTGCTGTACATTTTTCTTCTCTGACTATTTCAAAAGCACCTCTCTTTTGTTTTTATCACATTTTCCACAAGAAAATCAAAATGCGGGTTTCAGAACACAGAGGACATAACCTTAAAATTATTGCGTCTTGTTCATTAGTCACAAGAACAGAATTAGGCGATTCGGCCCATCGTGTCTACTCCACCCTTCAATCATGGCTGATCCATCTTTCCCTCTCAACCCCATTCTCCTGACTTCTCCCCATAACTCTTGACACCCCTACTAATCAAGAATCAGTCGATCTTTGCTTAAAAATACCAGATGCCGGTCTCCACAGCGTCTATGGCAATGAATTCCACTGATTCACCACCCTCAAAATGAATACATTCCTCCTCATCTCCTTTCTAAAGCTATGTTATTTTATTCTGAAGCTGTGCCCTCTGGTCCTACACTCTCCCACTAGTGGAAACATCCTCTCCACATCCACTCTATTCAGGGCTTTCACTATTCGGTAAGTTTCAATGAGGTCCCCCTCTCATTCTTCTAAACTCCAGTGACTACAGGCCCAGTGCCATCAAACGAACATCCTATGTTAACCCAATCATCTCCAGGATTATTCTCATAAACCTGCACAGGACCCACTCTAACGCCTTTCTCAGATATGGGATCCAAAACTGTTCACAATACTTCAAATGTGGTCTGATCAGTGACATAAACCCTCAGCATTACATCCCAGTGCATTTTAGAAATAGGAATGCATGTTTTCTCACAAAGGAGAATGGAAATCTGAATTCTCTTTTGGATGTTGGATCTCTTGAAATTTCCAAGTCTCTCATATTATTGGCAAAAAGTTTAAAAGCATGCAGAACAAACCAGGATGAGGCAAGTTAAGCTGCTATAATTCCACGGTGTTAAATTAATTAGGATGGGTAGGATTCTATGTTAATATATCTTATAACATCCTACATTATTTGTTATTGTATACTGTTTCATGTTGCTTTGTGATGCTTTTACAGTATTCAGAAATGGAACAGGACACCTCATTGCATATTTGCCTTTTTAGAACAGACGTCAGTGTGTTAAGATTCACATGCATGGTAGTTCATCCCTATCGGAAGCAGCAAACAAGCTTCACAGTTGCATTAGCATGTTGCCCTGCCTCTGAAATTCATTCTGACTTAACACAGAAGATGAATTTCTTGTCATGCTTGTCATTGTTGAGAGATGTAACTCTGGCAAGAAACGTGTTATGATTTCACATTCCACAAAGTATACCATCCTTCATCATTATGCAGATCAATCCAATAATGATCTGAAGATGATACGACAATTGGCCGTGTTGTTGACAGTCTCCGGTTGCAGGAGGATACCATTGGAATGAGCCGTTGGATAGAAGTGGCAAAGGGGATTCAATCGAAGCGGTGACTGTTGTAATATTAGAGAATGGTATAAGACAAGGGAATATTCAATAAATAGGATGATAGTGAAAGGTGTGGAGGAACAGAAGGGCCTTGGAGTATATGTCCACAGATCCTTTAAACTAACAGGGGAGAAAGTAACGTGATTAAAAATGCACATGGAATGCTTTATTAGCCAAGGCATAGAATTTAAGAACAGGGAGGATATGCTGGAACTCTACATAACATGATTTAGACCACAGTTTCAGTAGTGTAGACAGTTCTGGTTACAATTTTATTGGGAAAAAAATGATTGCATTTGAGAGGGTGCAACGGAGATTTAGGAGGATGTTGATAGACCTATATATTTGTAATTATGAGGAAAGATTAGATAGGCTGGGGGGGGGGGGGTTCAGAATAGACGCTGAGAACGGATTTGACTAGGGTGAATAAAATTATGTGTATCCTACATGAAGTACGGTAAATAGGACGATAATGAGGACCCAATTCTCTCAACAAAATGGTTCAAACACCAGGGAAGAGAATCAAACTAACTAGTAGAAGAATTTGAGGGGAATTGAGAAACAAAATCACCCAGAAAGTGGGAGGGATCTGAAACTTTTTGCCTGTAATTCTGCTCAGGACAAAAGCCCTTGTCACATTTAATTATTATTTTAAGATACACTTGAGGAACCATGACTTATAAAACTACAGGTGCAGTGTTGATCAGTAAAATTCAGCTGTAGCCCAGCAAAGACATGCATCAAATTGCTTCCTTCATTGGTGTAAATATTCTAAGTTTCTATGAATTCCCATTAAATATGGCCAGTTCATTGGCTATATTTAAGAGGGAGTTAGATGTGGCCCTTGTGGCTAAAGGGATCAGGGGGTATGGAGAGAAGGCAGGTACAGGATACTGAGTTGGATGATCAGCCATGATCATATTGAATGGCGGTGCAGGCTCTAAGGGCCGAATGGCCTACTCCTGCACCTATTTTCTATGTTTCTATATTAGATTAAATATTAGATTTCTGTAGGGGATATGATTTACTTCTTATTGGGCTATTCCATTCACTTAAAGGTTGACCACAGTATATCCAACCCTATTCGCCAGATGGAAAATACTTTTGAAGGTCTGCAGTTTTTTTTCATCTTTGTATTTATCATTTGTGACACATTCAAAACCCTGACAATCACATACAGTATTAAGGCTTTGATTGGCCTACTTTCAATATGAACAATTTTTTGGGTTCCATTTCTTATTGGTTTTGTTGACACTGTGAGCTGTCTTACAGAAGAAATGCAAGTAGACAATCTTAATTGGATAATTTTGGATGAAGAATGGAAAGCTGTTCAATATGAAAATCCCGTGCAATCAACCAGAATACAACTTGCTGGAAAGATACCACTGAAAAAAGGTTCAAAGGTTCAAAGGTTATTTTATTGGTCACATACACCTAGGTGTAGTGAAATGCTTCTTGCCATGCAGTACATAAAGAAAGAATACAGACATAACAATAATAAAGAAATTTAAACATAAAAACATCCCCCCACAATGGTTCCCATTATGAGGGAAGGCACAGTGTCCAGTCCCCATCCCATGTCCACCCATAGTCGGGCCTATGAGGCCTCCACAGTTGCCTTTAAGGAGGCCCGATGTTCCAGGCCGTTCTCGCCGGGTGATGGTGCTCCGGCGTCGGGAGAATCCTCTCGGCGACATGGGAAACCTGGAACGGCCGCTTCCCTCACCGGAGACCGCGGCTTCCGAAGCCAACAAGGCTGCGCCGGTTGGAGCTCCACCACTGGCGATCTCATCGAGAGATCCCAGGCTCCCGATGTTTAAGTTCAGCGCCGCCACCCGCAGCTGGCCACTCCAAAGACCCGCAGCTCCGCGATGTTTATCTCGGCCGTCTTCAGCTCACCGGAGCTCCAGCGCGGCGACCCGGGCAAGGCATCGCCCGCTCCGCTCCACGATAGCGCTCCAGCGCTGTGCCGCCACCGAAGCCGAGGTTCTGGCCGGTCCCCCGACAGGAAACACCGCTCCAGGCCCGCTGGTAGGCCGCGAGGACGGGTCGAAACTGCAGCCCGGAGAAAAGCTGCCTCTCCGACCAGGTAGGGACCCTGAAAGATAGTTTCCCCCTTCCCCCCCCACCCCCCACATAAAAATGTCTAGACCTCCAGAACAAAAACACTTTAACTAACAAAAAATTTAAAAAAAGAGATGAAAAGACGGACAGCTGCTGGCTGGGCAGCCATGCACAGGACAGCGCCCCCACCCGATGCTCCATGTCAGAACAATCCATTGGAGACAGTGACAAAGCATCTGCTTTTATTTTTATTTGCATTGAAGAATATCCTATCATCATATAAAGCTCCACTATGCCCAACAGAGCTTTTCCCAGTCTTTCTTATCTTCCTTATTCCCAAGTAACAGCCCAAATTTAAGCTGGGAGAATGGGTGTGCAGTCAGATCGCAACAAAGACCCATGGAACAAACTTCCTAATTTGCATGGGCTGTATAGACCTGCACTGTGCTCCTAGGAGTCTGGCCAACTAGAATCTGGTTCCAATTACATTATCAGAACACAATATCCAAATTTGGAGAATCGTCCAAATGCTGCTCCACCTATCACTTAGGAGAACTGGTTCAGAATAAAATGAGGAAAGGTAGCAAGAATCCTTCTAGTCATCGGCTGATTTTAACTGCCTGCCCAGTTTTGTCCAAGTAGGTAAGATCAAAAATCCTTGAGAGGTTTTAACTGAACGCATAACTGAAGCCGGGTCGGGTCAAAGATAGGGTCGGGTTTACTGAAATGGCAGAAGTTACGCTCCGTTGCGTACTACACGTCAGCCCATTGGATTTTGCAGGAGTGGTCTGTCTTGCTCCGCTCTAAGATCTTTGGGTAAGATGTCCGTGACAATTTTCAACGGAGGAATACCCAGCTTCAACTCAATTATGTGCAAAGCTCAAACAACTTATGTATACCATTAAAACACACACACAAATATATTAGGAGTTATATTTACATAATCCAGAACATTTTAATTTATTTATTCACAATGTGGACATTGGTAACAAGATCAGCATTTATTGTCCATCCTTGATTTGTTCCAGGTCCATTTCTGAAGACAGTTAAGAATCAACAAGATTGATGAGTCTGAAGTACATGCAAGCCAGACTGGCAAAGGACGGCAGGTTTTCATTCCTTCAGTAAACAAGTTGCATTTTTAAAGACAATCTACCAGTTTCAAGATCACCATTTCTAAAAGATACTCTTATTTAATTATTTCTATTCAGATTCCAAAGCTGACATTGTGGGATTCAAACCCACACCCCAAGATTAACCTGAGACATTAACACACTCCACAGAGGCCATCGGGTACGGTGAGGATCTAATGCTATCTTTAAATCCTTACCATCATATCACAAAAACATAATTCTATGCAATTTTTTTTACACAGAGTTACAGTATATTGTATGATATTGGTTTAATATATGCAGGTTTACATTGTTTATTGCTAACACTACATTGTTTAAACCCTTCATAACTCTACACATTTTATATTCTCACAGAAAATTTACTTTGCTTTGGTGAAATACTATAAAACTTTGGGCTACAAGTGAAGAGAGTCAAGATTGTTTTATTGTCCCAGATTTAACATCTGAGGCAATACAATTAACAGAAATAACCAATAGATCGCTCGCAGAGGATAAGGGGAACATTGATGGGTTAAAGGTACCAATACTGTAAAGCCCTTATTGGGTTGGCCATCAAACCTCATTTTGAGTCAAGCGATTCAGGAGAACAGTCTTAAACATGCATTAGTCACTATTTATGGAAGCTCCTAACTAACGTAATTGATTCTCACATTCTTCGCACCAACAAATGTGATTACTCAGCCCAAATCCCTGGTGAAGCAACCAGCATTGTTTTAACAAGTTGATCTGTTCTTTGTGCTGAGAGGCAACAAAACTACACTGACATGGGGCAGAGGAAGTGCAGTGGGTGCTGCGACAGTATTGTTCCCAACCTTCAGCCCTCTATGTCCCTCCTGCACACAGTGTAATTTCAAGATTTTAAGAAACACGTCCCACAGATTTGTGAGGGAATTATCAACTGGAAATCAGAGATCGTATTTAAGTCTCAGAATTACATGGAAGGATGTTGAACAGCATGGTTCGTTGCACACATTCAAGCAGAGGGAATGTGCAACAAGCTATTGCAACAGCATATTTCAATAAAGAAATGTAGAAACATGGAACTGCACATTCTAGTTTACAAAAAAAATACAGTGTTGGAATAGCTCAGTGGGATAGGCAGCATGTCTGGAGACCATGGATAGGTGATGTTTCGGGTCGGGACCATGCTGTAGACCGAGAACGCGGATGTGGCTTCAGGAGGGTGAATCCTCGGAAAGCATCTAGAGCTAAAAGTGTACCTGGTCACGTACTCAAAACGAGCTGGCAGGAGTTTTTGCGGACATCTTCAACCTCTCATTGCTGAGGATTTAGGTTCCCTCCTGCTTTAAAAGGGCATCAAGAAAAGTAAGGTGACGTGCCTCAATGACGACCAACCAGTGGCACTAACGTCCGTGGTGAAGTGCTTTGAGAGGTTGGTTATGGCGCTATCAACTTCTACTAGAGTTAGATACAGTACTGGTGTTAGAACTCCTAACTAGAGTTAGATATAGTTCTTAGCTCTTAGGGCTAACGGAATCATGGGATATGGGGAAAAAGCAGGAACAGAGTACTGATTCTGGATGATCGGCCATGATCATATTGAATGGCGGTGCTGGCTCGAAGGGCCGAATGGCCTACTCCTGCACCTACTTTCTATGTTTCTATGTTTACTTCAGCAAGAACCTGGACCCACTATAGTTCGCCTACTACCACAATAGATCAATGGAGGATGCAATCACAATAGCTAGCCACTCTGCACTGGACCACTTGAACAATAAAAACACATCCCTTTGCAACAGGATCCTCGACTTGCTCAGCAGTTTAGTTTAATTTAGAGATACAGCGCAGAAACAGGCCGTGCGACCCACCAAGTCCGCACCGACCCGTGATCCCTGCACATTAACACTAGCCTACACACACGAGGGGCAATTTACATTTATACCAAGCTAATTAACCTACAAACCTGTACATCTTTGGAGTGTGGGAGGAAACTGAAGATCTTGGAGAAAACTCACAGTCACGTGGAGAACGTACAAACTCCGTACAGATAGCACCCGTAGTCGGGATCGAACCTGCTTCTCTCGAGCTGAAAGTGCTGTAAGGCAACAACTCTACCTCTGCGCCACCGTGCCACTAGAACACAATCAATACGATTTGGCAACAGCTCTTCCTCCTCGATAACCATCAGCACGGGGGCACCTCCGTCCCCTGATCTACTCACTCTATACCCATGAGTTTGTAGCTGGACACAGTTGCAACTCCATCTTTAAATATGCAAATGACACCACTGTTGGAAGAATTATGGATAGTGATGAGTCAGAGTAGAGGAGTGACGTTGATCATCTGATTGAATGTAACCAGAACAACAACCTTGCTCTCAACAACAGTAAAACCAAGGATTTGATTGTTGACTTTAGAAGAGGAACGCCGAGGAACCACAAACCTATCTTCATGAATGGGTGGGTGGTGGAGAGAATCAACAATTTCAAGTTCCTGGGCGTGCATATTTCTGAAGATCTGTCCTGGTCCCAGCATGTTGATGCAATCATAAAGAAAGCCCATCAATACCACGATTTCCTGAGAAGAATGATGAGATTCTGTATATTAATGAATACTCTCTTGAACGTCTACAGGTGTATAGTAGGGACCATTGACTGGTTGCATTCAGCAACCTGAACACCCAGGAACAAAGGAGTGAACATCACAGATACTGACCTTCCCATCGTTGATGGGATCGATTGGAGGCACCTCAAAAATGCAGCCAGCATCATTAAGGACTCACACCACCCTGGCCATGCCTCTTATTACTCTTGCCATCGGGAAGAAGATATCTGGAAAAAGGAATCTGTAAATGTGACCTCTGGGTTCAGGAACAGTTTCTTCCCAACAACCATCGGGCTATTAAACACTACAAACTCCAACTAAACTCTGAACTATGAACTGCCTTAGTTACACTAAGGACTGCATTATATTGAGTTTTTACATATTGAACTTTTTTTGTTTGTTTGGGAATGCAGTATCTATTAAGTACTGTGTTTACAAACCTGTTATGGTGTTGCAAGTGAGAGTTTCATAGTTCCGTTTCGGTACATCTGACAATTAAACACTCTTGATTCTTGACTCTTGATCTTCAGACTAGCATCTTCCAACTGTTATTTTCTATCCTTTCTGACCAAGAGGCAATTGGGTTTTAGTGCAAGCATCTGTCACCTAAGCAAGTGAGAAAGGACAAAGTATCTAGGAATGCCACTGTTTTAAAAGGCACTACGGTGTTGAAAATCTATGGCTGTTGAGTTTCCAATAATATCCTATATGGAGTCCATTCTCTGCTTTCTGGAATTAGCTCGTGAAATCAAGAAATCGCGACACTTGGCTTTGTATGATGGATACAGCAAAACTATGATCTCCATAATATCCTTCCATAAACCAATTTAATGCGGTGAGGTGTGTGTGTGCTTTCGAAGCACTGTTCATTTATAGAATCCTGCAAATTAAAACCTGATGTGGGGAGGAAGTGTCACATGCTGAGTATCTAAGTTTGCTAACTCATTTTTCTGCCTTCTTATCCCTGTATCTATACAGTCAATCAACAGTTGCCATTTGACTGCTACTTTAATACGTTATGCATACTTGCTGACAATTTAAATATTTTCCAATATTGCATATACTTCCAAAAATAAAACTCACTTTCTCTGCCAATAATGCAACTGTGGCCGATGGTTCGAAACAACTAGTCATTACTAAGCCACTAGGGAGAATATCCAATCGTCAATTTGAACTTAAAATGTTGCCAATGAGGACGAAGAGAAAGATATTCTGATTGCTAGCTGCAGTCATTCATTACCAGGAGCAGCGCAAAACAGTACTTAAACTGTCGGCGCACAATTACCTCAGCAGATGACATGGAATCACAAGGTAACACTGTCAGTTTTCTTACTGTTGGTTTAGAAAGATATTCAATTAAGCCACAACTTGTGGATTTGACCTCATTCATGCTTGCCAGTGCTATTTAAACAATGGATCATTGCCATATGCTATCAATATAATTAATCCCCACAATGCAAAATATTTTTGAATAATTCCAACACTGTGGGAGACATTTATAATATTAGTCTGCACTTCCCTGTTCTGCAAACCATTTATTTTACATCTCTGCAGTGTCAACAATTACCATTCAGAAAATCCATTGAACAGTCAACATTGGCACCAGTCATGATGGCCCCCAGTGTTGAACGGGCTGAGAGAATTTGTTGTTAGATTTGCCCAAGATGCAAATGTTACGAAAGGTCTGCTAACCCTGAGTCTCCTTAGAAACATTCACAAAACTCTCATATCGAACTCTCATTCAAACCAGAATGAACATAGTATACTAACATATACAATTGCCATACAAAATTACATATTGCTACATGTAAATGAATGTTTAATCATTAGAATGCTATTCATATTTGAGATCTATGTCCCACAAATTATTTTGTTTACAATGTTTAGAAATAATCCTTAATGAAAATGTGAGCCTAGATTTGATGACACATATAAGACTATATCTGTGCTGACAGAAACGTTTTTCATTTTCTATGGCAAAGTAAACATTTTGCCAATGCAAATATTGGGTTTTCAAAATATATGAACTTAAAGCTGGTAAAGAAATATTAGAATTTGTTTGCAATCTGATTTACAATTTGTTAAGTTCCAGTGTTGTAAAACCTTTGGGATTATCTTTCATAAAACACATTGGTTTACCTGCTAGCTTTTTGTTCAAAGGTCTAAACACAGATACCATCACGTTTGAACCATGTACAGTATATTAGTGGGCACCAATCCCAGATTTATTTTCATTGCCGATTCTCCTCATTCATTTTCGCAGCCCATTTTCCGTACCATAAATGTGGTTTGTATAACTCCACTTGTTATGTGACAGGGTTGACATTACAGCAATAAAATAGTTTACTGTTACTGTTGCTTGAATACTCCATTTCCTTTATGTTTCCTCCATTATTTTCTCTTTTTTCCATCCCCAGTCCAGTTCCTGCTTTATTTGGATCCAACATACAGACCCACATATAGTAAGAGGTTCGTCACATCTTTTTTGCATGATTCTCAAGTTTAAAAATAGATGTGATCAATATTTTTTATGTGCACAGTTCATTGGGCCTCTAAACCCCAGCAAATAATGACATTGGCTATTGGGATTCTTTAAAATAGTCAGGAAAGTTATTTTTGGAATAATGTAGATATTAAAATTTGACAAGAAATATTGAAGGTTTAATAAATGAAATATAGATATTCATGGCTAAATAATAAAATGTGACATTAAGAAGATAAATGGACTGGAAAAAGTTTTTTTCTGCACTAAAAGTTGAGGAGCAGTGAGATGCAAACCTGAGAGTTTACAATTCCATCTTTACTGTGAGGTCCTTTATTACAGGTGCCGCGGTCTCCATGCCTCCCGGATGGCCACGGAGAAGCCAGGGCTGGAGCCTCGCGGGTCGGAGCCCATGGCAGATGGAGCCTGAGTCGACGGAGCCCCATGGCTGGAGTCTGGGTCGACGCCACAGAGGCCTCAGGAGGGGACCTGGCAGTGATAGTGGAGAGGTTGGGAGTGCCGGTCAATGATGCACTGACGGACAAAGACAGACCACGTGGAGTGAGGACGCCGCTGCCTGGAGAAAGAACAACGGAGGACCCGGCGTGGGGGGACCATCGTGAGGGAGGGGGGGGGGGAAATAAAGGTAGACCTGGTGCGGGATACAAGTTTGTAAGCGGTCTTTATGTGACGACTACTTACATAGCTTGGATATGCAAGCAACGAATTTCACTGTGACTTGTCACATGTGCCAATAAATTATTCATTCATTCATTCATTCATTCATTCATTCATTCATTCATTCATACAGTGGATTATATGTACAACAGCAGTTCCATTTTTTAAAGAGAGGGTGTTGTGAAACATTGTGATTATAGTACAGGTAGGTGTAAGAGTTTTCATGCATTATTTACCTTCCAAAGGATTATATGGTAAATCAGAGATGATGCTTACTTGTTTTTACATTCTTTTTTGTTTCTGAGAAAGCTTATCAAGGAGAGAATGGTCATTCATTTCTGAAATATGGAGAATTGCCCAAAGATATCATATGGCCACCAATCAACAATAGTTGATTTGTGAATATAAGATGACTAACCTTGCATTTTCTGTATCCAGAAAAATGAAAAAAGATCACAGATCATCCATAATCTGCATAATCCTCAGTGACTCTTCTTAAGGACCACTGGTCAGCTAACCAAACACAACCACATTTGTATCTATATCAATGATATTCAAACGGCTTCTTGCCTATAAAGAGGTGGAACTCTGTCAATTTCATAAACAAACATTGTGAAAACCACAAAATAGCAGTGTAACCAAACCAATCAATATCCCAATACCATGTTTAGTAGAAAGACAAAGTGCTAAAGGAACTCAGTGGGTCAGGCAGCATCTGTGAGGGGAATTGACAGATGACATTTCAGGTCAGTATCTTTCTTGAAAATGCAAAAGAGATGTGGGGGTAGGAAAAGCCAGGCAATAGCTTGGTGAGTTCTGATGGGGGAGGGGGAGGGAGGCGATTGGCGGATGACTGGAGTAAGTGATTATTCCATTAGCGTATGATACGATAAAACGTTAATCATCGCCGGAGGGAAATTCAGATTCAGATTCAAACTTTATTGTCATTGTGCAGTGTACAGTACATTGGTCTGCCAACAGTCACAACACACAACAAGCTACACGAAAACTTGAAATTAAAAGCGAGAAAGAAAAAGAAGGGAAAAAAAACTCCTGTTCAAAACAAATATAGATTGCATTGAGCCTGATGGAGAGCAATGTTATTGCCAGCAATTCTGAATGGCTTTGCTTTGTAGCCTGTTGTAGCTCGCAATTGATGGGTGTATGTGGGGTTAATCCGGTACTAGCTTAATCTGGAATTGTGTCTTGGCATCCCTGATGGGTTTGCAGAATTCATATCTCGATTCCCTGTTCAGGTCGGAATCACCCAACGTGAACACAACAGATATGGTCTTCACTGGGAAGTGGATCTCAAGGTTCATCTCTGTTTTCTACTGGGGGAACACTCAGATTGCTTCCTAAGGCACGCTGTCCTCAACACACTTACTGATGAGGGTTGGTTACTGAGTCCTTGGCGGCCCGGTCCACCAAGTCTAAATAGTCACATAGGAGCTCATCTGTTTCCTTAGACCAACGCAATATGATTTTCTGTACTGGATCATCACTTTCTGCTTGTTAACAGGGACTAAGAGCACAGTCTGATAGTCAGATTTTCCAAAATACAGTGATGGGCGTATGGAGCACTAGACATTTTTGGTGGTTCTTTAACAGTGGTCAAGGGTGTTTGAGCCTCTGATGGAACAGGAGACTTGTTGACAGTATTTTGGTTGCATCAACTTGTCTTTGGCTGACTGATGTCCCTGGCAATTATGAAAAATGCCTCTGGAACATGCTGGTTCTGAACTTCGATCAAATGCCCTTTAAACGACTCCGGACATCCAACATGTCAGATGTGGACTTATTCAAAACTAATGCTCCCAGTGTACTCTCCCGATCACCTGTCCAATAATGCTGTAGTTTGCCCTGCTCCAATTTAGTACCTTTCTCACAGTCCAGCCTTCTCTCTATTCAAAACAATCTTAACACTTATGGAAGATAGACAAAATGCTGGAGTAACTCAGCAGGTCAGGCAGCATCTCTGAAGAAAAAGAATAGGTGATGTTTCAACTAGGAACCCTTCTTCAGACTGGGAGAAAGCTTATGTTGTGATCACTATCCCCAAAATGCTTTCCAATGTCACACCAGTCAGCTGGCCAGACTAATTTCCCAACACAAGGTCCTTTCTCAGGTTGGACTATCCCCACACTGTTTCAAGAAATCCCTTTGGATGCACTCCACAAATTCTACCCCATCTAAGCTTTTAGTACTAAGCAAGTCCTAGTCAATATTGTGGAAGTTAAAGTCACCCATTAATATGACCTTGTTGCTTTGGCATCTTTCCGTAATCTGTCTACATATCTGTTCCTCTATCTCCCGCTTACTTTTGAGGAGACTATGGTACAGTGCATTAGAGTGCTTGCACCTTTCTTATTTTTAAGCTCTACTCATTTTACCTCAGCGATTGAACCCTCTAGTATGTCCTCACTGAGTGCCGCTGTGAAATCTCACTGATTTATAGTGCAACTCTGCCATCTCATTTGCGTCCCTCGTGATCACATCTGAAACATTGAAACCCCGGACATTGAGCTGCCACTCGTGACCTTTTAGCAACTACATTTCTGCAAAGACCACAATATCACAGTTGATCCAAGTTCATCTGCTTCCTCTATAATACTCCTTGCGTTGGAATGAACACACTTCAGTCCATCAGCATCATAATATTCCTTCACTTCCTGCCTGTCCATTCTTTGAGACTTACTGGTCCTAACCCCTATCTTCTCATCACTCCTTCCAATTTCTAACCACCTATTCTGGTTCCCTCTGTTGTTGGAGTTGGGCCAATGAATTGGAGTTGGAGTTGCGGCTCGATGAATAGGGATTAATGGGATATGGCTGAATGAGGTGAAGGCACAGTCCAAAGAATTGTAAAAGGAATGTCATTCTGTAAGTGTGGGAAGTGAATAGGACATTATTAGAGGGTAAAGGGTGTGAATGGGGAGTGGGTGGAAATACATTTGATGTTGTAAGATGTGCAGATGATGACAGGATGTGACACATTTCAGGACCGATGACGAAGTGAATGAAACATGGTGACCCATGGCAGGAAAGTGAAAGGAATACCACAAAGCATGTGGTGGGAATAGGAAATTGCAGAACTAGGGAGAAGAAAGTGAAGTGAGCAACATGGAATATTGCAAGGCATGAAATGGGTGCGAATGCTAATCATGAGGGGTGGGGCAAAGTTATGGGACATTTGAGGAATGGCTTCGAACGTGCATTGGAGAGTGGTTTACCACAGATGGTAGATGAGGGTTGAATGGGCCACAGGTGGCAGACGTTATAGGGAGAGCTGAGATTTGTTAAGTTGAATTAAATATTGTAGAGGCTGGGGGATCATCGAAGGGTTATCGTGACGAGATGGGATTTTAATGGGGTATTGTGAGTAGTGAAGAGCGAGTGAATGGAAGATTCCAAGGGAGTAAATGGGGTTTGTAAGGGTTGGCGACATGACACAGCAAGGGTGTTAATGGGGGAGTTGTGAGAATAAATGCAATGCTTCAGGGAGCAGACAAATGAATAGCACGCCACATGAAGCAGCAGGTGTATGTGAATAAACATTGTAGGGGTGGAAAGGAGGGTGAGTTGGCTGTGGTGATGGGTGGAAAGAAAGTGAATGGATATAGCGGTGAGTGGAGGGCAAATAAATGGCATATAATGGGGTAGAGGGGAATGAATAGGGTATAGTGGTGGAAGAAAGCAGAGTGATGGGGATATCAAGGCATAGAAGGGAGTGAATAAGACATCAAGGTAGAGTGAATGGAAGCAAATCAGACATTGCAAAGGGATAAGTCAGTTAACAAATTTGTGCTATCCAAATGTGCCGCTATTTCATCTTTTATAATTGACTCCAGCATCTTCCCCACCACCGATGTCAGGCTAACTGGTCTATAATTCCCTGCTTTCTGTCTCCCTCCTTTCTTAAAAAGTGGGATAACATTAGCTACCCTCCGAAGCTGCATTTCGTTGTACCTGTAGTCGTATTTGTGCAATGACAATAAAGTTGAATCAAATCAAATCAAATCAAATCAAAAATATATAGCACATTTAACATAGCCAACTATAATAAAGCAGTTCACAGGATCCTGGCAAAAAAGGAAAGTGCTGTAATTGGATCTGCCTCCACCACCTCCTCTGGCAGCTCGTTCTGAATATTCACCACCCAGTGTGAAAAATGTACTCCTTTAAATTTCCTACTTCTCAACTTAAACTCATGCCCTCTAGTTTCACACTCCGCCATCCGCAAACGAAATACTTTTATCTATCCTACATCCCTCAGAATTTCACAAACCTCTATAAAATCACACCTCAGGCTCCTACATTCATGTGAGAATAAAGCCAGCTTTAACCAAGCTTTCCTTATGTTTCATAAGGAACCGCAAATGGCAGCTTACAAGAAAAAAAGACAGAAAGTGCTGGAGTAACACAGAGGATGAGGTAGCATCTCTGGAGAACAGGAATAGATGATGTTTCAGATCTAGACACTTCTTCAGACAGATTTTGTTCAGGAGGTAGAAACCTGGTAGAGAGTGTATTTTCTTCATTACATCTCTGGCCTTTATCCAATCATCTGCCAATCAAAAAAACCCTCACCTGTATCCACCTGTCACTCGCTAGACTTTGTCCTGCCCCTACTTCACGTCTAACCTTTTCCCCCTCTCACCGCAATCAGTCTGAAGAAGGGTCCCGACCCGAAACATCAACTCTTCAGAGATGCTCCTAGACCTGCTGAGTTGCTCCAGTGCATTGTGTCTTTTTTGTCCTTATAATTAAATCTCACCATTCCATACAACATCCAACTGCACTATTTATGTTACTGCCTTACTGTAGTGTGGCGACCTGAACTGTACACAATACTTCAAGTGCAACCTTTGTACAGCTGATCTACCCCAAGCCTCAACTCCTCTTTTGTGACAGTTCTGCTTTTTTTTTTAATGTATCTGTCTCTACTTTAAATAGTTATAATGATCTGGCTTCCACAATTTCTGGCATTGAGAATTACAGGGATTCACCTCAATCTGCAAAAAGAAATGTCTATTCACTTTGGTTTTAAACGGCCCACCGCTTATTATGACAACTGTTCCCTTCTTTGAGATTTTCCAAGTAGTGGAAATATTGTGTGGCTTGGAGTCACATAGAGGCCAGACCAGGTAAGTACAGAACACATCATTCCCTGAAATACATTAGTAAATCCAGCATTCACATTTTCTCTAATTGAAGCTATTTTAAAGTGCAGATGAATTTAATTTCCCAGCTGTCATGGTAAGATTCAAAATCATGTCTCTGGATTAATGATCCAGAACTTTTGCTGCTAGTTAATGAATCATTATGCTACCACACCACAAGTGGTTCAAGAATTTCATATGAACTTCTTGCTCCAGCATGAAACATAATCAATAACAGGAAATAGAGCAGGAATATGCCACATGTCCCTTCAAAAAAGTTTTGTCATTCAATCAAGGTATTGGCTGATTCTTTGCTCACCTTACTGTATTATTACCTTATCTCCTGATTCTCCTAGTTGAAATCTATTAGATCTCATAGAGCCATAAAGTAAATAACAGGCCCCTCAGCCTAAGTTGTCCATGACGAACAAGATGCCCCATCCAGGCTACGTCCTTATGTCTACCTTTGGCCCATATCCCTTCAAATCTTTCCGATGCAAGTGTGTTTTAAATGCTCTTGTAGTACCTCCTCAACTACCTCCTCTGGTGCTCATTCTATATTCACACCACCATCTGAGTGAAAAAAAATAGCCCACGAGGTTCCTATTTATTTTTTCCCCTCTCACTTTAAACCTACGTCCTCTGGTTCTTGGTTCCTCTACTTTGGGTAAAAGACTAACGGCACCATTCAGATAATAATCTGCCTTCCTGTTCTTGCCATCAAAGTGGATAACCTCACATTTATCCACATTAAACTGCATCTGCCATGCATCTGCCCACTCACCCAACCTGTCCAAGTCACCCTGCATCCTCATAGCATCCTCCTCACAGTTCACACTGCCACCCAGCTTTGTGTCATCTGCAAATTTGCTAATGTTACTCTTAATCCCTTCATCTAAATCATTATTGTAAATTGTAAATAGCTGCGGTCCCAGCACTTAGCCTTGTGGTACCCCAATAATTCCTGCCTGACATTCTGAAAGAGAGCCGTTAATCCCTACTCTTTGTTTCCTGTCTGCCAACCAATTTTCTATCCATGTCAGTACCCTACCCCCAATACCATGTGCTCTAATTTTGCCCACTAATCTGCTATGTGGGACCTTATCAAATGCTTTCTGAAAGTCCAGGTACACTACATCCACTGACTCTCCCTTGTCCATTTTCCTAGTTACATCCTCAAAAAATTCCAGAAGATTAGTCGAGCATGATTTCCCCTTCGTAAATCCATGCTGACTTGGACCGATCCTGTTACTGCTATCCAAATGTGCCGCTATTTCATCTTTTATAATTGACTCCCCACAACCGATGTCAGGCTAACTGGTCTATAATTCCCTGTTTTCTCTCTCCCTCCTTTCTTAAAAAGTGAGATAACATTAGCTGCCCTCCAATCCACAGGAACTGATCCTGAATCTATAGAGCATTGGAAAATGATCACCAATGCGTCCACGATTTCTAGAGTCACTTCCTCAAGTACCCTGGGATGCAGACCATCAGGTCCTGGGGATTCATCAGCCTTCAGTCCCATCAGTCTACCCAACACCATTTCCTGCCTAATGTGAATTTCCTTCAGTTCCTCCGTCACCCTAGGTCCTCTGGCCACTAGTACATCAGGGAGATTGTGTCTTCCTTAGTGAAGACAGATCCAAAGTAACTGTTCAACTCGTCTGCCATTCACAAATCTTCAGGAGCTCTTTCCACCAGCAACTACCTGCAGACAAACAGAAATGTATTGTTTCTTGGAGTTGCAAACGGACCCCGACCAGAGGTCATAGCCTCAGAATTAAAGGACCTTCCTTTAGGAAGGAGATGAGAATTAATTTCTTTAGTCAGACAGTGGTGAATCTGTGGAATTCTTTGTCACAGGGGGTGGTGGAGGCCAAGTCAATGGTTATTTTTAAGGCAGAGATGGATAGATTTTTGATTAGTACGGGTGCCAGGGGTTATGGGGGGGGAAGGTAGGAGAATGTGGTTAGGAGAGAGAGCTAGGTCAGCCATGATTGAATGGCGGAGTAGACATGATGGGCCAAATGACCTAATTCTGCTCACATCACATGATCTTAAGACCTTATGACTTTCGTGGGCCACTCTGACTCCTGTGCCAGGACTTATTTAAGTGCATCTACCAGTGAGACACATGCCTTACGGATGTGAAGGCCGGTGAAATCTAGAGTCCAGTTTTACACAACATTTTTGGTCAGAAAAAAGGTGTTCAGGCAGCACTGAGTTTGGATCAGGAAACAGGTTCAGACTGAAACTAAATCACCAATGACTGAACTGGGTATTCTGAATGAAATTATGAAGATGGCGGATGTGTGGGAGTGGGCGCCGTCTGTGTATGGCAGCCTGCCCGCAGTCCGTCTCTTCACCTTTTTTTTATTTTAAGTCCTGTCCAAAATGTTAGTGGAGGTCTTTTATGTGGTGGGTGGGGGTGGGGAAGGGGGAAACTTTAATTCTTAGTCACCTACCTGGTCGGAGAGGCAGCATCCCTCCGAGCTGCTTCTTCGCCCCGTCCTCGCGGCCTACCATCGAGAATGGAGCGGCGTTTCCTATCGGGACCGGCCGGGACTACAGCTTCGGCGGCGGCGCAGCGCAAGGACACCATCACGGAGCGGGGCCACGGAGCGGGCGATGCCTTGCCGGGTCGCCGTGCCGTAAGCTCCGGAGCGCTGTGGCCGCCGACTCCCGGCATCGCGGAGCTGTGGCTGCGGGCGTCCGGCCGCGGGCGGCGCTGGATTTGGAGCGCCGCGGAGCCAGGGATCGAGTTCGCCGGGGTCGGAGCTCCAACCGGCGCGGCCTGAAGTCTACAAGTGCCCCGGTCTCCCGTCTCCGGGGAGGAGGCAGCCGCTCCAGACTTTCCAAGCCACTTGAGGAATTGTTTCACCCGACGCCAGAGTTCCATCTTCACGGCAAGAGGGCCCTGAAAATCATCGGACTGGCTGCAAGGCCACAAATGGGCCCCGACCTCGGGTGTTTCAGAGGAAGAGGACTTAACTTTCTGTTGCCTTTCCGCACAGTGGACATTTTTGATTCTGTTGTGGGGGGATGTTTCTGTTGAGCTCTATAATGTGTTGTGTCCATTTTCTTTCTTTATTTATTTTTAACCTTTTTCTATGGTTTGTATGGAAACTTATTATTTAATTTATGTAAAGCACTTTGGTGTCAATGCAGGTTGACTTAAAACGTGCTATATAAATAAACTTACTTCCTTACTTACTTACATACAAAAATAATGATAGAGAGGTAGTTGTCCCACCACATGTGCCCAAGGGTCATGAAATGACATGCATCTTTCATTAACAATGTGGACATTGTAATTCATCGTATATATAAAAAATAACTCCATGTGGCACAGTGAACAAGTGGGCCCCATGCAAACTTAGGATGTGAAACTCTTTCATGAGTAAAAGGACACTGTAAAGCAGTTTATTGCCAGTCAGTTCTCTTTGAAGTGTATTAATGGTTGCAATGTTGGGAAAAGAGTACAAATAACCATAAAGTTCCACAGAATGCCAAGTGATAATATTTTTTTGTTCATTTGGTTAAAGAATATGTTTTGGCCAGGAGACCAGAAAAGTTACCCTGCTCTACTCCAATACCAGACTCCTGTATATTTTACATCTACCTTAAATGGCAGGAAGGGCTTCAGTTCAATGTCAATTCTAAAAGACAGCACCTCTGACACTGCAGTGCAAGCCCAGGTTGCCTGATGATGGCTAGAAAGGGACTTGAACTGGTAATTCTATGACATTGAACAAACTTGAGTCAAGCCTGATGCATCAATGTTTAAATATAGTATAATCTTGGAGAGGGTAGTCAATAAATGTGCAAACCTTGCAGCCTTTGTGCTGACACCCCAGAGGACAAGGATCAGGAGTGTGGGATCTCCATGGTTTGCTTGTCCATAATAACCTTTCACCCTGATCCAAGCAATGTTTTTGGGAGGCGCTGATTGCCAAATATAAATGCATGTTTACCCAAAGTTGGTAGAACTAAGATGAGGCCCTCATCGTGAGGCTAGCCTGTTCATTCCAGCCTGAATTCGTTTATGAATAGGCCCATTGCTTTGGATTGCATTTTTTCGCTATCTAAGTAGAACATTAGGGCAGTGCATTAGTGCATCTGGGAGAGCTGCTGCTTCACAGCGCCAGCCACCCGGTTCGATCCTGACCTCGGGTGCTGTCTGTGTGGAGTTTGCACTTCTCCCTCTGGCCACGTGGGTTTCCTCCGGGCCCCATTTTCCTCCCACCTCCTGAAGATGTGCAAGTTTGTAGGCTTAGTGGTTTCTGTAAAATTGTCCCTTGTGTGTAAGGAGTGGATGTGAAAGTGGGATAACATGGAACTAGTGTGAATGGATAGTGTGAGTGGACCCACGCTGTACTTCTAAACCCGGGAATAGAGCTAGTGCAACTGGACGTCGGTCTAGTCATTACCATTATGTCACACGGCAATGTAGAGGAACAACCATATTTGTTCAAAAAGCAAGCACTGGAGCAACTCAGCGGGTCAGGCAGTATCTGGTCCTAAACGCCGCCTATCCGTTTTCTCTCCAGAGATGCTGCCTGGCCCGCTGAGTTCAATGATGCTCTTATTGACACAAATACCAAGTGCTAACAAAGTGAAATCCGTATTCTTACAAACAGTCCAGCAGAGTATTGTCTCCGGCACGTTGTGTTGTGTTCAAGATTCCAGCATCTGCAGTTCCCTGTGTCGAAACATATGCGTTCAATTGGTTTGGGGGCTACATTTTCTGTGGACCTGCGGACAGGTGGAGACATTTATACCCTGGAGACCACTGCTTTCGTCTAAACGACACACATGTCATTAACCCAGCCGCTCAAGGCCAAACAAAAACCATCTGCATAAATATATATGGAGAATACAATGTTGGGAAACGGCCAACAATTACGAGAAGTACAAGGCAAAACGATTTAAAGTGAAAAGAAAAAAAGACCAGACCGTGATCCGACATCTCCTGCCATCCACTGGAGCAGTGCAGGAACCAGTCCTACTCGGAATACCAACAACACCAGCCTTCAAGAGGAACGCGTAAGGCAGTATGGATAGACACAAAGTGCTGGAGTAACTCGACGTGTCAGGCAGCTTCTCTGGAGAAAAAGGATGGGTGACCTTTCGGGTCGAAACCATTCTTCAGACTGGAAGATGGGTCCCGACCCGAAACATCACCCATCCATTTTCCCCAAAGATGCTTCCTGACCCGCGGAGTTTCTCCAGCACGTTGTGCCCATCATCGGTATAAACCAGCGTCCATAGTTCATTCCTTATGCCCCTGTCCCACTTAGGAAACCTGAACGAAAACCTCTGTAGACTTTGCGCCCCACCCAAGGTTTCCGTGCGGTTCCCGGAGGTTTTTGTCAGTCTCCCTACCTGCTTCCACTACCTGCAACCTCCGGCAACCACCTGCAACCTCCGGGAACCGCACGGAAACCTTGGGTGGGGCGCAAAGTCTCCATAGGTTTCCGTTCAGGTTGTAAGGCAGTGGTTTGAAAGTGAAGACTCACATTCATATCCTTTAGGCCGTTCAAAAGTTATGATTCAATAGTGTTTAATTGCCAACTGCTTTTGGGGAGAAATTCTTATTTTCTGTAGCTTTTACATGCACTTTAACGCAACACAGCAAATAAATAATGTCATAAGTTATAGGAGCAGAATTAGTCCATTCGGCCCATCAAGTCTACTCTGCCATTTAATCATAGCTGATCTATCTTTCCCTCTCAACCCTATTCTCCTGCCCATAACCCTTGACACCCGGACTGGTCATGAATCTATCAGTTTCCGCCTTAAATAAATAGCAATAATACAATAAGTTTTCCGTTTACTAGGTTGCCAGACCAAGTATGCCACGCGTTTTAAACCTTTCGGGTGTGGTATTATGCCAGTGTAATGTTTGTTTGGTCTCGGTTATATGACATAGTGATAACTGCGGAAAGAACACAATCACTTTCTCGTCGGAATGTCACAGTAACTTCAACGTTGTTTCTGATTATCGTTTAACTTTTATTCAACTTTCAACCTCAATATTTCCTGCTTTTGACATCCCAGATTATACCGCCAATTATTTCACCCTTTTCATTTCCCCATCTTTCTTTTCCTTTCATGTCTTCCCTCTCGCAGCTTCAGAAATTCGTCCTTATTTTTCTTTCAGCTATTCCCGTCATTGTTTTGACCTTCATATCTACAAGGTCCTGCCTTCTATCACTCGGACAGTGTCTCCATGGGTCGTGTCTTCCCGCGGGGTGATCAAGTGGAAAGATGTATAGAGTTCAGCAACGGGAATTTTAAGTTTGATTAACGGTACACCGCAATTATTTCATCCTTTCACCGTGAACTCCTCTTTTCGACTTGCATCGTTGACTTTTGCAAGTGTAGCTCTTCTACCGTTTGCATCAAACCTAGTTAAAGATTGTCGCACCAAACAGCTGGGTCCATTTTATTTTCAAAACTCATTATAACCATATAACCATATAACAATTACAGCATGGAAACAGGCCATCTCGGCCCTTCTAGTCCGTGCCGAACACTTACTCTCACCTAGTCCCATCTACCTGCACTTAGACCATAACCCTCCATTCCTTTCCCGTCCATATACCTATCCAATTTATTTTTAAATGATAAAATCGAACCTGCCTCCACCACTTCCACTGGAAGCTCATTCCACACAGCTACCACTCTCTGAGTAAAGAAGTTCCCCCTCATGTTACCCCTAAACTTCTGTCCCTTAATTCTCAAATTCTCTTAATTGTATGAAGAATTGGGACCAGGGTTCAGCTGAAGATAAAAGCACCAAAGTATTTTACTGCATTTACTGCTGGGTTTCTCCGCATGAATGTCAAGATGCTTCATCCCTACAAGGTCACGTATTCTCCTCTGTGCTCGGAGGGGGAGGGGTCGTTCTGTTAAAAAAAGTATTGACCGGCCGCGGGCTCCAGGCTACAATCTTTTGACCCTGTCAAACGCGGCATACTGCAGGAAATTAAGATGGTTTAAATGTATATAAAATTAGGAGACGTTGTCACCAATTTCTTCTCATTCAATTATTTTATAGCGAGCGTTTTCGAATTGATAGAATAAACGTGTTTCAATTTAATATGCGATTAGTTGCCGTAAAACCGCGGAGGGATTTAATAAATCGCGAAATTGTCAATTGAAAACAACTCCAAACCGTGATGTTCAAACGCATCGCCCTTATTTTTTTTTAATAAAGATGGGTATTGATAGCTGGAGGTAGCGATGGGAAAGTTATAATTGTAGTCAGGCATTTTCATATCAACTGTTAACAGCCGGTCTAGCTGCCAATTCTTTCAGTAGACCGATCCACTGAAATGCTCGAGTTATGATGATGTGATGCTTACGATGATACTTTATTGTCACATGTACAGTGAAATGCTTTATTTTGCATACAATCCGGTAAAATCTTGCGATGACCTCACTCGCCCAGGCAGTCCACAAGAGTGGCCGCGTTTCTGACGCAGGCAAAGTTTAAAAGTTGATCCCGATATTCCATTCATTGTTCCAACTTTTCCCAATTGCACCAGTTCCTCTCCATAGATGTTTACCGTGAATGCGAGTTTGAAATGCGGAGAGCGCTCTTATTATCTCTCATGTTGTATTTAACTGCTAATAGTTCATATTCCAGAGAGCGACAGCTACGAAGACAGATACGATAAGAACTTAGAAGGTATTTAAATTATCTTGAAAACCTCATGATTTGGAAAAGTGCAGGATTCGTGCCCGGTTACCTGATAATCCCTTAACATCTTGTTATCCGTTAATTTGCCGCCATCACACGATCGTATTTGAGATCCACTGAATGTTTTTCGCAGTTTGCTCGCTGATAACAATTCGAGCAACTTGCAGCCCTCGTTATGCCAACTCAACGGTTACAGGCACGCTTGATCTTCTAGAATTGAAAAGCAAAGTTAGATTATACATTCCACGTCACTTTAATGGAGATGAAATGAGAATTTAGAATTCGTGCAATAATGGTGTGTGTAGGATCAAGAAAGACTTTTAAAAAAAGGTTAAATCTGAGTATGTTTTACCAGGGTTAGGACTGTGTCAACTTTTGCAAGAAACCAAGATAAAACTCGTACTATGTGTAAGAAAGAACTGCAGATTTAAACCGAAGATAGACACAAAAAGCTGGAGTAACTCAGCGGGACAGGCAGCATCTCTGGAGAGAAGGAATGGGTGACGTTTCGGGTCGAGACCTTTCTTCAAAACCCGTACTAGTTCTTCTAGCTGTTGCACGTTTCTGAGAGGGCAGTTACAAGATCAGTAAATGTTAGGATCACGCTCATGCAGATTTAAAATGAACACCATGCCTACAGCACTTAGCGTGTGAACAAAAATATCATCTTGAAGAATTTCGTAGCATAGGATATTTGATTCTTTTAAAAACGTGCTCTTAGTGTCAACTGCTGCTATACAGAGTAAGAAGGAACTGCAGATGTTGGTTTAAACTGAAGGTAGACACAAAATGCTGGATTAATTCAGCGGGACAGGCAGCATCTCTGGAGAGAAGGAATGGGTGACTTTTCGGGTCGAGACCCTTCAGACTGTTATACAAAAGTGGACTTAAAAAAACAGGTTAGGGATCCCAGCAAATTGTTTAATTTGTATTAGTGACTGATTTAATAGTATATATCCAAAAAGCATCGATTTGATATCGCAGTTGCTGCATGGAATGTTTGCATTATATTTTAAAATAAATTGTCTTAACTCGTGACCAATATCGGGAATGTTTGTTGGCAGGGTCACGATGTCCTGGTATCATCCCTCTCCTCTGTGCTTTCTCTTTAGCTGCCAACATATAAAGGATTAGTGCAAGAATGATACGTCCACTTTTGAATCTACAAAAAAAAACTACTTGGAAGAGTTAACTTCCAGAATGCGCGCCAACTTTTTAGTGGGAAATAAACGGTTGGCGTTTTGTTCATCAACATGAAGAAGTCTGATTGACCAGGTGGATCAAGGACCTTGTCGTGCTGGAACCTTCAGCAGATAAAAAGCGAAGTGCTGCCCCTCTTCTCTTCCAACTTTCTCCCCCTCATCCCACCACAATACGTCTCAGGAGGGGTCCCGGCCCGAAGAGTCACATGTCCTTGATCCCCAGAGATGCTGCATGGCCCGCTGAGTTATTCCAAGATTTTGTGTCTTTTTTTTACGTGCTGGAGAAACTGAGCGGAGCAGCCAGCATCTGCGGATGGGAAAGGAACACTCGACGTTTCGGGTCAGACTCTGTCTGCCCCACTAAATTCCTCCTGCACTTTGGTCTTTTATTTTGTTTTAGATTAAGAATGTCGATTTTCTTGTAAAATATGTCAATATGTCAATACTGGCGACGAACCTAGATTAAGGGGAATCCATCACAAAAATAATATAGCCTTAAAGTTTATAGACATATTTTCTGAACCAACTAGAGAACGGGGTAGAGTGGGAAAGGGGAAAGTGCGGTGCGTTACTGGAGGTGAATACTCCGTCAAAATAATAAATAACACTACACGGACCACATGTGACCGTGTCTGGTTGCGCTTCTGCCTGCTATTCAGATGCGGTGACATTTTGATGTAATTATTGCGCTAAAAGCCCTCCCCAGTATCTCTCTCCCCCTCCCTTTCTCTGTCCTTTGTTTTTGCCCAAGGCCATTGGCATGGAGAGGATCATTTGCTACCAACTGGGCTGTTTGATGAGGGCCTGACCCAGCGACTCATCCATCAGCGCAGTCTACTTTCTTTTATTTACATCTGTCTTTAGCATTCTAATTACTCTGTTTATTACTATAGCCTAAAGGAACCCGTAAAAACAAGGGACTGGAGATTTCCATAACAATAAAGGTTCTCATATTTGCTACCTTCCAGTGTTTGCTGCTGTAATGACCTATAGGTGTCCTTTCAAGAAATTAGCCATTAGAAGTCAGATTGTGCCGTTAGGTTATTGACTACGCGTGGAATTATATCAAGAAGGGGTACCCAATTTAATTGAAGGCTAACCTCCTTATAACTAACTACTATAACTAACTATCTCGCTTTCCATTGCAGATTGTTTGGCTGCAGTTTCATCTTTAATTAGAGTATTTTATCTCTTGCGGCGTTCACGTTATCTTTGCATCATTTTTGCCGTAAAGACAATAGACAATAGGTGCAGGAATAGGCCATTCGGCCCTTCGAGCCAGCACCATCAATGTGATCATGGCTGATCATTGCCAACCAGTACCCCGTTCCTGCCTTCTCCCCATATCCCTTCTTGAAAGCATCCAGAGAACCTGCCTCCAGAGAATTCCACAAACTCACATCTCTCTGTGAGAAAAAGTGTTTCCTCGTCTCCGTTCTAAATGGCTTACTCCTTATTCTTAAACTGTGGCCCCTGGTTCTGGACTCCCCCAACATCGGGAACATGTTTCCTGCCTCTAGTGTGTCCAAGCCCTTAACAATGTTATATGTTTCAATGAGATACCCTCGCATCCTTCTAAACTCCAGAGTGTGCAAGCTCAGCTGCTCCATTCTCTCAGCATATGACAGTCCCGCCATCCCGGGAATTAACCTTGAGTAAATAAAGTAAACCTACGCTGCACTCCCTCAATAGCAAGAATGCCCTTCCTCAAATTAGGGGACCAAAACTGCACACAATACTCCAGGTTTATAGGAAGGTTTAATATATGAAAGTTTTTTTTTGTGTACGTAACTGTTTATTGAGTTAATAGAAACAGAGAAACATATAAAACAGGTGCAGGAGTAGGTCATTCGGCCCTTCGAGCCAACACCGCCACAAAATCTGATCATGGCTGATCATCCAAATTCAGTACCCCTCCCCTGCTTTCTCCCCATATCCCTTGATTCCGCTATCCCAAAGAGCTGTATCTAACTGAATACATCAAGTACCAAGTGCATTTTATTTAATGTGGTACACAATTTATTCTTCGGACGTTTTTCGTTTAATGAGGCACAATTCAGCTCCAGAAAGGTCCTATCTCTGCGTCTTGTTGGTGGCAAATCTTAATTGCATTAACAAGGAACATCATTACGATTTAACTACCACTGTTTACAGAGAAAACATCTCCCCACCCCCGCTATTCTCATGAGATCAGTGTATGGTTACAAAATATCGTCCGTAGCTTATTTTTGTATTCCTGAAGGTCATGGGAGTAAAGTAAATAAATGAGGGCCAGTTCATTGATATGTTGGATTAACATGGTGGTGGTGGTGAGGGAGTGGGCAATAGAATAAGTACATTTACCAATATTGTTTTATTGTTTTATAACTCTATGCCCACCACCTAACTATTTTTGGTTGCACCACACATCAGATTGTAACTGAGTAAAAATCTCTAAAGTTATGCAGTCTCCAGGAATAGAATCTAATGGTGCGTTGACCGAGTATTTCAGATACTTTCCGCGAGGTGTTTTAGGAATCAATCATACTTAATCAGTTGGTTTAGGGTTTTTTAATGGATATAATATATCTTCAAGACGATTTTTAATTGTGTTGTCATCGACACATGTCTGTATTCATCGTGTCCATTTTGGCTGTTTTGCGGATTCGTGTCTGTGAACATGTATCTGTCTTTATGCCAGTAAATACGAGGATGCATGGTTGTCATGGTGGGATAATGTGTACCTGTCAGTAATTCAGTATGCTGTGTAATGGCATCAGGGTTCAATTTAATGTACGGATTCTTTCCAATTTTTGGTGATAATTTATTGTCCTTTGTGTTGCCATATGAGCAACTGATAGATAATGCAATAATGCCGACGTAATTAAGCGAGCGCAACTTAATCATCAAACGGGAGCAGTTTTGCTGTCCGTCACGCAGCTCTCTGCTGCTCGCTGTTGAGTAATCGCTGAGCAACCAGCAAACATCCAGGGACAATTTCCCAGTTACAGCCAGCAAGAGCCCCGCTGAGGCACATTACCGAAATGGGAGGGACTACTGGAAATAACAAAGGGAGCATGGGAAAGCGGGATCTGTGTCCTCACAAATATTAACACTTGCCAATAGGGCCAAGTAGAAACTGGGCTGTGATTCAGCTAAACCTGGAAGATACCAGATTCCTATTCATACCAAATGGATGCCCGGGTTGTTTATTTTTGATAATTTAATGTGGATAATTCTATTGTGAGCAGTTATTATACTTTCCACAATCTACTTCTTCTTATTCTTGCCTATGACATGCACATTTTAATGCAATTTGGTGCCACCATGTATAAATTACAGCATTGTTTATACATAACCCCCCCCCATCCCCCCCCCCCCCCCCATCCCCCCCCCCCCCCCCCCCCCCCCCCCCCCCCCATCCCCCCCCCCCCCCCCCCCCATGTTTGGGATACAGCAATGTAATGTAAATGAAAGTAGTTATGTTTAGCATTTTGTTGCATATCCTTTGCATGCAATGACTGCTTGAAGTATGTGATTCATGGACATCTCCAGCTGCTGGGTTTCTTCTCTGGTGATGTTCTGCCAGGCCTGTATTGCAGCCATCTTTAGCTTATGCTTGTTTTGGAGGCTAGTCCCCTTCAATTTTCTCTTCAGCATATAAAAGGCATGATCAATTGGGTTCAGATCGGGTGATTGACTTGGCCACTCAGGAATTGACCATTTTTTAACTTTGAAAAACTCCTTTGATGCTTTAGCAGTATGTTTGGGATCATTGTCTTGCTGTAGAATGAACTGCCAGCCAATGTGTTTTGAGGCATTTGTTTGAACTTGAGCATATAGGATGTGTCTATACACTTCCGAATTCATTATGCTACTACCATCAGCAGTTGTATTATCAATGAAGATAAGTGAGACAGTTTCTTCAGCAGCCATACATGCCCAGGCCATAACACCCCCACCACAGTGTTTCACAGATGAGGTGGTATGCTTTGGATCTTGGGCAGTTCCTTCTCTCCTCCATACTTTGCTCTTGCCATCACTCTGCTATAAGTTAATCTTCATTTCATCTGTCCACATGACCTTTTACCAGAACTGTGGTTGCTCTTTTAAGTACTTCTTGGCAAACTGTAACCAGGCCATACTATTTTTGCAGCAAACCATTGGTTTGCATCTTGCAGTGTAGCCTCTGTATTTCTGTTCATGAAGTCTTCTGCAGACAGTGGTCATTGACAAATCCACACCTGATTCCTGAAGAGTGTTTCTGATCTGTCGGACATCCAGCTGTGGAGTTCTTCCTTGGCCTGCTCACCAGTGCTCTCTTTCTTCTCAATGAAGTTCCAAACAGTTGATTTTGGTAAGCCTAAAGTTTGGCTAATGTCTGTAACAGTTTTATTATTGTTTCTCAGTCTCATAATGGCTTCTTTGACTTTCATTGGCATAACTTTGGTCCTCATATTGATAAACAGCAATAAAAGTTTCCAAAGGTGATGGAAAGACTGGAGGAAAGACTAGGTGCTGAGAACTCTCTTATACCTGCATTAAGGAGGCAATTATTACGCACCTTAGCAGTTACAAACACCTGTGAAGCCATGTGTCCCAAACATTATGGTGCCCTGAAATGGGGGGACAATGTATAAACACAGCTGTAATTTCTACATGGTGAAACCAAAATGTATAAAAATGGCCTTTAATAAAATCTGATAATGTGCACTTTACCCACATGTGATTTTTTTTTCTATTACAAATCTCAAATTGTGGAGTACAGAGGCAAATAAATAAACGATAGGTCTATAATGGTTTACACAGTGCCGTTATGGAGGGCACTGTATAAACCACCAAATTGACTAGTTTCCGTTTTCAGTATTCCATTCTTTAAAGTTCTAGATTAATAGAAATCAAAGCGAACATGTAATAACAACAGCAAATTATTTGAACATATAGAATTCATTCAGCTTGGATGCGGAAGGTGAGCTTTTTGTACAAAGAAACAAAATGTAGACGAAAGAAAAGAACGTACTAATGTCGTTTAAAAAGCACTTTTTGAATTTGGCAGCAATTTTCCACAATTAGTTCTGTCCCTGCCTGTGAACTGTATATGGAATGGAGATTCAAGAAAAGACAGTGCACCGAATAAATTGTCCAAACTCTCATCTAAATGACATCAATAATGGGGCCCACACTTTAATGAGCTCTCAAGTTTAAAGACTTGAAGGATATTAACAAGCGCCTTGACAAATGGTGCTTAGAACCACATTAAAGACAGTGCTAATGGAGCGCATAATGACGGCTAATTTTCGATCAGATATAAATTAGAGCCCCAACAGTTATTTGCCTAAAGGACTTTATGTAAATGATTCCGTTCTGTATAAACTGAAGAGCGAATAAAGCGCTGACATACTGGCACTCCTTTTGGGAATGATTAATAGATCTGCGGCAGAATGTGGCTGACAAGGAACTACACAATATACACTCTATACAGAAAATACGTCCATGCACAAATCAAATCCTAATTCAAATCATGTTGATCCCTTGCTCTTTTTAAAGACAATCCCAAGTAGCCCTGTCTTAAGCGTTGAAAATACATGTTGTGGGACATTAGAGTATGGCGGTGTTTGCTTATTGCTTGCTATTAGACTGTATGTCTTTATATGTGCAATTAGGAATCGCTGTATGTTTCAGGGATAAATGACTCCTTCCTGCGGTACATCTTGATCTGGAACAATATTAACGTGTTAGATGTTTTTAATTCTGTAGAAAAGTCCGGGATGGAAGGATAAAGGTTAGAGGATTTAATAACTGGGGTATAAGAAATGGCGGTTCCACGTTTTATAAAAATATTTATCTTACCGCATTATGCAATGATTAAATATTTCGCCCAACGTAGTGCAAGGGACAGATGAATTAGTCGCGGATATTTCATCACTTCAAATATAAATGCGTTGGATATCAGGCATTACTTCCGCAGTTGGATTGATTTTTGTGTCAGACTATTGTAACGGATTTCCATTGATGCATCAGGACATTTCAGGAAATGTGCACTGTTCAGTCATTCTGACGTATGGATGAAGTAGTGCATTGTTACTAGCGATGTTCGAGTTGGTTTTGATCTATTTTTCGGCACAATTTATAAAGCACAATTTTACAGGTAAGCATCTTCCAATTGGAATCTAACATTCCATCTGGGTTGAGTGGCGCCGTCCTTTTGAAATTAAAAATCTACTTAACATTGGGTTCGCCTATTTGAAATGCAGACTCCAGCTGCACTGGGTCATCATCAGAGATGACGAGAATCTAAATCGCGACGGACTTGTTGATCATAGAGTGTTTATAAAGCTAAATATTGAATGTGACTTTGATGAGATCATCGAAGGAATTTGAAACAACAGCGTTGCTTATTTTACTAAAAACAAATTGCTGGAGAAACTCAGCAGGACAGACAGCATCCATGGAGGCTAAAGCGGGTCGGGACCCTACTTCAGATTGGTGGATAGCGAGGGGGATGGGGGGAGGGGGCGGGTATACGGTAGGGCAAGAACTGCCAATTGATGGGTGGACTCGGGGGTGATGGTTGACGATGGGGCAAGAGCTGGCAATTGGTAGGTGGTCCCACAGTTAAGGAGGGGCGGGTTGGCAGATGAGTCAGGCGGGAAAGAGAAAAATGTAGATAACAACCGAAGCTGGAGATGACACAGAGAAGAAACAAGGGTACAAATAATGAACCCCGATCAGAAAAGAAGCGGGAAGCGGAATGTAGAACCAGAGGGCGAGATGGTGGGAAGAAGGGAACGGGTGAAGTGGGGAATGGAGAAAAAAAACAGGTGAGAAATAGGGAAGAGTTGATGATGAGCGGGTGGAGGAAGAGGAAAGAACTGGGCGATGGGAGCCGTCAAAGTGGAAAGTAAAGTGTACACGATGGGGGGTGTGGGTGGGAAGCTGAGAAGATAAAAAGGGAAGGGGGAGGCATCTGAAATTGGAGAAATCAATGTTGTTGCCACTGGGATGTGGGCTACCCACGCGGAATATGAGGCGCTGTTCTAGTTTGCGTGTGGTCCTCGCTGCTTCCTCTACAGCTCATCGGCACTTGTTCCCAATTAATTTCCCAATTTAAATTGGACCAGGCAACAATGGTGGAGTATTGCGCTTAAAACGCAATTGCAAACTTGTCTTTATCCCTCATTTTAACACGTAAATATTTATTGTAGTCAGTGGAATGCAAATGTGAGTGTTTAATCGAGGAATCTGTGATAAACATCAAATACTGAATCAGAAAACATCTCAGAGTGCAGCCATCAATACCATTGCAGTTTAAGGATAGCAGCTCAGGTTAAGCGCCCCCCCCCCCCCCCCCCCTCCCCCTTCCCCCCGCCCACCACACACACACACAACACAACACATGCACACACACAATAAAATAACACAATTAAACTATTTGGTTAAACATAATTTGAGTTTTATTTCACATTTTTCAATTCGACTGTGCTGATCTTACTGAAGATGTTATTTAACTACAAAATTCAATTCTTTATATACATTAGTACACAGAATCGTTAAAGATCGAATCGCTAAGGCAGTTTTTATGTGTTGAACTTCCAGATGACTTTAAATATATACTTAGAAATGTTTATGTGTTGACAGGCATTAAACCCACCTCTTTATTTGTTCACTTCTCCATAATGTCCATAATGGTGGTGCGGTTAGATTAACTGACGTGAATCGCGTTGCAAAAAAAAAAGGGGGGGGGGGTGCGTTATTGTCTCATAAGTTGAATATCATAAGACAACGTGGAAGATCTTGTAAAAAGGACACATGGACGCAGTGTGGAAAATGCACAGGGGAGAAGCCAGGAAAGGCATAAAGGTGCACTGCAGATGCACGTCCGGCTCAGCAAAGGAAGTGACAGTAATGAAAGAATGAATAGATAGACAGGCAGTCTGATAAATAGGTAGACTCACACAGACAGATGAGGATGTACTGGACAATCTTTGGGGAAAATATGGGAATGGGTTTATCAAAACAATATTATACATAACAGTTGACAAACTAAAGCAATCACGCGACGGGTCTTTTTTTTTTAAATTATGTGGTTATTTATATTAGGCTACAATTTGGAAATAAATGTTTCGGGAAATCCCCCAGAAACTAAAATATAGTACTGAAACACGCAGTTCTTCGAAAACAGTGAACACTGATATAAGATTAACGTGAGTGAGGCTGTGTACTTGCTGTGTGTCGTCTCCATATTAACTGGAACAACAAATGCGCTTGTTTTCTTATAAAATGGTAAAAAATAATAACGTTGAACAAGGAACACGTTTACAACTCCAATTATTTATTACAAATGTATTCTAATTATCGGAATCGTGAACTAACAATCGCATACTCGACTAAACAAAACAAATACTACATGGAATCAGGGAATTTTGAATTAGGATGGGCGTAATATTCCTGGAAATTATGATTTAGATGTTTGTTATTATGCCTCTTGCAACATCGTTGTCATAATTTAATCGTGTTAAGGCTTATTGGGCCACCGTGTTTCAATTGCGCGACCGAGAAGGGGTTCAGTGCGCTATGTTATAGATTTTTGCATTAAATAGTTATTCAAAACGTACAACCTGTCAGTTTAAATATCCACTGGTTGGGCTGCAATATTAGTTGTCTTCCCATTCATTCGTATTCACTACTAATAGATAAGTATAATCTTGAAGGACGATTCCTGTTTATTCCCAGAACGTTACACCCATTATTTCATTCGCATATGGAAAACGTGGGGGGCACAACAGCATTAAATACAGCCGCGTTGCTTCCACACCAATCCTTTTGTATTAAATAGTACAGAATATTTTCATCTACTCACCCCAAAACCATTGTTAAAAATACAATGACACAATGGACGTTTCATTCTCCTTCACTGGTATCCCGTGCCCGTTGCTTTCTGGATGAAAAAAACACACCACACATTCTTATACCACTACAACCGATTAATATTGCATTAACCGTATTTTTTTTTAAACTTACAAAAGCACGATATAATGCCACCTCTATACCAAATCCATTTATTATTAACGAAAAGGTAATTGGAGACCTAATGTGTGATGGTTTAGAGCTGCTGAAGGACAAACACTCCGAAATGGGCTCTCGGTTTTATTTGCCAAGATAACGTATTTGAGAGGCCTGGGAAATTTCAACTTTTATTCCATAGTTCTTTTAATTCAAGATTAAAAGCAATCACGTCTTTGAAGGCAGACGGTTATTGTAAATATACAGTTAAAATATTCTCGCTCTCCCAAGGCAGGGTTCCACCGATCCCAGACTTCATTAAAATTTCATCAGTACCAAAGAATATCGTCACATTTATTTATTTATTATTTTTTTTTTTTTAAACCCTTCGTTCTTGAAGAAGCAATGCCTTCCCTAATTAAGGATAGGCGAGATCACAGAAATTGTCACAAGGAATAGACGTTATATTTTCTTGCGTGAATAGTATAAATCAAGAAAAGCATATTATATGTGATATTGGAAACACCGGGAATTCAGCATACAACGTAATAACATGATGTTACACGCTCTTAATTTAACGTCTTCAGAATGTCATTTAGTATAAAGAAGTGTACTGTTGAAATGGAAATTTGCAATTGTGATCTTGATATTTCATTCAAATTATAAATAAACGCAGACATATGTTGATAAAAAATATCTAATCAAGCGTTAGAAATGAGAACATGAAGGAAACTGAATGCAATCCCAGTTCGCAGTACTCTCATTCAGATTCCTCCTCCCCTCTTAAATTAACGGAGAAGTTTCTCACTCGGGAGCTGACATGTGACTAGATTGAGGATGTCAAGCAGAGACGCGCACTATGCAAAGTTAATTTTAATTCCCGGTGAGGATTTCAAATTCCAGCTCTCTGTGACCCAGAGTAATTAGCTCAGATAACTAATGATTACTTACTTATTCGTTGTAATTATCTGGATTTCGCTTTTCGCTGTGTAATTTATTAATTCCCGTAATGGCCTTTTAGTGAATGACTCATTTAGAGGGCGAGGTAAAATTTAGATTCTTCTCCTGCTGCCTGTTCAGTGGTTAATTTGACATAAACGACATCTCCACCTCCAACCCCCATCCTCATGGTGGTAGTTGTATTTATCTGATTAATTTGTAATATTTTATTGGCATTTCGATCGTTATTGCTGCATTCAGGCGGGTAATTTCAGACGCCTTAGATCAATCATTATTAAGAATTATTTCTAAGTTTTAAGTATTTACAAACTCAATCAGTGTTAACAAGCCTGTCTTTTAAATGGAGGTCCTACTTACTCCTCCCCTTCCCCAACAAAAACAGGCACGAGAATATAATGTCGAATATGAAAAATGAAAATAGCCAATGGGAAACAAAAATAGTGACAGTACCATCTAAAAATAGTTGCTGACGCAACTAAGTTTCCAATTGCAACTCTTTTATCAGATTTCAGAAGTCGCACAACCACATAATTGTAGTAATTTTGAGTTTATTGCACCTAGCCTCACAAGGTCGAGTATGAAATGAGCACGTTAAATTCAATGTTAGGAAGTCAACTACAACTACACTTGGATCACCCAAAGAAGACGTTTTCAATCATTTCTATCTTCTATCATAAGGTTAAAAAAAATGATGGGTAAGTGTCATGGCTCTTCCAAGTGTTCTAAAGATAGTCACCTATTCAGTGTATTGATGCGTTCTTTAGACAGCTGTATTCAGAATTATTAGCAGTAGGTATTAATCATTGTTGCACAAGTGTTTTCCTTGTGGTAGATTGATTAGTCCATGATAATTGAAGATATGTAACTCTCTATAATGAATATTAGAAGGATAACGGGACATGCATAGTTTCTGCTTGTGTTCTTTAAGCAGGAACTTTGCCGCGTTTATACAATGTATTTTCCTCTAATGTAATTACCAAGATACGGAGCCACTGTGCTGCCAACAGCTGTCACTTGTTTGGCCTGTATGGATTGTGAGTATGATTCATTATATTTAGCTGATAATCATTCGTGGGCTTCAGTCAAACAGGAAAAGTAGTAGTTTTACAACTTTAAATGAAATAATGGAAAAGTCCTTTCCAGAATGGCTAATGGGTAGTTTTGTGTCGTGTCTTTTATCAGCAGACAGGGCATATGAGAATATTTAACAAAGTCACATCCGAAACAGCTTTGTAACGCAAACAAAAAGGAGCCTAGGCGAAATATGAGATGCTGTTCCTCCAATTTGCGTTTGGCCTCGCTCTGACATTGGAGGAGGCCTAGGACAGAAAAGCTGAAGAACGGTCTCAACCCGAAACGTCACCCGTTCCTTCTCTCCAAAGATGCTGCCTGTCCCGCTGAGTTACTATAGCGTTTTGTGTCTATCTTCAGGATGAATACATATACTCCCCCCCGCCACCCCCCCCCCCCTTCTGTGCTTGTATATTCGAGAAGCGTGCTACAGTGTTGAATTTAAAGACTATTCTTCATTTCGTTAAATCAAATTATGCACATTTTTAAAGGACGTTATATGTCGACTTTATAAAATGTGATCACCATTTGTTCATTTTTACAACATTTCTCCCATCAGTCAACACTATCGAGTGAGTACAACTCCTAACAAGAGGAACGTGACCCGAAATGCATAGCATTGCTCCTTATTTATGTTATCGAAATTAAATACAACATTATCGAGAGATTGTGAAATAATATATGACTGTTTATACTTGTGTATCACCAGATCCGTTAAAGACTCGATGATCAAGATCAAGTAATAGGGGTCACTGAGCAATAAAACTTTGGCTGACATGTAAATACTCTGATTGGAGAAACTGATAAAGCAATCTGGTAAATATGCACGGCTTCCCGTGTTAAGGGTCTGGTGATGTTTGCTTAACAAAAAGGAAGGGATATGCGACAGCATCATCTATTGGCATGAGGAACATCCATTCTAAGAATCTTCTAAGGCACATTCCAATTGAAATAATATTGACATTGGGGACCGCCTCCCTGCACTCGTTCACTATCCGTTAAGCCTCTGGTCAATTCTGCTGTCGCTCAAAGAACTACTTTTACGCTCCATCCAACATATATATGTTTAAACCTATCACTTGCAGAAAGCTGCTAAGTCTTTAATAATGGGGACTCATTTGTGTCTCCTAATTCTATGAAGATAATAGATTTACAGGTACCAACAGTCTTGCTGTGGGGAATTCAGTGCTTTGGTGTAGTTCAATGTTTAATTAGTCTACAGGGGAATAAAGGGTAAATAAAGTAATTCCGAACTGAACGCACCAATCCAATTATCATTCGGTATTATTTGAAAGCATCCAACATGAGGACTGATATTATTAATAGAACCTCTATTCCCATAAACAGCTACGATGAATTGCCAACAATGAAAAAAAAAAGCCTTATTTCTGCAAAATTTAATCTACACATCGGATAAGTGTAAATGGAGCACAGTATTCAAAAATATGATCTCACAGTTTGCCCACTGAAAATTTTACGGGTTGTTTGATTTGGGAGAATTACGTTGCTTTTTTTTAGTTAAGACAAACTCAAAGCGTTTGGAAGCCGACTCTCGGTGGCATTGGTTCCCTAGTCTCCGGATACGGCTCTGACAAATTGCCACATTTAAATGATTCAAATTGCATAAAAATCCATACACTAGTTTTATTTTTGTTTGTTTTCACTAGTTTTATTATACGATCGCGGTACAATAGATGGACCTCAAAACAGGTTATATGTATACCCTGGTACAGACTCCTGGCTGACAGTGTGAGAGCGCCGAGCTTTGACATCTGGCAGCCTTGAGCTCCTGGGACAAATCCTAGTCTCCACAGACTCTCTGATTGGAGTCTAATAGAATATTTGCAATCTCTCCGAGGTACCTTTTACCCGTTACTGGCAATACAGGCATTAAGTGCTAAAGCATTAGCAACAGAATCATGTTTCCTTCACCACGCCGCAAAACAGCACTATAAGACGCGTTCATTCGATATTTGTAAAATAGTAGGAACCGTTGTTTTTAGTCCAACCAATAGTTTCAGTTCGATCTTTTAACCGTTTTTTTACAGGTTATAAAAATATGTTTATGTTCAGATTAAAACCGCATTATAGCGAATGAAACCACATATAGGATTTATTGTAAACCTTTAGCGTTGGGTCATTTAATAATAAAGATCAACAATGAAGTCAATAGATTACCTTTTATTTTAAAGATGTGCATAATCTTACATGATAAAGTAAAGTAAAAAGTACAATGATTTTGTTTGAGTTTATGAAAGCTGTATTTTTTAGGTTAGGAGCCGATGGGTTTCAATTCAAAAACACGATGTTTACATGCTAAGAAGTAAAAACCCATCCTGATTAAAAAAAAACTACCTACAATAAAAGAGATAGTTAAACAAATACCCAAGAACACGACTGCAATGAAAACATACAACATATAAGTCATATTCTACTAAAAGGTTTCAACTTCGAAAGAATGTTAAAGGGATTTGCAGAATGAAATGAATCATTTTAATAACCAGAATGTCAATAAATTAACATTAAATCACACCAATAAATAAACTGGTAAATCGCTCTAGAACAAACAAACAAAGGAACAGAATGTTTAAGGGACCAAATACCATACAGAAACCGTGCGCTTGTCACGTAAAAATGTTTATGCTATAACTGCAACACGTCAAAATCTGTAAGAATATATCTATATGTGCATCGTCCACTGAATGATATTTACAATATACAGGTACAGTCCCATGTACCTTTCTTTTAATATTTTAAAAAGATAGGCCAGTACCAAACAACAAGGTATTACAGTGCATCAAACGTTAATTTTCATTGAATTGTGCAGCTTTCTTTCAACATTGATAAATGCACCTCTACAATCTTTCACCCCCACTAGAGCAACAAAGCATTTGAGTAAAAATAAACTTCATTCAAAATCAAAACAGACCCAAGACAGTTGCAACTAAGTTGCATTTTTAATAGTCGGTCGACATAGATTAGCTTTCAAAGATTAAAATCTTTACAGCCGCTGTATTAACTCATTTTGTGCGCTGTGACAGAATTTATGCCAGACCAACATTTAATGAAATCATATTTTGATATTCATACACATATATACCGAGTGAATCGTATGCAATTGTTTTTTTATATAGAAAACGCTATCCACGGTCTGCTCAAACATATTTTCTTTAAAAAATCGCCGCTTATTTTTCCCGACCACTTTCTTTCTTATATTCTATCAACCAACATACTGTATTAAATATTAAATAATTTAATAATCCTTTTATTTGCCCTGCTGTTATCACAACTTGAATTAAACAGGCGGAATTAATTCGAGTGAACACGAAATTAACTTTGTAGACGGTGTGAATGAATAATTCAAGCTCAGGCTGTTTTGGCAGTAATCTAATAATAGCCTTCAGACAGAGGGAGAGGCTTCGAGCTTGTTCTTAGCAGCTATTTCCGTCCATGCTGGGAGGGGAGGGGAGGCGGGGGCGGTGAATGGGGTTTCAAAGCGAAATTTGGAAGAAAAATCGGGCCATCACCCACAGGTTTCTAATGAAACGGTAGCCGTAAGCGGGAGGTTGCTGATTGCTTAACAGAGTTATGACTTCCAAATAAAGCGGAGACAAAATTGTGGGCTCCTGCGATGACAGAAGAGCTCGTTGGGCAGAGTATTGGGGGCCATACCTCAAGCGATCAATAGCTGGAGATTACACGGGACGGTCCATCAAATGGTCAGCTACAAGTGCTGCACTTACCGGAGCTGAACCTCCTGCATGTGTCTGTGCGGGGCGCAGAGGGGGAATAGTTGTGCAAGAGGTGATGTTTGGACGAGGAAACAAAAACGAATGCAACCCAAAACATAATCCTCAGATCAACTACACAGCAATTCGCGATACACTGTAATTTCAAACCAGCGGGTCCTTGTGTAAACGATTTATAAACAATTATGTCATTTGTTGATTTGTAAACTGCAACTGTCGGCTCGCACCAAGTGACAGTCGGGGTTTTGATGTGTCCTCTTTCGGTGGCAGTGGGTGGCATTAGACAAAACAAAACAAAACCTGTCTTACTTGTTGGCGGCCCCACGGCAAGGTCCTGACAGACTCAGGCAGTGCGGTTGACCGAGGACTGGCGAGAGGAGTTGCAGTCCGCCTTTCTCGTTCTCTCCTGCCCCGGGGAGGAGATGGCACTAATGGCCCGCGGAGTATTTCATCCGTTTCTGTTTCTGTCTCTGGTTGCAAAACCAGACCCGGACCACGTTCTTCTTCAGGTCGAGTTTCTCGGCGATGGCGGCGATTTTCTCGGACGACGGCCTGGGCTGGATGGCGAAGTAGGCTTCGAGGGAGCGCTTCTCGGGCGCGGCGATGGACGTGCGCTTCCGCTTCTTGTCGGCGCCGTTGAAGAGCTCGGGCTTGTTGAGTTTGTCGCGGTGAGACTTCTCGGCCTCCTCCAGCCACGCCTGCAGGATGGGCTTCAGCGCGATCATGTTGTTGTGAGACAGCGTCAGCGACTCGAAGCGGCAGATGGTGCTCTGGCTGAGCGAGCCCACGCCCGGGATCTTCAAGTTGGCGAGCGCCGAGCCCACGTCGGCCTGGGTCACGCCGAGCTTGATCCGCCGCTGCTTGAAGCGCTCGGCGAACGCCTCCAGGTCGCGGGGGTCGGCGTCCACCTCGCCCATGCAGCCCAGGGCGCCGTGCGACGCGGCCAGCCCGTGGCCCGCCATGCTCATGGCCTGGTGCATGTGGGCCAGGCCGCTCAGGTGAGGCGGTGCCGCCGGCGGGGACACCACGCTGCCGTCGGGGGCCGACATGCCGCCCAGCCCCAGGCCCGGGGCCAGGTGCTCCAGCAGCTCGCCCTCCAGGCTCGGGTGAGGCGGCGGCTGCTGCTGCTGCTGCTGCTGCTGCTGGTGGTGGTGGTGGTGCTGCTGCTGCTGCTGCTGTTGGTGGTGGTGATGGTGGTGGTGGTGCTGGTGCGAGCCCAGCGCGGAAGGGTGAGAGATGGGGCCGGAGGAAGAGCTGGAGGTGCACGGGATGCTGTTCATGGTGTGGTAGGTGGCGTCCGGCTTGTACGGGTGGCTCTTGGTGCTCTGCGGTACAATGTCCACAGCCGCCAGAGCTTCGGCGCGGGCCACCAAACTTTCATCCAGCCCGCCGAATATATTGCTCTGCAATTGCAAATAGAATGCACACATTCCTGTCAGCAGGGAATTCGCTCGACTCCAGGATTAAAACATTTCCAGAATGTTAAAAAAAAACTTTAAACACACACACACACACACACACATACACCACCCAGGTCATAAAAATTAATATGAACGGCAAGCCAGCCTGAATACATAAGTTGAAAGTATCCGAGGTGTTGGGTGATTTGCTGTACAGACATGAAAAAAACATCAAGCAAAGGGAAAAAAAAGAGGGGGCTGTCAAAATGTGCCTCTAAGCGGTGATTATGCATATACGTACCGATGGGGTTGGGAGACATGCTCGGCACATCGCCTCTGAGCTGCTGCTGCCGGATTGAGTGGACGATGAGTTGGAAGCAGAGGACGTGTGCAGGCTCGAGTACTTGTGCTCGGGCAGGTTGGACGAGTGCGGCGGCGGCGGCGGCATGCCGAACGCCTGCTTCCCGTTCATCGACATCATCATCATCATCTTGCAGCGGTGGCGCTCTGCCGGCGGGCGCCCGGTGCCGGTGCGAAGCGTTGGAGGGAGCCCGGTGCTGGCGGGAGCCAGGGACCAGTGGCGAGAGCTGGTGATCTCCTAGTGCGAGGCGCTGGCGGGAGCCAGGGACCGGTGCTGGTGCTGGTGCTGGCGCGGGGCGCGGGCGGGGGGCTGGGCTGCACGGGGCTCGCGCCGCGGCGGCGCCCGGGCCGGTGTTTGGAATGTTGCCCGGTTTGGAATGTTGCCCGGGAATGTCGCCGCTGCTGCACACCTTGCCCGAGCAGGTAGCTCGTGGAAAGACATGAAGGGAACTTTCGGGGGGTGTCAAGGGTGTGTGTGTGTGTCTCTCTCTGCCTGTCTGTCGGAGTGTGTGTGCGTGTCTGTGTGTTTGTGTACTGTATGTGTGCTGATCCTGAGAGCCTATTGGTCGCGGGCTGGCTCGGCTGCTCGTGGCACAGGCGGAAAGCTGCTCGCGCTGCAGTCTATCGCGTTCCACCTGGTGGGAAAAGATGGGGGGGGGGGACTCAGGTTCCACTTCGGATGATTTTTGTATCCATTAGCATGCGAAGTGCAAGTGGGATAGCACGCATGCGGGATGTCCTCCCTCCTCCTTCCTTTCAAATTATCCACGCGCGCTTTATGGTTATAACAGTCCCGATATAAAACTGTACGATTACCCCTTATCACTTGTACAGCCACCCCACCTCCGGGAGGATTATGCATCTGTAGATACCGTCACCACATTATCACTTAATAGGCTGTTATCATAAGGAACATTGGTCGCACACTTTAGACTTTATTTTTGGCAAACAGCATAATATTGTTCTGCTTTTATATGCCGCTGGTCGGAAAACTGTTTCAATAATGCTCATTTTTCAATTGATGGCAGCAAGGGAAATTGTCGGTGAATTTCAAATAAGGAAATTGTTTTACACATTTATTAAAATGTGTGTAATATTTAGATTTTTCAACTCCACTCCTAGTCCTGTAGTGATTGTGTACCTGATATTGCATCTTGTTGCCGTTTTGCTTATTAAATCGCTGACTGTTTTCATTATATTTTATAGCATTTCTCTTTGCAGTTTCCGGAAGAAATCAAGAAATTATATTACACTACTTGCTCCACCATTCTTCTCATAGCTCGGCGGAAGAAAATAAATCAAACTTAAAAGCCTGACTCTCATTTAATTATCGCGCGAATAGGGCTTTCATTGCGCCCGAAAAGAAGTCAAGCAGCATCTCTAAGCAAATTATGACCAGGCCAGAAAGGAATTATTAGATTGAAATTTCATTTAAACTCGAGAGGCACGGGACTTCAATATGTAATCTGCTGTGCCTCATCTGATTTGTATGCGTAATTCTCGTTGACAAATTTATTAGTTTTCATAATAGTGAAAAAATTGAGAAGCAGAGGGCTAATATCTTGTATCATTAAATTGTACATGTGTCACTCGTGAAGGCTAGTCTACGCGGTCTAATATTTATGGCAATTTGAAGTGGGTATCCCTTCACCAGATTTAGTACCTGGTAGAGAACCATATAATGTAACATGCAGCCGCAGCAGAAGATTATTAATACGAACTGAATAGTCATGTTGCTACATCATCAGAGATATAATTAGACCCCGAAATTACGTTCTAATTAACAAGGATTGTTCAATTTGTTTAACCTATTATACAATTTCAACAGAACTGATTTATTCTTCTCTGGGATTGATCGCACTCATTTCAGTATGCAATGCATAAGTTCTTAGAAACAGATGTTGCATTTGTGTTGTTACCGACCACTCTGGAGTCCATAACACACTGCTGATATCCTTGCAGAACAGAATATCTCACTGCGTTGAGTTAGACAGCTCAAAATATGCCTTTGGCACCACTTCTGTATTTCTAGTTAAATTCTTATGGATTAATACTAAACAGACCATTTTATTTTATGTTCTGCCAGGCGGATATACATTAATTCCGTTAATTATTTTCATACATGAGTGGATTAAGCGAGGGATTCTAACTCACTGTACCTAAATAAAGGTGGCTCTAGGTTGAAGAAGGTCCCCAACCCGCAACAGTGCCCTCCATAATGTTTGGGACAAAGACCCATCATTTATTTATTTGCCTCTGTACTCCACAATGTGAGATTTATAATAGAAAAAAAATCATGTGGTTAAAGTGCACATTGCCAGATTTTAATAAAGGCCATTTTTATACATTTTGGTTTCACCATTGTGAAATTACAGCAGTGTTTATACATAATCCCCCCATTCAGGGCACAATAATGTTTGGGACACAGCAATGTCATGTAAATTAAAGTAGTCACGTTTAGTATTTTGTTGCATATCCTTTGCATGCAATGACTGATTGAAGTCTATGATTCATGGACATCACCAGTTGCTGGGTGTCTTCTCTGGTGGTGCTCTGCCAGGCCTGTATTGCAGCCATCTTTAGCTTATGCTTGTTTTGGGGGGCTAGTCCCCTTCACTTCAGCATATAAAAAGCATGCTCAACTGGGTTCGATCTGGTGATTAACTTGGCCACTCAAGAATTGACCATTTTCTAGCCTTGAAAAACGTTGTTGCTTGAGCAGCATGTTTGGGATCATTGTCTTGCTGTAGCATGATCTGCCGGCCAATGCTTTGAGGCATTTGTTTGAACTTGGGCAGATAGGATGTGTCCATACACTTCAGAATTCATTATGCTACTACCATCAACAGTTGTATCTTCAATGAAGATAAGTGAGCCAGTACCTTCAGCAGCCATACATGCCCAGGCCATAGCACCCCCACCACAGTGTTTCAGAGATGATGTGCTATGCTTTGGATCCTGGGCAGTTCCTTCTCTCCTCCATACTTTGCTCTTGCCACCACTCTGATATAAGTTACCTTTTTTTCCAGAACTGTGGATGCTCTTCTAAGTACTTCTTGGCAAACTGTAACCTGGTCATCCTATTTTTGCGGCTAACCAGTGGTTTGCATCTTGCAGTGTAGCCTCTGTATTTCTGTTCATGAAGTTTTCTGCAAACAGTGGTCATTGGCAAATCAACACCTAACTCCCGAAGATTGTTTCTCGTCTGTCGTACAGGGTTTTGGGGATTTTTGTCTAATATAGAGAGAGTTCTTCTGTCATCAGTTGTAGAGTTCTTCCTTGGCCTGCCAGTCCATTTGCGATTAGTAAGCTCACCAGTGCTCCCTTTTGCTCTTAATGATGTTCCCAAGAGTTGCATTTGGTAAGCCTAAGGTTTGGCTGATGTCTCTAACAGTTTTATTCTTGTTTCTCAGTCTCATACTGGCTTATTTGACTTTCATTTGCACAACTTTGGTCCTCATGTTGATAAACAGCAATAAAAGTTTCCAAAGATGACGGGAAAGACTGGAGGAAAGACTAGGTGCTGAGAGCTCTCTTATATCTGCATGAGGGAGGCAATGAAACACATCTGAGCAATTACAAACAGTTGTGAAGCCATGTGTCCCAAATGTTATGGTGCCCTGAAATGAGGGGACTATGTATAAACACAGCTGTAATTTCTACATGATGAAACCAAAATGTACAAAAATGGCCTTTAATAAAATCTGACAATGTGCACTTTAACCACGTATGATTTTTTCTATTACAAATCTCAAATTGTGGAGTACAGAGACAAATAAATAATTGATGGGTCTTTGTCCCAAACATTATGGAGGGCGCTGTATTCCTTCTCCAGGGATGGTACCTGTCCCGCTGACCTACTCCAGAATGTTGTGTCCATCTTTGGCTCTGGGTTATTTGTTAGTTGATAAGTGTCATTCGTACTTCAGTGCAAAACTCTCATCAGTGAATCAGCGTTCAAACTTCACCCAAGAAACTTGAAAACAAACATCACGGTTGACCTTCCAGTGTCTACTTCTTCTTCTTCTTGCGTGTGGCGTGCACAGCCTAAAGTTGTAGGACAACTTGTTCTATTTTATCTTATTTGATTGTGCACACCGGGTTGATTGCATTAGTCGAACCAGGGCGGGCCACGTGAAGGTTGCAATCTCCCACCCCCCAGTGTCTACTGAGAGAGTGTTACATTCTTGAAGTTGCTGACTTTTGGAAAAGACTGAGCTCAAGGGTCAATCCACACCGCCACTCAAAACTACTTTTGGCGTGTTTCTATTTTTGAGGGCGCGAAATGCACGATATAAATGCAGATTAATCTTTTCATTGATACTTTCTGTCATTTCTTATTTCATTTTAGTTCTTGAGGATGGCAGAATGTTTTACATGGATACGATTATTTAAAAGCACCCGTTTTAAATACAAATGATTTCTCGTAACAGCAGAGCCTACCCCATTCCTTCCCATCCGCGCAAGCACTTGCCCACTCGAGACACATCGAGTTACGTTTATTTTAACACACAAATTCACATAACGCTCTGCATTGTGCACTGCCATTACAATTGACAACAAACTTTAAAAATAAAATCCAGTTATGGGCGTGTTTAGCAATATTACACAACCCTGTTATAAATCCAGCTAAGGTACACCAGACGGCAGGGATATGGTAGATTTTTTTCTCTTGTGAAAACGTGCGCAAAAGAGTAATGCAATTTCACGTTATTCTGGATCGATGGGAGAACGCAACAATAATATATTTTGGGTGTGAATTAGTATTTTGGACGATAGACCGTGCTAACCAGGCGTCCTTGGTCACGTTGAGGATATAGTTGGGCTCATGCGTTCCAAGTCTGGGGGGAAAGTGTATAATATGGAGATGCGACTACTGATAGAATCTCTAGATAGAAATAACCTTCTCAAGTCGCTTTTTCTCGGTGTGCCATAGGGTTTGCTGGAAACACACGCAACAGGTGTCATACCGAAGTAAACAGGGACGCATTAAAGAGGCGCACATCGGTTCTACAAACCGAAACGGTGAGGAAAAATTTGATTAATTTGAAGATATGACTATGAACATGTTTGGGAAATCTTGTGAAGAGAGTCTTGATTCAATAGTGTATGCAATATGAAAATATCTGGCTCTGTTACACTGCAAAGACAAATAGTTTTGTCGTACCCGATCAATATACATTCTCTATACATTCAGCAAGTGCGCTCGCCACTTCTATTGGTGTTTGGTATTTGTAGGAGCTTGCTCGGTTCTGCCGAAATTCCGAAATTGGAGAGAGAGAATTAAGCGAATGTATATGAACGTATGGGCCAGGCGTCCGAGGCGGCAAGATTGATACGTGGATAAAGAGTAAATTAAGATTATATACCAAAAAGATGACAAGTCTAAGAACATATAGATAAAGAACAAGGTAAATAGTAAGTGTATAAAGGAACTGCAAATGCTCGTTTATACAGACGATAGACACAAAGTCCTGGAGTAACTCAGAGGATCAGGCAACATCTCTGGAGAAAAAAGGATAGGTGTCGTTTCGAGTTTAAAGAAGGGTCCCGACCCGAAACGTCACCCATCCCTTTTCTCCAGAGGTGCTGCCTGACCCGCTGAGTTTCTCCAGTACTTTGTATGTCTATTAAGTGAATAGTAAGAAAGCGGGTCCAACTGAAACTGGGGCGGAGGCTTTTTATTAGTAAATGGAATATACTGAGGACGTGGGGATAGGTAGAAGTCAGTGGAACGAGAAATCATGGATGTAAAAGAGGCGTAAATTGGAAATAGACGATAAAATATAAGAACCGTAGCAGTTAAATGAGTGAGTGAAGCAAAGATACAAACAGGGGCCGTCACAAGGTGGGGAGCAAAATGGCCATCCATCTATATTCATAATCAAATGCAGAATACAATATATGGGGGAACGGTGAAGATAAGTTAAATATTTTCAGAGGAGACAGATTAACAATGATGGCGATGAAGCAGGAAATGAGGAAGAGGGATGGGTTAGCGCGGAGTGCACATCAAGATGGTCAAGTCAACCTCTTTGTTAGGTAATAGCTTCTGTCACCTCCCCATATCTGGATGCACCGAGGCCTTTTCTAATGTCCCTAAGCAATGGCAAACTGCAAGCAGATGTGTAGTGCATTCACTATCATGCAGAATACCATCAGTCTTCACCCAGCTTTAGCACACAAATGGACTGCTTCACATTTGCACAGCCTTCATAATCCAAGTCCACAGACACCGAGGGAAATCACTGTCTCCTCGCATAGATGCATGTTCTGATTTATGATAAAAGTTTAACGAAATCATTTATATTTCAGAGAGTCTAAATCGCTGCATATTTTTTTTACCATGGTGACATATACTGTATGTTAAAGGAAAATGTAACCTTTCCATTATCAGATTATATATATTTTTTAAACCTCTCAGAGGGCTCCGTAGTCTTCGATTAAAGTTCTACTAAGGTAACACGGCAAAAACACTTACTTTATAATATATATAATTTATTTGTGTGTACTACTAAACCATGAGCATGTACCATAAGTACAAATAGTGACCCAAGAAAATTCCAGCTAGAACTAGTTATTTTGAAAATACTTTAGTGTTAATTGTAAAAAACCACGAGGAAGTTCACGTTTTCTGTCTCTCTAGAGTTGGGAACTGAAAACCCTTTATTACGTGGAATTGCAAATATTTTAGCATTATTCTAAATATTTCATTGCCCTTCTAAATATTTTATTGTCAATATATGTCATTGGGACCTGGTGTTATTTTGTTTTCTTATACCGCGCTTCACATTTGAATAAAAAGTAAATTATATTTCCTGTGTGTAAGAAATTATTTGTTTACATAACCTAAAATATTGTCTGATTATGCAGTCATGATTTGCGGACAAATTTAGCGTAACGGTTCCTTTATTTTTCCCCCCAATAATTAAGTTTCAATTTGTGGAGTTTATTTTTGTGCCGATAAACATTTCCTGTAATAAACTTTGAGGGTAATCTGCATTCCTTCGGGATCTAAATTTTGATTTTGTGATATTACTCCATATGTTATGAAAATCCAAATACACCAGTTTCAGATAAATACATTTCCACCCATGCGAACTGTCGTAGCTGAGTTTACGGCACCAACTAAATGCAACAGTACAATGAAGTTTAACACTGACCCATTTGTTTGTGGAACTCTATGACGAAGCAACATGTCTCAAAGTCCTTTACACGACCCGATTAAGTAAATACTAAATACATGTACACAAAACATAGAGGTGTTTTAAGGGATGTCTAACAAGAGGTTGAGAGGCCCGACTGAGATTTTTTCAAAGTTTAGGGCTTTTGTAGTTAAAACTAAATTCAGTTGTGATTAAGCGGCCAGAATGGTATTAGGTTGGACTGTCAGATTGACGCAGATTTCGAAATGTGAATGGGAATTTTAAAACCTAGTGTTGTTTAACAGGGGGTCAATTTAAGACAGTAACAACTTAAAAACGAAGCTTTATCTGAGGTCCATAAGTGACATAAGTAAGGAAAGCAAACAATAATGACTTGGAAAAGTAATGTCGAGGAGCAATACGGGTAAAGATTAGGATTTCGATAGAATGCGAGTTGAAGGAAGGGTGGGGATGAGCATGAGTGGTTAAGAAGGAGTGGGTGAGAATGAGTGGTCTTGGTACGGCGGGATCAGTACCTTACACTCACACATTCACCCAGGGAATCTGTTTCCATTTCAGACAGCCCAAAAGAGGATCCAGATTTGTAGCAGGGACGGAAAGTTCAAACTTAAAAAAAAAAATGGTAACAGAACTTTCCTTCGGCTGGATAGAAAAAATCCTGCGCTTCTCACCAGGCATACACCCGATCGGTGGGGTTTTCGCACTCTCCTGTGAGTAATGGAAACCTCTGGAGACTTTGCGCCCCACCCAAGGTTTCCTTGCGGTTCCTGGAGGTTTTTGTCAGTCTCCCTACCTGCTTCCACTACCTGCAACCTCCGGCAACCACCTGCAACCTCCGGGAAACGCACGGAAACCTTGGGTGGGGCGCAAAGTCTCCAGAGGTTTCCGTTCAGGTTTCCTAAGTGGGACCGGGGCATAACATATAATAACTCCCGCCCCAAGTGTCCGCAACCCGTGCAGACCGCGGCCATTCTCATATCTTGGAAGTATTAAATATGTTACTTTATGAACGTTAACATCAAGAACTACTCTGTATAGTTAGCTCCCGGTTCCACACAATAAATCTTCTGTGACCTCAGAAAACCCTTTTTAAAAAACGGTTATTTTATCCCTTTGATGTTCAGGCATCAGGAAAATGTGGCGATTGTGACTGCGTTCTCCGTGTACTAAGCTGGTTGTGAGAGATTGTTTTGAATAAGAGGATACAACGACGTTTGAGCTTAGTTAGGTATCAGTTTGATTTTTGTAAAGACGTGCTTAAGTTATTTAACCGACCAGTTTGATTTCCCAAGCATCTTACGAACTTACGCCCATGCCTTAAAGAAACATTCCAAGCTGCCGAGAAGTCTTAATTCCCCCTCATGTCAAGTGAAGTAACGTGCGCTTGTGTTCTCCAGATTCAATTCCATATCAATGAAAGGAACCAAACGTGGTACCTATGGTTTTAGAGGAATTTAAAGAGTCACATGGACAGGCAGAGAATGCAGGGAGATAGAGGATGTTCTGTTTAAATTGGCATCATGGCAAGTACATGCTTAATGGGCCGAATGGTTTGTTCCTCTGCTCTATTGTTCGATGTATCTGTACCTCAGAGACAGGTCCTATCCTGACCTCGGGTGCTGACTGCGTGGAGTTTGTACGTTCTCCCTGTGACCGCGTGGGGTTTCTCCGGGCGCTCCGTTTTCCTCACACATCCGAAAGACGCGTGGGATTGCAGGTTAATTGGCCTGTGTAAATTGTCCCTAGTGTGCAGAGAGTGGCTGCAAAAGTGGGATAACACCACTATTAAAACACAAAGTACGTGATATAGCACCCGGATAAGCGCTGAACCAAGAAAACCAACCCAAAGCCAAAGGAGAAAACTGCTTATACACACGACTGGAGGACAATAACTAACACCATATGTAGTAATAAGTTATCCATGCGTTAACATAAAGACTGATCGTGTAGATGCAAGTATATCATTGGGGTTGCCAAGTGGGCACCTCCCTTCACTGGTGTTTCCTTGAGTTAGGCCCAGGACACCTCAGGAAGACTCAACAGGTGTCCCAGAACAACCCCCCTCAATACCTGCTCTCACCAGCTATGCTACCAGTATCTACTAACTAAAGGCAACTTTAATTAACTCAAGCATATGCTAAACACTCGCATCATGTCTTAAACCCCTGTCCCACGGTACGAGTTCATTCCAAGAGTTCTCCCGAGTTTGCCCTGTTTCGAACTCGGAGATTTACGGTAATGGCCACTCGTCGGTACTCGGGGCTCTCGTGGACATTTTTCATCATGTTGAAAAATCTTCACGAGTCTTCCCGTGCTTACCTGCCGTTAGCGAGTCTTCCCGAGTACCTGCCGTTAGTGCTAAGAGACGTCCCCGAGCTCCGACGTTCATTCTCCGTGCTTATCATGAGTTTGATTTTTTTTTAACTCGGGAGAGCTCTTGGAATGAACTCGCACCGTGTGACAGGGGTATTACACTTATCCTAAACCATCTTTAAACAATCGTAGTGCCACAAATATCAACCTAAAATATAGAACCGGGATACACTTACCTGTACACGGAATACACATACAAAGAAATACACATTCCGCGCTTGATACATTTCCTTTTGCCCCCAATTGACTGTTTCCTCTTGACCGAATTCACCTACTGCCTTGCTCGGCTGCTTCTGACATCTCCTTTATGGTCTAACGTAAACTCTGTCCACAAATAAGCGAGTTCGGTATTTCAACTGCGCATGCCCAGGTCATTGGTCATTCGCGATAAACATTCTCTCCTGCCAAGCCGCATTTCATCCGTATTTTCCAGTTTTGCTTCTTCGAGATAAGAAAATACTGTTTTCAAAACTATTAACGATGTATTCATGGTTCATTTTCATAAAACTACGATGATTTTGTTGATTTTATTGCTTTATGCTTTGGAGCGTATAACTGTTAGACCAGTGTCTCAAACTAACTGCCATGTTCAGTAGACATAATATTGCTTAAAGCAATGTTATGTCTACTGAACATGGCAGTTAGTTTGAGACACTGGTGTTACAGTTATACGCTCATTGCAGTTATTGGTGTGCCTGGTAAGAACTTTGGCAAACAAAATTTTACAGTTTTCTGTGATATATTTGGATTTGTTCACTCCTTGCGCTATTGTAATGTAACTTTATCAATGGCAGTATGTAGGACATCGGCAGTAAGTATGGTGATCATTGAGGTCGCTTTGTGTTTTATTTTTTTATCTCACTCTCGCTACTGCCATTGTAGTGTCAACCCTTGTGGGTCAACATGCCACTGGAAATTAAATCTTGCCCCAAACTCCTCCACTCTCTCTCTCTCACACTCCTCACGACCAGCCACCCACTACAAATAGGCGGAATGGTTCTTTCTTTCATTAATCGTGCCCGCAGTCTCTGATGGGGCCGGTTTCACAGACTTAACCGTGGCTGGCCGCGTTTAACCAGGGCTCTGGGAACTTGGCATCTGATGGGGATGAGGAGGGTTCAAGAGGAAAGGCAGGGACTCAGAATCCGGCAGCAGTGTGGCTCTGTTAATGGATTCATTCCACAGTGAATTCAGTTCGGAAAGAACACACGCCGGTAGATCCGCGGCCGCTGGTTCAGGAGTTCGATCCAATTATTGACCAACAGGCAGTGAAATCCATCTGTGACAGACTCCGCAGTGAGACATGTCCACAGGAGTGGGTGTTCACTCTGATCAATAACTCAGGCAATGTTAAACCATCCCAGTCAAAACCGTCCCGAAGAACTGCCTTGCTCGAGCACTGGGACAACTCTAGCTAAGGTCCCACTGAAGGCAAGAACAACATTCTAGTCACTAATAAAATATGCCTGCGGGCCGGATGATTTCGGGTTACAGGCTAACCCCTGCCTTAACGGTACATTCACACCGCCTGTAGGTAAAGCATCATCCCACATCACACGGATACAGTCACTGCATGCCTCAGATTAAATATATTTTTACACATAAATTATGAATAAAGATAAGAAAATGTTTCAAACACAGTAATATTTTCTTATTCCAGTAGCAAATACATTAAGGATTAAATGAAAATAGTAAATTCTTTAACTTTTTGAATATCTCATCATTGCAGATTAATGAACTGAACTGGAACTGGGACTGTGTAAGTAGTCTGTGAACATCAGAACAAGAAAGGAAGCTATTGACGACAGAATTCTAGATGAATTAATTGGTAGAATAGTTAACAATTTATACACAATTTATACAGCGCTGCGTTTGCTTTTTTTCCCCCGAATGACCTTTGACAAATCCCATGATTCCTTATGTTTATCGGAATACCGAACTCGCTTATTCCTAGCTCTCCAAATAGCGACGTGGTCGATCGCGCAGTGAAGCCTCTACAACCCGCCTCTACCGATGTATTCTTGCTCTCCATCCTTGCTGCTCAACTTCTGCTGCCAAATCTACATATCTAAGTCTTTTCCTTTCATAAGCCTCATCTACTACGCTCTCTTAATGCACCGTCGGATCCATAAAATACACTATCCCCTGACTAACTGACCATAGCACTATATCAGGCCTCGAACTAGTACTAATTATTTCCTGTGGAACAACACTTTCCTCCCGGATCTACCTGCATCTCCCAATCATTGGTTCCCTGTAACTCGCCTGACTCATGACTGTCTGCAAATTTCCCTTCTCTACCTTTACCTCCCTCACAGGCAAAATTAATAGCTACACTCTCAGTCCCGATGCCTACTCAATTCACCTGTGTTCTCCTCCTCTCAATTGCTGCAGCTACTGTATACACTTCAAAACCTGGTTATGCCGCCAAGTATATCAACCCTGAGAGAGACTAGTCTTGCATTCTGACAAAATATGCCTTACGTTGCCACCTCTGAACACAGGGGATAAGCCGGGTCCCCACCTAGCCATTGTTTGAGATTGTGCACTGAAGGCAGTACATCATAAATAGCCCCTCGGAGGAAACTTACATGATCCGCCTCCATACACCACAGCTCCTCCATCAAACCTCCTTTTTTCTACACTTTCTCAATTCATACACTACCCTTATACATGTCACTGCTTCATCATGCCGATGTACCTGCTCTGCAACCAATTTCTCAAGCCTCAAGGTATGCTCCTTTGAAGTTCTCTTCTCTCCGATGAGAATTCTACACACCTTCTATCGCTTGTTTTCACACCATACCTTCCATATCTCTATGTCTCCCTCTTCCCTGGGTCTGAAGAATGGTCTCGACCTGAAACATCACCCATTCCTTCTCTCCAGAGATGTTGCCTGTCCCACTAAGTTACTCCAGCATTTTTCAGCATGTTTCCAGCTTCAGGTTTCTGGGGTTCAACATCTCCAATGACCTCTCTTGGACCCACAATACCTCAACACTGGTCAAGAAGGCTCACCAGCGTCTCTTCTTCCTGAGGAGACTAAAGAAGGTCCATCTGTCTCCTCAGATTCTGGTGAACTTCTACCGCTGCACCATCGAGAGCATCCTTACCAACTGTATCACAGTATGGTATGGCAACTGCTCTGTCTCTGACCAGAAAGCACTGCAGAGGGTGGTGAAAACTGCCCAACGCATCACCGGTTCCTCGCTCCCCTCCATTGAGTTTGTCCAGAGCAAGCGTTGTCTGGGAAGGGTGCGCAGCATCGCCAAGGACTGCTCTCACCCCAGCCACAGTCTGTTTACCCTCCTACCATCTGGGAGGCGCTACAGGTCTCTCCGTTGCCGGACCAGCAGGTTCAGGAACAGCTTCTTCCCTGCGGCTGTTACACTACTTAACTCTGCACCCCCCCCCCCCCCCCCCTCACTGGACACTCCTCCCACAGGAAAATTGCACTTCTACTACTACTGTTTGTACATATATATATTTTACTGCTCATTATTCTATGTTTGCTCTACTGGGTGAGATGCTAACTGTATTTCGTTGTCTCTGTACTGTACACTGCACAATGACATTAAAGATTGAATCTGAATCTGAATCTGAATCTTGTCTTTCCCAGAGTTGCTTGTGCTGCTTGTCCTGCCTACTTTAACTTCCACTTCCACCCTCCATTAATATTAACACCAGATTACTAACTAAGATATCCTTGCTCCCTGATAAATGCGACTCATCTTAGCACACTTAAACTCCTCTGTTAGGTTAGACAATGGTAAATAGAGAATACCTTTCCCATATAAAGCCACATCACTAAGACATCGTAGAACTCCTAACCATTTCCTAATATGTGAACTCACCAATCTCTCAACCCTTCCCATCTTAGATACTGGCACTTTCTATACCGCTAATGGCCATATCAACCTAGGGAATAGCCCAAATGGCAACCATCACAACTTCAACTTGTCAAGAGACTCTAACTTCTCTATTCTTTCTAACTCAGCTATAACATATTCCCTAAGTTGCTGAACCTGTTCAGTGTCATCCAACTTCCTGTTATACCATCTACCCACGTTTTTAACTGGCTTTTCCATTATAGACAGGAATTCTTCCTCATCTACATAAAACTTTTTCTCTACAACCTTTTCTCTAGCCAAAGAAATACTACAAGATTTACGAGGCTTAATCTTAAATCTAGCCCATTTAAGATTATCATTTAATTTCTCTAATAACCTTCTTGTATGTTGTGGTCACCAAGGTCATATAGTCCATATAGGCCCTGATTGGAGGGAACTGACAACTCTGAAGACTCTTTCTGCTTGGGAATGAAGATACCCCCTGCTCTATGCCAAACCCTTGGTACGACCTGTTAAGAGCCTCCACAAGAATCCATAATAATAGTACGAACGGGTGATCGATGGTCGGCGTGGACCCGGTGAGCCGAAGGGCCTGTTTCCATCCTGTATCTCTGCAAAGATAAGGAGCGGTCCTCAGATCCCAGAAATGCTCTATCAATAAGCTTGTGATTCACATTGAAATTACGGATTTCTGAACTGCTCAGATGAACATGTGTGGAGTTTTTTTTAAATTAAGAAATTGGAACAATATAATACTCTTGAAGCCATTTTGAAAGGTTTGACACCAACATTAAACCCTCCCCATTACAAGTGCATTAAAAATGAGCCTTTAAACTGCCCTGAAAATTGATCTGGTCCCATCCTCACTCTGAAACGTCTTCAGTTTGGGCTAGAGGCACAGAACTTTTGCATTGTTTTGGCTTCCCAATTTATAATCCTGGTGTGTACTTTATGGGTGGTACCTCTCACCCCCTTCTCTAACGTAAGGAATTTTACTTGTCCTCTTTTTTTAAATTCCACAACAAGTTTAGTTGTGAACCAAGGACTACTCCTGAAACTATCTGATTGAAAGCATCTTCTAAAAAATATGTAGTAAATTGCAGTCGAAATTTGATGAATCAAGGATATTGATCAATACGTTATCGCGACCAATAGTAGTGGCAAACATAACTTATCGAGCCAGATTGAAATTCGGGTTCATTTAAAATCCCATTTGTTGATGTAATGTACTTTATTTCTTACATTTCACCCAGCACTCTATCTATGTCAAAATAAATGCAATAAATGTGCACAGGTAACACCTTTTTTGGCAAGATTGATTCAGAATCGCTTGAGATCTATTTGCTTTCAGAGTTAATGTGACATTTGGCCGCGTATCTAGCATAAATGTTTAAAATTCTTTGGCAACATGTAAATAATCCTAAAACTCGCAGTTGACGGTAAATTTATGGCCGGAGTGTGACTTCACATTGTGACATGACCACATTAGAGCTAATAGTACTTTATAATTTTGATATTGCTTTATGAATTAAAAGCAAAGTTTTAGAAAGACCACTAAAGTATAAGTGTTGTATTGATCTGGAAATACCTAGCCTCTTACAGGTCATGCTTTAAGGCAACATTTTGCAAGCCTCATGTTTTTGTAGTTATAATATTTTATACTATAAGTAGAAATGGATCGAAGACAATGCGTAATGCAAGACCAAGATACATTTCATATTGAAATGAGAAGGCAGGAACGGAGTACTGTGGATGATTTTCCATGATCAAGTTGAATGGCGGTGCTGGCTCGAGGGGCCGAATAGCCTACTCCTGCACCTATTGTCTATTGTCTATTGAAATTCCTTGGCCCTTCCGTTGTAGCCAGAACATTGACTTCATATGATTTACTTGCAACCGACTTTTTTCCCCTCCATACTCGTGCGCTTCAAAGAGTTGTTCGTGGGTGACAGCATTTTCATTCTCATCTACGAGGTGGGCATGTTTTAAAAACGTTGTTTTTTAATACAACGAGTTTTGTGTGCAAAGGAAATAACCCGGCTGCTTTAAGAGAGTGTACATCCGTGCAGAAAGAAAGCTACAGTATCTGTCACCGCGCCGAGATGGAAACTAATCTTCATTTTACCTTTATGCAACATGGTTGTCGGGTAGGTGATCTACATGGAATAATAAACTTGTTTGGAAAAAGCTTTTGTATTTGAACTTTCACGCCAACTGCGCACACTAAACGCAAAACATGCACCAGATGCACTGAGTTTTACTTTTCCTTAAATGTTTTTAACAATGTATTCGCAAGAACTTGTCAGTGTTTCCCAATCGAAAGTGAATAAAAATCAGACAGAAACATGTGCAATTGTAATTTTCTTATGGCCTTGTATAATACGCGTACCGATCCCCCTGTTATCCAGTATTATTCGTGTGTGTCCCACTAAAGGGCCTGTCCCACTAACGCAGCTTTTCAGCGACTGTCTTCCACCTTCAAGCCCGAGGGCATTCGCCTGAAAAACCTCGAGCTGGATCGACCGTCAACGATGAAACCGCGAGCCGTATCGACCGTCTGCACACACACACACACACACACACACACACACACACACACACACACACACACACACACACGCACGCACGCACGCACGCACACACGCACACACACACGCACACACACACACAAACACATCGCAGAGGCGGGGGCCAGGGAAAGCGGGAGAGCGCTGTCTGAAATTCACACCCGCGATGAACAGGAAGGTAAAAGATGACTGGCACAGTTACGGTAAGTCCTTTAGAGAGTGCGGAGAGGGGTGGGGGTGAGAGAGGGGGAGAGAAGGGGGAAGAAGGAGAGAGAATGGGAGAGAAGGGAAGAGAAGGGGAGAGAAGGGGGGAGAAGGGGGGGAGAAGGAGTGGAGACACTTTTAAGAAGCCAGAGAACGTTTAATAAAGTTTAGCGGGCATTTAACATTACCGGTTGGTTTACATTCCTTTTTTTTTCTCAACGAGCTTTATCTTCGACTACCCTCGATTACCTTCGATTGCCTTTGATTACCTACGACTAACATGCCGACCTACTACGACCTTCCTCGACTAAACCTACGAGTAAAAAAGTATATCGATTTTTTTCCATGGCAACCTTTTTTTACTCGCGGGCATTTTTCAGCATGTTGAAAAATACGCCGCGACCCAGCTGAGGCCTCGAGTACGCGGGGGACTACTCTCGAGCATGAAGGAGAGTTACAAAGACCTCCTAGGACCTCATGTCGACCATGCTGTGAGTATGAGTCGAGGTGAAACTCTTCTGAACTCGCGGATTAGGTCGCCGCAGTGGGACAGCCCCTTGAGTTAGCTGAGTTGGACTCAGCTGCCAGATTGGATTTGTAGTAGATGATGAGAGAATGAGAGGATGAGAGAAGGAATATACTTGTGTTGGAGGCAGTTCAGGAAAGATTCACAAGCTTGATTCTTGAGATGAAAGGGCTGATTTACAAGGAAAGCTTGAAGCGGTTGGTCCATTATTCATTGCCTTTTCTATATCCAACGATCATTGATTTCTTGAATTCATGTGGAGTACATAGAAATGGCTGAGAACCAGCTGTTTGAAGGTAGATACTGCAAGCAGAGTATGATCATTGTGGAGGGTTTACCGGAAATCATCTGGATTTCTGCTAAACTGTGGTGACAAATGCTCCAACTTTGTCGTTTGAACTCATTTATATTTAAGGATAGTGATATTCGTCTAACCAACTTCTCCAGTTTAAGAGCCCTCCCCTATTTACCCATGATCATGGCAGCATTACATGGCTTTAATATGATCCATTGGTCATGGGACAGTTTAACAGCATGCTACTTCCTTTGTTTATCATGCATACTCTCCAAGCTAGAACTTCTTTTAGGATTAAACCTGATTCTGCTCATCATGAACATCCTGAAATTTCTCCCCTTACAAAGCGATTGCAAGACTCCGACCACAAGGCAGCGATTCAAGAGGCCAAGTCATTGTCACTTCCTCGCGATAGGCGTTAGTTGCTGATCTCACCAGTTTGGCCATCTCCTGCAAATAAAAAATCTGCCAATTTAGCATTTTATTAGTAGCTTTACCCTATGATGAATTATCATTTTGAAAAATGATACGGTCTCTGAAGTGCCCGATACATTTCCAGATGGGAGAAAAAGGGAGAATGACAGAATTAACTGAATAAATGGGTTTCGACATCCAGCCGTGATGTTTAAATGCTTCTGAGCTACTTCCAACTCCATGGTTAAACATGATTGGTGCTTTAAACATGGACACCTACTGACCCACGCTTGCAATAGTTGCTTTTAAATAGGACCTGTCCACTGATCCAGAAAATTGCAGGAAGTGTCTGTGGTGCACGTCAAATGGTGCAAGGGCAGGAATGTAAGGAAGGACAGAGAAAGCCCAAGTCCCCTCCCCCCCCCCACCCCCCCCTCCCCTTCATGCCCCCCCTCCCCACCCAAACAACCACCACCACCTTTTTCAATATTACAAATCTTCGTGTTCCTTGGACAAGGTCAAAATAAAAAAGTTCCAACTCCTGTGCTTGTGAAGTCTGATGGGTTTTCAGAACAGAAATGAAAAAGGATGGAAGTTTAAATTACTGGAAGTGGGTGCCCCATATCCTGGGAACAGTGAAGGAAGAAATTCAATGTCCTCACTCACTTTCACAATGTGTGTCTGCTGACCCTTAGAATTGAAAATCATTAAAAAATAGCCTCGAAATGGACACAATCCACAGTGGCAGCACTCTCACATTTCACAGCTCAGCTCACACACACACATACATAGACAGGTGTCCTACCTTGGAAAGCATATCGTTTGCTGCTTAATGCCCCTGTCCCACTTAGGAAACCTGAACGGAAACCTCTGGAGACTTTGCGCCCCACCCAATGTTTCCATGCGGTTCCCGGAGGTTTTTGTCAGTCTCCCTACCTGCTTCCACTACCTGCAACCTCCGGCAACCACCTACAACTTCTGGGAACCGCACAGAAACTTTGGGTGGGGAGCAAAGTCTCCAGAGGTTTCCGTTCGGGTTTCCTATGTGGGACAGTGGCAGAACTCTTCCTCAAAATGTTGTGACTCAAACAGTTCCAACCACACATCACACACAGTGCAGGAAGTGAACTGTGATAATTAGGTAATTGTTGCACCTTGATGTGAACTTCCTACTCCTTCTAGAATAACCTGGGACCCAGCAACCATTTCATCAATTAGGAGGGGAAGACCCCCATTCCCAAAGGTTGACCAAAAGAGGACAGTCCATTGGTGTTACCCATGCTTGTAACCCCGGTGAAACGGAGAAAATCATGGGTAATGCTATACATTTCTACAGGAACTTTAACTTGCCTGTTCCTTCAAAGCAATTGACATTTAGTGATAGTGTGTGAGACTGTGAGGCTGTTCTATAAACAGCATCTTGTCCTTACTGATGAAATGGCCATCAGTGAGGAGTGAGATATATATCTTTCTTCCATTTACAATGGGCTTCTGAGCACTGGCAATGTATGGACACGAGGTTGGAGTTCGAGTCATACAGCACCGAAGCAGACCTTTTGGCCCCCCAACTCCATGCTGACATCCAGTGGCGGACTGACCAGGGTGTCAGGTGGGCCCCTGATGAAGTGGGCCCCCTTTGTCTCCTGGCAACCAATATTTTTAGACCCAGTCCGCCACTGCTGACATCAACCACCCACCTACACTAATCCTGCATTTTCATTCTCCCCACTTTCCCATCAACCCTTCTCAGATTCTACCCCTCGCCCACATATTAGAGGCAACTTAAAATGACTAATTAATGCACCAAACTGCACGTCTTTGGGATGTGAGAGGAAACCAGAGCACCGGGAGAAACACACGGAGTCACTGGGAGATTGTGCAAACTCCACACAGGCATCAGCCGAGGTCAGGATGGAACCTGAGTCTTCAGCGCTGTGAGGTAACAATTCTACTTGCTGTGCCACTGTGCCATCTTCTCAGATTTTCCAAATGCTCCATCTCCATCTTTTTGGGACCTTAGCCAGGAATTCCTAGGAAATTATAACGGTCCTGTTGTTTCATGTGTTTATAATTGATGCAGTGAGTGGCAATGATCCCCATTAATGAAAGGTAGATACAATTATGTTTTACAAGCTAATGACATGTTTAACGCCCATGGAAATAGCCCATGGAAACCCCATCTGGTTCTTCTAAATCCTGGCACAAATTGCAAGGATATTGGTGCATTTTGGAATAAAATCTCTGTTTTGGGAAGATCTTAATGGATGTTGTTGTTCAGAGGGTATTGTTGTACCTAAGCCACAGATATCTATTACACTAGTATCTCCAAATGCAAATGCTAATTTTACGTTTAAAGTACAGTTTGGATAAGAAGAGCATGGAAGTTTTGGTGCCATTGTGTAGGGCTTTGGCGATATGGAAACACTGTGTCTCGTGTTGGTCTGTAAGTACAAGGAAAGATTAAACTGCCTTGGTGATGCTGATTCAGCAGAAACACCACCTAGAATATGCACATCTACTCCATTGCTTCAAGTTGACTATAAAGCAATAATCAGTAACCGTGGGCCTGCCAAATCTTTAAAAAATCTTCCTTTGACAAAGAAACTGACTTTGTAAAACAATCATATTTCTAAGCTTGAATATATTTTTTAAGTTATTTTCAGTTGTTTAACATCGGAGATGGTGCACTGGGCACATTAAAGATTATAATTTCCAGCTTTATATACGGAACCTATCCAAGGAACCATACTTAAATATATCGATGATTGTGTTTTTAAATATTTGGGGACAAAAATATTATTAAAAATCAAACATTGCTGGCCGGATTGGTTGAGGAAATATATTGCAATTTCTCCAGAAGAAACAAATCAATTTTACTCAGGAACAAATGTGTGCACAATTTGCACCCAGGTAACTTTAGACAATAGACTTTAGACATACAGTGTGGGAACAGGCCCTTCGGCCCATCGTGTCCACTCCGACCAGCCATCGGCTTGTATACTAAAACAAACCTACACACTAGGGACAATTTACAATTTTACTGAAGCCACTTAACCCACAAATCAGTATATCTTTGGAGTGTGGGAGGAAACCAGAGGACCCAGAGAAAACCCACGACTTGGTTTTATAGAGTTGGTTTTGGAATGCATCAAAATAGATTTTGAACATTGTAGAAGTGATGATGTCACGTCCAGTTGAAGTATGATACTGTGACACTAGTCCAGAAACTGTCTCTTATTTAGATGGTGAAGTTTTGGATTGTCCTGCAGACAATATGGATGAATGAGTTGAGCTCCATCGCTCCATCCATCCATCCATATTTATCTATCTATTTATTTATTTACTTATTTATTTATTTATTTATTTATTTATTTATCTATCTATCTATCTATCTATCTATCTATCTATCTATCTATCTATCTATCTATCTATCTATCTATCTATCTATCTATCTATCTATCTATCTATCTCTGATCTTGTTATCTTCCAGTTTGTGCGGTCTTTCTATTTGCGCAAAAACGATTCGCAATAGCGCTACGGTTTTTCGCCAGTTCACTCACCGTTCTCCTGTGCTGCGATTGTACCAAGTTTCATCCCAACCGGTTGAATGTCGAAAAAGTTAGCGAGGTTTAAAAAATCTTAAAAACCGCACCGGCGCAGATCGATCTCTTCTCCTGCCGTTCAGCGCCATGCGGAGTAGTCTTTTCCCCTGTCACTCACAAGGATGGTCCGCCCCTTCCTGCACTATCGCGTCTTTACTGGAAGTGAGGATGGCCAGTGGAGGTTTCCAACCAGACACAATATTTGGAGGGATCCAAAGCAGCCCAGCCCCAAGCAGCCCCAGCGTCGGAGACACAGCGTCGGAGACACAGCGTCGGAGACCCAGCCCAGCGTTGGAGACCCTGCCCAGCCAAGCCCAGCGTGTGAGACCCAGCCCAGCCCGGAGTCGGAGATGTCGCTGATGTTGCCAAACGGAAAGCGAAGACTCTGATCCCGGCGGTGGAGAACAACCAGCGAACAGCCCCCACTGTGAGTCCCCATCGCACCACCAATTCCAGTCACTACCCCTCGGGTCTCCCTCGCTGTCTCCTCCCCCTCCCCAACCCTGTGATACCCCCATCTCCCCCATGGCTCTTCCCCCGTCTTTTCTCCGAGCTCATTCCCCCCCTCACCCCGCACACAAAACCCTCTCCACCCACAACGTCCTCCCCCGTCCACACACACCTCTCCCCCACAACTCCCCCCGCACACACCCTTTCTCCCCCACAACCCCCTGCCCCCACAACCCCTGTCCCCACAACCCCCGCCCCACAACCCCCCGTCCCCACCACCCCAGCCCCCACAACCCCCCGTCCCCACCACTCCCCGCCCCCACAACCCCTGCCCCCACAACCCCTGCCCCCACAACCCCTGCCCCCACAACCCCTGTCCCCACAACCCCCGCCCCACAACCCCCCGCCCCCACAACCCCCCGTCCCCACCACCCCCGCCCCCACAAACCCCCCCGCCCCCACACACCCTTTCCCCCACCCACAAACCCCTCCCGCCCACATCCCGCCCCGCCCACACCCTCCCGTCCACACACACACGCCCACACACCACCCCCCCGCCCACACACACACACCCACACATTACCTCCCCGCCCACACACATCTCCCTCCCACACACACACCCTCCACCACACATCCCTCCTCCCCCCTCCCACATACACACCTCCCCCCACCACACACCGCTCTCCCTCACACCCCCATCCCCCCACACCACCCTCTCCCCTCCTCCTACACCTCCCCATTCACACACACCCCTCCTCCCCTCCCACCACATACCCCACCCACCCCACATCCACCCCGCCATAGACCCCACTTCCCTCCCCCCCTCCCCTCCCACACATGAAGAGGAGGGGGAGGGAGCGCTCGGGGATGAGGGGAAATGAGCAGCACCTGCGCAGTTAGGGGCTATCCGTGAGTGGTGGAATATTGCATTGGGGGAACGGTTTGCAAGACCAGGCCTCCCGTGTGACAGGGACCCAAGGGGTCCCACTTAGCCTAGTTAAGTTTTAAAGTCAGCTGTCTATTTTTGCTGAATTTTTGGACAGCAATTATACATGCAATTGTTATATTTATATTTCTTCATGCTTTAATTATTTAGGAAGTTATAGGGTACTTTCTCTATGTGACTTTTGCTAGAATATTTTATCAAGATGCTAAAATATGATGAGGGCTTCAAACACAATCACAATCCCAAGAACATGGATGAATTATAAGCAACAATTGCAAAAGACTTAAGCCTTACAGTCTAAGAAGAGAAAGTTGATATGCTTGCATTTAAACAAATGTCTAAAATGTAGGATGCCAAGATCAGTGGAAGTACGTTTACAGAGCTGACCTGCAGGTTTGGGATGAATGGCTGGTGCCTGATTCACTCCCACACTCCTGATGAAGAAAGAACATTGGACCTCCTCCCCTTCTGGTAGTTATTGAGAGCCCTACTTAGGGTAGATTTCTGGGGTGAGGCATAAATGTGAGGAATTTGGGATAGAAAGAGAATTCCTGCTTCTCTTTGGTCCATGGATTTTGGTCCAAAATTTAAAAAATAATCTAGTTTCCAAGGAGCAACCAGGCTCCACTCAAACTATTTTAACAAGTGTTCCTTCACTGGCTGTGAAGTTCTTCATTACACAAGTTAATCATTTATCACGTATCTGTACACTGTGAAGTGCTCGATTGTAAACATGTATTGTCTTTCCTCGCAACAAAGGCTTTTCACTGTACCTCAGTACATGTGACAATAAACTAAAGTGAATTGAAGCTGGAAAAGGACAAAACCCTCATTTTAGTCAGAGCAGCACAGTGGTGTTGGTGGTAGAGTTGCTGCTTTACAGCGCCAGAGACCCGGATTTGATCCTGACTACGGGTGCTGTCTGTATGGAGTTTGTACGTTCTCCCTGTGGCCGCGTGATTTTCCTCCAGGAGCTTCGGTTTAATCCCACATTCCAAAGATGTACACGTTTGTAAGTAAGTAGTAAGTACATTTTATTTATATAACACGTTTAAATCAACTTAGGTTGAAACCAAAGTGCTTTACATAGAAAAAAATAATTATGTTTCCGTACATCTATAGAAAATTAAAAAAAAAGAAAAATTACGCAACACATTATAGAGTTCAACATGAATGTTCCCCCGCAACAGAATCAAAATGTTCCACTGTGGGGAAAGGCATCGGAAAGTTCAGTCCTCTTCCTCTGTGATCACCCGAGGTCGGGGCCTATTTGTGGCCTCCGCGGCCAGTCCAATGTTTTCAGGCCCTCTTGCCGGGAAGATGGAGCTCCGGCATCGGGTGAACACTCCTCAGCGGCTTGGAAAGTCTAGAGCGACCGCTTCCTCCCCGGAGACCGCGGCGCCCGAAGTCCTCAGGCCGCGCTGGCTGGAGCTCCAACTCTGGCGATCTCGAATCCCAGACTCCGCGGTGTTTTAAATCCAGCGCCGCCCACCCGCGGCTGGACGATCGCAGCCACAGCTCCTCAGCTGGTGGAGTTTGTAGATTAATTGGTTTCTATATATTGTCCCTAGTGTGTAGGATAGAACTATTGCACGGGTGATCGCTGTTCGGCATGGAGTCCGTGGGCCGAAAGGCCTGTTTCCACACTGTATCTCTAAAACTAAAACTAAAACAAAAGTAATTTAGTTAGCTACAAGAAAGTCCTAACAATAATTATCTGGTTTAGCAGTGGCCCAGAAACCAATGGCCATTATTTCACTTCCAATCAATGCCATGCTAAGTTGTCACATTACATTAGCTCCAGGTTATACTGTGCCAGATGTCTTATTAGTCTAATGCTGGGGGTTTAATTATTTACAAACTTCATCTGTAACAAGAATTAAATGCACCTGATCAAATTGTTTATATCTCTTTTCTGGCTGAAGGACTAAAATGAAATGAAATGTCTCTAAACCACAGTGTCAGGAAGTACTTGTGTATCCTGGTGGTAAATTAATTAAATTCCCCTGACATGTAATTAGATTGTTGCAAATAGTTGCACTTGAGTATAACTCTTCAACAATTTAGACCTAGTGAATATTGTTTTGTCGGAACTTCGTGCAACTGTGCTAAGACCTACTGAGCGGTTAAACACTTACAGTAAGTGATTCTAAGCCTTCCAGAGCCACTCTGTAATTGTTTGTGATGATCAGTGTGTAATTGCAGCAAATTCAATCACACCATTGATTTTAAAGGAAGAAGTGGAGCACGATAATTAGTTGTTCACATTTTTACTGAGTGCTATCACTGAGTAGTGCAAAGTACCAGCAATTAATAGGGTAAGGTATAAGAAATGTTCTATACTATTAGTTCCTAGAATTTATAATATTTCCATAATTCCTGCATCATAGAAGGAGGCAATTCAAAACCTCAGGTCTACACTGGATCACAGAGTAACCCCATTCCTCCATTAATTTTTATCTGTAATACATTCTCCCCACGCCACACCAGTTGCCTATTAACCTAACAGGACACCCACCCAGTCACAAAAATAATGTGCAAGTTTCATACATAGGCAGCACCAGAAGTCACGATTGAACCTAGGTCACTACAGCTGTGAGGCAACTCTACCAGTCCACAACAATATCCATTTATCTAGACGAACCTTAACATGACATTCAGACCCTAGTAAAAAATCAAAAGATATTAATGATGATGATGCAGTTTATATTAAAGTTAATCACTTGAGTTGATTATTGCATACATTTTACTTCTATCATTCAGAAGCTTTAGAGTTTGAATTTTGAAATACTGTAACCTCTGTTTCTATTTGGATAATAAGGAATAGGGATGAACATTTCCTTGATCTGAAACACAAATGCCTTCTTTACAAAGCAGCAGTTGGATGTGTGGGAGTTTGACATCATTAATTGCAGCAATTTAATTTTGATATAATATTTTTATAGGAGACGCATCTCAAAAATGGAGCTCATAACAGGCTGAAGGCTAGCTGGATTGGTCAATTATATCACTCTACTTTTCTTTCCAAAGCAAGAGGTACTGCAATTCTAATTCGTAAAGGTACACCATTTAAACACAAATCCACTATAGCCGTTAAGGAAGGTAGGTACATTATAGTATCTGGGGAATTACACTCAACCCCACTTACTATGGTGAACATCTATGCTCCTAATTTTGATAACCCACAATTTTAAAATAAAATATTTAATATAATTTCAGACTCCTGTCAGTAAAATCTGATAATTGGAGACCTAAATTGTGTATTAGGTCCATATTTGGATAAATCTTCACAGCAAAGGAGAAACACTTTAAAATCAAAATCCAGTGAACTTTTAAATACTTACATAAAAAACACAAACATAACCGATGTCTGGAGGATTGCCAATCCATCCGGAAGAGAATACTCTTTTTATTCAGGTGTTCACAAAACGTATACACGAATTGATTATTTTCTGGTGGATTCAAAACTGATCCATTTTTTTTTTTTTTTTTTGAAAATATTTTTTATTGGAGATAGGTACATAACCAAAATACATCATTACAGTCTTACATTTTTAAATTGATAATATTGTCAATTATTATTACATTGTCTCCAATACTTTTTGCCTTTTTTTTTTTTTTAAACTAGATAGAACTAAAGAGATAGATGAAGTAAAGAAAGAAAAGAAAGAGAAGAAAAACAAAAAACAAAAACAACAAAAAAAAAAAGGTAGTTAAAGAAGAATGGAAAAATTTGTTAAAATAAAAAAGACTTCATTCGAGATATATTCGTACATTTCAGAGTATAGTATTTCATCCATTCTTTAGCCCGCGTGCTAGTCAGGTTCCTGTGCTGAACCATTCTGACCCTTTAAGTAATCAATAAAAGGAGACCATGTTCCAACGAATAATTCCTGTTTGTCCAACAGGGAAAATCTGATTCTTTCCACGTTTAAGGTCTCCGTCATTTCTATAATCCACATTTTGATTGTGGGGGCCGTAGGGCCTTTCCAAAATTTTAGAATTAATTTTTTTCCTGTTATTAAACTATAATCAATAAAGTTTCTTTGTGTTGTTCTAAGTGTTTGATTTAATTCTAATATTCCGAGTATTATTAATTTTGGATCTGGGTCCAATTGTGTGCTGGTTACTTTAGATATTATACTAAAAATATTTACCCAGAATTTTTTAATTTTTATACAGTTTGCAAACATATGAGATAATGTAGCTTCTAAATGTTGACATTTATCACATATAGGTGAGATATGTTGAAAAATTTTATGTAGTTTTGTTTTTGAATAATGTAACCTATGTATTACTTTAAATTGTATTAGAGAATGTCTGGCGTTTAGTGAACACTGATGTATGTGTTGCAAACTTTCTTCCCAAGTATCTTTCGTTATTACTTGATTTAATTCTTTTTCCCATGTTTGTCTGTGTAAGTCCGTCGAGGGAATGTCACTGTCTAATAAGATATTAATTTTTCTGTATTAGGATGTTTGTTCCAACATTCATCAAGAATTTCTGAATTTCTAATTCGAAGATTTTGGGAGTTCGATTTTACATAATCTCTAAATTGAAGATATCTGAAATAATCATTTCCTCGAAGTCCATAAGTCTGTTGCAATTCCTGAAATGTCAGAAAAGTGCCTTCCTTGTAAAGTTGTCCCATATTTTTAATTCCATAATTCTTCCATTGTGTAAAACCCCCGTCCAACCATGAAGGCTTAAACAAAGGATTATTCACAATTGGAAGAAAAAGTGATAAATTATCTAATTTTAATGTCTTTTTTAATTGTTTCCAGATTCGTATAGCACTAAATATTATAGGGTTTTCCCTATAAATTTTTTTGTTTAATTTAGACGTAGCAAATAATATCGAACCGATATCAAAAGGTAAGCAATCTTCCTTTTCCATTTTTAACCAGTCTGGTTGATGATCTATTTCTTCCAACCAGAAATTCATATTTTTAATGTTAACTGCCCAGAAATAAAACAAAAAATTGGGTAAAACCAAGCCTCCATTTATTTTTGATTTACACAAGTGTCTTTTGTTTATCCTATGATTCTTATAATCCCAGATAAAATCATTAACAATAGAGTCCAATTTTAAAAAAAAGTTTTTTGCCAGATATATCGGAATTGTCTGAAAAAGATATAATATTTGCGGTAAAAAAATCATTTTTATGGCATTGATTTTGCCTACCATTGAGATAGGAAGTGTTTTCCAGTATTGAATATTCTTATGTAGTTTGTTCAGTAATGGGGGGAAATTTGCTTTAAATAATGATGTATATATCTTAGTTACATAAATACCTAGATATTTAAATTTTTCATTTACTATTTTAAATGGAAATTGTTGTATTGTCTGTTTGTTATGTTCCCTTATTGGCATAATTTCACTTTTATTCCAATTTATTCTGTATCCTGAAAGTGAACCAAATTGGGTTATTAGCTTTAATAAGTTTGGAATACTAATTTCTGGTTTTGTAATGTAAATTAATACATCATCTGCATATAGAGAAATTTTATTCACTGTGTCCTTTGTGTTATACCCATGTATTTCCGGATGCCCCCTAACTCTTTCTGCCAGTGGCTCAATAGCAAGCGCAAATAATAATGGAGATAATGGGCATCCTTGTCTACAACCTCTAGATAGGCTAAATTTAGGTGACAACCTTTGGTTTGTAAATATTCTAGCCGTGGGATTTGTATATAACAGTTTTATCCATGTACAGAATTTCTCCCCTAGCTGCATATTTTCCATCACCGAAAATAAATAAGGCCATTCGACCTGATCAAATGCTTTTTCAGCGTCAAGTGAAATTATTGCTAGATCTTCATTAATAATTCTCTTAGAATATATAATATTAAATAATCTTCTTAGATTATAATATGAGTACCGTTTCTGAATAAAGCCTGTTTGGTCAGGGTGTATTAATTTATTCATCACTGTACCTAATCTATGCGCTAGTATTTTAGTTAAAATTTTCTGATCTGTATTTAAAAGTGCAATTGCTCTGTATGATCCCGGGTCTTCCAGATCTTTATCAGCTTTAGGAATAAGTGTTATTATTGATTCATTTAAAGTGTCTGGAAGTTTCTGTTGAGTATATATATACTCATACAGTCTTTGTAAACGTGGGCTAAGCAAATCATAAAAATTTTTATAAAATTCGGAACCTAAACCATCTGGTCCTACTGCTTTACCATTTTTTAAAGAGCCAATAGACTCCTCAATATCCTTTATCGTAATCTCCCTTTCTAATAATTCTCTATCGTTTGAATCTAAACCTTTTAAATTACATTTTATTAAAAAATCTGCTATTCCTTCTGATTGTGCTACGGTTTTAGTTGAATAAAGGTTATGATAGTATTGGAGAAATCTATCATTTATGTCCTTGGGCATTTTTAATAATTCTCCTGTCTCTGTTCTAATTTTATGAATTGTTTTTTCCCCTTCCATTTTTCGTAACTGACGTGCTAATAATTTTTGTGGTTTGTCTCCAAATTCAAAATGTAGTTGTTTGGTTTTTTGATAAAGTTTTATTACTTGTTCTGAATACATTTTATTTAATTTATATTTCAATACAGCAATTTTATTATGTTTTAAAGTAGATGGCATTCTCGCATTTTCTATATCTAGTTGCTTGATTTCAATTTCCAATGTTTGATGCTTAATCCTGTTCTCTTTATTATAAAATGCTTGAGCAGAAATTAATGTACCTCGAACATACGCTTTAAACGTTTCCCACATAAGAGAAGTAGGTGTGTCAGGGTTGTCATTTACCTCAAAAAATATTTGAATCTGTTTAATAATATATTCCTGGCATGATCTTTCGTTCAAAATTTGTGGGTTAAATCTCCAATATGCTTGTTTCTCGGACATTCCATTTAATTTAATCATGAATGTTACAGGTGCGTGATCTGAGATTATAATGTTATGGTATTTTGAATTATAAATAAATGGGATAAACGTAGAGTCAACTAAAAAATAATCTATTCTTGAGTATGTTTTGTGTACTGGTGAGTAAAATGAATATTCCCGTCCCGTTGGGTTTTCTATTCTCCAGATATCCTTAATATTAGTGGTATTAATAAATGAATTTAGAAATACACTTGATTGAGATTTTACTTTTTTTTGCCTTGATGATCTGTCTAAGTATGGATCTAATGTACAATTGAAGTCTCCTCCAATTATTAATTTATATTGTGTAAATTCAGGAATTTTATTAAATGTTTTATTAAAAAACTTGGGATTATCAAAATTAGGCCCATAAACATTAAGAAGAATCACTTTTTCTCCATTTAACTCTCCAACTAATATAATATATCTACCATCAATATCCACTATTGTTGAAGAGTTCTTAAAAGGTATTCCTTTACGAATTAGTATTGCAACTCCTCTGGACTTATGGGAAAAGGAGGAATGATATGATTCAGCGATCCACTTAGCTTTAAGTCTATGTTGAGATTCCTTTTTAAGGTGTGTTTCTTGTAGAAATATTATATCTGTTTTGATTAAATTTAGATGTGCCAAAACTTTACCTCTCTTAATTGGTTCATTAATTCCCTTGACATTCCAACTACAAAATGTTATTCCCTGACCCCCTCTTATCATATTAACATCTTGCATATTGTTTCTAAGGTGGTCTATAACCGAGCAGAAGGTACAACACATAGAACCTGACCCTGCTCCCGAACCTCAAATAGATGAATTTAAAATCATATACATCGCTCTTCCGAACACATCTCCTTGTATTAGTCTTATTTTTCCATTCAAACATTAAATTATAAAAATATTTAAAGTGAAAAAAGTGATAGAGTTGGTTAGTATAGGGCGAAAGAAAAAGAACTACATCTACAATTAGTGTAGTTAGTGATAGCCACACTAACGTGGCTAGAATTCTAAAGACTTCCGTAGCCTTTGTAAAAAAAAAAAATTTCCAGCTCCGTGCCCGAAGAAAAAAAAGATTATTTCTAACATTCAAATAACTTCTTTGGGAGTAACAAACTTATTTACATATCCATACGTACACACACACAATATGCACACATATATATATATATATATATACACATACATATATATACATATATACCCATATGCATACATACATAAACACGTGACCCTGCAGAAAAGTTCAAAAACAGCAAAAATTCCCAACGTTATTATTCTCACATATCATATTAATTTTTTCGCTAAATCTATAAATTTAATTTTAAATCGAAAAATAAAGAGAAAAACCGTTAAACTTTTTTAATGATGTAATCTAATTTACCTCTTGCATATCTTCCTATATAATATAAGTATGTAATTCATTTCTACGTTAATCGAAGACTATTAATTATTAATCATTGTTATCAATCATATACAGTATTAAATTTTTATGAGAAATGTTAATGTTAATAATTTTAGTAGTAATATAGATATTTAATAAGTATTAGTTGTTACATATATAGTTAGGCATGAATATACAGATAATAATATTGATTAATAAACAAAAATACAAAGATCACGGTTTTATCCAATGTCCTCCGTCCATTTCGGTTTCCGAATGTCCTTAAAGCTCTTAAAAGAACTTTAAAGGTCCTTTTAGATCTGGCTTGACTCCTAAGGAGTAATGTGAATTCTTCAGTCTATGGTCATGTTATTGACTTTTTTGGCATATTCCAGTGCTTTTTCATGGTCTGTAAAAAAGTGCTCCTTGGACTTGTAGAGGACTCTTAGTCTTGCGGGGTAAAACAAACTGTATTTCAGATCAGGTACATCCTTCAGTATTCTCTTTGTCTCAGTGAACAGCGCTCTTTTCTTGAAGACTTCTGCCGGATAATCTCGATAAATACTGAATCTCGCACCTTCAAAAAGGAGCTGTCCACCTCGAACAATTTTCTTCATTAAATCATCAAATTCATGATCCAATTGTACCTTTACGATAATTTGTCTTGGACGGCCATCATCTTGTATACGACGTCCCTGCGCTCTATGAGCTCGACCGAGTGAAGGTTTGTGATCCAATTTTAAGGCTTTTTGTAATAGGTCTGCCACAAAATCCCGCGTACCCATTTCCTTCTCACTTCCTTCTTTCACCCCTACAATTCTTAGATTCTTACGTCTTTGACGCCCCTCCAAATCAATACACTTATCATTTAATTTGATCACCATATCGGAGAGGCGTTGGTTTTCAATAAGGAGTCGACTTACAGTTTCCACACTTGTCGTCACCGAATTCTCAAGTTCGGTTATCGCTGTTCTATGCTGATCAAGTATGTGATAAATGGGGTCCACCTTCGTTTCCACCGAAACAAGCCTGGTTTCCAGCACTTCCATCTGATCCTTGATCTCTTCCTCCCTCGTCTTCTTCCAGATTTCCAGCATTTGTTTAACGGTAGAAAGCATTTCTGCTTTAAAATCTACCTTAAAAGAGTCAAGTTCCTCTTTAAACTTCTCTCCAAACTTCTCTCCAAAGGTTTTCATTTCGGCAGAGAGAAAAATTTTAAGCTCCTCCATTTCAGACTTTTTCGGTTTCGTTTTCTTCGAAGGGTCTTCCTGGGCCGTTGTTGTAACTGAGGTCGAGGCCTCTGTAAGGCCTTCCTCTTCCTTCTGCTGTCTCCCTTTACCGACTTTTTTTTGTGTCCCACGGGGGGGGGTATGTTGTACCGACGACATATCTTAAAGTCGCGCGCCTGATGACGTCACGCAGGCAGCCGTTCAGATCGCGATCGCAGCAGGTAAGACCCGATTTTCTCCCGTTTTAAATTTCTTCGGCACGGAGCTAGTTGGCGCTGGACTCAAGCCTCCATAGCGCCACCGGAAGTCTCAAAACTGATCCATTTTACATTCAATCCTAAATATCACAATAATATCATTTCTGACCATTGTCCATTAACCTTCTTCTTAAAACTAGAAGGAATGCATAACAAAAAAATGTTCTGGAGATTTAATCAACTAATACTAACTGAGCCAGGTTGATGTGACTACCTGAAGCAACAGATGGAATTATTCTATGAGACAAACGACACACCTGGTATTTCAGCTACATTATTGTGGGAATCTTTCAAGGCCTTTATCAGAGGCTGCATTATTTCGTACCAAGCTTTTCAAAATAAAAAAACAGGTTGGAACAATTAGTATTAGAAAAACAGATTAAACAGCTCGACTCAGAAAATGCGATTGATCCATCTACAGTTAAACATAATAAGATAGCAGCATTAAAATTTAAATTAAATCAGATCCTCTCGGCAAAAGTTATTAAGATATTTCAATACACTAAGCAAAAAATTTTCGAATTTGGTGATAAACCGCACAAACGTCTGGCACGCTAACTGAGAAAAATGGAAAAAGATCACACTATTCAAAAAATTAGATCAGAAAAAGGTGAGCTGCGCACACTTCCTAAAGACATTAATGAAAGATTCCAAAAATTCTATCAAAATCGATATGCATCAAAAACATCAGCCGACTCTGCAAAGAACAAAAACTTTCTTGACAATTGCAACCTCCTATCACTTAATGAGGAGGAACGAGAAGAATTAGGTACACAAAATTGCTGGGGAAACTCAGCGGGTGCAGCAGCATCTATGGAGCGAAGGAAATAGGCGACGTTTCGGGCCGAAACCCTTCTTCAGACAGGTGCTGAGATTACAATAAAAGATATTGAAGTGACTATCAAACCACTGATTAGTGGGAAAACGACAGGTCCAGATGGGTTCAGTAATGAATTCTATAAAAAATTCAATTATTTAATTTCCCCACGCCTATGAGCCTTTAATTTACATGCTTTTAAAGAACAGACCTTACCACATACCCTTGCTGAATCAACTATTACATTAATACCTAAAAAAGACAAAAATCTCGAAGAGCCTGGATCATATAGAACAATAGCTCTTCTAAATACAGATCAGAAAATATTAGCCAAGACTTTGGCAAGAAGACTAAGTCTGTACATTAGTAAATTAATACATCCAGACCAAACTGGGTTTATACCTAAGCGACATTTGTTTCATAATTTGAGATGCCTCTTTAATATAATGTATTCACACAGAACGATTAATGAAGATTTATCAATTATTTCTTTAGATGCAGAAAAAGCATTTGATCAAGTAGAATGGGCCTATCTCTTTACAGTGTTGGAAAATTTCCAACTAGGAGAAAATTTTATTTCACGGGTAAAGCGGTTATATAACAATCTGACCACCAGAATATTGACCAATCAAATTCTGTCACCTAAATTTCAATTATCCAGGGGTAATAGACAAGGATGTGCCCTTTCACCAATGTTATTTACCTTAGCCATAGAACCTTTAGCAGAAATCATAAGAGTACATTTGGGTATTCATGGATACAATACTAAACATACCAATAACAAGATGTTGTTATATGCAGACAATGTACTCTTATACATCACCAATTCCCAAGTCAGTATCCCAAATATATTAAACCTTATAGACAAATTGGTTCCTTTTCAGGGTATAGAATAAATTGAAATAAACGTGAAATTATGCCAATAAAAGCTCAAGAACCTTCACAACTCAAAACATTTCCTTTCAAAATTGTTACTGAACAATTTAGATACCTTGGAGTCTATGTGACTAGAAAATACACCTCTCTATTTCAAACAAATTTCCCACCATTAATTACTAAATTAAATGCCCTCATTCAATTTTGGAAAACACTCCCTATTTCCCTTATAGGTGGAATAAATGCCCTAAAGTTGATTTTCCTTCCACAACTCTTATACCTATTTCAATCAATACCGCTATATCTCCCCAAAAGTTTAAAAAAAAACTTGACTCTGTTATCACAAATTTCATTTGGGACTATAAAACCCATAGAATACATAAAAGACATTTATGTAAATCTAAAAAAGATGGGTGACTAATATTAAAAACTACTGGATTGGATGATACATGTCAACAGGTAAATTGGTTAAAAATGGAGAGGGAAGATTGTTTGCCTTTTAATATAGGCACGATCCTTCTTTCTCCAACACATCTGAACAAATCAACGTATGAGCAAAATCCGATAATACACAGTACCCTACGCATTTGGAAACAGTTGAAATTAAGTCTCAAACTGAGAAATTTCTCTCTCCTTTTACCAATCGCTAACAATCCCTCGTTTAAACCGTCTACTTTAGATAAGGCGTTTGCACAATGGAAAAGCTCAGGAATTAAAACGGTGGGAGATCTTTACGAGAAGGGGATTTTCCTCTCGTTTCAAGAACTACAGGAGAAATATCATTTGAAAGCAAGCAATTTTTTTAGATATCTTCAAATCCGAGTATATGAAAACATTTACACAAGATTGTTATTTTATGGGTCCAGATATACTAGATGAATGTATGAATAGACATGTTGATACAAGCAAGATAATATCCTACATTTACAACACTCTCTTAATTGCACACATCCCATCTTCTGAGGCGAGCATGGGAAGACGAATTGGGTTTATTAATTTCAAAGGATAGCTGGGAGGAAAGCCTTCTATACATACACTACTGTTCTCTCAATGTCAGGTACTCCCTGATACAATTTAAAATACTGCATAGACTCAACTATTCAAAGACCAAATTGAACAAGATCTTCCCAAACATCTCTCATATTTGTGATAAATGTCACCTCCAAGAAGCGGCTATAACCCATTCCTTCGCTTCCTGTATAAAGTTACAAAACTTCTGGAGAGGAATATTTGATATCTTCTCCAAAATACTTTAAATTAAATTGGAACCAGATATAAAACTGATCACATTAGGTATGTCAGAGGCCTGTTCTAAGCTAACGATATTTCAAAGACGTTTCCTCAATTACGGCCTAATAACGGCGAAAAAACTAATACTCAAATTTTGGAAAAAATACAACAGTTCCCACAGTGAAGATGTGGATTACTGATATGTCCAAGACACTACATTTAGAAAACATTAGGCTTGTCTTGGCTGAAAAAGCAGATCAATTTCTCAAGTCATGGTTGCCTTTCACTGAATTTCTTCAACAACAGAATGGTTAAATAGAAATTTAAACCCGATGCCAGGGATGGGTAGGGGGGTGGGGGGTGGAATGGGGGGGGGTGGGGGATGGGGGGGGGGTGGGGGGTGGGAAGGTATATCCCCTTCTTGTCTTTTCTTATTTCTTTTCTTTTCTCTTGCACTTCTTTGGTAGATTAGGGGTCTTTTTCTTGCTTTCTTTTAATTTCTCTTTCTTCATTCTCTTCTTTTCTCTCTCTTTTTTCCCTTTTTTTTTTGATTTAGGTTTCAATGTTAAAAATGAAGCTGTACAATAATTGTACAATAATGACAATCACCAATAAGATCATGACTGGTTTCATCTTTGATCTCAAAACGATGCTTGTTCCCTAATATGTTTGTTTTAGATTAGATTAGATTAGATTAGATTAGATTAGATGGCGGCGCTGGCTTAAGCGCGGCCCACCTGCAGTCCGTCTGTTTTTTTTCTTTCTTTTTGTTTCTTGTCATGTTTTAGTTAATTTTGTTTTATTAAGTTGTGTGTGTGTGTGGGTGGGGTGGGAGAAACATGCTTTGGTCTTCCTTCCGGGGATGCGACTTTGTTTTTTTGTCGTATTCCCCGTCTCCGTCTGCGCCGAGGCCTAATGGCGGAGCTTGCGGCATCGGTGCCGTAGCGGCGGCAGCAGCAGCGGAGACCCGACTCGGCCCCGCAGCTGTGGCGGCGGCGGCAGCAGCAGCGGAGACCCGACTCGGCCCCGAAGTTGCGGCGGCGGCAGCAGCAGCGGAGACCCGACTCGGCCCCGAAGCTGTGGCGGCGGCGGCAGCAGCAGCGGAGACCCGACTCGGCCCCGAAGCTGTGGCGGCGGCAGTGGAGACCCGACTCTCGGAGCTGTGGCGGCGGCAGCGACCACCCGCGGAGTTTGAACCGTCGCCTCGGCGCAGAGGGAGAACAAAGGGAAGAGACAGAGACTTTAAGATTTTGCCTTCCACCACAGTGAGGAGGTGTTTGGTGAACTCACTGTGATGGATGTTAAGTTTGTGTTGATTGTGTGTTTTTGTCATTTTTTAATTATATGTATGACTGCAGGGAAACAACATTTCGTTCAGACCGAAAGGTCTGAATGACAATAAACAAATCTAATCTAATCTAAATCTAAATTGTATAACTGTTATGTCGATTGCCTTATTCCTGTACAATTGCTTCTAATAAAATAAATAAAAACATTTTTTTTTAATTAATTGCAGCAATTTAACTTACAAACAGAAGATAAAGTTGCAATCAACACAAAATATATTGACATGAAATTACATCATAATGGGAACATGGCATCAAGCAGATATTAGGAAATTTGCTACTATTTATTTATTCTGAATCAATGTAGTTTCTATCAAAGAAACCATCACATTTTTTGGGCATTGTTATGAAATCTGTGCTCTGTTCTTCTAGCCCTTTCCTCATCTTTCAAGAAAAGTTTGATTAACAATTCAATATTCCTTTAAGTTCAAAGGCAGCTTTAAATGTTAGCGATATTGAGGATACCAATTATACAGCATAGGTCAAAAGCTCTGCTGTGAATAAGGAATGATTCATGATCTCAATCAGAAACGGGGTTACATAAACATACAATTACACAAAAAGCTGGAGTAACTCAGCGGGTCAGGCAGCATCTCTGGAGAAAAGGATTAGGTGACGTTTTGGGTCGAGATCCTTCTTCAGACTGAAAGTCAGGGAAAAGGGAAACGAGAGATATAGATGGTGATATAGAGATATTTCTTTCAGACAATCAAACAGAACAGAGCAGAGCAGGTTGGTTTTGGTTTGTTCTGGTATTCATAGCCTGGTTTGACATTGTATCTTTACTGAATCTGTGTGGTGTTTTAAAATAAATAATGTTTTGGGACATTTCTCTAGAGGCACCATTGATTTCCCATTGAAGTTTCAGAAAGTGATTGGGAGAATCCCCAAGGATTAAGGGCATTGTGGTTAAATACACATAAGCAAACATTTTATTTATTACTTTCCTCTAATGGTTTTTGTAGAGCATTTAGTTTTGATGCTAGAGAGAAACCTCTAATATTAAGGGTCCAATTATTTGCCCTTCAAATTATTTGCCAGAATTTATTTTGGGGGGAAAATCCACATTCATGCCACTGCCTTGTTGCACAGGCTGTCAGCATCAGTCCCCTGACACTTAACCTCATTGGTCATGAATGATTCAATTCAATTGATGTTATTTGAATTGCACTTGTCTCCATTCCATGCCTGCAATACTGCTGCATCACATGTGTAAGAACCACATTATGGGACATATGATTACACAAGATGACCCGGGATCTTGCCCCGCCAATGGAATCAACAATACAGGAATTCTCTTTGCTGACAGGTCAAGTCCTTAACCCTGTCCGGATTCCACTGATGGAGATCGATGCTAAAACAAAAAGGGAACTTTGGCCTGTTTTAAGATTTGCCTTGTGCATCAAAACTGAAACAAAAAGCAAAATGAAGTGTAATTTATGGGTGACAATGCACTCATTATGTGTAATACATTTCTGTTGGCATTAGAGGGGAAGAATGCATTATATGAAATTTCCCTGCTTTATATGTAAATGGAATATGCAACTATTGAAGATTTACAATGAAAGTAGTACAGCTTGAATGATCATTTTTCAAAAATTAGTGATAAGAACATTTTCACAACTTTCTGCTTAAGAATCCATCCTTAATATTGCATTAATCTTTGCTCCGATTTCCATTCTGAAGAATAGTTCTTTTCCTAACTTCAGTGTTTCAAAATTAGTGGACACTGTTGAATATTTACACTGCCAGTCATTTTCCACCCATTCACACATTTTCCACCCATTCACAGAAATCCAAATTTTTAAAACAATGGTAAACGATAGAAAGAAATGAGAGGGCTTCTGAAGTTAGAGCACTTGATTACCCGCTGCAATGTCCCACAATTATTACACTCTCAAAGCTAGTCTTATAGTTTACACCCATTAAGTGACCTGGCAAACGTAACTGGACCAGTTTCCTCGCTAAATGCTTTTGTCCCTCGTCTTTAGCTGAACGCAGATATTAAAGCAACATTGTTGACAGCTGAGTCTCAACAACCCCAGTAACCAGTGGGGTTAAAAAGCATGTGATAGCCTGCTTTATTTTTGATTGCTTAATTTTTTGACTGATTAAACTTTACCGTTCATTTCTAATGAAAGGCATGATTTGATTTAAAGCTAAAAAAATCAGATTCCTTGGAAGAACTGCAGATGCTGGAATCTTGAGCAAAGCATGATGTGCTGGAGGAACTCAGCCAGACGGGTAGTCTTGGTTCTTGGTTTCTTGGTCCTCCAAAATATTTCAAATGGAATTTAAACTGGAGGTCACAGGCAGCATTCAGAAATGAATTCCCCCGACACTATGTATTTTGAATCAGGAAGTTTGTTGCTTTTTGTAGAGATTTTAGGAAGAATAAATTATGATATAAATAGAGACATCTTGTTTCAGATATATAGATCCTTGGTGAGACTGCATCTGGAATATTGTGAATATAGTTGGTCTTTATACTAAAGAATGAATATACAATACATGATACTTCCAGATGCAGCCCGAACAGTTGTCACAGAGCATCCCACAGCATGGCCGGTGAGAAAGGACACACAACTGCTTGTTCACCCCTCAGGAGGAAGGTGGTGTCCATGAGCTGATGCTGGAGGTAACATGGAGAATGGGAGGGGGGTGATGGCATTGCAGATGACAATCACCAATAAGATCATGACTGGTTTCATCTCTGATCTCAAAATGATGCTTGTTCCCTAATATGTTTGTTTTGTTTAGAACATAGAACAGTACAACACAGGAACAGACCCTCTGGCCCACACCAACGGTGTCGAACATGATTCCAAGACCAACTCTTATCTGCCTGTAATAGAACATAAAACAGTAAAAGAACATAGAACAGTATAAAACACTTTAAAGACTGTTGTAAGAAACATAATTGGACTTTAACATCTTGCAAAACCTTATTTGTTTACATCGGTGTGAAAGCTGAGAAGACAATATTCTAAGCAAAATGAATGTAACTTTTGAGTCAATAATTGTAAATTCAATACCTGCCCATAAATGCCTGGCAATCAATGTATTGTTATACTCATCTTAAATGCATGAACAACACAATTGATAATAAGCGCATGAAATTCAATGTTGGGTCGGAGTTTAAATATTTCTTATTCCTTATTATTAAGTTTTCACTCATCATCAGCACAGCTGCCAAAAGTCCTGCATTCTTCAGTTGAGGAGGCACAAACCCCACTTAATCTTGCTCCAGTGATATTTTGCACCACGAGAGGATCTCACAAGATCAGGGCCACTGTTTAACTCTGTTAGCCGTTTGATTGAATGTTAGTATTATTTCTACTTTAGGAGATAAGCAATCCATTTGATCTTCTTTCATGTGTCTGGAAACTATATACTTGCAGAAAAATAATAAAAGAATAAAACAGCACCACCTCATTACTGAAGACAGTTCCTTGACTTGTATCTGAGGTTCATGTCTCTTCAATTTTTCCTGTTGCTTCTGAAGGAGAAGCTCCTTGCATTTCAAAGACTGTCTCCGTCACTAAGGTCCCTTGAGAGAGTTTTTGACAAGGTGCCTAATAGTTTCATAGTCAATAGCAATAGAACTACATACAGTACATACTTTCAGAACAATGAAGATACTTAATGGGTTTCATTTTTTCCAGAATTGAGGAAGACTCCAAAATCTGAATGTGACAAAGGCATAAGTGACTTTTATACTTTCTCACAAGTGGAATAAAATGGTTTCGTTATTTGTGATGTTGCAGTTTGTTTGTATTCCTTGTGAAAGCTGGGGCTCTTGAACTAGTTGCAAATAACACCATGTTTCATATTTGAATAAGAATTTGTTTTTGACACAAATATCATAAGATGTTTTTAATGAGCAAGAGCTGAGCAGTGAGTCCAACTTGTCAAGGCTAAATCTATTTTAGTGCTATGTAAAGAGTTGGAGTAAACCCTTTAAACTGAAAAATGACACTTAATTCCTGTTGCTCTCTTGGTGTATTAGATGGGAATCTAAAGTTCCCAGGCATCGTGAAAGATATTTATCCAATTAGCAAACGCCCTTACAGATTTACAGTATTTTGCATAAGAAATTTGTCGCAGTTTTTTATTAACATAAACCTCCAGGCACCAAAATTACAGAACTTAATTCATATCTCCTCTAGCCAATATATTATAGGATCTATAGTTTAAATTTCCCATCCCAACATCTTTTTCTTAATAATAAGGACTTTCGCTCCTCGCCTTTGACTCACTTCACATAGCTAAATTCTATTGGCCAATTAATCAATCCCTTTCATGAAATTATTCCTTCTTTAGACAAAATGTCTCATTTTGTCACGACCTCAGAGAATCAGTCATAGAGAGATGCAGCACATAAACAGAACCTTTAACTTATTGAGTTTACACTGACCATCAACTGCCCATTTACACAAGATCTTACATTAATCCAATTATGTAAGATTCTCCCCACATTCATTATTTTAATTCAAACTTCTTTCTTTTGATTGGTTGATATGCGCTGTCATTATTTCTGATTCAGATAGGGAAATACAATGAAGTCATGCAAATATCTTAGCAAGAAAATGGCAAACTAAGCATGCAATAAAATCATATATGGCCATATCTGTATGGCATATGCAGCTGTCTTGAGGTGTGGCCAGCTTTGTAGACATGGTTGCTTTGGTAAAGGATCTTCAAACCAGAATAAAATATTTCATAAATGGGTGTAAAGTGGCGAACTGCACAAATCCGCTTAAAATGCTGTGATCTTTTGCTGTGGTTTATCCCATTAGTCCATCTATTCTCTGCTGCCTGGATGAAAATTACATGGAAATTCTAGGTCATTGCATACGTCAAACCTAGTTGGCATTTGTAATGAGCATCTTGCTCTGCTCAAAATGATCATCGATTTAATTCTATTCCTCTGGCAGCTTGAAAGTGGGAAGAATAAGAAATGCATTGTTCTTAAAAATCTAGGACATATGAATCAAAATCAAGTGGTATGAGCAACATTATTTCCATTATATAGTACCAAAACTTTGACATGAAGAGGTTTATTTGTTTGAAGTATTTTCTTCCAGGAACAGATGCTTCTATTCAAGAACTACAGGTATGCTCAAATATTTAGAAATATGAACACTGCTCTCACACCATTTTGAGCAAATCATCTGTTGATGCTCAGAACAGGGCAATATGGAATGACAGCTTCTAATCATGAAAATACAGGCAGAGGACATTCAAATACTTTGCATCTCAGTGGATTCTTAACTCCCTACGTAGGAACTTTGTTTGATGTCTTGGTGGAATGGACTGCCCATACAGAGATGCAACTACTTCACAATTTCTTGTCACCTTTTCCAAATCCCAGTTCTGAATTTGCTCTTCAAATGGTGTCAGATCGTACTTGAAAAACAAAAAGCTACAGATCTTGAAAAAGTGAAATAGAAACAGATAATTCTGCAGACATTCAAAGCACTTGCGGAGAGAGAAGCAGGGTTAACATTTAAGCTTAATATTTCCCAGAACATACACTGCAATTTTGACTGCTCATAGTTGGTTGCTGTTGTGCATTGATTTGTCCTACGAAAGGAGCAAGGAATTATCCACTCTTCAAGTGTGAGGATTGACCCAATAAATACCGGAAAGGCAGATAAACACAGCATACTGTGGTGATAACAAGAGTTAGGCAGTAGGTTGCTTTGGGCATTTGCTGAGTTGTGCTTAGAGGAATGGAATTTGCACAATGGGGTGACATGATTTGAGCTGCAGGTGGTGATGATGCTAATCCTCTAATTCTTACCATTAAATTATGGAATCAATATGGCGCAGTAGATCATTCTGAGTGTGTCCATTTGGAGCAATTCCATTAATCCTACTCACCTGCTGTTTCCCCACATTTTGTAAAGTGAATATCCAAAATGATCATCAAAATGAATAAAAATAGTCTCCTTGCATCTCCCTGGTATTTTTTTCTCATGATTTCAGATCTTCTCTCTTTTAACCATCCACTAGTGGGAATGGTTCCTCTCCATTTAAACCCATAATGATCTTGCATACTGAGAAATTTTTTTAAAAAGCTGTAAATACCGAGTGGAGTCAGAGAATTGTGGAGGTAGCCTTTCATCAGTTTCCCCGTGTCTGCAGTATTTTGTTTTTGGGGATCTAGGACACAATAGACAATAGACAATAGACAATAGATGCAGGAGTAGGCCATTCGGCCCTTCGAGCCCGCACCGCCATTCAATGTGATCATGGCTGATCATCCCCAATCAGTACCTCGTTCCTGCCTACTCCCCATATCCCCTGACTCCGCTATTTTTAAGAGCCCTAGCTCTCTCTTGACACCTCTGCAAAAAAAATCTAATCACAATCTTCTTTGTTCAAAGAAAAAAGCTCCAGTTTTTTCAGTCTGAAGAAAGTCTCGACCTGAAATGTCACCTATCCATGTTCATCTGACTGGCTGAGTAACTCCAGAACTTTATGTCTTTTTTTTGTAAAGATGCAGTTCTTTATTTCCCCAGTTTCTTCCTTCTAACTTCATAGCTAAAAGCCCTCAACCCAGCATTATTTCCCTCTATGATCTCCAAGATCCTTCCTAAGTAAATGAAAGTTGATGCTGTCCCTACATTCATTACCCCTACAAGGCAGTTTGTGCCTTTTATTGTTTGCAAACATAAATCCTGGATATTTTTCTTGGTATTAATTCTCTCAGTCATCACAGCCACGTGCTTCCAACAACTGACTTGAAACTCTTAAAACAAAAAAGCTAAAGACAACATTTCTCAGCTTCACTAATTGGAAGCTCTCTATGCTGTCAAAATATTGCAGCCAAACTTATCCCACAGCAATTATTGTGCACAAGATATAGTCTGTAACAGAAATAGACGTCCTAAATCACTGTAATGAGTGCACACCAAACACTGCGTCTTCAAGTCCTGTAGCAAAAATGTAATCCATTCCTGCACATCCCTTTTGCAGACACTATGCTCCATCAATCTTGAGCCCTCTCACAAATGGAAATTTCGCATATGTTCTATATCAAATGTCCACAGCCACAAGATTCTGATTGAAAAACACTTCCTTTGATCTTGCACAGTGTGCAAAGTTTGCACTTTTAGTATTTTAATAATGTAATTCTATGGAGTATAGACAGCTACCACGTGCATGCAGGCCAGACTTAGTTTATCAATGAATATCAAACATAGTTTTAGGCCTATGTGCTCTGTCTAACAATTTGGATATTTGTTTACTCAGAGAATCATCCCTCACAACACTAATTTTGGATGTTTGGGTACACCACAGAGAGCATCCTTATCTGAATGGTAATCACAGTTTGGTATAACGACTGCTGTGCCCAAAACTGCAAGAAATGGCAGAGAATTGTGAATAAAACCATTCCATTAGACAAGCCAGCCTTAAACCCCTCCACTCCATCTTTACTTCACTGCCTAAGGAAGACAGCCAACATAATCAAGGACCACTTACATTCTGGTCATTCTCACTTCTCCCCCTTCCTGTCACGCAGAAGATACAAAAGGTTGAAAGCACAGGCCATCAGATTCAAGAACAGCTTCTTCCCCATTCTATTTTGACCTTTGAATGGACCTCTCATATGCTAGAGATGTAATCTTCTAGTCTACATCATTGTGGCTCATATACTTTCCCTTTAACTGCACTTTCTCTGCAGTTCTCGCCCAAAGGCTTTGTTAAGGTACGTTTCACTTCAAACAGACAATAACATTAGTAATCAAGTAGTAAAATCTTTATTTCGGCAAGCGGGTGTGGCAGTAAACTCTTCCAGTATGTAATATACCGACTATAGGTTCACTCTATCCCCACACACAGATGTAATGTTCAATCAGATATATTTATACCCCAATAATCAGCAATTCAGCAATACTTTATCTTCCAGAGCATTGTACAGCCTCTTGCCTGTTAAGATTGACAGGTTCTTCCGAGAGAGGAAAGGTTAGCCCATATACGGTTATGCTAAAGAAGCTATTTTTCTACAGATCAAGCATTTGTTTTTTTTACCTTGTTGATCTATTGTTTGTACATTGCAATCAGTAGAGCAGAGGGAAAGAACCATTGTCTGAACATTCTTCTAATGTTTATATCATAAAGGAAAACATTCATGAAGTTGTGCTGTTATCTCGCTAGTGTTATGGAAGAATGGAGAAAACAAGCTTTGCTCGTGTAATAGGAGAAAGGTGAAGGTATTTCTTTATTGCTTCTAATTCTGCAGCTGAATCCATTTTGTTATTTTTAAATTTTTAAACTTTCTCAGCTCGGTAGTCAATGAGACCGGTAACCCACCTGAAGGCTCGCCGCGCGGCATAACTGGAGGGATCGGGAAACGCCGGGCGCCAGGAGTTGGCCGGTAGGAGGTTGAACGTGGTAATGTCTCCAGAGACTTCATGGTTGGCTGCAGGAAGCGCCCGGGTTGCACAGATGGCCAGGAGAGGAGAGGGATGTCGGTTTACGGGAACTGCTCCAGTACTCTGAGTGCGTGGGCGGACCAGACTTTGAAAAATGGCACAGAACATGGCAGTGCCTGTATGCGCACTATATGTAAAAAGAATATCACTGTGCAGTTGCACAGAGTATTTGACAAATAAAGCACTATTGACCCTATTGTAAATTATGGATTAATAAAGTCTTTATTATTCCTGTACATCTCACACGGCTGTATGGTTGGAAAAGATGCCTCCAAACCTTATGCACCACCTCCATGCCTTCCAGCAAAAGAGGTGTAAGAAATTGAAATGTTGGAATTTGTGATCGCAGAAAAGTAGTTGAAATAATAAGGGAGGGCAGGACAAAGTGTGATAAGAGTGTGGAGTAAATAGTAAATCTTTAGCATGAAGGATACATTTTAAATGTTAACTTTTAAAAATAGTAGAAACTGAGGCAATATAGCATTATTCAAAGCTGGTTGGATGAGAGTAAACAAGAACTATTTGAAAACTGGGTGTTACATTATCGGGTAAGTTGTTGGTGGAAAGTCCCACAAGGCACTAAGAGAATCCATGTGGATGCAACTTTGCTCTAAGCTTATTTTATATTGAAGGCACGTGAGTGACTACGTGAAGAGCCCGCCAGTCCACATGCGCGTCAATACGTCAAACGCATGGTGCATGGATTGGCTGGGGGGAACATCGGTTCCTCCAGCGGTAAGTTTAAAAACCTCTCAGGTAAGTGCAAACTGGGTGGGTTTGGTATACTTTATTTTTTCAACAAATCTCTAAGTTTGATTATGGATAAACCTAGGACCAAACCAAGACGGGCCGCAGTAAAGCCGGCAGCAAAAGACCGCGGTAGTGTGGGAAGCCGGCGGCCGTCCATTTCTACCACAGAGTCGCTGGCAGCTCTGGTCTGCTCAGCTACCTCTGAAATGGTTCCTATAGGAAGCAGCTTGGCAGCCCCGAAGGGGGCTAAAGCCAAAGCTAAAACTATGAGGCAAGTCCTGTCGGACGATTCAGGCCAGGAGGATACTGCTCCCACATCCATGTCTGATGTGTTAGGCCATTTGTCTCAGATGGAGCATCTTATGGAGAAGATGCTAGCACACAATATGCTCCGTGCTACGGAGGCATACTCAGGCAGTTCAATTCAAACGCCTGCTGCAGCTCCTGGTTCAGGGTTGCTTATTTCCTCCCACTTGGACGAGGGGAGTTTCGGAGATCTGTATGCAGGTGACTCCGAATATGAATGTGTGTCGGAGGCCCATGCTGTAATGCACGATGTGCGTGATTCGCATAAAGAAGAGTTGCCCGCTCTTGCCTCCAAATTTGTTGTTCCTTCGGGGACTGGCAAGCCACTTCAAGGGGAGTTGGCCAGAAGCATCAGCTACCTCACTTCCCACCAGCTGAAGGAAGTGACTATGGTGGATACGGCTGCGAAATATCCCAGTCCGGAAAATTGTGCAACCTTAAATGTGCCCTTAGTTAACGCCACTATTTGGGATTATATTGGGGCCAAGACGAAATCCAAAGTACTGAAGCTTCAACGGATCGTGAGGCTATCACGCAAGTATCACGCAGGTATCACGGCCTTTGCTAGGTCAATCGATGACGTTCAATTGTCCGAAGTTCAGCAGGATGCTATGGCACTGCTGTGCAACGCTCATTTTGAAATGAACTGCTTCCAGAAAGACGCCATCAAGCCAGAACTGAATCCAAAGTTCACACATCTATGCAAGGCAAGCAATATTCAGCTTCCTAAATTCCTCTTCGGAGAAGACTTGAGCAAACAGGTCAAGGACTTGCATGAGGTGTTAAAAGCTGCTGGCATGATCAAAGCATCTTTTATGAGCAAGACTCCCCTCCTCCAGCGTCAGCACCCCTACACCTCTACCAGCAAGAAGTGGTTTTCTGAGGCCAGTGGGAATTCCAGATTTGTCCTACCCGGTCACAGGTCTTTTTTAGGCCAAGGCCCATCCCGCACATCCTGGAAGATGCGGCAGCCTCACGTCCCAACAGCTCAACCTTTCCGAGCGAGGGGGAAAAAACAGAACCAAAATTAAGGTCCGCTGGGCCTGGTGTCAAACCACCTGTAACCTTTGAGGTAGGTGGGTCCGGTTCTATCAGTCACATGGGGTGTGCGGAGGAATTTCAAGTCGGTGGTAGGTTAAGTTTGTTCTTGCATGAATGGCGTCAGGTAACTTCAGATCCGTTTATATTGCACAGTATAAAGGGTTTCAAAATTGAGATTTTGCCTAACTCATTTCCACCCACACAAGATACGCCGAGTCGGTCGTGTACTTGCTCCAAACAAGAGACTTTGGATATGCAAGCAGAAATACACGCATTGCACAAAAAATAAGTTATTGAGAGATCAATTTATGAAAAAGATCAATACATCTCTAATATATTCTCCAGGGAGAAGAAAGATGGTGGATGCCGTATCATCCTTGATTTGGCAAAATTCAACTCATATGTGCAGTATAGACATTTTAAAATGGAGAATTTCCTTACTGCTAAGCAACTAATTTCCGAGGGCTGCTTTATGGCATGCATCGATCTCAAGGATGCATATTATTCAATTCTGACTCACAAGGATCACCGGAGATATCTGAAGTTTAGCTGGATGGGGCAGCTGTGGCAGTTTAAAGTGTTACCTAATGGTTTAAGCTCAGCCCCTCGGTTATTTACCAAACTGCTTAGACCAGTGCTCGGCTTACTTAAAGCTAAAGGGCATATTATTACGGGCTATATAGATGATATTCTGATCATCGGGAGAACACTGCATTTGACAAAACTAGCTGTTTCAGCTGCCAAGCTCATTTTTGAGAAATTGGGGTTTATCACCCATCCAGCCAAATCCAGATTGGTACCAATGAGGTCTATTGACTATTTAGGGTTTACTATCAACTCAGTGGAAATGTCTGTGACCCTGCCCATGAGGAAAAAACTAGATTTAATGGAAGCTTGTTATAATCTTCTGATTACAGAAGAGCCATCTATTCACCAGGTGGCTAGAATAGTGGCTGCCTTTCCAGCCGCTCGGTTTGGGCCTTTGCATTATCGAAATCTGGAGCGTGCAAAGGATCAGGCAGTTAGATTCCACAAACGTCATTTCGACAGACCTATGCAGTTGTTGCCTAATTCTAAAGCGGTTACAATGGTGGATGACCAATATTCAACATTGCTCCGGTGGGTTTTTGTCTAGTAAACCTATAATAACACTGCAGAGTGATGCAAGTGCACTGGGATGGGGAGCTACTAACACCATCTCTATTTGCGGTGGCAGATGGAACATGAACGAGTTACCATTTAGCCGTAAATATGGTATCAATTACCTGGAAATGCTGGGGGCATTTTATGCCTTGAAGGCTTACTGTGGGAAGCTACATGATGTGCATGTTAGACTTCAAATCGATAACACTACGGCTGTGGCATATATTAATCACATGGGTGGAAACAAATCAGTATCCTGTGATACTTTAGCTAATCTCATTTGGAATTGGTGTATAGACAGGAGAATATGGATCTCAGCTACTTGCCGGGTGGATTTAATGCGGTGGCAGTTACTAGATCTCGTAAATTCAATGATCACACTGAGTGGATGTTAAATCAAAAAGTATTTAACAACATTATTGCTCGTTATGGAACACCTGATATTGATTTGTTCGCCTCCAGGCTTAATCACCAATTACCAAGATATGTAGCATGGGAGCCAGACCCAGGGGCGGAGGCTATAGATGCATTCTCTATAGACTGGGGGGGGAATGTTCTTCTACGCTTTCCCTCCATTCTGCCTCGTTGGACGATGCTTGCAAAAAATTATGCAAGACTTCGCATCGGGTATTTTAGTAGTGCCTAACTGGCCTACACAACCATGGTTCCCTTTACTGTTCGGAGTATTAAAGGAACCACCCATGGTTGTTTATAGACATAAATATTTGCTTATTCAGCCCGTTTCCCGGGAACCTCATCCGCTACATGACAGAATCAACTTGTGTATTTGCAGAATCTGAGAAGACCTTTCCTGGGGCTCGGATTATCTGACCGGACGGTGGATGTAATCACTGCAGCTTGGCTGAACGGCACTAAGAAGCAGTACATCTCATACATTAGACAATGGGAAGACTTTTAGCCGATGTGTTGGAATTCTTTCAACCTTATATTTTGTCAAAAAATTGAGTTATAGCGCTATTAACACTGCTCGTAGTGCTTTGTCATCATATTTGCTGCTGGGATCTGGACACCATTCTGTCAGCTCTCACCCATTGGTATCCAAATTTATGAGGGGTATTTTTTAACAAAAACCCTCCTAGGCCCAGATTTCGGGAAGTATGGAATATTAATATAGTATTAACGTTGTTCGCAGTTGGGCACCAGCTGCATCATTATCTTTGGCCCAGCTCACCTATAAATTAGTCATGTTCATGGCGCTTGTTTCAGCGCAATGAGGCCAGTCGTTACAGAAATTAAGGCTGGATAAGGCAGTTATATCCAATAATAAGGTAACCTTTTATATAGATGAGCTAATTAAGCAAAGTAGATCAGGTGCGCTAGGATTTAAGTTGGAGCTCTTGGCGTATCCACCAGATCGCAGGTTATGTGTTGTTACATATATTAAAGAATACATAAAGGTTACAAAAGATCTTCGAGGCAGCTTCGTCAGTCATAAAAAAACACATAGAAGGGCAACGGTGCAGACCATTTCTAGATGGTTAAGACGCGTATTAGCATTCGCAGGAGTGGACACTGATGTATTTAAATCTCACTCTACCAGGGCTGCAGCCACGTCGGCAGCGAGAAATATGGAGGTTCCACTGGATCACATCCTTGCGACAGCGGGATGGGCACATGAGCGAACTTTTCAAACATTTTATAATAAACCAATTACCAGGCCTGTTTTATTTGCCAGCAAAATTTTAAGTTCTGTTAATTAAATCTATTGTTTATCCCTGATGTGAAGGGACTTTTTTTTCCATTAAAGCATGGACATGTTTAAAATTAACATCATGTTTCAATGAAGTATGTTTCTTCAGCCATGTCTGGTCAACTAGGGCGGTGTGTCTGCATGGAAACTGGTTCACTGCATGAAACCACAGAGCTTTCAAGTCTTCACATAGTCACTCACGTGACTTCGATATAAAATAGAAAGATTAAACGAGAATTTACCGTTTGAAGTTTGATCTTTATTTTATGAGAAGTTGAAGTGAGGGATTGCGTGCCCTCCACTCCCAACCCTACTTCTCATAAACATCATTCGGTAGTTCTTAGGTTGTTAATCTTCCTATAGCTTAGGTCAGCAACTATGTTGTGGTTTCATACAGCCGCTCTAAAGTTTGACGCGCATGCGGGCTGGCGGGCTCTTTACATAATCGCTCACTTCAACTTCTCATAAAATAAAGGTCAAACTTCAAACGGTAAGTTCTCGTTCAATCTTTCTATTTTCCATACAAATCACTGTTTCTTCCAGCACTGTAGTCAGCTTAATTCATTATCTGAAAAGTAATATAGTGCAAACTTTCCTCAATTTTGCAGACTGAAGTGTTATAATAATAATAATATTAATAATAACTTTAGTTGTATAGCACTTTTTATATAATTGAATACTTTCCACAAAAACACAGGTCTAAACAAAAATACAATTTAAAACAGTAATAAAATCAGTCTGAAGAAGGGTCTCGACCCGAAACGTCACCTATTCCTTCGCTCCATAGATGCTGCTTCACCCACTGCGTTTCTCCAGAATTTTTGACTACCTTCGAATTTCCAGCATCTGCAGTTTTTTCTTACACAATTTAAAACTGTAAGGACAATTAATAGCACAGTTTTATATAAAAATATAAAATAAAAAATTGAGAGTGCAGAAGGACCAAAAACAAAAATACTGAGGTCAAATACAGAGTCCCATATACTATATGAGCACACAAGCTGCTGAAGGCTATGCTGAGATAAATACAAGAGAATACAGGTAATTTTTAGTCATCAGAAGAAGTAAAGTCAGTTAAAAGCTTGATTGAAAAGATAAGTTTTTAGCTGCCATTTAAAAATGTCAACTGAGTGGACGTTTCTCATAGCCCTGGGAAGGATATTCCACAGCTTGAGTGCATAATTGAAAAAGGCTGCTTCACTAATGTTCTTATTGCTGCGGCATTGAGAGGCTAACAAGCGAGCATCAGAAGACCTGAGTGCTCGAGTAGGGGCATAGAGAAGGAGGGACTGTAAAATATGATGCTCCTAAGCCATTTCGGGCTTTATAGACAAGAAGGAGGACTTTATGGTCTATCCTGGATCTCACTGGGAGCCAATGAAAGGAGTATAATACTGGGGTGATATGTTCCCTTTTCTTGGTATTTGTTAAAAGCTGGGCCGCGGCATTTTGAATGAGCTGTAACTTGTTGGAGGATTTTTAAGGCAGACGGGTAAATAAGGCATTACAGTAATCAAGTCTGTTTGATATGAAAGCATATATCAGTTTTTTACAGTCATGTTGAGTTAAGAAAGGCCATACTTTAGCAATATTTCTGAGGTGACAGAAAGCACACGTTGTTACCTTATTTATGGGAGATTTAAAATTAAGATCATTGTCAATTTTTACCCCCAGGCTTGTGACTTCTTGTTTGACATAGGCAGTCAAATTTCCCAGTATACCAAGTAACATCTCTCTCTTGGGTTCTGATCCAAGTAATAACATTTCAGTCTTGTCATCGTTGAGTTTAAAAAAGTTAACATTCACCCATTTTTTTAATGGAAAATAGGCAGGAGGTCAAAGAACTAAAGGCGTTCGCATCAGTGGGTTCGACAGAGAGGTATAACTGTGTCATCGGCATAACTTAGAAATTTTACATTAATGCTGTCTGATAACTCCTCCTAGCGGCAGCATATACAAGGAAAAGAGTAGCGGACCAAGGCAGTTACCTTGTGCTACACCAAAGGGTGTATCATGCAGCTGTGACACGTAGTCCCCAAGTCTAATAAAGTACTTCCTTCCACTTATATATGATTGGAGCCAACTTAGTACCTGATCTGACAGGCCGACCCAGTTTTCTAGGCGAGATATAAGAATACTGTGATCTATGGTGTCAAAAGCTGCAGTGAGGTCTAAGAGGATCAGCACTGAGACTCAGACGTCAATGCTAACTCTAAGGTCACTGACTATTTTTTATCAGGGCAGTCTCAGTGCTGTAATTTGCTCTGAAACCAGGTTGAAATTTCTCTACAATGTAATTTTGATTCAGAAAGTGTTGTATTTGGTAGAATGCCACATTCTCCAGGTCCTTGCTGACAAAAGGTAAATTTGATATTTGCCCACTGTCTCAATTTGATTTATTTAACAGAGGCTTTACGACAGCGGTTTTATAAGCATCTGGGAAAATTCCAGTCTCAAGGGAGATGTTCATAATTGTAAGGACAAAACTGGATAAACTGTTAAAAACATTCTTTAAAAACTTTGTAGGAGCTGCGTCGAAATGACAGGTAGTGGATTTGCTCTCGGCCACAATTGTACAAATTTCTGAGGTAGAAATACTTATGAAACTGCTCATTTTTGCCTGTGCCTTACTAGGTCGGCAGCAGAGGACAGTAGAATCTAAAGGGATACCAGCTCTGATAGTCCAAACCTTATCAAAGATTATAACCGTAAGTCACCCAAATAGGACTGGAACTCACAATCTTGATTTAACCATTAGAATAAATACACTGCACTAATACTAATCTGTTTAGCCTAGTTTGATTTTGTTTATTGTCACGTGTCCTGAGGTACAGTGGAAAGCTTTTGTTGCATGCTAACCATTCAATGGAAAGACAATATATGACTATAATCGTGCCATCCACAGTGTACAGATAATGGAAATAACGTTTAGTTTAGATAATGTCCAATAAATTCCGATTAAAGATAGATTACAAATATCTATATTCACGTCCTTTCAAATGTTTGGCTCCCATCTCTCTGGCTACATTCATGTTTTACTGGGCCTTTAAACGGGAGAATATTTACATATGTATGTTTTAACTCAGGGCAGCAATAGGACTGATCCTCACATTGACTACAGAACCCAAAGTGGTAACTGCTAGTGATAACCTAAAGCTGTATCTAGCAATAGTTCAATTGCAATCGCACCATTCATGAACTTATTCCATTTTATAACTAAATTACTAATGCCATTTCATAATTGAGTTACTCTTTTTCATTCTACAAAAATAATATTACTTCACAAGTGCGTTTATTTTAAATACTGCTGCTAGTCATCTTAAATTGGAGGTCCAACTTACCACCACTGAATCTGAGTCAATTTTATAATTAAGTTACACTCTCATTTTTATAATTAAATTATTAACTGAATGTTATAATTCACAACACTGATCTCTATATTTAATTAAATTACATACCAAATTGAATTAACTTGCTCACTGAAATTCATAATTACAGACTATAAATAATTAATTTCTCTTCCACAATAATTAGTTAACCTACTATCAGCATTTAATAATAAATTTCATCACAAATTTTAAGATAGTCCATATATGCTCTGAACATATTGCATAATTCAACAAATTTTACATTACAGATAATGATAATATTTTAACTGAACCTATTAACATAGTTTCATCTACACATTACAAACCCATTCAATCTCAATGATCAGCATAACCATTGTGGATTAGTTACATTGCACCCTACAAGCTAATAGCCTTATCATTGCTCATTCTGATTAGGAGATTTTACAAGAATATGTATACGTGTATAACATTAGCCTAGGATTGGATTTAGGCTATGCGGATATGGGTTTAGGTTCTTGCACTACACGCATGGAGTCTTGAGAGTAGTCAACATAGCATTGGAGGAAATGGAGATGATTTTAACTTTAGGTAGCTGCCTAGTATTGTTTGATTCCATTAGTGTAGAGTAGACCATGAGCGGGTATGATTTGGATGGAGCAGTTGTATTTCCGTATGACAGGTAAGCTGAGAAGCCACTGGTTGGAGAGGGGAGTGGAAATGCCCAACTGCTCTTCTGCCTCAGAAATGTCAGCAAGCTGTAACTGAGGGTGTGGCATTGAGATATCTATCCAAGTTGAGTCAGGGCCAACAGCAGCCTGAAGTAATTTTGGAAGAGCAGCAGAAGAATTCTTGCTGGCTACACACAATGATGAAAACCAACAAAAAAACTGCAAAAATGCTGGACATTTAAAACAAAACCAGAAAGTGAAGCAGGTCAGTTCATATCAGAGAAACAAAGTGAACATAGCATCTTTTGAAATGTTGACTGTTTCCCAGCCAAAACCTGCGGAGTATTTCAAAATGTTTCCTCTTCTTTGTCAGCATTAATGGAGTAAAGAAAAGGGTAATGGCCTCGGATTTCAATCTGAGGCCATCACTGGTTCATTAGCACTTGATCCTGGCAGGCATTATTTAGATGGTAAGTTTCAAGTTCAAGTGAGTTTATTGTCATGTGTCCCTGTATAGGACAATGAAATTATTGCTTTGCTTCAGCACACAGAACATAGTAGGCATTTACTACAAAACAGATAAGTGTGTCCATATACCATAATATAAATATATACACACATGAATAAATAAACTGATAAAGTGCAAATAACAGAAAATGGGTTATTAATAATCAGAGTTTTGTCCGAGCCAGGTTTAATAGCCTGATGGCTGTGGGGAAGTAGCTATTCCTGAACCTGGTTGTTGCAGTCTTCAGGCTCCTGTACCTTCTACCTGAAGGTAGTAGGGAGATGAGTGTGTGGCCAGGATGGTGTGGGTCTTTGATGATGCTGCCAGCCTTTTTGAGGCTGAAATAATTCCAGGCATTATTGCTAGATTTGTCATTTCTACTTCAACATGCTGTCAATTAAGACTTGGACATTTGGAGCATAATATATAATTATTTTAATTAACCAAAATAAGACGTTGGCATGATAGTCACGAATCTTCAGGTGCACATAGGCTGGGGAGATAGGCCATTTCTCGTAGTTTTACCTGAAATTTTCACTTAGCTTTCTCTCTCTCTGTTAGAACAGCCCAACCTGCTGAGAATATCCCACAGTCCTGCTATAAGCAACACACAAAGGGTGACCCCTCTGACTTCTCAGTCAGATGCCCTAAATGTTAACTTTGTTTCTTAATTCATTGATATTGCCCAAGTCACTGAATGTTCCCAGCATTTTCTGTATTTATTTCAGATTTCCAACATTTGAGGTCTTTGTCATTCTCTTCATGACTGTATCTCTTGCATACTGGGAGCATAAAGGAAATGCAGAAAACTGTGTGAAGCCTCGATAAAAGTGAAAGATAGGACATGGATAGTTGCAATGATCTGTTGAAATAAAACAACCTGCCACAACAAACCAAATCACCAGTATTTAAGTTAGGACATCAGGCCATTGTTAACAATGATGTCAAACTAAAAAAATGCATTCAATGTTTATCTTTGTTTTCCCCTGCTGACCCTCACCCTAAATAAACCCCTTAGTAAGTTACGAAGAATTATATTATTATGACATTTCTTCCGAGTAAAAGGAATAGAAAACAAATCTCTTATTTGCAGCCTTCCAGTTAGAACATTTTGCACTTATAAAGCTATCCCAAGGGTTATTTATGTGCTGGAAAAGAAAGAAAAAAAATGCTTCTTTGTGTTTCAGCTTGCAACAACATATCTTCTGGGCATTCTTGGATATTTATACAAAAAAAATCTCAGTGAAAACAATCAAACACATTTTGAATTCACTTATGCTGACTGTACAGCAAGAAAACAAGCCTTTAACTGCAGGGAATCCTGTCTGATGTGTCATCTGCTGTTAGAGTGTTTTGCAGCAGTTGTAGAATGTGAAGCAGGAGAAATTGAGATATATTTTCTTTTCTTTATTTCTTGTCTACTTTAAATGACCCCCTTGCTACAATCTTTAAGAAGACAGGTACTGTATATCGCAGTATCAAACCTACCATTATAGAATCCCAAAATATTCAATGTTATAGCTTAGTCATTTTCTTTATCCTCCTTCATGAAACCTAATGTACATTTGGAACTTGGTAGGTGGGAATGGAACATTTATGTTTTTTTTCTTTCATTTAGCCAAATAGTTCTCATTCTTTCCCCCAATTTCAGATATCATTGGACAAAATTAACAGTGTATAGTTAGTTAGGTAAAGCTTGCATGCAAACTGCATCTCTCTCTAGATTTTGGTGGAAGTAAAAAAAATGATTCTACAATGTAAGTAAAGCTTATTTTTTGTTTATAAATGACATTGATGTGGGATTTGAATTCCCCAAAAGTTAATTTTTTGCTGCATGTGTCATATACTATATCTTCAATATGTTTTATGAAACATGTATAAATTAGGAGCAGATTTAGGCCGCTCAATGCCTCTCAGGCCAGTACCATGTATTGTTTCCAGATACTATATCATCACATCAAGCTTTAAATAACTGGTACCACCGTATTGTTCTCTTCAGTTCCTCTTCCAATGAATGCTAATATTTTATTAATTTTGCTGCATCCCTATTCTAGTCTTTTGCAATCTTGCACCATTTCGATAATGTATTTCTTTTTTCATTGTTTTTCCTAAAATGGATAATGTCATATTTTCCGACATTGTCTCCCATTCATCAGATCTTTGCCCACTCATGCAAGCTACATGTCTCTTTGTAGCCTTCTTTTTTCCTCTATACTGTAGATTTGAAATGTAATCATATTTTCTAATTGTAAACTGTAAGTTCTTCATGTAAAATAAGATGAATATTACTCCATCCTTACTCCAAAAACAGATGTCTCACATTTAAAATATCCTATTTAGCACTGCTGAGTAGAGAAATTCACCCACCATACTTCAAAGCAAAAAAATTAAATGAAAAAGAAAAATAGATTTGGATACAATAATAATAGAATAATCATGTTAACACCAAACAATGTTAACTACATAAAATTATTCACAGGAGGTGCAATGCTTTGCAATATACACTCATAAAATTTATGTTCCTCTTCAATGTTACTTCAAAACTGCATTTAAATTTATTGCATGTTAAGTTTCATTTACCAAACTGCCTTCTGTAGTTATTGGATATATATTTTGTTCTGTCATTCAGAAATCTATTAACTATTCATTCTTCAACATTTATTTTATAAAAATGATTAAAGTCTGTAAATGGTTATGAAAGTTGGCATTACAACTGGATAGAATAATTATCAATTTTACTATGAGAAGGCAGTTAATTTACCAGACTGATATCCAGAGGCCTGAACTAATCATTTAGAGTCATGAGTTTGAATCCTTCCTTGGCTGCTCTGGAGTTATAAATTCTGTTAATTAAATAAATCTAGAGTTAAGTGATTGTGGTTGAGAAAATCACGGATATAAGACGAGGCATGCTAATGAGTTATTGCATAGTGCATCAACAATTATTTTAATTATGGGGTTGCTGCAGCAAAATCTGGTAGCCTCTTTTGTTGTTTCCCTTTTGTGGAATGTATGGGAAAGTATCAGGAAAGTCAAGGTGCAGGCCAGGACTTTGGGCACAAGGGAAAGACTGCTCAGCAGCCAGAGATGGAGTTAGACATTGGAGCAGGACCAGCGATGGATGTGAATGATTGGGGAGGAAGGAGTGAGATTGGTGGGTAGGAGTGAGAAGTTAATACAGTATTATTGGGGTTGGGGTGATTTTGATGGAGTGCAGAAAGTGCCAGTGGAGCAGAAAACAGTGAAGGAGCCTATGTGAGTGAACCTCAACATGCCGAGACCTACTCAAAAGCATTACTAGTAAACTAAGATTGTTCTATGATTCCATACTGGTATGTTACATCACAACAATCGCATCTCTGACCAGGTAGGGACTGAGAAAATACAGTTTCCCCCCCCCCCCCCCCCCACATAAAAAGACTAGACCTCCAAAATAAAACGTTTTTTAAACACTAAAAAGGATGAAAAGACGGACTGCAGGCAGAGCAGCCATACACAATGGCGCCCCACTCCTACACATCCGCCATTTGGAAGGAGAGAGGGAGGGAGAGGGGGAGGGAGAGGGGGAGGGAGGAGGAGGAGGAAGAAGAAGAAGAGGAAGAGGAGGAGGAGGAAGAAGAGGAGGAAGAGGAGGAGGAAGAAGAAGAAGAGGAAGAGGAGGAAGAAGAGGAAGAGGAAGAAGAGGAAGAAGTGGAAGAGCCCCTCGTCCATGTTAACCAAGATGCCCGATCCAAGCTAGTCTTATATGCCCGTATTTCACCCTTTAAACATTTCCTATCCATGTACCTGTCAAGTAAAAATTCTTGCTTCTCCATGCCATGGCCCGATGAGCAATGTATTAATAACCTCTTTACAATTTTAGTTTAGAGTAACATAAATTGTTAATATCCCTGAGACAGGGATAACCCTGGCAAATAAAAGCTCTTTCTGTCGTCAAATTCTGTTAGATTCCTAAGACTTCCCAAAAGTCCAGGGTGTCACATATATCACGAGAGGTACATTTATATGTACTCCAGAGGTTTCTACTCCAGCAAATTGCAGATTAATTGTGACCTACAAAATAGGATATGGCAGATAAATGCCAATTACTAGGCAGTTGACACAGGACCTTTACTTTAAGGAATTAAGAATGCAAAGTTTATTTAATTAATAAACAGAGACCTTAAAATACTCTGATTCAACTGTGGTAAAATATGCAAAAAAATTAAAACAGGACACCCGGTTTCCTTATTAAATAATTATAAACATTTTGAAGCAGTGCTAAAATCCTGGACAAGTCAGAGAGAATATTAAAATCAAGTCGAGAGTCTTCAGGATATTTATGTTTGCTCCATGTCACAAAGGAGAGGTATGAACAGGGTACTGTTCAGTTGGATGATCAACCATGATCATATTGAATGGCGGTGCAGGCTCGAAGGGCCGAATGGCCTACTCCTGCACCTATTTTCTATGTTTCGCCTCACATCCAACCAATATTTTGAATGATGCTTCTTTTTTATGTTTTTTCCCCTCTCATTTCTGCCATCATTTATCTCCCTCTATTTGCATCTTTCCCAGACTGATCAGGTGCGATAAACAACCCATCATCACCCTCTCTCAGACAGCACCATAAACCAATGTCATTCCATCTCTCCTGATATCCACCTTATCAGATATTTCCTTTGTTCTTTCCTCTGTTCTCCTTTTCTGCAACTTTAAACACATACTGTTTCTAATTTTTCTTAGTTTTAATGAAAGGTCATTAACTTCAACCCTTATCTTCTTCTTCAGAAAGGATGGTGGGTGTATGGAAGAAGCTGCCAGAGGAGGTAGTTGAGGCAGGGACTATCACAACTTTACAATACGATACCATATATCTTTATTTACCCCAGGAGGAAAATTGATCTGCAAAAGTCATAAAACACAAAATACATGAAATTAACATGACGAGTGGAAAGGATTGGGGATGTGCAAAGTTTGGGAGTGTGGGGGGGGGGGGGGGGGGGGAGGGGGGGAGGAAGGGAGAGAGTACCATTCCATGCTGCCCCTATGTTGCTCACTACCATGCCCGAGACACTGTTCTGTAGCCTAACATACTGTGGTCATCCAGTTGTCAAAGTTCGTTTCTTAAAATGCAGATAGCAACAAAAACTGTTAAAGGTAAACCATGGCAATCTTTAAATGATTCGTCTGACGGGCGGCAAGATCTACCATGAGCACAAACTCCTACCAAGTCTGAATATGGCATGACTGAAAGATTCTGCTGCTTTTCAGAATATAGGAAAGCTGAGTCCAAATCAAGCTCATCCAATAACAACTTATTACTTATCTCTGGAGCGTCAGCAATTTTTTTCAATCTTGGCTTCTTTATGACCTTGAAATGAAGCACATGTTATTATGCAGGCTGCCATCTTAATGACTTAATTGAAAAGACAACATGTCCTCCATATTATGTTCCATATAATTTACAAAGTCATTCAGACTTGGCACCGAGCCATTCTTTTGAAGAAGAACGACTCCATTTTAGATTTGGCTATTAGATAGAAACATAGAAAATAGGTGCAGGAAGAGGCCATTCGGCCCTTCGAGCCAGCACCGCCATTCATTGTGATCATGGCTGATCTGACTATTAGCTCATTCACAGTCAGGTAGTTGGTGATCCAGGACACCAATGGAGCATCCACCCGCATCTTCGTCAGATATGATTGGAGGATGGGCACCAATCTTTGCCCAAATCCACTCCAACTCCATTGCAACACAAAGTTTGACAATATGGAATGCAGGATTAATCTTAATACCTAAAATAATGTGATTTTATTGAGTATATATTGCAAGGTCTGTCCCTCCCTTGCAGGACAATTGTTACATCAGTCTGAAGAAGGATCCCAACCTGAAACATTGTCAGTTAATTTCCCTCCACCGATGCTGCCTGACCCACTGAGTCCCTTCAGCAGTTTGTTTTTTGGTCAAGATTCCATCATCTGCAGTCTTTAGAACTTCCTTGTTACATTTGCTACCCTGTTTCATCACCAGCAATAAAAGTCTGCTGGCAGGCAGCACAATGCCCACCTGATTAGTGGACTGAATGAAACAGCCATTATTGAAGGGTCTGTTCCCTTCAAATTTCCCGACAGCCAAATAGTATTGGGTAGGCTAATGGGACTGAAGGATGATAAATCCCCTGGACATGATGGTCTGCATCCCAGGGTCCTCAGGGAGGTGGCTCTAGAAATAGTGGACGCATTGGTGGTCATTGTCCAATGTTCAATAGATTCAGGATCAGTTCCTGTGGATTGGAGGATAGCTAATGTTATCCCACTTTTCAAGAAAGGAGCGAGAGAGAAAACGGGGAATTACAGACCAGTTAGCCTGACTTCGGTGGTGGGAAAGATGCTGGAGTCAATTATTAAAGAGGTAATAATGGGGCATTTGGATAGCAGTAAAAGGATTAGTCCAAGTCAACATGGATTTATGAAAGGAAAATCATGCTTGACTAATCTTCTGGAATTTTTTGAGGATGTGACAAGTAAAATGGATGAAGGGGTGCCAGTGGATGTAGTGTATCTAGACTTTCAGAAAGCCTTTGATAAGGTCCCGCACGGGAGACTGGTGACTAAAATTAGAGCACATGGTATTGGGGGTAGGGTGTTGACATGGATAGAAAATTGGTTGGCAGACCGGAAGCAAAGAGTAGGTGTGAACGGGTCCTTTTCAGAATGGCAGGCAGTGGCGAGTGGAGTGCCGCAAGGCTCGGTGTTGGGGCCGCAACTGTTTACCATATATATTAGTGATTTGGAAGAGAATTAGGAGCAACACTAGCAAGTTTGCGGATGACACAAAGCTGGGTGGCAGTGTGAACTGTGAAGAGGATGTTAGGAGGTTGCAGGGTGACCTGGACAGGTTGAGTGAGTGGGCAGATGCGTGGCAGATGCAGTATAATATAGATAAATGTGAGGTTATCCACTTTGGCGGCAAAAACAAAGGGGCAGATTATTATCTCAATGGGGTTAGGTTAGGTAAGGGGGAGGTACAGCGAGACCTGGGCGTCCTTGTACACCGGTCACTGAACGTTGGCGTGCAGGTATAGCAGACAGTGAAGAAAGCTAATGGAATGTTGGCCTTCATAACAAGAGGATTTCAGTATATGGATTCATAAATCCAGACTTTAGATCTTACCTTTCAGTTCCAGTTGATTCACAATGTTTCAATGGTTTCATGATTTGGCTGTCCTCTTTGTTTTGCAGCACCTCAGCAGCGACTTTGGTTTCAAGGCTTTGTTCCACTTCTATCCACTTAGCTGCACATTCTTCAGATTTCTTAATGCTTTTCTCACTAAATTCAATTACCCTGCTGCAAGTTTCCACGACATGTATTCCACAGAACAACAAAGAATCTTCATCGGAATCTCCAGTAAAACAGGCATCAGTAGAAGCACTCTCAGCCATGATGTGGGCTCCCTGCCTAGCTAGCCTGAAACAAAGCGCGTGATTGGCCAACTGGCATCCGACTCAATGTTAAACGTGCTTTGATTGGACTAAAAATGTGCACGCTTTGTTCTTGATGAGTTTCAGGGATGATTTATATAATATTTTTACACAATATGTGAAGATTTCATGTAATTCTGTGAGTTGGGTCACGAAACTGCACAAAAAAGCTCCTCGGCCCACAGCCTAGAACCAACACTACTTTTCAATAAGGCAACACCACTTTTCAATAAGGCAACACCACTTTTCAATAAGGCAACACCAACACTGCTTTTCAATAAGGCAAAACCAACACCACTTTTGCATTTCCAAACCAACACCACTTTTGCATTTTCAAACCAACCCCACTTTTCAATAAGGCAAAACCAACACCACTTTTCAATAAGGCAAAACCAACACCATTTTTGCATTTTCAACCCAACACCACTTTTGAATTTTCAAACCAACGCCACTTTTGCATTTTCAAACCAACACCACATTTTCATTTTCAAACCAACACCACTTTTCCATTTTCAAACCAACACCACTTATGCATTTTCAGACCAACACCACTTTTGCATTTTCAAACCAAAACCACTTTCCCATTTTCAAACCAAAACTACTTTTGCATTTTCAAACCAAAACCACTTTTGCATTTTCAAACTAAAACCACTTTTGCATTTTCAAGCTAAAACAAAATGCATTTTCAAACCACATTTTACGGACACTCACAGGTCAGAAAAACCACACTCCGTTGAGTAGACATGTGTTCAGTGTTATTCACAGTTCAGATTGTGAGTCATGACCTCTCGCTCCCCCATTTGCAGAGACTGAGGCACACCCACACTTCCGGGTTTTATAGTCCCTCCCCCTCCCACCGGAAGGGGCGTAGCTTTCATGGCGTGATTGACAGGAGAGAGAATCTCAACATTTTAAAAACATTAATAAGTCTTTTATTTTTCATCGATGGGAAAAATCCTCTTGTCCTGCGCAGCGGAGGGGGACTCTGAGTAAGATGGCCCAAAATCACAGCCGTATGTGGTAGCGTTTTTTCTAAAATCAATATGCAGTGCAAACAGGAAGTGGTCAAGATTTGAGTTTTAATTATATCGATGATTAGGGCCCCTGAGAGGAATTTTATCAGTGGGTACAAAGTTTCTTTCGGGCTCCCTTCCCTTCTCCATTAGTCATCCACTATGGTTTTATGCCACGAGCTGTAGCCAAAAAGGGTATGGAAGATGAGAGAGGGGTGGAATGGAACGCTCTGTTGATTTTCTACATTTGAGGCCTTATACTCCTATACTCTCTCCATGATAAATATAAATAAAATAAAAGGATCAGAGAAAAGAAAGCACATTTGTTTTGAACTTTGTTTATGCTACAATACAGATAAGGAGAAAGACAATAGACAATGGGTGCAGGAGTAGGTCATTCGGCCCTTCGAGCCAGCACCGCCATTCAATGTGATCATGGCTGATCATCCTCAATCAGTACCCCGTTCCTGCCTTCTCCCCATATTCCCTGACTCCACTATCATTAAGAGCCCTAACCATAGGGGGCGCCGTCCTGTTGGGTATGGCTGCCCTGCCTGCAGCTGTCCGTCTTTTCACTTGTTTTTATTTTTAGTATGTTAAAATAGTGTTGTTTTTTATGTGGGGGGTGGGAACTGCTTCCCCCTCTTTTAATCAGGTTACCCCGACCACACACCCGTTAGTTAAAATTCCCTGCTTTATTATGGATCATAATTTCTATGAATTACAGTATATACAACTATATAGGCTCACACAAAATGTGAATGCCAGTCTTCACAAAATATATGCAAACATTTTCTTAGATTTCAGGAAATTCCTGGCCGCCCCTCCGTTGGCTGCCGGGCCCCCATTTGGACACCGGGCCCGGGTATGATGTATTCCCTGCACCCCCCTCTTGTAGGCCCTGGCTATGATCATGAATAGTGATGAAAAAATCTGCAGGTGATTGTGCCTCCATTCTTCTTTATCTTTCATGGTGGTAGAGGGGGCACTTTGGATAGAAAATAGGTGTAGGAGTGGGTACTTCGAGCCAGCACCACCATTCAATATGATCATGGCTGATCATCCAAAATCAGTACCCCGTTCCTGCTTTCTCCCCATATCCCTTGATTCCATTAGCCCTAAGACCTATATCTAACTCTCTATTGAAAGCATGCATTGAATTGCCATCCACTGCCCTTTGTGGCAGAAAATTCTACAGATTCACAACTCAGCTCAGTCCTAAATGGCCTACCCCTTATTCTTAAACTGTGCCCCCTGGTTCTGGACTCCTCCAACATTGGAAACATCTTTCCTGCGTCTAGCCTGTCTAATTTCTTAAGGATTGTATATGTTTCTATAAGATGTCCTCTCAACCTTCTAAATTTCAGTGAATATAAGCCCAGTTGACCCATTCTTTCATCATGTCAGTCCCGCCATCCTGGGAATTAACCTGGTGAACCTACGCTGCACTTCCTCAATATCAAGAATGTTGCTGCAACTAAAGCATGTGCACTGCACATTGTAGATGATGCACACTATCGTCACAATGCATCAATGGTGGAACGAATGAATGTTTAGGACGGTGGTGGACACGTTATCCAATAATACACAGGCGTTTCCATGATCTTGTTTGGCTTCCTTAGTGTTGGAGCTGTATCAACTCAACAAATTACATTTATTCTATCAGACTCATGACATTTGAGTTGTATGTCAAGCGGCACTTTGATTCTCTATCCTACTCTCACTCCATGGCATCCTGCACTGTTACAATAAGGCCCAGCACAGGGTTGAGGTTCAACATATCTAGACATGATTCAGCCATGGCATTTTAGGCCATGTCTCCGCCAGGCTCTGTTGTAGCCTTTCAGACACAATAATGAATTATCCAACTTCAGGTAACTCACTTTTTCTCTTTGTATCAGAGTTGGTCCTTTCCATGTCTTTTTTGAAGTAACTTCCACCTTCTCAAAAAAATGAGTTAAGATTGCCAAGGTATGAAGGTTACATGATGTATTTCATCTGTTCAATTTCCTCTTTTATGCAGTTTGAAAAAGCAGTTCATGTACTCAGTGCCACAGCCTAATTGATATTAAAGCCTGAAGATGTGGAGGAAATTGTAGACACTCTCCATAATCATTCAAGAAATATTAGCAATCTCCATAAAGAATATATTAGCAATTTCTTCAAAGAGTTATGTAGCTATGGATAATTTACCATTTTCATTGACTTCCTTAAAAACTATCATTGGATGTCACCATGATAAATATGAAGGACATGCATCTTGTTTTAGTCTGAGAAAATACATATTTTAAGAAGCTATTTTTAGCCTGCATCTATATTTTAACAAACATTGCAAGTATGTATTTGGCTTTCCCATAGATGGTATCTAACATGATACCCAATTACATAGATTTTATTACTGATAAAGATATGTCTGGAAGCTTGCCGTTTTCTGAATGTTTGATCGAGATCTTTGATTGAGAAAATTAAACTTCCAGAGCATAATGTTGTTATGAAAATTAAACTTCCAGAGATGTGTTCAGACCAGTTGTTTAGTATATTACAGGTTTATATTTAATTCCCAGTCTCTTATTTAATCTCATGAAAAAGCTGGATCATGGTATTCCCATATTTTATTTATATTGTTTTTGATGGATATATGTTTGTTTTTTATTTGGTTAAAACTTGAATATAATACAATTTATTAAAAAAATAAGGATAGATCTTGTGAAAGAAAAATAAGTTTTGGTGGTCAAAATTAGTAACTACCCTGCTTACCTTTACACTTTCCTGAGCACATTATCAGGCATCAAATATTTTATTTGGTTAGCAGTGAAGACTTTCCCAAGGAAAAATGAGTCACTGAGGATTCTGACATTCACGTCTTTCCACATCATTGGAGATCACAATCTCAAGGATGATCCTTACCTTCATGAGATTAAACCAATACAAAGCATAATATCCATGCAATTAATTTAATAATAAGCAAATAACTCTACAGACTCACAGACTTAGTTCATCTGTATTATTTTCATGTGGTGAATGGTAGGGGCCTAGAATTCATTGACTGAAAACAGTGAGAGGAGGAAATGGTCAATGCATTAAAAAAGTTCCTGAATGATTCTTCATGCACTATATCCAACAGGTTGCACAACAAGAGCTGAGAAACAGGACTGGGATGGCAGGCATAAACATGGTAGGCTGTTAATTCCTACGATTCCAAAGGACAATTAAATATGTTTCTAAGCTTTTTGAGTCCATGCGTGTAAACTGTCCAAGAAGAGAGGAATTGAAAACTTAGCTCCACACTACCTCCTCAGCACAGCAGATAATATACCAGGATTCCTTAAAAATTGGCTCAGTCCAGACATCTGAGGTACCATAAGAAGAAACTGTACTTTATGCAGTTAATGTTGAAAGAATCTGGTTTTCTCTCCACATCATTTGCAGCTTAATGCAACGTCCACAACAGAGATGTGCTTTTATCACATCATGTACCTGTAATATAGACATAATACAAAATATATGCAGATCTCCTTTCAGTCTTCCCTTTTACCGAGCCTGGTGAATCTTCCCTGATAGCCGTATCCTTACTAAACTGATGTGGCTCAAAAGCTATAAATGTCAAAGTACTTAGCTGGAGCAGAGACTTGCAGCAAAGAGTGGAACCATAGCTTACACTGTAAATTGAATGGATCATGAAATGTTGGCATGTACAGAATTTATGGATGTGATGTTTTGGAATTAGGAATTCATTGACAAGGGGAAGAAAGTGCTTATTTTGCCTTGTAGTGGTTTGTGTAAGGTTTGTAACAGAATGTACTTTCAATTTGTTCAATATTTAATAGCTTTGCATGATATACAATAAAAATCTTAAAACATGAAAAGTTAATTGCCAATGACTAAATATCCTCGAGGATGAGAGGATGCTCAGAAATAATGGACAAATACTTAAAATACTGGTAAAAATTGTGAGATTTCCCAGGGCTATCCATTCAGCTGGATCAACTGAGTGTCAGACCCTGTGATGTTACAATACATTGGGCTTGCGATATTAAATTGCTTTGTGGGGTTCTTTGTTTTTGGATGAAAATGTAATAACTTTTATTGTACTTTAAATAAAAATAAGCTTATATAACTTTATTTAGACCATCATTAAATAACTAAGTTTGGAGATGTCAGGGTGATGTGTCAGTACGAAGAGTGTGGGAATTCATGGACAATGATGGCTCAACCCTAGATCCCCAGAGATCCAAGAAATATTTTCACATGGTACACAAAAATGCTGGAGAAACTCAGCGGGTGCAGCAGCATCTATGGAGCGAAGGAAGTAGGCAACGTTTCCGGCCGAAACCCTTCTTCAGACTGATGGGGGGTGGCGGGGAGAAGAAAGAAAAAAAGAGGAGGAGCCCGAGGGCTGAGGGATGGGAGGAGACAGCCCAAGGGCTGAGGAAGGGGAGGAGACAGCAAGGGCTAACAAAATTGGGAGAATTCAATGTTCATGCCCGCACGATAACTTCTTTGACATGAATAGAACAAAACCCATGTTCACCTTAGCAAGATTCTGAATCTTTCATCAACTGTCTTTCAGCAGTAAACAGACTAAAAGATGACTCAGTTACAAAACTCAGCTGTTGTATGTTATCCTGTTTTAACATGTTGATTCTTGACAGGTCAGCTTATGTGTAGAGGTAGTTTAGAACAATCTAGTTGATTTATTTCTCCTTTATCCTCAGGAAGTTGGTTGGTCACCATAATGCTCATGCTGTTTAAGAAGGAACTGCAGTTGCTGGAAAATCGAAGGTAGACAAAAATGCTGGAGAAACTCAGCGGGTGAGGCAGCATCTATGGAGTGAAGGAAATAGGCAACGTTTCGGGTCGAAACCCTTCTTCAGATGCTCATGCTGTTGGGTGGTTGCAGTGGAAGTACTGGCTATGTGTGCTATCATATGCTGATGTGCTGATGAAGCTTGCATTTTTTTTCTGCAGCAGCATTATAATGTTGAAGATGTCTGGCATCTTTGTTGCTTTCTTTCTCCTTGGCAGACCACATCACTCTTGGTTTTTTTCTAGTGAGGATGCACTAACTTTTGATATTAATTGGCTTAAAGATGCCAATGTCTTTCAAAAGGAGTCTTTTGTTTTACACCATTTCCACACCAGACGCGCATTCTCAGCACTAATCTAAAATATTAAGATTCCAGTTATGGTTAGGTGTGCCTTCTTTTCAAACTTGAAAGCATATGGATGTTATTGCTTTGTCCACTGACTATTTTTCAACTTCTCAATGTGGCCCCTTCTGGAATATGCAGTCCAGGGTTACTGTACGGTTCAAATTGATTTGTTCAGTGAGTGGACACTGTTCTAATTAATGTTTAATTCTTTATTTGCAGGTGGAAGAAACTGATTTATGATTTTCTTAATTGATTAGCAACATTGTAATCTGTAAGCCTACGTAGTGCATCCTTCATTGTATGCTCAATCTGGTCAATTTCACTGCTTGTGCTGTTCTCATTGTATGGATAAAGCTAGGTGCCCTTAAATGAATTAGTTGTAATTCGTGTGAAAAGTATAGAGCCAAAGTATCAATACACTTCCATGGGGTAGACCATATTGCTCTGGTAAATCTTCTCTGCCTCTACACCCTTTTTATAATATGGTGACCGGACCATACACGTTACTCGAAATGTGATTTAACCAATGTACAATAAAAATTTTGCATTGTTCCTTCCAGAAATAAATCTTTTTTTTATTTCCAAAAATTAACTTTATAAAAATAAAAACAAGAACAGTGCAAAAACTCTTCTGACATTCTCAGCGTCTGTATATTAATTAGTGTCATACTTAGCAGTGTTTACAACAGTCCATAAACCAGGCACCCTGGCTAATCTTGTGGCCCCTAGGGTGATATTCCTTCCAATATTTGATGGCTATCCCACTGGACTCCCGCAGTGGAAAGACCCTAGATGGCGGACCTCCCCAAAGAGCTTTGGGATTGCTTGCAGTGTTTCAGCACATCTCTTAGCATGTACTCCTACAGTTTAGAATGGACAAGTTGGCAACATTTCCTGATGGACATCTCACTCTGCTGGGAGGCCACCAAGTTTCGGGCAGACCAAAGAGCATCTTTCACTGAGCTCAAATGCCCAATTTGCAATTTAATAATTTGACTAATTTGTGTGCCACTTTCAATCTTTGAACTCTGAGATCCTCTACTCCACCTAGACATATCCATTTCAAGTAATAAATTACCTTTCTGTTCTTCCTACTTCAACGCTTATGTGCTGAACTGCCAATTATTCCATCTATTGGTAGTTGTTTATGCCTGCTGTCTTCTTCTTCTTCTTGCATATGGCGTGCACAGCCTAAAGTTGTAGGACAACTTGTTCTATTTGATCTTATTTGATTGTGCACACCAGGTTGATTGCATTTGTCGAAACAGGGCAGACCACGTGAAGGTTGCAATCCCCCACCCCAATGCCTGCTGTGAGTTGTTGGAATCATCATATTTGACCATCCCTTGAAATTTGGCTTTATATGTAAATTTAGATTTAGTTTTTGATTCCAGTGCCTAAATCAGATCACAACCCACTTTCTTCAACTGTGAATAGACATGTTTCACTAATGTTCTATATTCTGATCAGCTATAAATCTATTCTCCTGACTCTGCTTTTTCTGACATTAGTCACTTGTCCTTAAGGGGTACCATATAGAAGACCTTTTGAAAACCTAAATAAATTACATCTAATGTGTAATCGCTGTCCATATTCTCTGCTTCCAACTCAAAAAACTCAATAACAGTGGCAAACAGTATTTTCCACTATGATATCCAGGCTTTCCTGATTTATTTTTCATTTCTAAATATTCTTTATTGTCTCCATTAATATGGTTTCCTTTATGTTCCTGGCACCCATGTTAAGCTGACCAGGGTATAATTCCCTGAACTTCTTGTACTGCCTTTTTAAATATAGGTAATTTGTTAACTAACTGCCAGCCCATAGATACTACAGGTTTTTAATGAATTATTAAGTACGTGTAGTAATGCCTCTGATATCTCTTCACTAGAGTATTTTAAAATGTGCAAAGGAATCCATTGGATTAGTTTTATTCCCTTTGATATTTATATTGATCAACTACTTAATCTATATTGTGTACAGGCCACCTAACAGTAGTAGTGAAGTTGGAGATGGTATCAAACAGGAAATTAGAAATGCATGCGACAAAGGCAAAACAGTTATAATGGGTGACTTCAATCTACATATAGATTGGGTGAATCAAATTGGCAGGGGTGCTGAGGAAGAGTATTTCTTGGAATGTATGCGGGATAGTTATCTAAATCAACATGTAGAGGAACCAACGAGAGAGCAGGCTATTTTAGACTGGGTATTGAGGAAGGGTTAGTTAGCAGTCTTGTTGTACGTGCCCCCTTGGGCAAGAGTGACCATAATATGGTTGAGTTCTTCATTAGGATGGAGAGTGACATTGTTAATTCAGAAACAATGGCTCTGAACTTAAAGAAAGGTAACTTTGAGGGTATGAGACGTGAATTGGCCAAGATTGACTGGCAATTAATTCTAAAAGGGTTGACGGTGGATATGCAATGGAAGACATTTAAAGACTGCATGGATGAACTACAAAAATTGTTCATCCCTGTTTGGCAAAAGAATAAATCAGGGAAGGTAGTGCATCCGTGGATAACAAGGGAAATCAGGGATAGTATCAAAGCGAAGGATGATGCGTACAAATTAGCCAGAAAAAGCAGCATACCGAAGGACTGGGAGAAATTCAGAGACCAGCAGAGGAGGACAAAGGGCTTAATTAGGAAAGGAAAAATAGATTATGAAAGAAAACTGGCAGGGAACATAAAAACTGACTGCAAAAGTTTTTATAGATATGTGAAAAGAAAGAGATTAGTTAAAACAAATGTAGGTCCCTTGCAGTCAGAAACAGGTAGTTGATCATGGGGAACAAGGATATGGCAGACCAATTAAATAACTACTTTGGTTCCGTCTTCACTAAGGAAGACATAAATAATCTGCCGGAAATAGCAGGGGACCGCGGGTCAAAGGAGTTGGAGGAATTGAGTGAAATCCAGGTTAGCCGGGAAGTGGTGTTGGGTAAATTGAATGGATTAAAGGCCGATAAATTCCCAGGGCCAGATAGGCTGCATCCCAGAGTACTTAAGGAAGTAGCTCCAGAAATAGTGGATGCATTAGTAATAATCTTTCAAAACTCTTTAGATTCTGGAGTAGTTCCTGAGGATTGGCGGGTAGCAAACGTAACCCCACTTTTTAAGAAGGGAGGGAGAGAGAAAACGGGGAATTACAGACCAGTTAGTCTAACATCGGTAGTGGGGAAACTGCTAGAGTCAGTTATTAAAGATGGGATAACAGCACATTTGGAAAGTGGTGAAATCATTGGACAAAGTCAGCATGGATTTACAAAAGGTAAATCATGTCTGACGAATCTTATAGAATTTTTCGAGGATGTAACTAGTAGAGTGGATAGGGGAGAACCAGTGGATGTGGTGTATCTGGACTTCCAGAAGGCTTTCGACAAGGTCCCACATAAGAGATTAGTATACAAACTTAAAGCACATGGCATTGGGGGTTCAGTATTGATGTGGATAGAGAACTGGCTGGCAAACAGGAAGCAAAGAGTAGGAGTAAACGGGTCCTTTTCACAATGGCAGGCAGTGACTAGTGGGGTACCGCAAGGCTCAGTGCTGGGACCCCAGCTATTTACAATATATATTAATGATCTGGATGAGGGAATTGAAGGCAATATCTCCAAGTTTGCGGATGACACTAAGCTGGGGGGCAGTGTTAGCTGTGAGGAGGATGCTAGGAGACTGCAAGGTGACTTGGATAGGTTGGGTGAGTGGGCAAATGTTTGGCAGATGCAGTATAATGTGGATAAATGTGAGGTTATCCATTTTGGTGGCAAAAACAGGAAAGCAGACTATTATCTAAATGGTGGCCGACTAGGAAAAGGGGAGATGCAGCGAGACCTGGGTGTCATGGTACACCAGTCATTGAAAGTGGGCATGCAGGTGCAGCAGGCAGTGAAGAAAGCGAATGGTATGTTAGCTTTCATAGCAAAAGGATTTGAGTATAGGAGCAGGGAGGTTCTACTGCAGTTGTACAGGGTCTTGGTGAGACCACACCTGGAGTATTGCGTACAGTTTTGGTCTCCAAATCTGAGGAAGGACATTATTGCCATAGAGGGAGTGCAGAGAAGGTTCACCAGACTGATTCCTGGGATGTCAGGACTGTCTTATGAAGAAAGACTGGATAGACTTGGTTTATACTCTCTAGAATTTAGGAGATTGAGAGGGGATCTTATAGAAACTTACAAAATTCTTAAGGGGTTGGACAGGCTAGATGCAGGAAGATTGCTCCCGATGTTGGGGAAGTCCAGGACAAGGGGTCACAGCTTAAGGATAAGGGGGAAATCCTTTAAAACCGAGATGAGAAGAACTTTTTTCACACAGAGAGTGGTGAATCTCTGGAACTCTCTGCCACAGAGGGTAGTCGAGGCCAGTTCATTGGCTATATTTAAGAGGGAGTTAGATGTGGCCCTTGTGGCTAAGGGGATCAGAGGGTATGGAGAGAAGGCAGGTACAGGATACTGAGTTGGATGATCAGCCATGATCATATTGAATGGCGGTGCAGGCTCGAAGGGCCGAATGGCCTACTCCTGCACCTAATTTCTATGTTTCTATATCCTTCTTCAATTTTAAATGCATTCATCATCTCACCTTCCTCGTCATCATTGTTCCTCATATCATCACCCAAAGTAATGTCAACTAATTCCTTGTTAAATGGTAAAATGGAATGATTTAATATTTCTTCCACCTTCCTATAATTACCTGTGGTGGTTTCCTATCTATTCCTTAATGGCCCTATAGGCCTTACTTATTCATTGTTGTGTCTGTAACTTAAGAGTTATTGCAGCAGTAATTGCCCAAATTCTAGCAAAATATACTGTAATAAATTGTAGACTTTGCAGAACAAGAAATCAATTTTAGAATAAAAGGTATTGTTCCCATGTATACTGATATATTTCAACAATCACCCATATATGCAATTCCCCCATATACAATTGTTGTACATTAGCAAAATGACCATGGTCTGTTTCAGTGTCTATTAAGGCATTGTTCCTCATATTGACTGAATGCTGAATTCAGTAGCTTTTATATCAGTATTTCACTCCATGTGGATCAAGCATCTTTGCTAAAGCTATTCAGCTTATTGAGAGACCTTTTGCTTGGGTTTTAGCAGTTACTGATGTAATGATAAGAGAGATCACGTTTGCTGTGATCAATATCCAAAGTGATGTTTCCATTCCATGTCACACTTACCTGGGTACGTCACAGGAGATCTTTCTTCAATGCTGAAGTGGTGACAGGGCTATACAACCTGCTGCAGGCTTATTTATACACTTCAAGGATTTGGATTGCTCCTACTGTGGCTCTAAATCTGATCTGAATCAGAAACCCATTCTGACATTAAACTTTTATGCAAAAGATCCTAGACAATTCTCCGGTTCCATCTGACAGTGAAGCCAATCTGCAGTTCATTTCACTATAAATCAAATGACCGATACTGTGTTTGCCTGATGTGTTTACCTCTTTAATCACATTTCTAGCAGAAAACCAAATGGGAAAAAACACAGAACCATTGCTGCGTAGTAGTCTTTTTAAAAATGCAGTACTTTTAGATGTTATACTTAAGGTTATTAGAAGTCCACATCAATCAATATGAAGATACATTAAAAAAAGCATACTGTTGATTGTGTAGGTGGTTTTAGACCACAAATAGATGATCTCACATATTATTGCCATTATCCTGGGAGCAATTATCATGCTCAATCTTCAGCTTCAGTATTTGATATTTGACTGAATGGATGGATGGATGGAACAGAACTAGCCGTTACATTATTCTGGTTAGGATGATCGTGCCTTTTAGAAATATCCTCATATTAGACTAAGGTGGATATAATGGGGCTCATACCATCATCAGAGTTAGTATGGAATGTACCACTGGAATACTGAAGGAAAGATCCCTTTGTATGGAGCATTCGAGGAGTGCTGGTGATAACAATTTTAAATTGTCATCAGCAGCTGCTACCTGTACAATTCTGCCAGACAAGACACTGAGAAAATAGAATGGTGCAGCATTTCAACGACACTTTTTGATTAACAAAAATCAATCTACCTCAGTTTTGAAAGTTAAAATTCTGTTTTTGAAGAAGAGAATTTCAAATTTATTTTGTTTGGTTTGTGAGAAAGTGGGTACTCTAAATGCCTGAATGCCTCAATTCTAATTTTAAAGTTAAATCCCCATTCTTTTTGATTGATCAAACAGAGGAAAGAGTTTCTTCATTACTAGCCCATAAAATGTTTTTTTAGAAACCTTATTTAAGTCAGCTCCCAATCTTGGATACTTAACTATATAAAAAAAGTTGTTGAACCACTGTCACAATTTAGCACAAATTATTCTGATAGATCTAACTGGCCCAGTAATTTGATAGGAGCAAACAGATTAGACAATGATTCTAACCGTTGACTTGCCATCTGCAGTACTAACAATCTGTGAGAACAGACTGAAAAAGATATCTGTTACACAGAAAGTCCAATGTCACTGCTCTTTGGATACCTCCAAGTCTGTTAAATCTAACAACAAAATATTTATTTAACTGAGTCTTTTGTTAACAAAGTCTTTTGTAAATTATTCAATTTTTGGGATGTGAATGTTGCTGGCAAGACAAACATTTATTGCTGCTGGAGGTTTGCCCTCTTGGTCAGCTATAATCCTTCTGTGGAAGATATTGATTTTAGGGATTTAGACCCACCTCCTCCTGGATTGATTATCAGAGTCGAATGGGAGATATGCTGGACCATGGAGCGGTAGATTGTGCTGGAATGCATTTCTTTGTTTCTGATGGTTCACAATATCTCCATGTTATGCAGTCTTTGATATGTTCTGAGTCTAATCTATTTAGTGTGATGATAATGCCAGAATACATTATAGAGGGTAGCTTTTGTGTTTAAATGAAATTTGTCCCCATGAGAACTCTGTGATGTTCGTTCCTCTCGACATTTTGATGGATTGATGAATCTGCAAACGGTGGATAGTAATCGACAAGGTCAAATCAGTTTTCCTCCTTGCCTTTGTTCATTCACCACCTGCTGCAGTCAGCCTTTGACAGTTGTGTTCTTTTCTTGGTCATGGCAAATGAAGTTCATTCTGTAGTACTGCCACTTGCAGCGATTTGTTATATTCAGTAATGAATAGCAATGTTTCATCAGCTGCAGGAAAATGGTAGGTTGTAATCAGAATGTCCATGTTTAACCTTATGCCTTGAGTCTTCATGGACCTTGGAGTCAATGCTGAGAGCTCCCAGTGCTATTCCTAGATATAATGTACATATTTGGTGCTTTGTACTACTATGGAGAGGATGTACTCAGGAAACTTCACAAATGACTCTCGCACATTGTCTGGAAGGTGTGGTTGTTTGAGTATATCGAGTAGTGACTTGATTAGTTTGTGAGACAGTTTACCCCATTTGCACCTCAGTTCATGGGGTGAGCTTTGCAGGCTTATTGGTGTCTGTATTTGGTTCTTCAGGCAATGGTAGGTAGCCTGTTCCGTTTTATCCTTTTTCTGCTTTAATGTAGTGATTTGATACAACTGAATGACTTACTGGGTTATTTCAGAGGAAAATTAAGAATTAACCATGTTGGAGTTACATGAAGTCCAGGTAACATTGATAGATTTCTAGCTTTGAATAACATCTATGAACCCAATGTTTTGCAGACAATCCGGTAGTTTCCTGGCCCAGCTTATGTAAACATTCAATTTGATCTGGTCTGGCTTCAGTGCATTTGTACTTGAGCCTTGACCTTCTACGAAAGCACTTGTTTTACAGTTGAGCAACATGTTAAGTCTCACAAATTTTTCACAGCAATGCCGATAATAAACATAGCTTTTTCTGGCACATTCACTGATCAAAAGCAATGATCTACTTTTAAATATATTTCCATAATCTCCTATCAAGCTGTAATCCATATTTATAAGCATTTGCTCATTTTGCCTAATAGACAATAGGTGCAGGAGTAGGCCATTCGGCCCTTTGAGCCATCACCACCATTCAATGTGATCATGGCTGATCATCCCCAATCAGTACCCCGTTCCTGCCTTCTCGCAATATCCTCTGACTCCGCTATCTTTAAGAGCCCTATCTAGCCCTTATCTAAATCCTTATAATTTTCCAAACATAATTTTAAATGGATATTGATAAAAAACTTTTTTTAAGCATTTACCAACCAAGCGTTAACTGTGGGAGATCCATATGTGCCTTATCCGAAGGGAAATTCTTAATATATCTTTTCTTGAATGGACCTGATTGTTTACCTAAGATTGTTATTTCCATAACCTTAGTTTAAATACCCGGTTTGCATTTCTCACTTTAAATACCCAATCATGTGTCCCTTGAAATTTCTCCCAGCAAAAAAGTTATTGCACTATTTTTAATCAATCCTTTGGTGAAGAGATTTTACTCTGAACTTGCTTCATGCAATAGACAAATACTCTTTTTCAATAAATAAAAAGGTCCTACGGCATTGAGAACTGGCAATATTTTTATTGAAGCATTCACAGAATAATGTAGCCTTATACTTCCCCCCAATATTATTTAGTTTAATTTAAAATGAGAAGCCGAATGGAATTGGCAATAAGAAACGCGAGTTAATATTGCAGCCTCGCGTCGACATCAGATATTTTCAAATAAACAGTTACACATTGAAATGCAAATTTTACTTCCATTGTGTGCCTCAGTCCAAGTCTCAGAAAAAAATATAGGGGGGTTGCACATAACGTCACTGGGTCATAGGGCTTGACGCACGGAGCCGCTCAATCCATCTGGAAGACATCCGTCACTTCCGGTATATGTTATTAATGCAAGAAACGCGTACTTTCCTACCTGTTAAAAAACGCCAAAATGTTGGATTTTTGCGCTGAAAAAAATTGTGGAAGTCGGGGTAAGTGTGAGAGACATGCACCCAACTTTAGAATTCCAAACATGAAGCGAAATGAAGGTAAAGAGAAGTGAGAGCTGAAGGGACAACAGCAGCTAAAGTGCTTGGTAAACATTGGCCGTGCAGGGGAGGAGACAGCAAGGGCTAACAAAATTGGGAGAATTCAGTGTTCAAGCCCACAGGCTGCAGACTCCCCAAGCGGAATATAAGGTGCTGTTCCTCCAATTTCTAGTGTTGCTCGCTCTGGCCATGGAGGAGACCCAGGACAGAGAGGTCGGATTCGGAGTGGGAGTTGAAGTGCTGAGCTCACTGCATTTCATCAACTAAGGCATTATTTGTGTTTTTTCTTGATTTCTTTGGTATCTAAAAAGTCTCAGAAGTGATAAATCTGGCTGTAAATTTTTCTTCAGATGCGTTTTCATTTTGTACGTAAAAACCCACTTGAGAACCATGGGCGATTTAAAAAATTTACATAAATTTTGCAACCGCAAGAAATGCAACACCTGTCCCTTCACCTCCCCCCTCGACTCCATTCAAGGACCCAAGCAGTCGTTCCAGGTGCGACAAAGGTTCACCTGTATCTCCTCCAACCTCATCTACTGCATCCGCTGCTCTAGATGTGAGCTGATTTACATCGGGGAGACTAAGCGGTGGTTGGGCGATCGTTTCGCCGAACACATCCGCTCAGTCCGCAATAACCTACCTGAACTCCCGGTGGCTCAGCACTTCAACTCCCCCTCCCATTCCCAATCCGACCTCTCTGTCCTGGGTCTCCTCCATTGCCAGAGTGAGCAACAGCGGAAATTGGAGGAACAGCACCTCATATTCCGCCTGGGGACCTTGCGTCCGGATGGCATTAACATTGAATTCTCCCAATTTTGCTAGCCCTTGCTGTCTCCTCCCCTTCCTTAACCCTCTAGCTGTCTCCTCCCACCCTCCCATCCGACCGCCCTCGGGCTCCTCCTCCTCCTCCCCATTTCCTTCCTTCTCCCCCCCACCCCCCATCAGCTGGAAGAAGGGTTTCGGCCCGAAACGTCGCCTATTTCCTTCGCTCCATAGATGCTGCTGCACCCGCTGAGTTTCTCCAGCAATTTTGTGTACCTTCGATCTTCCAGCATCTGCAGTTCCTTCTTGAACACAAATAATGCCTTAGTTGATGAAATGCAGTGAGCAAACGGCCAATGTTCGCTAAGCACTCTGTCTGTTCAGATTCAGATTCAACTTTAATTGTCATTGTCCGTGTACAGTACAGAGACAACGAAATGCATTTAGCATCTCCCTGGAAGAGCGACATAGCATATGAGCGACATAGCATCTTTTGCATCTAAAAAATTTACATGTTGTTGTCCCTTCAGCTCTCACTTCTATCTACCGTCATTTCTCCTCACTTTTGGAATTCTGAAGTAGGCTAAATGTCTCTCACGCTTATCCCGATTTCAATAATTATTTGCAGCGCAAAAATGGACATTTTCGGCGGGTTTTAACGGGCCCGCTACGCTGGAAACAATGGTAAGTGCCTACCTGCAGTTCATCGCGTGTAATCCATTCGGAGCAGCGTAGCAACAGTACAGGTCATGGGTCGTGACCCGACTGCCGTGAAACCTCCCTATTCTCTTCTGTGGCATTTCCTAAACCATTCATCCAATATTAGCGAGACTGTCAAAATGGATTGTACACATAAATGCTGGAGAAACTCAGCGGGTGCAGCAGCATCTATGGAGCGAAGGAAATAGGCAACGTTTCGGGCCGAAACCCTTCTTCAGACTTCAAAATGGATTGTTGGGTCTTTCGAGATACGGGGCTTAACTATTTCTAGAGGCATAATTTCAAACACATAGTTTGCAATTACGGAGGAGACTTTCCATTCACTTGTTCGGGCTGGAAGACACATTAGTTGAGAAATTAGCCAGCCTCTACCTCGATATTAATTCATTCCTCTCTCTATATTATCTGTTTTTTTAAGTTCGAAAACTATTTTGTGACAATATACACTACTAAAAACCATTTTAAACATGTTATCAATAAGTAACTCTAATACAATTCAACACAATATGCGTTGAAGCAGAACAGGAGAAAGATCTTGTTTGGGTCTACATTTGAAAATAGGACTCCAACGCATTCATTGCGCCCACGCTCGGCGGCTGTTTAGATTGCATGGTTCGATTTAAAAAAAGAAATAAACAAACACATTTAGAAGCAACATTAATTAGTTTGCAGTGAAGTGATTATAGTTTTCCTGCAGTCTCTCGGTGCACAGTCTCTGGGCCCCGGCTCTCGCGCGTTCTGGGCCCAACCGCGGGTCGCGGCCGTTGGATCCTTCCTTCAAAAAGGGATCCAGGGCCAGCGTCGCGTCGCGTCGCGTCTCCTACCTCGCATGTAACGCCAAACCAAAGACCCTATAGGATCTTTACGCCAGACTGTTGCTGCAGACGGAAGCAGCAGCCATCCTTTAAACGATGTATATCTCCTCCCTCCTCCTTCGCTGTCGCTCCGCCCCGGTCCCGCCTGCTGACGCTGCCGCCGTCTTACCCATCCGGCTGTGAAGCCGGGGGATCGCGGTGTGGAGGCGCAGGGAAACGTGCACACGTCGAGGAGACGGCTCTCTCGCCCGGAGATGGGGCTGTTGGAGCTTGTGAGGAGGCAGTGGTTCTTGATAGGCATCGTGCTGGTGATCACCGGGGCCAAACTGCAGCCATCGGTAGGCATGCATGGAGGTGAGTGAGTCTCGGTGGCTGGGCTGTGTCAGGCAGGCAGCTGATTGCTGAGCTGTCCAAGGCAGAGAAGGTGAACCGGCCGGCACAGGCCCTTCCTTGTGTATGAACATCATTCAGGGACTGACTTGCTCTCGCATACAAGCCCGGTCTGCTCTCAATAGCCGGCAGATTGCTTGATTTGACTCTGTGTGTGCGCATTGTACACATCACAGAGCGCAAACGCGGAGATACACGGCGCGTTAAAACATGATTCTTAAAAGGATCTCTAATCACAGTGTGCCCATCCATCATGGCGTTGATAATATGTTTCATTCTTACAAGGAATGAAGTTTACCTTGAAATATAGTCCTGAATATTCTCAACAATCGTGAACTGTATTTATATAGTACTTTTCTGTGGACATCCCAAACCACGTTATGCCAATTTATGTGCGTTGGAATGAGGCTAACGTGTCAGCCAATTCTCCCCAATGTCAATATCCATTTTTTAAAAACGTGTTAGTTTGAGGATAATTAGTTTTCTCTGGTCCTTTGAAGTGGTGGCAAAGGTCTGAAATAACTGTTGGATTAAATGTCTGGTTTAAGAGGTGGCAGAGGTGGCAGTTCTCTCTCAGTAATATTAGAATGACAATTTTTAAATTTTGTGTCAAATCTCTGAAGTGTAATTTGTATATGCAACTATCCAAGTTGGAGAATGTCGCTCATGCCAGTAGGAATGCCAATAGGAACGACTCCTGAATCAGCTACAACCTGACTGAAACTGACTAACCAATGAGTTTGAAACTTTAAAAAACATTTTTTTATTACATGCTGTTCATCCTGTTTTTTTTTGTATGGGGTTATTGTCTTGATATGGAATTTATTTGACTATATACTTGTATTGATTTTATAATTAATGTTGGAATGTTCTTCTTCCAGCTTATTGGGGAAATATGTGCTGTTGATTATCATGATTGATATATTTTTACTTTGGGTACCTTTCCTTGTTTAAACATTTTGGCCAGAATAATGTAACAATGGGCTTCCTGGTGTGTTGATCAGATGTTGGCCTTTTGGAATTATATCTCAACAAACCGACCAGCTCTAATCACTCTTAATCCTTTACAATTTCTATACTTGCTCCTTTCAGAATTTTGAGTATACACCTTGACAACTAGTGAATAATTTATTACGTTATAAATGAAGTCAAAACGTACTAGCTGTTTGATACCATTAAACTGCGGCCTAACCACCTGTTTGTTTGTATGTTCATAGCACTATTGTAAAATAAAAGTATCTTGGCCAATGCCTTCTTCAAACAACATTATTAGGAACACATATTATATTATAAATTATAAACTTTTATGTTTATGTATTATAAGCATAAAATATTATATGTCTATAATATATTATAAACAAATTATTATTAAATACTTTGCAAACTTTTGCAAGTATTGATTGAAATTTACCTAATTTAAGCTAAGAACAGACTGAACAACAGATAACAATAATAAAGCCAAACAAAGTAACCAAATAGAAACTATTAAGCATTTTTACTTTTGAATATATCTGATGTTTCATTTCAATATTTTGCTTAAATATTCTGTGTTTTATAGTATTTCAATATTAAAAAAAGATTGTCTTGTAAACCTCGTCCTTTTAAGTTATCGATAGGCAAACAATGATATTTAAAACCAAAATATATATCATTTTCCTGGAAATTGTAACGCTTCAATAAATAGCTCTTTTTCATTTGAGGTCTGATTTTTGTTTTATTTTAAAGATATGTTTGGGCTTGATGTTTATCTACATATGCCACAAATGTGGAAAGGCTATAAAATTGCTATTTTACTTTTAATAGGACCATTGAAACCAGAAATCACGATAACTTATGTTGCTGTTTCAACGATATTTTTCAACAGTGGGCTCTCTTTAAAGACTGAGGTAAGCTTTCATAATTCAGAAGTAATTACATCAAAGTACAACATTCTAGAGTATTAGCAAACAACAACAAAATCCCGCAATATCTAGGCCTCTGTTTAATTTTCAATGAGTTGTATGATGTGTCAAAAGATAATTATAGTTTTGTCTTCTATATCCAGAATATTAGAACATAGATATATCAAAAAAGATGAATGCTGGAACCTGAAATACATACAGTGCCCTCCATAATGTTTGGGACAAAGACCCATCATTTATTTATTTGCCTCTACTCCACAATTTGAGATTTGTAATGGAAAAAAATCACATATGGTTAAAGTGCACATTGTTAGATTTTAATAAAGGCCATTTTATACATTTTGGTTCCACCATGTAGAAGTTACAGCTGTGTTTATTCATAGTCCCTCCCATTTCAGGGCACCATAATGTTTGGGACACATGGCTTCACAGGTGTTTGTAATTACTCAGGTGTGTTTAATTGCTTCCTTAATGCAGGTATAAGAGAGCTCGCAATCTTTCCTCCAGTCTTTCCATCTCCTTTGGAAACTGTTATTGCTGTTTATCAACATAATTTATCTTGGCACACCCAAACCAGCTAGACCTGATATTCTGTGTAAATGTATCTTCACAGGATGAGCAATGAAGTAGAAATAGCCTATTTTCATAATGTTGGCAGAAGGTGGTTAAACCTATGTATTAGAAAAAGATAACATGACTTACACTTCTTCACACTATTTTTGAAAAGCATCGTACAGATGAAAGCAATGGTGGAACAATATGTAAGACTAAATTGTGTGCCTGCCCTACAACTTGTGTCCCTGGATCTTTGACTGAGAAATTAGAATACTGTCACTGAGCCAACTGTTTATAATATTTGGTTGAACAACAGATTAAATGTATGCAGAAATTCGTGATGATTTGTAATAGTGCCCTGAAATTTTTTATAACTATGGTTTTATAGATTTTGTATATTAAAAATTCTAACTCAGAGGGACAGTTGATGGTTTTTTTCATTACTATGAGGTTTGTTTGGAAAATAGATGATCAATTAAAATTCGCAAAAAATGTTTTTGTGTAAACTTCTGTTATTTTAAGATTTATTCAAGTGTCTTTTTTCTCTCTTGTGTTTCAGGAGCTGACTAATGCTTTGATGCATGTCAAACTACACATGTTTGTACAGACCTTTACCCTTGCATTTTTCCCGAGTGCTATTTGGTTTTTTCTTAAATTATTAGCTTTGACATCTATAAACCCATGGCTTTTAAAAGGGTAAGGCTTTTACTTCTAAATTTGCTTTTAATATGTGCCAATGTCTGATGTTTTAAAATTATATATTAGTTTGTTAAACATTTTCTAATCCAGAAGGTTAGAGAGTGATTGCAATCTTGTAACATTTTATCTATATGGATTGTTAATTTGCTGTGAAGATTCGTGTAATATTTCCACCTAAACTCCTGAACAAACTTAATTAGAAATGGAAGAATGAGAAAAGATTGGCAAAGGAAATATTGAACATCATCCAATTTGGCTTGGAACCTGTTAATTGGAATTTAACAGTGGGTATTAAAATTTTATCTATTTAGTTAAAGTTAATACATTTATTTTCTTTGGGAGGAAACATGTACTGGACTCTGAGTACAGTGCTGTCTCAGTTGGAGTTATTGAGAAATACAACCTACCCTCCGCCACCCCCAAGGCATTGACCTATGTGTGTAAAACAGACTTGACATTGTGTCTATATACATCTCCAGCAACTGGAGATCTCTAAAGTAACTTATTCAGGTTTAATGTCTGCACAAGAGTCACATTGTGGACTCCTGTATGTTTTTTGTGTGGAATAATTACAAAAACTGCTCATTACTTCACAAAAGGCTAATATTTCCATTAGAAATTCAAGAGCAAGTACAAATACAAGAGCGGGTAATAATTTGAAGACATAGAGACAAATCGATTACAGGGGGGATAAATGAGTGTCATTGTTAGTGCAAAAAAAATGCAATGACTGAGAAAGATTGACTGCACTGTTGCAATTCAACTTTATCTGGCCAGAAGATCCAGATGCAATAGTCAATTCTGGCCTGTTAATCTATTTAATTTAGTAGTTGTGAATTTCCAAAAAGGTGAATTAATGTAATTAATTTATTAGCCGTACGTAAAAACATACAAGGAATTTGATTTGCCATAGTCGTACCAAAAAAGCAACAAGACACACAACGACATTAAAATTAACAGAAACATCCACCACAGCGCACTGTGAGGGAAGGCAATAACGTATTATCATCTTCCCTCCTTTTCTCCCGCGGTCAGGGAAGTCGAACCTTCCGCAGTCGGGACGAACAAAGCTCCCGCAGCCGGAAGGAAGGATCTAAGCCCCCGCGTCAATCCCCAGCAAAGGGACCGCCAGCTTCACTATGTTAGGCCGCAGTGCGGACGGTGATACGATACGGAAAAAGTTGCATCTCCGTTGAGGAAAGAGATTAAAAAAGTTCACCCCTCCCCCAACCCCCCACATAATACAAAACTAAAGATACACTAAAACATACATTTAACAACAGACTAAAAACAACAAAAGAAGAAAAGGACGAGACAGACTGTTGGTGAGGCTGCCATCGTACAATGCCACCCGCATATTCTTGGATCTCAGATAGATATATTCAAGCCAGCTTTATGTTTATACCAAGAGCATGAAATTATTCTTACACTGAATGAGTGCAAAATGACCATAGGGAGCATGCATCAAATAGCAATGTTCTTGCAAAATAGAGCACTGCTTTCAAATGAAGCCCTCTTTTATGTGTAAATGTAAACGTGTAGATAGCCCAGTTCTTTTTAAATTTTTATTAAAAATATTGCCAATTTTAGAAATCCAAACTAATATTGGTAATTACAGATAATGGACATCTCAGGAAATAAAACAGCTTGGGTATGACCCTGGTTTATAATGGGGCTTGTGCACAGAAGAGATGTTAGGAAGTGTTTCCATAATGTCTACATCATTTACTTTAATTAAATTATAAATGATGTACAGATTTTAGAAATCCATATTTTTTCAACTTGAAATTTAACATTACAAACCTTTTTAAAACTGTAAAACTGAATGCTTTTGCGGGGTGGGACAATGTACCAATTACGTCATGCTGTTGATAACTCATTGTTGAAGTCTTGCTTGTTTTTTTTTAACACTGTTGTAAAACGTGATCACAAATATTGATCTTCAACTTCCTTCAGAAACTTTAAGACCGGGTATTCAGTAATTATAACAACAGATAATGTATGTAAAACATAAGGAAGGCATTTTTTTCTATTTTGGTTCAAAGCATTAATTTGTTTTTGATAATGTACTGCTAAATATTTTAATTAGCTTGACTTGTGTCACTGATGAATCAAGTCAGGAGTGTTTTATTGTCATATGTCCCAGATAGAACAATGAAATCCTTACTTGCTGCAGCACAACAGAATATGTAAACATAGTACACTGTAAACAATATGATAAACGTGAGAGATGTAAACAATATGATAAACGAGAGAGATGTCTCACACACACACACACACACACTCACACACACACACACACACACACACACACACACACACACACACACACACACTCAAAAACACTTTTTCTCACAGAGAAGAAAACACTTTTTCTCACAGAGAGTGGTGATTCTGTGGAATTCTTGGCCTCGGAGGGCGGTGGAGGCAGGTTCTCTGGATGCTTTCAAGAGAGAGCTAGATAGGGCTCTTAAAAATAGTGGAGTCAGGGGATATGGGGAGAAGACAGGAACGGGGTACTGATTGGGGATGATCAGCCATGATCACATTGAATGGCGGTGCTGGCTTGAAGGGACAAATGGCCTACACCTGCATGTATTGTCTGTTGTCTAAAAAACAAACAATAGTAGTGCAATAATAATAATAGTCTATTGCAGTTCAGAGCTTATTTGAGGTTGTAGTGTTCAATAGCCTGATAGCTGCAGGGAAGAAGCTGTTCCTGAACCTGGACGTTACAGTTTTCAGGCTCCTGTACCTTCTTCCCGGTGCCAGGGGTGAAATGAGTGTGTGGCCAGGATGATGTGGGTCTCTGCTGGCTGCCTTTTTGAGGCAGCGACTCTGATAAATCCCTTCGATGGTGGGGAGGTCAGAGCCAGTGTTGGACTGGGCAGTGTTCACAACTTTTTGCAGTCTTTTCCGCTCCTGTTGCAGAACCAGGCCATGATGCAACCAGTCAATATGCTCTCTATTGGAATTAGATGTTTTTTGTTGAGTATGATGTAATTCTGTTACACCTTTTAAGAGGTTACATTTATGCAAGACGATATATTTTGTTGTAATTAGAAAATATTCCCCTTGTAACTGTGTACTTGGGCTTCTGTTCCAGTTTGCTGACTGTTGGCTGTATGCCACCCCCAGTGTCATCTGCAGTAATCCTAACTAAAGCAGTTGGTGGAAATGAGGTGAGTGTGACATGTTTGGGTTCTTGTAAATGTACTGGAGATGAGTTTCTGCAAAATGATTAAATTTCCTTTTAATTATTTTGTGGTTTAAGTTGTGTCTTTTATTTGGTTTCATAGCATTCTTTTTTTTGTTAATAAATAATAATCCACTAGATATTTAAAGCAGCTTGAATAATGTCACTGATGAATTTAGATGTTTGTCAAATACACGTGAAATTAGTTTGTAATTTTATTTAAAGTTGGATTAATTTTAGTTGTGCTTTTTGATTTCCAGTTTAAAGTGGTCTAGAATAATGGTCTAGATGGTACCAGAAGGAGAAGGAAGGAATGTAACAACATTTCAGTCTATTAACTATTAACAGTAACTAACAAATTAGTTTCCCTTGTTCAACTCCGCTTTAAAATATTCCTATTTTCTAACTCATGGGAAATATTGCATGTGTACTTTATTAATGTATCCATATAGTGGAATAATGTATCTTTGATAAGGTAATTATCTAATTGTGCTTGTTGGTGATAAGCCTCCTTCTGGTGGAAGTGAATCCATGGTGTTGTTGGGCAGGAATTTTTAACATTTAGAGCGAGCAACAAGGGAGGCCTGATGCTATACTTCCAATATGTATACGGCTGTAAAGGACGTGGAGGAATTAGCATTCACCAACATTTGCTATCCTTGTACTTCTCGGTGGAACAGGTCACAGGTATAGGAGCTACTATTGGAATAAGCTAGGCAAGTAACTGTAGTTTATTTTGTAGATGGTACACACGGCAGTCACATTGTGCTGGTGATGGATGTGGACATTTAAGGGATGAAAGGGGTGCCGATCAAGTGGCCGGCTTTGTCCTAGATAGTGGTGAGTTTCTTGAATGTTGTTGCTACACTTATCCACATAAGTAGATAGTATCCTGTTACACTTCTGACACTTGCACTGTAGATGATATCGAGAGGTGAGCTATTCACTTTAGGATGATGTATTCTAGCCATAATGTTTGCATGGCTGGTCAGTTGAGTGTAGGCAAAGTCGTGAAAATCAAGATGTTGATCGTGTGGTATTTGACAGTGCCAATGCAGTTAAACATCAAGAAGTAGTAGGAAGATTTACTTATGTTGAAGATGGTCATTGCTTGGTGCGTGCATGGTACAAATGCTGTTTGACATTTATTAGCCCATGCTTGTATGTTGTCTGGCACACAGGCATGGACTGCATAATTTTCACATTTTATTTTTTTAATAAAATTGAATATTGTCAAACATCAGCAAACATTCCTATTTCTGACCTTGTGGTAGAAATATCCTGAATTTTATGGACATATAATTGGGCAATTTTCCTGATTGGGATATGCAGATGTTGTTTCTGCATTGTAATAACTTGGCTGGAGACACTGCTGGTTCTGCAACATGTCTTCATACTGCAGCCAGGATGTTGTCTTGTTCCAAAAGCATAATTTTGTGCCTGGTTTTGAGCAATGAGTTGAGTGACCAGTTTCTTTGATGGTGGAGATTTGGGGAGGGAATCTTGAGTAAGAGGTGAAAGATTAAGGATCTATGTGTTTTTATCATCTATAAACATAGATAACAACTTTAGCAGATTTTGCAAACTAAGGGAATACCCAGCCAAGCTAAAATTTACACGCCAGTCATATATGTTAATAGTATATTAATAATATGTTAACGCCAGGCATAGTGTTGTTAATTATTTTTCTTTGGCCCCTTCGTAGTTTTAGTTTTTTTTCAGTTGGAACTGTTTTTGTTTGGGCTATCAGCATGGTCAGAATGGATGTATGTTATATGTTTCCATAATCACTGTTGATTTTTGTTGGATGTTGTCAGAGATCAGACGAAGAAGGGTCTTGACCCGAAACGTCGCATATTTCCTTCGCTCTATAGATGCTGCCTCACCTGCTTAGTTTCTCCAGCATTTTTGTCTACCTTACTAATCACAAAGGTGTTTAATTACTAAGGAACATTATCATCTCCAAACCATCATAAATTGTCATGTAAAACTGGATGTGCTCCAGTGATTTCATACCCTTAGCTCATCCTTATGCATGTAGCTGTTCTTAGTTGAGAATGTAGAAGGCTTGATTAATAAGTTTGCAGATAACCCTATAAAGTAGGTGGTGTCATAGACAGTGGAGATGGTTATCAAAAATTACAGCAGGATCTTATTCAGTTGGCCAAGTGGGCTGAGAAATGGTTAATGGAGTTTATTGCAAATAAGTTTGAGATGTTGCATTTTGGGAAGTGAATGGCAGGGCCCTGGGGAGTGTTGTAGAGGGATCTAGCAGTGCAGGTACATAGGTCCTTGAAAGTGGCGTCACTGGTAGATAGGGTGGTCAAGAAGGCTTTCAGTACATTGGCCTTTCTCAGCCAGAGTATTGAGTGTAGGCCTTTATCAGTCAGAGTATTGTATGTTATATTACAGTTAGACAAGACGTTAGTGAGGGCGCATTTTTATTCAGCTTTGGTCACCCTGCTATAGAAAGGATGTTGTTAAGTTGGAAGGGATGTAGGGAAGATATCCAAGCCTGGACTTGAGGGCTTGAGCTATAGGGAGAGATTGGGCACATAAGGGGTTTATTCTTTGGAATGCAGAAGGATGAGGGGTGATCTTATAGAGGTGTATAAAATCATGAGGTGGGATAGGGTGAATGCAGGGTTTTTTACCCAAAAAGGGGAATCGCGAACCAGAGGACGAAGGGTTGGAGGAGGGGAAAGATTTAATAGGAACCCAAAGGGCAACTTTTTCTTGCACTGGGCGGTGCTGGAGGAGATAGTTGAGGCATGTACTATAACAACATTTAAAAGGCATGTGTGCAGGTACGTGGATAGGAAAGGTTTTGAGAGATATGGGCCAGATGCAGACAGGTGTGACTAGTGCAAATGGGCATCTAGGTTGGCATGGGCAAGTAGGGCCAAAGGGCCTGTTTCCGTGCTGTATGACTAGGATCCTAAATACAAATGGAAGTAAGGATTCCGCGAATAAAATCTTTCAGAATCAATTAACAGTGTAAAGAATATTTTTGGTCAGAATGGAGGCATGTGATTTGTTCTTTTAATTTCAGATTAGAATTTCATATGGGTAGTGGGAGATTTGCTTCTTTCTATTCTGTCAACATTGCATATATTAGACGCACATGTAGGTGACACATTGGTGCAGCGGTTTAATTGCTGCCTTACAGCACCAGAGACCCGGGTTTGGTCCTGAGTACGGGTGCTTGTGCATACAGAGTTTGTTCGTTCTCCCCGTGACCTGCGTGGGTTTTCTCAGAGATCTCTGATTTCATCCCACACTCCAAAGACGTACACTACTGGTTTGTAGGTTAATTGGCTTGGTATAATTATAAATTGTCCCTAGTGTGTGTAGATAACGTTAATGTGCAGGGATCGCTGGTCGATGCAGACTCATTGGGCCAAAGGACCTGTTTCCGTGCTGTATCTATAAACTAAACTAATGTATACACAAAATAGATATTTGATAAATTAATTACTTTTTTTTAAAAAAGGAATGTAATCCCAGCATAGATTTATTTTAAAAGGAACAAGTGGGAACTGTAGTGAAGGCCAAAAACTTCCAGTGCAAGGTTGAAAAGAATAAGAGAAATTGGTGATTTGTAGGTTAAAAGGCTGAAGGCTGTGGAAAGGGTACATTGCAATCGATCAAGAAGTAGGTCTGATTAGAGACCAAAATAGTAACCTCAAAGGAACAAAGGTGAAGGTAGGAGAGAAGGAGCAGCCAGAAGCAGCGAGAACTAGTATTGGATGGAAGTCGGTGTCGGGGAAAGAAGATTTCAAAAGCCCGATTCAAGTGGTTTTCGTGAAGGTAGGAGAGAAGGAGCAGCCAGAAGCAACGAGAAAAGTGTGAGTCTTTGGCTCGAGCGTCTTCGGCAAGGAGACTGAGGCAAGGAGGCAACACTTGATTGAAATTTGTGAATTGTCTACTGAAGAAAAGGCAGGCATGTTGGTGCAGTGTGGTTCCTGCAGGTGCTTCTGGAAACTACACCTGCAGAAATTGTGTCCAGGTGCAGCTCCTGAATGAACGTGTTGTGGAACTGGAGAAGCAGCTGGATGACCTCAGGGCCATCCGGGAAAACGAGAGTTTCCTGGACAAGACCTACAGTGAGGTCGTCACGCCAAGGATACAGGAAGAATGAAGGTGGGTGACTGAGAGAAAGGGGAGTAAACATGGAGTGCAGGAGACCAGTGCTTCTACTCAGCGGCTGTGGAAAGCATCTTGTCCGGAAACATCACAATTTGGTTTGGGAACTGCTCTGCCCAGGACGAGAAGGCTCCGCAGAGAGTAGTGCGTTCGGCCGAATGCACCATGGGAACTACACTTGCCCCCCTGCAGGAACTATACATCAGAAGGTGCAACTCCAGAGCCAACAAGATCATGGGAGACCCCTTCCACCCCAGCAACGGACTGTTCCAGCTGCTACGGTCAGGTAAACGCCTCCGTTGGCATGCTGCGAAAACGGAGAGGATGAGAAGGAGTTTATTTAGGATTGTAAACTCCTTTCTCACCAGGGACTAACTTTACTGTACCAATTTACTGTTGAGGGGTGTCTTTTTAAAATTGCTGTTTTTCTTTTTTTTCCCTCCCACAAATATGTAATATGTGAATATGTGATTCTGTTTTGTAGTTTTTTTGCACAATCCGCAAGCATTGCCACTTTTCATTTCACTGCACATCTCGTAAGTGTATGTGACAATGAACTTGACTTGACTTGACTCAATGGGCACTGCCTAATGAAAACAGGTACCGGGGGAGACGACGCTTCCAGCTCGAGCAGCGGACAGGTCGGCGGTTCCAATCCTAGCGATGAGACTGGACTGGCGAGACCGACGTCGGGCAGAGCTATAGTGGCGGGTGACTCCATTGTCCGAGGTGTGGACTGTGGCGGCAAGTGAGATTTGAGGATGGTCTGTTGCTTCCCCGGTGCCAGGGTTCAAGATATCACAAACCGAATTCAGAACATCTTCGAGAGGGAAGGTGAACAGCCGGCAGTAGTTGTGCGCGTGGGCACAAACTGACATCGGGAAGAAGAGGAAGGAGATTCTGCAATGTGAGTTTAGGGAGTTAGGAAGAAGACTGAAAAGCAGGACTTCTAGGGTGGTTATCGCTGGATAGCTGGTTATCCAGTATCTCATGCTAGTGAGGGTAGGACCAGGGAGGTAGGGGATCTGAATGTGTGGCTGAGGGGCTGGTGCACGGAGCAAGGATTTAACTTTATAGACCACTGGGATCTCTACTGGGGTAAGGGTGACCTGTATAAAAGGGACGGGTTACACCTTAACTGGAGGGGGCAAATGTCTGGCAGGCAGGTTTGCTAGTGCTACACGTGTGGGTTTAAACTAAATAGTGGGAGGGGAGGGATTGAGGAAGGTCAGGGCCAATAGTGACCGGTATGAGAGGGGAGGTGAATACCGAAGTTATATATGAAGCGTTGTATATGAATGTGCAAAGTATAAGAAATAAAGTGGATGAGCTTGAGGAAACTGAATATTCAAGTGTATACGTCCTATCGAAAAGACCGACGGGGGGGCAGAGGGGGTGGGGTAGCTCTGTTGGTGAGGAATGAAGTTCAGTCTCTTGCGAGGGGTGACATAGAATCAGGAGATGTAGAGTCAGTACGGATAGAACTGAGAAATTGTAAGGGTAAAAAGACCCTAATGGCAGTTATCTACAGGCCCCCAAACAGTTTGTTCGCTCGTGTGTCAGACGGCGGGGGCAGAGACAGAAGGGAAAGAGACAGAGGGAGAGGGGAGTAGCAGAGGGAGGGTGGGGGGAGAGGGGGGGCTGAGAAGGGGGGGAGGGGTGGAGGGGGTTTAGGGAAGGTTGGGCAGGGGGGTTGGGTAGAGGGAGGGGGGAAAGATGGGAGGGGGGAGGGAGGGGGCGGGGGAGAGAGGGGAGGGGGCGGGGGAGAGAGGGGAGGGGTGAGAAGGGGGGGGCGGAGGGGGGGAAGAAGAGAGGGGTAGGCCCAGCAGCTGTTGGCCTCAGAGTGAGCCTCAGCTCCATGGCCTCGCATCCTCGGCGCATCCTCTCTGTACCCCCGGAGCCAGACGGTTTTCTCCGGTCATCACAGAGGACTGATTCCCGAACGCTTCAGACCCCGAGGACGGGGAGGGAGGGGGGGTGGTGGAGTGTGCGGGTGGGCATGGTCCCGAGTGAGCCTGCGGGCCACCAGCGAGGCACGGAGCGATCTGAGGACGGCGAAAAGCAGCGGGGGGACCAGCCGATCGTGGCTTCCGCCAGCGTGACAGAGCCGGGCCGGGGGGGGGAGGGGGGGAAATGGAGGAGAGCCGGGCGGCAGCAGCCATTATCGTCGCGCGGGGCACGCGATGAGAAGGTGGCACTGGCGGCCATTACTCTGGATCTTTGGTCTGCAGCACAGCGGGAGGCGAGGGGGAGAGGGGGGTGGTGGAAAGTGCACCTGCGCGTTGCGAGCATCTGCTTTAATCGAGGGGGGGGGGTTTGCCGGGAGCAAGGACATTGTGACGCCCGCAACTGCCGCAACGGTTTGATTTTTTTTAAAACAGTCCGTTTTGTGAACAACTTTATTAAAAATCTGGGGAAATAATTGATCAAATTTAGGGAGGTGTCGACATTAAATCGCCACCGAAATATGTAAAACTCTCAGCGTATGTGTGTCTGGTTTTCGAGAAAATACGTTTCAAAGGCAAAATGCCACACACACACACACACACACACACACTTTTAATAGCTACTTGGAAATGCTAAAGCTGTGTTGCCTTTGGCTTGGAAATGCTAAAGCTGTGTTGCCTTTGGTTTGGAAATGCTAAAGCTGTGTTGCCTTTGGTGTGGAAATGCTAAAGCTGTGTTGCCTTTGGTTTGGAAATGCTAAAGCTGTGTTACCTTTGGTTTGGAAATGCTAAAGTTGCCTTGCCTAATTAAAGTTGCCTTGCCTAATTAAAGTTGCCTTGCCTAATTAAAGTTGCCTTGCCTTCTATATAATTAAAAGTCTAATCTTGACCACTTGCTGTTTGCGCTTTATATTGATTTTAGAAAAAACGCTACGACGTACGGCTGTGATTTTTGGCCATCTTACTCAGAGTCCCCTTCCGCTCATCAGGTGCCGAGGATTTTTCCCATCGATGAAAAATAATAGAGTTTTAAAAATGTTGAGATTCTCTCTCCTGTTAATCCTACCATGAAGGCCACGCCCCTACTGGTGAGGGGGGGGGGAACGATAAAACCCGGAAGCGTGGGCGTGGCTCAGTCTCTGCAAGATGGGGGAGGGAGAGGTCACGACTCGCTGTCTTTAGTGGCCTTGCACCCTGCTTGAAGTGGTATGAAACTACTTGAATTTGGTGGCCTTGCACCCTGCTTGAAATGGAATTTCAAGGAATAGCCGTGAGTCAACTACCATCCCACCAGCCGTGAGTGAGCGAGCTGCCAGCACAACAGGCTTGAGTGACTGAGCCGCCAGCCCAAGTATCCATTCGGCCCACAATGTCCATACTAGCCCTCTGGAACCCATTCCCTTCAGCCCACAACACCCATACTAGCGCTCCAGAAAGCCCCCCCCCCCCCCCCCCCCCCCCCCCCCACTGGCCACCGATGTTGGAATTGGTGGAGAGGTGGAATTAGCAATGTTACAAAATTTTGCGATTTTAAAAATCAAGCCTGCAATTTATCCCATCAGATAAAGCATAAAAATAAGTTTAATTTGACACCTAATTCACTTTCATATCTTCAGTATTAAAAAAGTTATGGCCATTTTCATACTCGGAAATTAGCATCATTGATTTTCCATTGACTTAACACAAAAGCTGTGATCGAGGACAGTCAAAAGCCCATAACTTTATTAAAAATTAAGAGAACTGAAAGAAATTTTCAATTATTATAGATTGAAGCATTCTTCAACAAATATTAAACAATCTTACTTGGATGACCTGAAATTAAAGCATATAATTAGTTAGTTACCCAATTGTAGCTAATTCCAAAATTCAATTACTAGATCTAAACATCTATCCATTTCTTACGGAAAGATCAACATTTTTAAATAGCCTAAGTGTCCAAAGAACATTCACACAAGAATTCAAAATAAAACATGATTTTTAAATCTCGAAATTAATTTATAGGCCAAATGGAAGGAATTTAGTGTTCAATTGCTGTAAATTAATGGCCATTTAAATCAGCTTTCGAGTGGGATCCTGTGGAACGCAATGGTTTGGAACGTTCCCATTGCGGTGAATTTGTACCCCATATGCCCAGAAAAATACTGCAGGATTTAATGGGTCCCCAAATCAGCTACTCGCAACATAAAATTTGTATAAAGGGATCTTAAGAAGCGTTTTTTAATGTAAAAATAAACAGCCTACCTTGCGTTGTCCCCTACATGAGATCCGTCTCGTTGGCGGCGGTCGCGGGTTTAGAGGATAATTTTTAACCTACTATAACAATTAAATAAACCAATTTAGTTTAAAAAGAGCTCCAGCGAACAAATGTTGCAGCGATTTTTCGTCAGCAACTAAGTAGGCTGAATAGCCGAGAGAAAATCGCGTTTTAAACCCGCCCCCCTCTCAAAGGCGCCAAAATCGCGCACACGGGCAGCGACAGATCTGCAGCGCCGCTGAAGGTAAGTTTTGCAACATAACTAGTGGATTATTGCGTTAGGGGACCATCCCTCCCGTGTGAAGCTGGAACCCAACTGGTCCTACTTAGTATAGTAATCTATTATAAATAAGCAGTCAGATACAGTGCCCACCATAATGTTTGGGACAAAGACTCATCATTTATTTATTTGCCTGTGTACTCCACAATTTGAGATTTGTAAAAAAAATGAGAAAAAAATCACATGTGGTTAAAGTGCACATTGTCAGATTTTAATACTATTACATATCACCACGCATTTCTGCATACAATTAATCTGTTGTTCAACCAAATATTATAAACAGTTTAATCTTAGCTCAGTGACAGTATTCTAATTTCACAGTCAAAGATCCAGGGACACATTATAGGGCAGACACATGAGCACACAGTTTAATCTTACATGTTGTTCCACCATTGAGGCGTTTTCATTTGTACGAGGCTTTTCAAAATAAGTGTGAAGAAGTGAAAGTCGTGTTATTTTTTTTAATACATAGGTTTAACTTCATCTTCTGCCAACATTACGATAATATGCTATTTTTACTTCATTGCTCATTCTGTGATTATGCTGCGCACAAATGAAGATACATTTACACATATCAGGTCTAGCTGGTTTAGGTGTGCCAAGGTAAATTATCCTGCTGGAAACCCCGAGCAGGACACAGCTCTGCCATTGGACTCTGTGGGTCCTGTGACAGACAGAAAAGAGTGACAGATATGCTGGCATTCATAACTCGGCAATTCAGACATACATCTGCTAATTGTATGTTTAAGAAAGAACTGCAGATGCTGAAAAAATCGAAGATAGACAAAAAATGCTGGAGAAACTCAGCGAGTGAGGCAGCATCTATGGAGAGAAGGAAAATGCGACATTTTGGGTCTAGACCTTTCTACAGACTGAAAGGAAGAATCGGAGAGTAGGCTTTGTGGGAGAGCTGGAAAGGAGGAGGGGAAGGAGGGAGAAAGCAAGGGCTATCTAAAATTAGAGAAGTCAATGTTCATATCATATAACCATATAACCATATATCAATTACAGCACGGAAACAGGCCATCTCGACCCCTCTAGTCCGTGCCGAACACATAGTCTCCCCTAGTCCCATATACCTGCAGTATATTTGTACCATAGTCTCCCCTAGTCCCATATACCATATCGCTGAGGTATAAACTAGCTAAGCGAAATATGAGGTGCTGTTCCTCCAATTTGCGCTGGGCCTCACTCTGGCAATGGAGGAGGTCCAGGACGGAAAGGTCAGATTGGGAAGGGGAGTTGAAGTGCTGAGCAACCAGGATATCAGGTTGGTTAGTACGAACTGAGCGGAGGTGTTGGGCGAAGCGATCACCGAGCCTGCGCTTGGTCTCATCGATGTAGAGATGTTGACACCTGGAACAGTAGATGAGGTTGGAGGAGGTGCAGGTGAACCTCTGCCTCACCTGGAAAGACTGATTGGCTCCTTGGAAGGAGTCGAGGGGGGAGGTAAAGGGACAAGTGTAGCATTTCTTGCGGTTGCAATGGAAAGTACCCGGGAGGGGGTGGTTTGGGTAGGAAGGGACAAATTGACCAGGGAGTTACGGAGGGAACGGTCTCTGCGGAGAGCAGAAAGGAGAGGAGATGGGAAGTTGTGGCCAGTGTTGGGATCCCATTGGAGGTGGTGAAAATGTCGGAGGATTATATGTTGTATGCGACGGTTGATGGGGTGGAAGGTGAGGACAAGGGGGACTGTCCTTGTTACGAGTAGGGGGATGGGGAGAAAGCAAAGCTGTGGGATATAGACGAGCCCTGGTGACGGCCTCATCAATAATAGAGATGGGGAACCCCACGATCCCTAAATAATGAAGACATCTCCGATGCCCTGGTATGGAACACCTCATTCTGGTTGCAGATACAGCGTAGACGGAGGAATTTGGAGTAGGGGATAGAGTCCTTACTGGAAGACTGGAAGCAGGGTGGGAAGAAGTGTAGTCAAGATAGCTATGGGAGTCAGTGGGTTTGTAGTAGTTGTCGTTCAGTAGTCTGTTGCCTGCGATGGAGATGGTGAGATCTAGAAACGATAGGGAGATGTCGGAAATGTTCCAGGTGAATTTGAGTACCGGAGGGAAATTAGTGGTGAAATGGATGAAGTCAGTTAGTTCTGCATGGGTGCAGGAGGTAGCACCAATGCAGTCATCAATGTAGCGGAGGTAGAGTTCGAGGATAGGGACATGGTACGCCTCGAACAGGGATTGTTCGACGTACCCTGCAAAGAGGCTGGCATAGCTAGGGCCCATGCGCATGCCCATAGCTACGCCTTGGATTTCGAGGAAATGGGAGGTCAAAGGAAAAGTTGTTGCGGGTAAGGATCAGCTCCGTTAGGCGGAGGAGAGTATTAGTAGACGGAAATTGGTTGGTTCTGCGGTTGAAGAAGAAACTGAGGGCTTTAAGACCCTCCTGGTGGAGGATGGAGGTGTAGAGTGACTGGACATCCATAGTGAAGATGAGGGAGTGGGGGCCTGGAAAATGGAAGTCATGAAGGAGATGAAGAGCATGTGAGGTGTTTTGGATATAGGTGGGGAGGATTTGACCAGAGGGGATAGGATGGAGTCGAAGTATGTGGAAATGAACAAGCAGAAACAATGGGTCTGCCAGGACAGTGGGGTTTGTGGATTTTGGGGAGAAGATAAAATCGGGCCGTGTGGGAACGATGAGGTTGGAGGCTTGGGAGGGCAAAAATAGGGCACTTTTCAATTCCCTGCGGTGATTTTAATGTCGCAATACAACAAGGAAAAATTACTCTGATTGCTTAGGAGCTAGAATGGAATGGAATTGTTACATGTGTCAAGGCACAGTGAAATTCTTTGCTTGCATACCCAAAGAAGGCAAGTAGTCGCCGCATCCGACCCTGACAAAGTTAGCAGAAAACCCTACAGATTTTCTAGGCACTGTCACTGCACTTTTTTGTCTGCGGGTAACCAATGTTTCTTTTCTATGATCATGGTATTTAACCAAAGAATCTTCATGACAATCAAACACTTCTTTATGGGGGAGGATAGGCAAACAAGAAACAAATGTAACTTAAGCTATCTTCCTGCATCTCCTGGCAACTTAAGTATAGTCCATACTGTACAAAGTTAAAAAAATAAGTGGGTGGGGAAAATATCTAAGCTTGCATGTGTATGAACACATCCAATGAAATAACTTTTGAAATGTAGTATGAAATGTAGCCTCAAAGCAATTTATCATAAAGGGCAATCAAACATAACCTTATAACGTGATTTAGTGATGTTGGTTGAGATATAGAGACTAAGTGGCGCTTTCTACCTTTCTTCACGTTGTTCCACAAAATCATTACTGTTTAACTAAATCATTACGTGAGGACTCGATTTAATACTTGTCCAAAAGACAGAACTAATCGAGAAGTGTCTGGATTAATATTTGATCTATGACTTCCAGGTTGAAATATAAACATATGCTGCATCTCACTCAAGGATTGCATTCAGGATAAAATTAATCTTCCTGAGAACAAATGAATTGTTCTTATTATTGGAACATAACTTTGAATAGATGGAGCTCAGCAGATAATGTTTACTAATTTCTTGAAGTAGACTTCAGATTTTCTAAAGCAAAATATTACTGCAATTTGTTCCAACTATTTCAAAGTAGTAAACAGAATATTGAAACGAGTCAAAAACATGTTTTCTAAATGCACTTTTAAATACAAAACCAGAAATTGCTACAAAACAACGTTATGCAGTAATTCCATGGTAAGACAAATAGAATGAGAGAAAAAAACTTTAATTGGAACCAAAATAATGTTATCCATGGCACCTCTAATATGCAACTGTTGAGTGTTGCCAAATGTTTATGTACAGTACCCTTCATAATGTTTGGGACAAAGACCCATCATTTATTTATTTGCCTCCATACCCCTCAATTTGAGATTTGTAATAGAAAAAATCGCACATTGTCAGATTTTAATAAAGGCCATTTTTATACATTTTGGTTTCACCGTGTAGATATTACAGCTGTGTTTATACATAGTCCCCCCATTTCAGGGTACCATGATGTTTGGGACAGCAATGTCATGTAAATGAAAGTAGTCATTTTGTTGCATATCCTTTGCATGCAATGACTGCTTGAAATTTGTGATTCATTGACATCACCAGTTGCTGGGTGTTCTCTGGTTATGCTCTGCCAGGCCTGTATTGCAGACATCTTTAGCTTATGCTTGTTTTGGGGGCTAGTCCCCTTCAGTTTTCTCTTCAGCATATAAAGCATGTTCAATTGGGTTCAGATCGGGTGATTGACTTGGCCACTCAAGAATTTACCATTTTTTGCTTTGAAAAACTCCTTTGTTGCTTTAGCAGTATGTTTGCGATCATTGTCTTCCTGTAGAATGAACTGCCGGCCAATGAATGTTGAGGGATTTGTTTGAACTTGAGCAGATAGGATGTGTCTATATACTTCAGAATTCAATATGCTCCTACCAGCAGTTGTATCATCAATGAAGATAAGTGAGACAGTTTCTTCAGCAGCCATACATGTCCAGGCCATTACACCCCCACCACCGTGTTTCATAGATGAGGTGGTTTGCTTTGGATCTTGGGCAGTTCCTTCTCTCCTCCATACTTTGATCTTGCCATCACTCTGATATGTTAATCTTTGTCTCATATGCCCACAAGACCTTTTTCCAGAAATGTGGTTGCTCTTTTAATTACTTCTTGGCATCTTGCAGTGTAGCCTCTGTATTTCTGTTCATTAAGTCTTCTGCGGACAGTGGTCATTGACAAATCCACACCTGAAGAGTGTTTCTGATCTGTCGTGTTTCTGATCTTTGCGATTAGTAAGCTCACCAGTGCTCTCTTTCTTCTTAATGATGTTCCAAACAGTTGATTTTGGTAAGCCTAAGGTTTAGCTGATGTCTCTAACAGTTTTATTCTTGTTTCTCAGTCTCATAATGGCTTCTTTGACTTTCATTGGCACAACTTTGGTCCTCATGTTGAGAAACAGCAATAAAAGTTTCCAAAGGTGATGGAAAGACTGGAGGAAAGACTAGGTGCTGAGGGCTCTCTGATACCTGCATTAAGGAGGCAATGAAACACACTTGAGCAATTACAAACACCTGTGAAGCCATGTGTCCCAAACATTATGGTGCCCTGAAATGGGGGGGACTATGTATAAACACAGCTGTAATTTCTACATGGTGCAACCGAAATGTTTAAAAATTGCCTTTAATAAAATCTGCCAATGTGCACTTTAAGCACATGTGATGTTTTTCTATTACAAATCTCAAATTGTGGAGTACAAAGGCAAATAATTAAATGATGGGTCTGTCATTATGTGAACACTCTATCTGCAAGGTACACAAAATTGCTGGGGAAACTCAGCGGGTGCAGCAGCATCTATGGAGCGAAGGAAATAGGAGACGTTTCGGGCTGAAACCCTTCTTCAGACTGATGGGCGGTGGGGGGGGGGGGGGGGGGGGAAGGAAGGATGCTGCTGCACCTGCTGAGTTTCCCCAGCAATTTTGTGTCCCTTCGATATTCCAGCATCTGCAGTTCCTTTTTGAACACTCTATCTGCAATGTTCCTTTCAAAACTGGTTGACCTGGTGTAACAATGGAAGTTGTTTGTATTGGCTGAAAGCAGCACTTTTTATCCTTATCAGGCAGCTTATTTCCACTCATTAAAGTGTCTGTTCAATACAGGATTCTATAGTGTACACTAATCCTGTTAGATAAACCTTTCAATTGATACTTCTTGTAACTGAAACTGCCTGGTGCAGTACTTACAAATGTTGCAACAATCATTTATGAGTGACTAAGAGGGAAACTACTTTGTTGTTTCTTCTAAGTTGGATAAGCAAAGAAATGTCTTATAGTCTTAGAGTTAAAGCGCTTTTTCACGGGGCGACTTGACGCAAGATGTAACCAGAGTGAAGTGGTCGTGGTCTAGCACAATATCACACGATATAACGGGGTGTAGATAAAGAGTTCCCACGGTACTCGGCATTTCCGTTATTTGTGCGAGTGACTTGTCCGTCTCCCGAGCTTTCCCGTTAAATCTTGAATGAACATTGTGAACTGCACGTGGCACAAATGATGTCACTTTTTTTTTCATACACTATAAATATCCTCCCTTGGTTGAATTGGCTCATTTGGAGACATGCCTATACTAAGTACAGGATGGTGGTTTTTTCGAGTACAGGATGGTGGTTTTTTCATTGACGCGCTGTATGCAGCAGCCCACTATGTGCATCGAGGACGCTTGCGTGAAGGCAGAAGGGAGAGATTAATTAAAAAGAGAATTAAGAGGAAGTGTCACTGGGTGTGAAAGAGCAAAGAGGCCATCTCTGCGCTTACTACAATTCACAATTGGGGAGTGTGCCGTGGCAGGACAGCTATATTGATGGGTAGCCGACCACAGGAACACTATTGCATGTTAGCAGAAATGCATAGCAAATAAGCTGACTTTCTAGTGTTGTCCTCTGAAAAGTGCTTCCTATAAGATGTTCGTCCGCAAAACCTGCCATTTAGCACATTGCATTGTCCCTTTTAATGCCTGAGTTTAGGCTTGTTGCGGAGGTTAATTAATATAATGTGTTTAAAATAATCTAGCGTGCCTCATTTGTTGATTTTCGTGTTTGCGAGGCCCTTTTATAGACAAATGTTTGGTGTGATGCACCTTCTCTCAATATGTGCAAGAAGTCGTCTTTTTATATTGTCAAATAGGAATAAAGACTTTGTCTCACATTTACCGTGCTAATTGGCTTATTTTATTTTCTACCGAGAGGTGAAACTTTCAAACGTTTAAATAGCTCAACAATTGATGGACCTGAACACTCAAAAATGAAACTTTTAATGAAAATGTGATTATATCACCTCCCTTCAACTATTTTGTGTTTCAGCATGAGAGGGATTATAACATTAGAGACATTCATCTTGTAGTGATGTGTTAATGAAGAATTGCAGACATCAAGCTGATAGTAAAAAATATTTTTATTTAACAATGAGGTAAGCAAGCACTGACAATCAAACTGCTGAGGTAAAAGCTTTATCACACTTCAGGCTATCATAAAATGTGGAGCCACCAACAGAAACAAAGTAATGCCTAAGAGGAAAAGACACACATATTAACATACAGACATTTATAAAGGATATTGAGAACACCTTTTTTACTCACCTTCTGTCCCCTCTGTCCAGCTTCCGGGTTTACCGTTCCAGGAGTTCCCACGGTAACCGCAAGAGTTATTACGGATATCGCACGGATATCGCACTGGCCACTACGTTCATATAAAGTTGCAATGCTCAACCACAAGTGTACAAGTCACTCTTGGAGAAATTCAAGCTTGCTTGAATTTTCTCACGAGTCACCAAGTTACACGATTACCTGCCGTTAGCGCCACGGTGGTCTACGAATGCCGTACTGTTATCGCACGAGGTTCCCACGATGTTAAACTCTAGTTAACTCTTGCGTCAAGTCGCCCCGTGAAAAAGGCCTATAAGTAATACAGCACGAAAACAGGCCCTTTGGCCCAACTTGTCCATGCTGACCAAGAAGTCCCATCTACGCTAGTCACACTTGGCTCATTTCCCTCTAAATCTCTCCCAGCCATGTACCCCTCCAAGTGTCTTTTAAATGCTACCTGCCTCAACTACCTCCTCTGGCAGTTCCATATATTTACTACCCTCTGAGTGGAAAAAAATGCCTGTCGGGTTTGTATTAAATCTTGCTCGCTCATCTTAAACCTATGTCCTCTGGCTTTTTTATTCCCCTATCCTCTCTCTGTGCATTCAGCCTATCTATTCCCTTCATGGTTTTATACACATCTCTAAGATCACCCCTCAACCTCCTGACTATTAGGAATAAAGTCCTAGTCTGCCCAACCTCTCCCTATAGCTCAATCCTTCAAGTCCTGGCAAGATCCTTGTAAATTTTCTCTGCATTATTTCCAGCTTAATGACATTTTAAAAACAGTTAAAAAGAGCAATTAAGCATCATATCTAAAAAGGTATTAAGTGCAGGAATATTTTATCTTTTAATGCAGATTTCTTTAAGCACAGACATTTATTGAACCAACATTTTTTTCAGGTTTTGCTGTTCTTCCCAATTGCAAGAAGAAAATGTTGCTCATTTAGCTTGCTCCGAAATAAAGTACATCTTTTTTACATATTCTGAAACTTTGTACTATATTTTAGTGAATTGCTTAATAAGGCAGATTCGTGTTAGTGCAGTGATTTTAGTTTGGAATTCAAATAAAAAAACAAATATTTAGCATTACAATTAAAACTTCAGTTAATTTTGTTATTATAGAAAGCATTGATAGTTAATTTTTTAAATTATGAAACAGCTGTGCTTTACGTTTTCACTGATCTTTGAGTTATTGTTGTTAATTCTGTCTGAATACGAATTGAAAGATGAGCAACATACAATATGCCCTAAAGAAATGATCAAAAATCTTTGATCTTCAGCCCACAGCAAATGCTGTTGTGTTCCATTGGTTGGCCTTTGGGATTCCTGATAAACCTGACATCTGGCTGTTTGGTTGTTATTGGTTGATTTCATCTCATGAGAGCACATGTAGTGACACTAGACAGGGAGTGTCCTTGCAGAAAAAAATGGCTTGTGCATTTCAATGGATTACAGTTTAAAAATTGTCTTCATTTGTCTACAGGGGGGCTTGCAGCTTTTCATCTCTGGGGATGCAATGATTTCAACATATCATGATACTGCAGTTCAGAGCCTACATGAAATTAGTATTTTAGAAGATATTCTGAACATTTCTGTTGTATATTAATTCTGAATTTCAAACTAAAAAATAGGTTTTCTTCAAAATTATGTACTGTTTTTAGACACATTTATAGAGCGAGGGTAATAAAATTACTGGATCTTCGCAGTGCACACATTACAAAATCAAGTTGAAACAAATAATCTTAATGTAAAGACTAGGATTAAAAGGCAATAATTTTACTGATTTGTGAACCAAAAAGCTACCGTTCAAATATTTGCATATTTTGCTCATGAAGACTGAGAAATATTCTGGAAAATCCTCTAGGAGCAATAAATGCAAGAAGTCACTAATTTTCTCTGAAAGCAACTTATAAATACCCACGTCTGGTAAGAGTGTTAATATTTAATAAGACAAAATGTTTTACATATATAGTACTTCAATAAATATTAAGAATGAATACTGAGTTTTATTAAATACTCAGGAATTATTGCAAATATGATTACTTAATCATACATAAAAGTTCACTATCTTCAGTAATCTGCAAAGTGGTTGAAAAGAAAGCATAACATTCAAAAATAAAACCATTGAGTGATTTCCAATAACATTTTAACCAGTTTGGTCAGTAAAGTACAAATGTAAATGTATGGAAAAGAAACCTTATAGCTGTAGTAAATATATTTCAAAACCAATATTCTTGGTTTGAATGCAGGTCGAAATTCAATTCTAGGCATATCCTTTAGAGTGTGGGGGATCTTGGATGGTATATTAATAGTACTTTCAGATCTGGCGAGGTTCCTGAGACATATCTTCATCAAGCAGATGATTTGTTTAATTGTGCATATGATGGTCTCGTCACATTCATTGTGCTGCTGCTGGCCTCGTTGGGCTTTGAGAGAGGGTAAAATGAAGTTTTTAAGTTGCTATTCCATGAATGAACAGTCAGCTTGATAACTGGTTCAATGTAAGAAGGGATAAAGGAGAATGTATGCCTCAGCATGAAACAGCCCATTTACTTTATGAATTTGAATATTGTTTTGGTATTGATGGAGCACCTAATCTAGCAGGTCAACAGCCCTAGCTATGAGTGCTTTAATTGCCATATTTGCAATCGATAAGATTCTGCTCTTGTTTAAAGCCAGATATAATTAGGAATATAAATGCCTGCCCTGTGGCATTTAATCTAAAGTTAGCATAATTTCATAATTTCAGACAAAGCAACATAAGTTAGGCATCATAGATGTGTGTGTGTGGTGCTGACTACTAATAGTAGAAACAGTTAAATTTGGCAGCTGTGTTTTTCCAGTGACTGCAAAAGTCTCACCATCTCATGCAAAGTAATAAACCACCTCAGGATTGGTGTTCTGCTGCACCCTTCTGCTGATTTCCCAACCCCCTCATGAGGGTGTGTAAGACTACGCTGGTGTTATTTTTGCTGCACATCCTGATAATCTTGGTCTCATTTGAATACCATAGTGTAAGCTTCACCAATACTGATCTGACAGGTCAGACTTGAAAAGTGCAGATCCTTAGCATGTCAGATTTGCATTATATAACTTCAGCAGTACTCTGAACAAAGCTTTTCAAACAAGTTACAAAACACATTTGTGAAACTTCTTGTTGGGAAATATCCCTGTGGACTCTTCAGTTATTTCAGTGTTTTGGATGCTGTCAATGACAAGTCTGCAAACCTCATTGACTTTTTGCCAATAAATTGCAAGCATCACAACATTGCAGAATTGTATTATTGATATATTTTGAATAAAAGCCTGCCCCTCAAGGCAGAAGTTATCCCACATATTAATGTGCAGTGATAAAATGTGTCCATCAACTGGATGGAGCCAATCCTCTATTGTAATTGCAATTTTACATGATTTTGTCCTGCACCCACATCTAAATCCAAATCAATACAATAAACGTAATTGAAACAGCACTCTCAGCTCCCTCCGTTCTCCCCAAAAGTCATAAAGCGTTTGTGCTTCCACCAATGGATTATTTTGCAAAAGATCTGTAAAGAATCGTGGCACGTTTTTTTGCTGTGGGCATTATGCAAAGTTATGCTCTTAAGTTCAGTCTCCTGATATACAGGATCTAGCTTCCATGTCCTTCTCCACAGTAAATACAAATGGGAAGCATTCATTGAAAACCCACCCATGTCCTGTGGTTCTACACATCGATCACCATACTGATCCATACTCTCTGCCAGCTACCCTGTTCCTCTTAATATATTTACAGATTATTTTAGGAATTTCTTTTATTTTATGTTTATCTCGTAGGCCCTTTTTGCCTTCCTAATTATTTCCTTAAGTGTATTTCGATATCAACTTATACTCCCCAAGCGATTGATTCCAGCTGCCTATACCTGACATATGCCTCTTCCGTTTTCCTGACCAGGAATTTCCTTAATGTCGCTTATCAACTGAAGTTCCCTAATCACTGTCGTTCACTCTAAAAGGAACATGTTGGCCCTGAACTGTTGCTATCTTTGTTATGAAAGGTTCCACTTGCTGCTTCACCTTTTACCTTCAAACAGCCTCTCCCAATCAACATTTGCAAGTTCTTGTCAGATCCCATTGAAATTGGTTTTCTTTCAATTCAGGATCTTTACTGAGGTCCAGCTCAATCTTTTTTCACAACTATCATAAAACAAATAAGATTATGGTCATTGATCTCAAAAGTGCTCTCCCTGTCGCACATCAACAACTTGCTAGCCTCATTTCCGAAGAGGAGATTGAGTATAGCCCCTTCTCTAATAGAACCATTTACATATTGATGCCCAGGAAACTCTCCTGGATACACATAATAAATACATTTTTCTTTAAGCACTAAGGGATCTTGAAGAACAACAATCTAGTCCCAGAGAATTTTAAAAAAATGGATCAGCCTGAGTCTGAATGGTGTGCCTACGTAAAATTGCAGTTGTACACGTACACGTACACGTTTTATAAATAAACCTGCTGGAATGTGGGTTAAGAAAAGTGAATGTGGAAACAGAGGGATAAAGAGTTGTCTGGAAATCCAGCTTTTATGTTTAGTGTGTTTAAATGGAAAAGGTGAACAAAGGAAAAGAGACTCTGCTTGGACTAGTAGGAGTCAGAAAGGAACATTGCGGAATGGGTAACCTGAAATTGGAAAATTCAATATTCATGTCATTGAGCTGTAGACTATGCAAATGAAATAATAGGTGCTGTTTTACTAGATTATTCTCGGCCTCATCATAGCAGTGGAATAGCCCAAGGACTCACAGGTTACTTATGGAAATAAAGTTGAAATGATATGCAATTGGAAGTGCAGGATGGCTGCTGTGGACAGAGCACACGAGCTCTGCGAAACATTTGCCTCATCTGCATTTAACTTCATCAAGGTAGCAGAGACCATATTGCGAGCACCGAATACAATTAACTAAGGAGGAATTGGAAGCTCAGGATTTACCAGGAAAGGCTGTTCGATCTTGTTACTATATTCTAACTCATTGATACCGTTATTCATTCAACAATGGTGATATCGTTGTTGAATTTAAAGATGTTGGACTGCGTGTCGTGACAGTCATGGGTATATGAAGAGTACAACAGGGGACCGAACGCAGAGCATAACTTTGCAGAACGCCCATAGCAGACGTACTTATCATAAGAAGGTTTCATTTGTGGAAAGGACATTAATTCATTTGTTTTTGTAGACTTTATAAACAAGTGTCCAAATTAGCTGTTCATTTACAGAGTATTCCATAGCAAGCTGCAATTTTTTGAGCAAAATAGATGAATTGTCCATTAACTTGCATTTCTTTTCACCAAAGAATTCTATGGTTTTTTTCAACAAATTATTCTATTTCTGGCGGATTAAGAACATTATGACATAATTTCTCCAGCAGTGTTTCAGAGATTGACATTGTTGCATCTGTATCCTATACTCCCGTAAGCATGTATCATTGCAGGAAGCCCAGGACAAATTTCTGTAGTTTTGTGATTCGACAAAATTCTCTCAAGTATCAGTGCCAGTGGCATTGAAAATCCCAACATATTGTGATTTCTAGGCATTTCATTTTTAAAACCCAGTATTAAAATATTTTTTTCCAAATGCTTACTGTGAGAAAGTGGTTGTAAACAAACATGAATCCGAATTACTCTACACTAGACATTGAAAATGATCAACTATATAGGGACTATAAAACCTGGAAGTGTTGAGTGCCTCAGTCAGTCTCTGCAAGATGGGGGAGCGAGAGGGTCATCTACACCCCATCTGGTGGGAGGGCAGAGGGATTATAAAACCCAGAAGTGTGGGTGTGGCACAGTCTCTGCAAGATGGGGATGGAGAGTTCACGACTGTCTGAGCTGTGAATCAACTGAACACACTGAATGTCTACTGAACTGTGAGTGTGGTGTTTTGTGTGGTTTTATGGTGGTTTCACCCTGCTTGAAATGGTATGAAACTGCATTTGAATGTGGTGGCCTTGCACCCTGCATGAAATGGTATGAAACTGCATTTGAATTTGTACCCTGTATTTGATCCTGTAGTGATCTCCCCGCTCATCTTTTACTGAACCCCCCCATTCATCTTCTACTGATCCCCCCCATTCATCCTGTACTGATCCCCTCATTCATCCTGTAGTGATTCTCCATTCATCCTGCACAGACCATCCGATCCACACTGTACTGACCTCCCCCCCACCCCCATTCATCCTGTACTGATCCCCCCCATTCATCCTGCGCTGATCCCCACCTCATCCATCCTGTACTGATCCCCCCATTCAAGAAGAATGGGGGGAACAGTCTGAAGAAGGGTCTCGACCTGAAACGTTGCCTATTTCCTTCGCTCCATAGATGCTGCCTCACCCGCTGAGTTTCTCCAGCATTTTTGTCTACTCACATTCATCCTGTACTGTCCCCCCATTCATCCTGTAGTGAGCCCCCCATCCATCCTGTACTGATCCCCCCAAGCCATCCTGTACAGATCCCCCCCCCCCCCCCCGTTCATCCCATACTGATCCCCCCCCCCCCCCATTCAACACTACTGACATCCCCCGTGCTCTCCCTTCACAATTTTACATACTTCATCCATCACATACTAATTCACCTGCCTCAATCCTTCCATTCCCCACCGATTGCCTTCTCAACTACCCCCCCCGCTATCTATCCATCCCGCACTGATTCAACCCCCCCCCCCCCCTCGCTGACCCTATTGTGCTGGAAATGTCTTCAGAGCAAACATTGACTATGTTTGATAACGGAATGCAATCAAATGTGTTTTAATTCCCAATGTTATTATTTGTTTTAGTGCATAAAGATGGATGAATTTAATTGTGAACAAGTGAAACATTAAAACCGCAGAGTTCGATTGTCACTGCTACCGTTGACACTTTATTACAGAATTCATTTTAACGGCAAATCAATGCTCTTAATATGGAGTATCAGTATTGTAGTTATTTAATGAGCAACATTCACAACTATACGTTGGATTTATCCAGGTTTTACTTCTACAGTCGGTCATATACATCACAAATTTGGTCAGGAGATATTTCAATTGAAATTTTAACGTTAATTCTGAAGTGGGAATGATGGAAACAGCATTTATTAATAATTTTTTTTAAATCTGGTGCTTACAAACTGGGTATTTTCATTGCTGTTCACAACACGTACATCTAATCTGAATGTCCGGGAATGTGGTGTCTTTTGACATCTTTAAACATATTACCAAAAGTATATTGTCTGCAGTTATGTCCTTTGGCCATCTCTTGTCAGTTAGTGTAATGTTTAACCTGTCAGATGGGTATAGTCGGTTTTAACAGCATTTATCATAAAATGCCTTTAGAAATTTCCTTGCAACCTGTATATTTTGTTATGGATAAATTATGTGGGAAGCGAGAGTGTTTCTGTGCCAATAGCAATAACGACCCATGCTATGGCCATGTCATGATAATTTTCGGTGCTTCACAGAAAACATGCTTGCATCAATCTGTAGTGTGCATGGTTATGCATATATGTTACCATGGTCCAGGATTTATTGACACAGGTTGATCATACGCTGAATAATCCAACCACATTTTTGTTTAGAAGTGGAAAGAACTAATAGAAATTGCATTAATTGCAATGTGTAAAAAGAGTTGAGATACTGTATTATAATTTTGCTGCATGTCATTGTGGTATATATCATGTCTTGATTGGTGAATATGTTTCGTTTGTGACTTTATTTTAAGCAGATATAATATGTGAATGCTTCAATGAGCATAATTCCGACTGGTAACTACGCACTTCGTCCGAGCACATTATCGCACGCGTCATGCAAGCCGTCCTAAATGACCACCTAAACTGTCATTTGGCAACCTGAAAAGCTGCCTAGGTTGCCCGGCTGGCAACAGGGAAAAAAAGTTAAGTGAGAGCCCTGTAGACCTTCACTTCAGGGAGTCACTATTTTAGCATTGGTCTCCATGGTGACTGGTGAGTCCAGCAATAAAGTTGCACCAACAGCCAGATGCGCCAGCACAGTTTGGCCCGGTGTTCTTTTTCGGGGGGGTGGAGATGCTATTTGTAAGTATTGTAGAGTCGGTGCTCGAGTGCTATTCTTCTTGGCATGATATTAAAAGAATGGTTTTGAAATTGATCATTTGGATAAGATTGATGTTTAGGCAGAACTAACTTCTATCCTTCTCGACCCAGTGTTTGTAAAGGGGACTAATAAAGGAGTCAGGTCTGTTGTTTTGAAATCTAATGGGATTGGTCCCAAAAATAAGAGCATCTGCAAATGAGCCACCACAAAGCAGGCAGAGATTTATTGCAGTAATCATTCTCTACGTCTCATGCTGTATAATTGAATTAAAGAGGAGGCACTAAACAGCACCACAGTATTTACTGGGTCAACATTTTTGTGAAAGAATCACTGATCAGGAGGGCAGTACATATCAGAAGAATGTTTGATGACAACATACTTTATGGAGATCTGACTGGGGCAAATGAGCATGTGGTGGACAGAAGTAAAGATTCAAAGATTCTCTGAAAACATGCCTGAAGAGTTTCAACATTGACACTCTATAGCATCACTTTACCCCTGTCACCTACTATGTGAAAGGATATTTCAACCCATGATTGTTCTCAGTAGCCACCTCAATATGCAGCACAACACTATAAACTGGATGGAAACTCAAGAAATTGTAGATGCTGGAATCTTAAACAAAAACCAAAGTGCTGGAGGAACTCAGCGGGTCAGGCAGCATCCATAGAGGGAATGCACAGACGAAGTTTCGGGTTGGAACCCTGCTTCTGACTAACAGGAACAAAATGAACATTGAATTCACCGATTTCAACTATTACTCTCTCCCCTCCCCAGCCCTGTGCGCACACATTTCTCCCACCATCTTGGTCACTCTGCTCTTTTCCCCATTTCCCTTTTCCCCATCTCCCATCTCCGAGTCGCATATCTCTTCTTTATCCCCCGTCTTTCCCCTTCCTGTCCCTTTAACCCATTTCTCTCCCTCTGGCTTTAATTTTTATTCCTTTTTTTCCCCCTCATCTGTCACCTGTTTGTCCCTTTATCACCTCTAGCCTTTATCAATTACTCCACCTATTGGCTAGCCACCTTTCACCTGTATCCATCTATCACTTACCAGGTATTGCTCATCTCTACCTCTTTTCCAGTTTCCTCTCCCGTACTCTAATTAGCCTGAAGAATGGCCCCAACCTGAAATGTCATCTGTCCATTCTCTCCACACATGCTGCCTGACATGCTCAGTTCCTCCAGGTATTTGATTTTTTTTTTTTAACTATAAACTAGATGCCATGATCATGAGTGACAGACAGCAACAAGAACGCCCTCATTGTGGACAAATGTTCAATGGCATTTAATGGGCATGTCATTCCATTTGACTGAGGATCAAGCAAATGGATTCTGACCCAAGGAGATACTGACTTTGTGAATGGTTCATATGAAGAAAATATACGAGGAAGAAGAGTGTAGAATTTAAACAACTGGAATTGAGCTATCAGTGTTTGTAAAAAACATGAGTTCTTGACAACACTCCAGGTGTTATGCAAATTTACTTAACAGAACTTCGCTAATCATATTATGCATAATCAGATAGAACTTATCATGAACATTCAATGTAATCAGACATATATAATTTCATTTCTCCAGCCAAATATGCTGTACATGCATTTTAATTAATTTTACAATCATACTAGTTTGAATAAACTACATGCCTATGCAGTTCAATAATTATCCTTTACATTAAAAAATGGCATAATTGCAGTCCACATTTACTTTTCAGACACTCCATTATAGGAAACCTATTTTTAGAAATGGGGAAGAGTGCTTAGTATTTGGTGATGTAATGATATGATTTAACCCAGAAATGAGGAAGCAAACAATATTGTAAAAAACCTCTTAAAAGTTGGCTTGTTTAATTACTCAGCAATTTCAGTGTGTTGCTACCAGTAGCCTGTGATCACTTTTTGCTCTTGTTAATGAAGTGCAGGAGGATATATTCATATTATTAGCGCACTGATTGAAGATTGTGATATTGAATCATCTGATGCCTTTGGGTAGGCTGTAAATGCTACAGGTTGACAGGAAGGTGATGAGGCAGCTCCAGCCAGGGCGAGCACAGGAGGACGAGCTAATGCTGTCTGCCCTGAGGGCTTATGGGAGCACAGTTGGATTATTATGTTAATGTATGAGCCTGCTGCCCTCTTCCTTTCCCAGCTGGGTTCCCTGTTGTTAGGAACTGCTTTGTGGTGACAGAGGAGTAATATGCTTCATGATTGAAAGGGCAAAAGAGCTTGAAAATAAAGAAGAGATATGTACAGATATGCAAATTTAATAAGAAGAATGTAGGAAGGTTTTAATGGATGATTTTCTCCAAAGTTCAACAGGAAGTCGATCCCATTAGTCAATGTATTGAATGAAATGTTTTAAAGTTCTGAATGACAGTAATTTGCATTCAGTTAATACCTAATAACATTATGATATTTACATGTTCTGTTTTGTGCCAGCAAGCATACAACAGTATTTTATAGCTTCATTATTGTGTTGGGCAGCTGATGTGTTTATATCTGTTTGCGATAAAGAAGTATAGCTCAATTTTGGTGTTGATAGTCACAAATTTGGAAGAGGATCAATACATATTAGTTGTGCACAAATAATTAGAAAGTTAATGTAAATGTCTTCAATATAAATATTAACTTAAAAGCTCAGTATATCAATAACTCATGCTATCTAGGAATGTAAACTAAATGTAGCAAGTGCTTGGTGCATACTTTGGTAAAGAACAGTGAATACAGAATAAATGGTTTGATTTGCCGTTTGGAAATTAAAGTAATCAGGAAGATATTTTCCTGCTGTGTGGCCAAATAGTGTAAGATATTTCTTCTCATAATATGTATTACATACGTAATATGTATTTAATAGGAGATTGGTGGGCCAATGGTAGCCTCCTGTGCTGTAATAATTCTATGACAAAAAATGTACCAAAATCATCTTGGTGCATCATTGTCAATGTTTTGTTTAAGGATCAAATTGAATTTTGAATTGAACTCTGTTCATGTTGAGAACAACACCCTGGTGATCTTGTATCGACTTCTGCTTATTTGTGAAAGATGCGAGTGAAATGGAGAGACTGTGGAGGAGATGGACTGTAAAGGTTGGGCCGGAAAATTAAAGTTATGAAGACAGAATGAATTAAAGAGTAAAATTATGGCGAACCTTGACAGAGTGAAAAGGAAGAGCCTATTTCCATTAGTTGAGGGGTCAAAGCCAGGAGACATAGTTTGAAAGTGACTAGTGCAAGGGAAAATGATTTAAAAAAAATGAACCTGAGGGTGGTAACGGTCTGGAAGCCACTCTCTGAAAAGGTTGCTATGATAAAAACTTGATTCGCATTTGAAAGGCACTGGATGCATACTTGAAGAATCTGACACACAGGTCTACAGACCAAGTGATGGGAGGCAAGATTAGGCCGGGGAATATTTTGTCTGCCACAGATATGATGGGCTGAATAAATTCTTTCAGTATCATAACTTTTCTATGATTGTATGAAAATAAGCTAAATACATCAAACTAATGCCATATTTGCAGATGATGCAAGAATAATCTTGATAAGGGAAATCGGCTTTTACAAAAAAGTGAATTACAAGAATGACTTAATTTCTTGATTATTTAATTAATTGTTTCTTTGCTCTTCAACTTTATATTTTGATTTTGCTATCAGTCATGCAATTAGTAAGCAGAAGAAATTTTAATTGTCTGCTTTCACATTTTTCTCCTATACTCTCAAAATATGTTTGCTGCCTTGTGAACTTATTTATCAATTGTTAATTGATTATTTTCATATCAACCTTGATTATGATTATTGTCAAATAAGGTGGGTTGGTTTGTTTTGACTGACCCTGATGTTGCCTCTGTATTTTTCCTTCATTATTTCTTTCCCTCTTCATTTCCTTTACCCTCTTTGTTTGTTTATTTGCCTGTCTATCTATCTCTCTCTCTCGCACTTCCTCTGTTTATGTGTGCCTGCACTTCAGTGTGCCTCCGCCTCTGTGTCTATCTCTGTCTCTGTATATCCCGGACTCAATGTCTCTGCTTCTTGCTGTCGTGCGTTACTGCTCTTGTCTTTGTCTCTTCCTCTGTCTGTCTGCCTCTGTTTGTCTGTCCCTGTCTGCGTCTGCGTCTGTCTGTCTGTCTGTCTGTCTGTCTGTCTGTCTGTCTCTCTCTCTCTCACTCTAACTCTCTCGCACTCTCTCTCACTCTCTCTCCCTCCCTCTCCCTCCCTCTCTCTTTCTCTCCCTCCCTCTCTCTTTCTCTCCCTCCCTCTCTCTTTCTCTCCCTCTCTCTCTCTTTCTCTCTCTCTTTTCTTCTCTCTCTCTCTCTCTCTCTTTCCTTCTCTCTCTCTCTCTCTCCCTCTCTCCCACTCCCTCACTCCCTTCCTCCCTCTGTCCCTCTCCCTCTTCTTCTTTCTCCGTCTCCTTCCCTCTCTCTGCTCTCTCCCCTCTGCTCTCTCCCCTCTGCTCTCTCCCCTCTGCTCTCTCCCCTCTGCTCTCTCCCCTCTGCTCTCTCCCCTCTGCTCTCTCCACTACGCCTCTCTCCACTACGCCTCTCTCCCCTCTGCCTATCGCCCCTCTGCCTATCGCCCCTCTGCCTATCGCCCCTCCGCCTATCGCCCCTCCGCCTCTCTCTCCCGCCGCTCTTTGTCTACCTCTTTCTCTCTCTGCCTCTCTCTCCACCTCTCTCTCCGCCTAACTGCCTGCCTCTCTCTGTCTGCCTCTCTCTGCGTGTCTCATTGATTTTGCTTTCAGTTGGCCTTTCACCATCCCTGCTCACACAATCCTCTCCCAACCCTTTGATCCCCTGGCCACTACCACCATCACGATCTGTAATAATAAAGATCTTTAATTGTGTCATTTTTAATAATACTGCTGGTATACAAACTGAGATGGCTGATTAATTGTAAATCTTTGGCATTGTTGCAACTGCAAAGCTCTTCTCATTGCTTCATAAAACCAAACATTTTTATTTCAGATGAAGGGAAAGCTATAGATTTAAAGAAGAATTCAAAGCAGTAGAGCCAATTAGAAATTTGAATAATTGTAAGCAAAGTATGCAGACAGCAATAGAAAGTTTACCACTGCCCAGTCCATCACCGGCTCTAACCTCCGCACCATCGAAGGGATCTATCAAAGTCACTGCCTCAAAAAGGCTGCCAACATCATCAAAGATCCACACTATCCTGGCCACACACTCATTTCACCATTGCCATCAGGAAGAAGGTACAGGAGCCTGAAAACTGTAACTCCCAGGTTCAGGAACAGCTTCTTCTCTACAGCCATCAGGCTATTAAACACTACAACAAATAAGCTCTGAGCTACAAGAGACTATTATTATTATTATTGCAATATATTTGTTTATTTATTGAGTATGTGTGCATGTCTATATATATGCACACTGAACTTTTTTTTCTCGTTATGTACTATGTTGACATATTCTGCTGTGCTGCAGCAAGCAAGAATTTCATTGTCCTATCTGGGACATATGACAATAAAACACTCTTGACTCTCTCTTGACTTTAATGCTGTTAGTGCACAAATTCATATTGAAGAGAAATGAAAACGAATGGTGTAATTAGATGGATGAATTATTGGCACAAATAGAGATAAATGAGTTTGATCAAATAGTCATTGTGGGGACTCGATGGTGATGTGATCAAAGTTGGGAATTACAATTTTAGGGCACTTGACATTTAGAAAGAGCACATAAAGTGGAAAACAAAACCAAGTCTCAGATGGGGTTGAGTGTGCTAGTCTAACTAATAAAGAATGACTTAAAGTCAGTAGTAATTTTGACTTTAGAAGAATAGGATATAGAATTAGCATGGTGCTGATAAGAGATAATAAGAAGCAAAAAAACACTGAAAGGAGGAAACGGGTCATTATTGGACAAAATATTAATAAAACAATTTAGAAAATCATCAGCAAAGGTAATAAAGTAATTTTCAGGTATTTTAATATTCTATAGACTACAAATCACAATTGCAACAATAGTTTGAGCGATGAGTTTATAGGATGCACTTGACATATTTTCTTTGCGCAATACATCATAGAACCAACATGGAAATGTTGTCTTGGATGATGAAATGGTTAATTGCTAATCTCATTATAAGAAATCCTCTAGAAAGTGATCACAATAAGATGGAATTCAGTATAGCAAGTGATATAATCCAGTCAGAAACTATTCTTGAATGTAAATAAATCCAATGATTATATCGATTTGAAGGGCAAAATGCATTTAAATAAATATTTCTCAATTCGCAACAAACGTATATTCTACGATGAGGCTAAATTTGAAAACGGAAACTGATCCACATATAGTTAACTAAAGAGGGACGGGATAGGATTAGATAGAAATAAATATATTTTTGTGAAGAATAACATGCTTAATGATTGAGGAAATTAGAAACTGTTGATGAATGACCAATGAAAAGAAGAGGAGTGTGCAGAGAAGAAGGTGCTTGGAAAGCTGAAAGGTCTAAAGGTGGATGAGTCACCAGGACCTGATGCACTACACTCCACGGTTTTGAAAGAGTTACCTGTAGAGATTGTGGAGGCATTAGCAGCGATCCTTCAAGAATCAGGAATGATTCCAGAGAACTGGAAAACAGCAAATGTGACTCCACTGCTTAGGGTCAGAGAACAAAGAAAGGAAATTATAGGCCGGTTAGTCTGACTTCTGTGGTGGATAAAATTCAAAGTCCATTATTAAGGATGAGGTTTTGGGGTACTTGGAAGCGCATGATAAAATGGGCTGGTCAGCATAGTGTTGTTAAGGGGAGATCTTGCTGGACAAATCTGGTGAAGTTTTTTGAGAAGGTAATAAGCAGCCCAGACAGAGGAGAGTAGGTGGATGTTGTTCACTTGGATTTTCAGAATGGGTAATTTTTAGTGACCAAAATATGAAAAATTGGAATACATCTCTGAAAGCATTACAGGTATATTGTTTTGTACTGTATATATGATTCATATTTTTTTCAAAGTTTATCGTGAAATTTTTATGTTATGCTGATAATGTTTGTTTTGGGTCAGAGGGCACATATGACTCGTCACGTGTGTGACCTCACACGGAAGCATTTATTTCGTAACAGTTTTATCTTACATACTCGGTGAATTAAAAAAAAAATTAAATTATAGTTCTGTGGGTAGGAAAAAGCAATGAATAAGAATACGACGACATCTGGTCACATGTGTGACATTTTGGTTCACTTTCCAAAGAATGGCCCCCGATAAGGTGCCTCGCGTGAAGCTGCTAAATGAGATAGGAGCTCATCAAAAAAAACGGTCAAAAACTTTATTTGCCATTTGTGCTTACACACATAGGAACTCTTGTGCGGCTATTCAGAGAGTCAAGTCAAGTCAAGTTAAAAATTAAAATTAAGAATTTAAAAAAAAAAAAAAGATTAAAAAGACACACAGAAGACACATAATCCATAAAAAACACATACCACTCCAGAAATAAAAAAAGAAAATGCCTAAAACCCTATACAAAGGGGAAAGTGAGAGCATTGTAACTTGCACAAACCCTATATCAGGACATCAGTTCATTTTGTTTTGTTTTGGCCAAGAGTCTCACTGTTGCAGGGAAGAAACTCTTAAAAAAGCGTGTTCTATTTGTGGCGATACTGTCCGCTCGTCTGTGCCTGAGGTTGTATGTGCAGTTTTTGTGTTTGAGCAGGGAGTGAGCTGGATGTAGTGTGTCTCTGATGATTCTCTCTGCTCTTTTTTGACAGCGCTGTGTGTAGATTGTGTCCATGGAGGGGAGTTCAGTTCTGATGATCCTCTCTGCAGTCTTTATGACTCTTTGCAGAGCCTTCCTCTCTGTCTGTGTGGTGTTTCCATACCACACCGTGATGCCTGTGGTGAGGATGCTCTCTATCAGTCCTTTGTAGACCTGGGTGAGAGGGCGACAGTGCAGACCAGCTTTTCTGAGCAGCCTGATGAAGTACAGTCTCTGCTGGGCTTTTTTCACTGTGGCTGCAGTGTTCAAAACTGTAGATGGTATTAGAGGCGTGATACTAGCATGGATAGAAGATTGGCTGACTGGCAGAAGGCAGTGGGAATAATGGGGCCCTTTTCTGGTTTGCTGCCCGTGACTAGTTGGGTCTGCTACTTTTCACATTATATGTTACTGATCTGGATGAAGGAATTGGTGGAAAGAATAAAAGCATAGACTACTTTCAAAATGGGGAGAGGATTTAGAAATCGGAGGTGCAAAGCGACTTGGGAGTGCTGGTGCAGTATTCTCAAAAGATTAATTTGCAGGTTGAGTCAGAACCAATGGGCACAGCCTCACAACAAAAGGTTGCATCTTCAAAATGGAGATTTGGAGGACTTTCTTTAGCCAAAGGGTGGTGAATCTGTGGAACTAATTGCTGTCTGCTGTCTGTCTGTGGAGGCTGTGTGCTGTCTCATAGCTGTCTGCTGTGGAGGCCATTGTGGGTATTTTTAAGACGGAGATTGATAAGTTCTTAATTAGGAAGTGTGTCAAAGGTTCCAGGAAGAAGGCAGCAGAATGGGGTTGAGAGGGAAAAATAGATCAGTCATGATTGAATGGTGGAGTAGGCTCAGTGGGCTGAATGGCCTAATTTGGCTCCCATGTCTTATGGTCTTATACCAAGCTGTGAGTTTACAGGTTGTGCTGGAATAGAGTCAGCTATGCTGCTGATACCAACATCATTTTCCGATAGCATAATTGTAGTGCAATCCAAAGCATTGTGGAGAATGTCCTTGGTCTGAAGTTCAAACTTATTTTCTGCAAGGACTGTGCCAAGATTGCTTCCAGCAATGCTATCAAAGAAAGGATGCATTTTCATTAGGTGGTTTAGTGCGGAAAAACTCAATTAGGTTTCCCTACTCAAGTACAGTCAACATGTGCTCCAGACCCAGCCTGGCAGTTCCATCCTCCAGGACTTGGTCAGTAGTGATTCACTCTTGATGTTGGACTTTGAGATGTAAAATCCAGAGAACATGCTGAATCGTGGCTACTCACATTATCTCATTCAAGTTTTGATCAACATGTAGGAATACTACTTCGTCAGTTGAGGGAGGAGAACAGGAAGCATTTAACAGGAGATTTTTGTATCTGTGTAAGTGTGACACTTCGGGGGGGTCTGGATGTGATGATCAATACTCCCAGAGAATTCTCTTGTGTAAACTGATATATGAATCATCTGAGGAAGTACCTAAACATATATGTGTAAAAACATTTCAATTTGTATAATATTCACACTAAAATGGTAGAGCAGTTTTATTCATTTTTGGTTGCCATGATATAAATTGTAAGTATGCCTTTGAATTGGAGGAGAGCAAAATTTGATTGTTGAAGTTAGAATCAGGAACTTAGCGGTCACGCAGCATAGTTGAGGGTAAAGGACTGATGATGTTTTGCATCGGAACCCTTCTTCAGATTGTTCTTTTCCTTGCAGATGCCACCTGACCTGCTTAGTTCCTCTTAGTCTGAAGAAGGGTTTCGGCCCGAAATGTTGCCTTTTTCCTTCGCTCCATAGATGCTGCTACACCCGCTGAATTTCTCCAGCTTTTTTGTGTATCTTAAACTGCTTAGTTCCTCGACCAGTTTGTTTTATATTCAAGATTCTAGCATCTGTAGGTACTCCTGCCTCCAAAATAAGAACAGGCTTGGTGTTCGAGAGCAATCTCAAGGATGAAGTGTTGTTTTTGTCTAAAACTGCTTGAAAACTGAAGCGTGCAGCTACGTAGGGTGTTGTAATACTATTTTCTCTCTTTTTAAAAAAAATTACATACAATAATAAGTTACTATTATTATTATTATTCAGTCAAGTGTTGTTGATAACCACTTAATAAATCTTGTGTAATTTCTGAGTATGAGATGAATCTTCCGATTTAAATGTTAAACTTAATTTGTATAATAGAAATCATAACTAACATTTATACAATTTGGCAGTTTGTTTATTAATTGGCATGGAGCTGGTAAAATAGTAGAGTTGTGGAAAGAAAAGTACACGAGAATCACGCAGATCAAGAAATATAAGCCAGTAGGTCGTGTCTTATGTTTGGAACATTCGGCTGAAACCAAGTCACAATTTTCTAATATGGATAGATTGTTGACCATTCACAATGAACTGAATCTTCATTGTGCTTCATTCACTGCAGCTGTGCTATTCAGAAGGTTATTCACCTACTTGTCAGTTATCTCTGCAGGCAACTCCTGAGAAAGGCTGGGATTTAGAATGTTGTTACAGTCACACAAAGATTTGAATGAGAGTACTGAAAAGTATTGGTCCTCAATGAGAACTAGTATTGTACTTGGATCAGTGATGGTTAATATGCAGGTTCAACAAGCAATTCAGAAAAGAAAGAGTGTGTTGGTCTTTATTGTAAGAGAATTTGACTACAAGAGTAAACATGTCTTTCCCCAAATATCTCATCTCCCAGGTGATGGCACGGTGAACTTTAATTTAGTGACCTGAGATCTATTTTGGCCTGAGATCTTTATGTAGTTTCCACCTGTATCTCAATGGAAGCATATCTCTTCTGCAGCCGCTTGCTGTACGTGCGTCAATGTTGCCTGGGACTGAGGTGTACACCGCTTCCAGATTTAAATGGTCCATTCATGGCTTCACGCAAACTTCTGAAAGAGGTTGGGGATGGATTCTCCTTATACCCTTTAACATATCTACATTAAACATTTTCAAAGCATCTTTAGGGCGGGCAGGGGTGGGGGGGGAAGGGAGGCTGTACATAGTGCCGTCTATAGCGGCCGTTATCAGACCCCCGACAACGGGAAAAAAACGGAGGGATATCGATCGCTATTTATAGGCTTCCATTGCAGTGAGAAATGGTCAGATATCCCTCCGTTTTTCCCCCGTTGTCGGGGGTCTGAAAACGACCGCTACAGACGGCACTATGTACAGCCTCCCCCACCTGCCCGCCCGCGGAGATGATCGGCGGCTCCGCGTTCGCGAATCGGCCGCTTATTAATTGAGACCGCGGCTTCACTTTACCGCGAGTACCTATGTCCCGCGATCGGAGCACTTTTTCCCGGTAAGTTTTCGCAGGCAGCTCCGAGATTAGCTGTTAAAGACTTATTACTCTACAACAGGCTGGCATTAGTGACAATGTTTAATTGACTGTCTTATGGATACATATAGTTTAGGCCCTCAATTTCATGAATGAATGAAGTAAGTGAATGAATGAATGAATTTATTCACATTATAAAAGGGTGCAATTAAATTAATTAAACTCCATACAGATAGATTTTCATAAATTCAGACTTTAGATCTTACCTTTTAGTTAAAGTTGGTCCCTGGCTGTCTAAATCTTTGTGTTCCAGGACCTCAGCAGGGACTTTGCTTTCAAGGCTTTCTTGCACTTTAATCCACTTCGCAGCACTTTCTTCAGCCTTTTTAATGCTTTCCCCACTAAATACAATTACCTTCTGCAAGTTTCCACAATATTTATTCCACAGAACAACAAATCGGAATCTCCAGTAAAACAGGCATCTGTGAAGCCCCCTTAGCCATTTTGTGTGCTAGCCTGAAACAAAGCGCGTGATTGGCCAACTGGCAGACAAATCAATGTTAAACGTGCTTTGATTGGACTAAAAATTACATGAAAATTTTCCGGTTTTTCTCTAATTTAATAAAAATGTGCAAGTCTTCTTCATATCGAGTTTCAGGGGTGATTTATATAATATTTTTTACACAATATGTGAAAATTTCATTCTTCAAATTTCATGTAGTTTGGTGACTTAGGTCACGAAATCCCATTTCTAGACACATTTTTGATGCTCGGCCCACAGCCTAATAGTCTGGCCTTTTCCTTGACTCACTGAGTTCCTCCAGCACTTTTTTTTGCTCAAGATTCCAGCAATCTCTTTGTGATCTAATTTAAGGCATTTCAAGCTTTTATTATACTCTGTTCATTGCCTCTTGACATTTAGCTTTCTCCAGAATTTAGAAACACATTTTGGGAACAGAACCATCTATCCCCAATAACTGTTGGCAGGTTCTTTCTTGCTTGTAAAAAAAATCATTTTTAAAGAAAGGAACATTAATTTATTTTTGTTACTGTCTTTGAAAGGGTTTTTTTCCATGTCTTGCTTCACTTTCAAGTACATTCCATTATTTAACCATTGCCTTCTACTTCTTACCTTCGTAAATCCAGCCATCCTGTTTGCACTTTGCAATTGATAATGAATATTTGCAGACTATTACAACAGAGAAGACAATGGCCTAGGTTTTCAGGTCGTAATGGATAGCTGATTATCTGCATGACACTGAAATTCTTTCTCTTTTTTTCCGTAAAATAAGGCTCTAAAAATATTACACTTTGTTGTGTGAAGGACGTTAATTTTTAATCTTGCATTGAGTCATAACTACTACAAACTCTGGAGACCTCAAAATCATATTTTATGTATGCGGGTTGTACTTCTCCAGGATAAATACATTTTAGAAATGTATTAAAAATTTGTCAGTTTTACTTCTACCGTCAGTTTTTGTGGAAGAAATATCCTTTCCAAAAGAAAATAACTTTCATACACTGATATTGAAGGAGAATACTACTAGAGTTGCATCTCTCAAACATGGCAATCTGTACTTTCAGTCAGTCTTTTTTAATCACATACGTTTGCGAAATAATTCGCAGAATGAGTAAAGAATAAACATATTTAATTCTTTAAATGTTTGTTTCATAGAGAATCATATAAATAATATTTTTATAAGCCCACTGTGGAAGAAGTGTATATTAAAATCTACTTCTAGTCTTTCAGTAAAATCTGTACTGGTTGCTGTTAGTCCGTATGCTTTGCTAATTTCTTGAGTGAAGCGTGGGCCTTACTTGTTTTTTTTTAACTTTATCCTGGTTTGACCCTCAGTTCATGTTAGAACTAGCAATTTTTTATTAGCAATCATTTCTTAATTCTGAGTAATAATTTTCTGTTAAAGTTATGTGAAGGTTATTAAACAGACTTTGTTGTGATTCTTAATTATTTGTCAATATATTGAGGTGGAAAATTTGTTTTAATGGGTGAGTCATTCATTATTAGAGCTAGTATTGAATTTATAGTGAGCATAAACTGAGCCTAATTAATGTCTGAAAAAATAAACATTTATAACTGGTAAACATTAGATGTGAGCATATTTGAAATAAGGTGAACAATCTATACTGTAAACAAAATCTGTGTGTTATTCTCTGCAGGACTATATATACTTAAATTCTGTGCAATGCCTAAATTTAGGATTGATGTCCATAATGTACTTTAAGGTAGTTCGTGAAAAGTATTTAATAATAATGAAACACTGAGATATTGTCCTGCTTAAATGTTCTTTTGGGTGTTGATCTCATTCATCAATGTCGACAGACCCTTTTCTCATTAAATCCAATTTAATAGAAAAGACTTAATTTCCTTAAGAGAACAAGACACTTGATTCAATTTAATACACGCTGCTGAGAAGTTTAATCTATTGCTTTCATCTGTGAAGACCTTTACTGGATTGAGAGACACTTTTCAGCATGTCTTTTTACAATTAGAAGTATGAATTGCTGCTCAGTTTAGGATTTTCATTTACTTAGAATATTTTTTCACTCAAGTTCCATATTTACATTGTTGTTACAAAGCTTTGAAAAGTATTTTATGCACCCCAGCATTGTGGTTAATAAAATGTTGATTGGCAATTTTGATATGAGATATTCCTTCACAAATTAATTTCTTTCCTTTTCTTTTATGATGGGGCTGTTTCCTAAATTGCATGCTGAGAACCTAAAGATCATTGCATTTCACATTTTGCACCACTGATCACCTGGGTTAATTTCTCATTCCTGATGTATTTAAGAATGAATTATTTACCAAACATGAAGGGCGTGCATAAAAGATATAACAAAGGCTTCTACTTTTCAAATGTCTTTTTTCCATTCTGAATGCAGTTTTTGTTTAAAAAAAAGCTATAAATCTGTTGCAAGAAACAATAGGGGCGGCACAATGGCGCAGCGGTAAAGTTGCTGCCTTACAGCGCCAGAGCCCATGGTTCGAGCCCGACAACGGGTGCTATCTGTACGGAGTTTGTACGTTTTCCTTGTGACCACATGGGTTTTCTCCGAGATATTCGGTTTCCTCCCACGCTTCAAAGACGTACAGGTCTGTAGGTTAATTGGCTTGATATGAATGTAATATTGTCCCCAGTGTGTGTAGGATAGTGTTAATGTGTGGGGATTGCTGGTCTGTGGTGCAAAGGACCTGTTTCCGCGTTGTATCTCTCAACTAAACTAAACGGTAAGCCTGTTATGCCTAATCGGAATTTTAAGCAGAAAAAATGATTTTGGGATGACGTTAACATTATAAATGAAATATAGCAAATAATGTAAAAAATTATTTACAGTTAAAGATAGAAAAGTAAAAGGAGTCGAACAACATCAATAGTTTCTGTTTTTGGTGTTTCTTTTACATGGTGTACTTCACTCTGTGTGGTAATACTTGATATTCCAATTGGAACTGTGAACCAGAGTCATACTTTGCAGAAGTTATCTTCTGGATTTTATCCTGTGTATCTTTAATTTATAAACTTGACTCGTGTGATTAATTTCCGGGTTTACCACAAAAATAAGATTTAAGAATTATTGACAGTGCTGTGGCGTCACCTGATGGTCAGACCATTTACTGTCGAACCCGCATCAGTGGATACGAGGAGTGTCACGTGACGTCATGGGTTAAGGGGAGTGTCCTGCTACATGAGCAGATCTTACCTAGAGATCGTTAGTCAACAGGTAGCTGAGCTCGAGTCCACACCCTCGCTCAGCAGCAGCAGCAGCAATGACTCTCATGTTAGAGAATCCCAAACGCACATGTATGTTAAACTTATTTGACCGAATAAAGTAACCGTTTAGTCACAGTTTGGACTCGCTACATTGGTGACCCTCGATGATCATTCATAACATCATTTTTTTCATGTGTTTTGCCCTACTAAAAACAACACAGCATTTTAAATGATTGTGGCATTTTTATTCTATTCATAAATGACATTATTGAAGTTGTTAAATCTACCACAAGACTGTTTGCAGACGACTGCATCATATATAAAGCGATCAATTCTCAAGAGGATGAAATTTCTCTTTTGTCTGACCTCACAAGCCTTGTTAACTGGTCCAAAGAATAGGGCATGAGTTTTAATGCATCAAATGTAAAGTGATGTAACGTAATTGTAATCCAGGTTGGGCAAAGTATTCTATGCTTGGCTAAACCTTACAGGAAGTCACTGAAGACAAATGTCTCGGTGCCTTTATACAAAACAACTTGAAGTGGGATAAGCAGTCACATTATGCTGTAAACAAAGCCACGAAGATGTTCAACTTCCACCATTGTTCTAAAACTGTAAATAAAAAATTGTACCAAACCATAGTCCAACTTCACTTGGAGTATGCCTCTGCTGCTTGGAACCCCGGTACCAGGAAAAATACCGGTTTGTGTGCGGCGACTTCAGATGACAATCCAGTGTAACCAAAATGCTCACCGACTTAAACTGGGACTCCCTTGAAACCAGTCGCCAGATGCTCAGAATAACTACCCTTCACAAGATCATCAACCAGGACATCGACCTCGACACTGACATACGTCAAAGAGAAAACAACAAGATCTAGAAGAAGCCACAACAAGCAACTTATAGTGCAACAACACACATCTACTCCCTACATCCAGTCTTTTTTCCCTGAAGCAATTTCCCTCTGGAATGCTCTCCCACAATCCTCTGTTGACATGCCCACATATGCAACTTTCAAGACCTCCATCCATGCCCACAGACTGCACATTCCCCGCTAGACCCTACCCACTCTCGTCAACTTCAAGTATAGTCCCTGGTGGACTCTTTGGAAGTGATGACCATAAGGTACAAGGCATATTTCTGTAAGGGCACGGATAACTGTCGTCTTTGCACTAATTCTTCTTTCTCTTTTTATTTCAACGTGGCTGCTCCCAGCTACTTTGATGCTGCTTTTTGCCAGTAACTTAGCCATTTTTTGATTTTAGTGGATACAAATTTCACATTAGTGTGCCATTCATGCACTCTAGATAGTTTACTGGAAAACTTGAAGTCCCATCATTTGCAGAGCATTTTGGAAATTTCCACCCTCAGTACCACCTCATTGCTTAGCACTGTGCCAGCAGCATAATGACTGCAAATGGCAGGCAACTGAATGGATATAGCGAACATCCCATCCAATATTTTATCTGGAATCGCATCAATTAACCAAAATACACGTAATCAAATTAAAGTTGTTTAACCTTATCTATATAATTAAAAGTCTCATCTTGACCACTTCCTCTCTGCGCTGTATATTGATTTTAGAAAAAACACTGCCCTGTATTGCTGTGATTTTTGACCATCTTACTCACATTCCTCCTCCGCTGACCAGCCCCGAGGATTTTTCCCATCGTTGAAAAATAAAAAAGTTATGAGTGTTTAAAAAACCTTGAGATCAGCTGATTGGTCCTCTCGCCTGTCAATCACCATGATGAAGGTAACGCCCCTTCCTGGGGGGCGGGGTGGCAGGACTATAAAACTCCGGATGCCTAGACGTGAGTCAGTCATGCTGCAAGATTGCGAGAGCGTGGCCACGACTGTCATTCTCAGCTGTGAATCAACTGAACTGTGAGTCTGCAATGCACTTGCAATAAATGATTTGTTAGCCTTTAATGACAATGCCATGAGTTTTTGGCCTGCTGCCCTGCCTGTGCTTGAAAGTGCAATGCTTAATTGTAAATGAAATGACAATGCCATGAGTTGTTTGGCCTGCTGCCCTGCCTGTACTTGAAACTGCAATGCATTATTAGGTCTGACTGTGGTTGGAAGGAATAAATGCTTTATTAGGTCCGACTGTGTTTGGAAGGAATAAATGTTTTATTAGGTCCGACTGTGTTTGGAAGGAATAAATGCTTTATTAGGTCCGACTGTGTTTAGCCCAAAAGTCCCGCTCATTTCGTGACTTTCGCTTAGTGGGCAGCTCGCGCTGATTGCGAAATTTCCGGTGACTGCAGAGGTCGCGCTGATTGCGTAATTTCCGGTAAGTGCAGAGGTCACGCTGATTGCGGAGGTGCTGCTCACTGCGGAAGCCCCACAGTGGAGAGGCCGAGCTCAGCCATGTGAGTAGATTCAAGAAAGTTTACTGTCATATTTATGGTGTGAAAGTGTGTATGCGAGTGTGTGTGAGTATGTGTGTGAGTGAGTGAGTGTATGAGTGTGAGTGAGTGAGTGTGTGAGTGAGCGTGTGTGTGTGAGTGAGTGTATGTATGTGAGTGTGTATCTGTGTGAAGTGGAGGGTGTGTGTGTGTGAGTCTGTGAGTGTGTATATTGGAATTGGTGGAGAGGTGGAATATTGTGTTGGGGACCGGCCCTCCCGTGTGAAGTTGGGACCCAACGGGTCCCACTTAGTCTAGTATCCAATAAAGCATACTTTCTGAAGATAGACACAAAAAGCTGGAGTAACTCAGCGGGCCAGGCAGCATCTTTGGAGAGAAGGAATGGGTGATGTTCCGTGTCGAGACCCTTCTTCAGACTGGTTAGGGATAAGGGAAACGAGATATAGACGATGTGGAGAGATAATGAACAACGAATGAAAGATATGCAAAAAAATAACGATGATAAAGGAAACAGGCCATTGTAAGCTGTTTGTAGGGTGAAAAAACATAAGCTGCTGCGATTTGGGTGGGGGAGGGATAGAGAGCGAGGGAATGCCGGGGCTACCTGAAGTAAGAGAAATCATTATTCGTACCACTGGGCTCTAAGCTGCCCAAGCAAAATATGAGATGCTGTTCCTCCAATTTGCGTTTCGCCTGACTCTGACAATGGAGACCGAGGACAGAAAGGTCTGTGTAGGAATGGGAAGGAGAATTAAAGTGTCGCGCAACCGGGAGATCAGGTTGTTTCACGCGGGCTGAGCGAAGGTGTTCCGTGAAACGCTCGCCCAGTCTGCGTTTAGTCTTGCCGAAGTGTAAGAGTCCACATCGTGAACAACGGATACAGTAAATTAGGTTGGAGGAGGTGCAAGTGAACCTCTGCCTAACCTGAAAGGTCTGTCGGGGTCCCTGGACAGAGTCGAGGGAGGAGGTATAGTGACAGGTGTTGCATCTTCTGCGGTTGCAGGGGAATGTACCTGGGGAGTGGGTGGTTTGGGTGGGGAGGGGGTGGTTTGTGTGGGAAGGGATGAGTTAACAAGGGAGTTGCGGAGGGAACGGTCTCTGCGGAAGGTGGAAAGGAGTGGGGATGGGAAAATGTGGCTAGTTGTGGGATCCCGTTGGAGGTACCGGAAATTTTGGAGGTTTATTTGTTGTATGCGACGGCTGATGGGATGGAAGGTGAAGTCTCTGTTGTGACTAGGGGGAGGGGGTGCAAAGCAGAGCTGTAGGGTAAATGCATATTTTCTGGTTACACTGCTTGTTTTGAAGGAAGCAAAATTTGTTAAATATCTAATTGCAAAGTTCTCATTTGCGAATAAGTGAGATTTTAAGAAATATCTTGTTAAAATTTAGGTGTACTGTATAATGCATATATTAGTCTAACATTTAGTAGCTGTCGTTTCTGGGGTTTTTTACTATTCCTTTATGGGGTTGGGCATTCCTGCCAAAGCAGCATTTATTGACAATTCCTAATTGCCTCTGTGAAAGTAATGGTGAGTTATACCTTGACCTGTGTGGCTTAAACATGATATCAGGAAGAATTCTGATGTATTATGATTCAATAAAGGTGGAGGCAAAGTAATGAAGGATTAGCAAATTATATCCAGGTTAGTACTAGTTATGATTTGGCATGGGACCTGAAACTCACTTTCTTAAGTATCTCTTCCTTTTATTCTACTAAATAGTAGGACTTGTGGATTTGTGCTGAATGGACATTGGGGACTTACTGTTAGATGGAGTACACTGTAGTTTTATTGTGCCAGTAGTGAATGTTGATGATAATGGATGGAGTATTGATTAAATAAACTGCTTTGTTCTAGTTAGAGTTGACCTTCTTAAATGCTGTGGGTGCAGTAATCACCCAGAGAGGTGGCTTGTTTTCCAAAACAGTCCTGAACTGTACCTTGCAAATTACGGAAAGATTCTGGAGGTCAAGACATGAGTCACTATAGCAAAATACAGAGCTTGTATAGCTTTTGATTGATATACGGTGGGTATAAGGAGTGCAAAGCTATCTTATTCACCTGTTTACAGAAAGAAACACAGTTTTGCGTATTTTGGATTCCTAACCCAGATGATTTCTAACCCAGTAGATTAGCCAATAATCCACAAATATTAATCCTTTAATTTCATCATTATGATGAAGGGATTCAGGGAAGGAATGCATATACTACTCCACTCTTCAGAAATGAGCGCAGGATTCAGATGGCTTAGTTTTAGAACCTGTGAAAAGTTGGTGGATTGCCGACCATGATGACATAATTGATTCATTTGATAATACAATTGCAGTGTTCTTATTACTGGACCTGATTAGAAGCTATAGTAACGTGTAAGTGTTAATGTGTGTGTATCGGAAAGTGCATATGGGTGTTGATGATTTGGTGATTCAAGTTTGTACCTGGAGATGGAAGGCAATCAAAATCAAATCTGGGTCCATTAGGCTCTTTATTTGTGCGAATGCTCACCACATGTGAATTGACGACACGTCTTTTTACACTTCTTTACCAAGATAGTGTTGAGTGCAATTCAGAGACATGTGCGTGTGTTTATCTGCTACCATTTTCGTTCCAAATCAACTTGTTTCACATCCCTTTGGAACTAATTACTTTATTAAGATGTTGAAAATGTTCTTATGTGGCAAGAAACGCCAAATGTTATCCTTGACAGTGAACAAAGGTTATTTGTCTGTATAATCTGCAGTATTCTAGGCGTTATATTTCATTGCCAACATTTATTGATGTCTCAAGAAATCTACATAAGAAAGCTAAATACTGAATATCCATAATACTAGATTGCATTTTCTATCTATTTGTCATTTCCTCTTTAGGAGTAGTACATAGGTTTGTTTCAGTCTTTTGAATGTGGTCTTGAATTTTGTGTAAGAAGGAACTGCAGATGCTGGTTTAAACCGAAGATAGACCTCTCCAGAGATGCTGCCTGTCCCGCTGCGTTACTCCAGCTTTTTGTGTCTATATCTGTGGTCTTAAATTTGTTTGGTACCTGTTACGTTTGTGGTAAATAGTGCTAAAGTCTGATCTATTATACATACATTTTGTGATGGGATTGTATGGCTCTGCTTTGTTTCATTGTTATTGAATGACCACAGTGGATCTACTGAGCGTTTTGATCTCATTACCTGCTTATTTCTCGACTGTTCGATCCTTATCTTGTTTGATTGCTCTGATATTGGTAGCTCGAGCAAAAGCCATTTTTTTATTTTGCTGTGTTAGTTTTTACATTGGTTTATAAGGTATGTTGAAATTGTTGCCTGAAAAATTTAAAACAATTTTATATTCAGTATTTGTTAATGCCTCAGTAGCACATGTAATAGAACAATTTTATGTCTGAAATCAAAGATGTGTACTATGCTGTATTTATTTTAGCAGATTAATTTTAGTTAGTTAAAAACGTTGCACCATAACTGATGTTAAAATAATCCAAATATCATTCTGTGCTGTGAAGTATTTATGATGAGAGAAATGCTGATGCTCTTCCTTTAATAATTGATTTTGTTTTACAGGCTGCTGCTATTTTCAATTCTGCTTTTGGAAGTTTTCTGGTAAGAGTCTAAAAGTATTTAATGATTATAAATACAAGATTTATTTTTCTTATTTAAATTGCAGTGATTATTTATTATTGAGTTACTTAATAAACAAATTCGAGATTTCTCGGATGGTTTATGTCAGGAGCATCTTTAAAAAATGACCATTATCAATTATGGTCATCTTTTAACTTTGCAGTCCGTCCTAAAATTGCCGATAAATAAAATGAAAATGTTAATGTCTTTTATTTTTCTTTTGTTTTATTTTGTAAGATTTTTTTCTAGTTCATAATGTTAAAACCTCTTCTTACAGATAGTTTGTTGGTATTATTGAATTTGAAGATGACTAATATTAATATTTGCATACCTCTGAATTGTGGCTACAAATTGATGATGCTCATGGAACATAAAATTTGTTTTTCTGTAATTGGTTAAATTATTTTTACAGAGCAGTACATTCTGCTTCTGGTTACTAATCCAAACGAATGGAATTCTAAAATGTCTCATTTATTCATTTATTCATTAATATTTACAAAGTGTATTCTTATAGTGAACCTTTCCACTACGTTTATAAATGTAATTTTGGATGGGATATCAATTGGTTATATTAGTGAAAGGACTAAGTTGAAGCATGTATTGACATTTTTATGAACATCATCAAATAAATATTTGTTACAAAAGGATTTATATTGGGAAGCTAAATCAAAGCACATGAATGTTGCAGAATAGGATCATTTAATTTGTAGCTGTATTTTGCTTATGTTTATATTTTTGCTTTCTACTTATACTAAGTTGTCAATTCTTACTCACGATCAAGAATTATATCATCCAAATCTTTTTTTAAACTGATACATGTTTAATTACAGTAAAACAAAAGATTTTCGAAGCTTTGGTATTTTAGTTTAGTGTCCTGTTTATATTTGATAGATTAATACAATTTCCATATATTTCAGACTCTTTTTGCATTGTGCCACAGAGAATTGCTCTAAGTTAGAGGAATAATTTCATTATCCATTTTATACATGCTGTTTTACAATAAAATAGATTGGAGTAAATGATTTGATTTCCCTCCTTGATGTGCAGTAATAATATTTGATGGCAAATCAATTATAGTCTGCTGAATAGCCAGCTAATAAAATTTGTCTGAGCTGTTATCGGTCTAAATTATGAACATTTTCTACATTTTAAAATATTTTTCTAACTGCTGTAGTTATTGGAATTTGCATCTGTGTTGTGAATATTACTATAATTTGTAATGATTTGAGGCAGTACGAGGAATATAAGGAATAAACTCTGATGTGAACATTAAAAATTCCAGATGCACCTATTTGTCAGCAGAAGAAAGCTTGAAAACAGTTTCAGTCCATAATCAGATGAAATCGTTTGTTTAACAATTAAATATTATTTTGTTATTTATAACTGATGCCTTGGCTTTAAAAATGTGTCTTGGCAAAATATATTTATTCAAAATTATTAATGTCATTATTAGTGAAGCTGATATTTTTTCACTCAAATGTGTATCCGCGAATACCAGCTTCACACGGGGTTTGCAATTATGAAAATTTAATTGGGGAGTATGTAAATATAGGAGTCATTTCATTTTTCTTCCAAATTTGTAATAGAAATTTAATTGGTGCGATGGCCAGAAGTTCCAACTTTATTTTATTTTAACCAAGTTGATTTTTAATACAGTGAATTACTTTATTCTATGTGAAATGTACATGCTCCCAATAATATCAAACCTGGACGTGATATTTTCAATTGGGAATGGGGGTTGTACAGTATGAGGACAAGTAACTTTGAAATGTTTTACAAATAATTATGCCAAACGTGTGAAGGATTGGATTGCAAGACTATAATCAAGTAGTTCAAAGGTATCAAAGGTATTTTATTAGTCATTCACATACACCTAGGTGTAGTGAAGTGAAATGCTTTTTGACATTTTGCAGCACACAAAAAAAGAATACAGACATAACACCAATGAGAGTCTTAAACACATAGAACATCCCCCCACAATGGCTCCCACCATGAGGGAAGGCACAATGTCCAGTCCCCAACCCCAGTTCACCCATAGTCGGGCCCATTGAGGCCTCCACAGTTGCCTCTACGGAGGCCCGATGTTCCTGGCCATTCTCGCCGGGTGATGTTGCTCCGGCGTCGGGAGAATCCTCCCAGCGGCCTGGGAACCCAGGAACGGCCGCTTCCGCACTGGAGGCCGCGGCTTCCGAAGCCGACAAGGCCGCGCCGGTTGGAGCTCCACAACTGGCGATCTCGTCGCGAGATCCCAGGCTCCCGGTGTAAAGTCAGCGCCGCAGCTGGCCGCTCCTCAGACCCGCAGCTCCGCGATGTTGTTCCCGGTGGTCTCAGCTCACCACACCTGGACTGGAGGAGAAACAAGCTGTAAGAAACAAAATATAAAGTATGTTCTTCAAATCCAAATGATAGCTGAAGTGCGAGAGAATACATTAAAGCTGAAATTACTGTCAAACAAGTTTTCTTTTCCGCCAGATGTCCTCGCATTTTTTTTGAAAATAGTATCCATGAATTTGCGAATAATGAGAATAATGGACTGTGGGGAAATTTTAGATACACGACTCCCAATCTATGTTAGGTTTCTGCAAATAAGAGATCACATTGTGAAGATTTAATACAGTATACTAGATTGCAAGAAGTGCAAATGAATTGGGAAGGACTGTTTGGTTCCTGGATAATGAGAAGGGAAGAGATACATGTACAGGTCTTGCATCTATTGCAGTTACATGGGAAAGTGCTACAAGAAGAGTAATTGGTGGAAGGGGAGGAATGGATCAGAGAGTTGCTAAAGGAATGGTGTCTTTGAAATGCTAAAGAGGAGGAGATGGCAGGGGAAGTTGGTTCCGATGGTAGAAATGTTTTGAAGCTGGCAGAAATTGTGTAACATGATCAGTTGAATGTAGAGGCTGGTGAGTTGGAAGATGATGGCCATGGAAAAGAGGGTGCAAAAAGAAGTGTGGGAAAGAGATGTAGTCAAAGTATCTATTATGTTTACCTAGTATTACAGTTATGAATTTATTGTATTATTAATTAATATGATTATTAGATATTTATCTATATGTTACTGCGTTTACAGACCTGTGAAGCTATAGCAAGTGTGCATTTCATTGTTCCATTGCCGGTACATATGACAATTGAACAGTCTTGTCTTAAGTCTTGTATATATGCCATGATGGAAAATGGTCACATGGAAGCAAGGATTATGTTCTAGGCCTTTAACTTCACCCATAGCCCAACCCTCAGTCAGTAACTCACAGGCTACTTTGCATGCCAGTACCTGTATCCGTTGCTCTACACATGCAAACTGCAAAGATTTTGATGGTTTCCTATGAACTACCAACAACCTGGGAAAAACATCCAAGCCATCGCAGCATTCAGTCACTGATGTTGGTTACCCAGCTGTACCTCAAATCCTACAGGTTGCACTGATAGGGTAGCAGACATAGGAAAAATATAACATTTTAGTTCACGATGATATGCATACCCATGTGTGTTTGATGTTTTGTATCACAGGCAAGTTGGGGAACTGGAGGGGAACCGATAACCCGGCAAGCAGATTTGGTAGTGCTACAGGTGGGTTTAAACTAGATTGGCTGGGGAGGGGGGAAGCAGGACTGAGGCAGGTGAGAGGCTGGGAGACTTTATGGTGGTAATGAAACAAAGTTCAGTGGACAGAATAAGCAGGAGTATGGCAGGCAGTGAGGAAGGACTGTTGGATTGAATTGCATTTATTTTAATGCGAGAGGTATGACTCGTAAGGCAGATGAATGGATGAAGGTAAGGCAGATTAACTTAGGGCATGAATAGGTACGTATGACTGAGATCTTGTAGCCATTATGAAAACTTGGCTAAGGAAGGGACAGGACTGGCAATTTAATGTTTCAGGGTGCAGGTGCTAAAGGAGAGAAACAAGTGGGGGTAAAAGATGAAGGAGTGTTGCTTTATTGATTAGGAGAATATGACATTACTCTGAATCACATTACTGATGGTTTGTCCAGTGAGGCTATACGGGATAGAGCTGAGAAATAAAGTGTGCTATAAACTCCTGAATAATCAATGGGAATTAAAGAACAACTATGCTAGGAGATTGCAGGCAGCTGCAAGACTAATAAGGATGTCATACTATATTAGTAAGGTTGTTATAGTGTCTCTCAGAGACCAAAGCAGTCATCTATATGTGGAGCTGCGGGAGATAGGCAATTTCTTCAATGAGTATTTTTCCTCTGCTATTACTGTTGAGAAAAGCATGAAGGCTGGGAACATGGGACAGTTATTGGAAATGTTTTGAGGACAGTCCATATTACGGTCGAGGACATACTGGACGTCCTAAGACATATGAAGGTAGATAAATCTCCGGAGCCTGTTCAGATATATCTGAGAACACTGGGAATTTATCCCTTTGGTGATCATGAGTGAAATAGATAGGATCAATGCACGGAGTATTTTACCCCGAGTAGAGGACATAGATTTAAGGAGCGAAGAGAAAGTTTTAATAGGAACCTGAGGGGAAACCTTTTTCACGCTGAAGCTGGTGGGTATATGGAACAAACTGCCAGAGGAGGCAGTGAAAGTAGATGTTATAACAACATTTAAAAAGGCATTTGGATAGTTACATGGATCGGAATGGTTTAGAGGAATATGGGTGAAACGTAGGCAGATGTGACTAGTGTAGATGGAGCTTGTTGGTTGGTGTGGACAAGTTGGATCGAAGGACCTGTTTCCGTGCTACTATGACTTTGTTATCAATTTTCATCTTTCCTTCTTCCATCCTGGGTGTTGCAAGGCCATTAACAGTTTAACAAGCTTTAAGATGTTTTTGAATCAATGGAGTTATGTACAAAGGTGCAAAGGTGGTTGCACTGTGAATTTTATAATAAGGATTTTCTGGGCAGAAGTGTGAACTGCTAGGGTTGAATCACCTGCTTCCTCCTTCAGATTATCTTAATCGGACATGAGCTCTTCACCATGTTCGTCCTGTAGGGTTCAAGCGTTGCTTCTATGCTGAGTAAAAAGCATTTTGTTTTCTCTCTTTAGTGTATTCTGAAGTATCCATTTGAATTTATTCAGGCACCTGAAACATAACAGCTCAGTCACACATCTGGTGGTAATATGGCACTTCTTGTAACCAAATTGAACTTCACTGTTAATATATCTAACATCCACCATCTACTGAGTTTGCAATGGGTGTTCTTTGTTGCTTGGCAACTATCCCATTATTCTATTTTCAGGACAGAAGAAATGTGCAGCAGAACCAAAGCATGACAGCAGCTGCCCAAGACTTTGTGTGCAACAGTAGAAAAATTCTATTGCAATTACTCACCAGCTACGGCACCTTGTTGGAATGGAAGACCTTCCAGTTGTTTAGTGCTTTCATTTATTCTGTGATTTATCAGTTCACCATGTGTGCAATCAATGATGACCTATACCTAACGGAATCCAACTATAGTAGCAAAGATAACATCTATCATTTGGACTGGCATCAAGGGTGACATGGTTGTGTGAGAAATCTGATAGGAGTCTGCCAAAACCATTATAAGATCTCACAATATTGTGGGTATTAATGTCTTTAACAACAGCAAATAGCAAGCCGCCTAGGAAGTTCCACATTTTTGCCATCATCTGATGTAGCTTTGTGTAGGAAGGAACTGCAGATGCTAGTTTACACCAAAGATAGACACAAAATGCTGAAGTATTTCAGCGGGACAGGCAGCATCTCTGGTAACGTTTCAGGTCGAGACCCTTCTTCAGACCGAGGGTCAGGGGAGAGGGAGTCTAAAGATATGCAAGGGTAAGATGTGAAAACGATAGATCAGAGCACATGATGATAAGGAAATGTAGAATGGTTCGTTGTGCGCTGAGGGGAAGGTGACAAGACGGCATACGATCAGTAATATTTAAACAGGAGGATAGTAGAATTAGTCGGAGAACTAGGATCCTAGTTAACTAACAATGAACCATTCTACATTTCCTTATCATCATCTGCCCTGATGTGTCATATTCTGTGTTATTAACTTAATGGTGCTCTTTGTCATATTCTGGATGGATGACTTTATGACATTTGTTGAACAGTCTCTTGCTGTTTTTGGAACACCAACTGGAGGGAGGAGCTGTACGTGAAGCAGATGTCCTTGTCAGATCAACTGGTGATTTTTTTTTTTTAACAAAGCATAAAAGATTGAACATAGTGAACGCAGAAGGCTACTGTAAGTTGAATGGCTCTAGCAAGCTGCCTAATGTCTTGTGTTCAATGTAAGTATCTTATGTTGGTGGTCATATGCATCTGGTCTTGGAGGCTATAAAACTCTTCAGTTCTGTTAGTGTTCTACTTTGGATGTTGGAATCTGTAACTCGCATATCATGGGGAAGCCTCGATTTTGGGACACCCAAATCCCCAGTATCATCTCTTTGCTGCTCTCTTTCCAAGAGGGAGAGATATATTTACCCCTCAGTGAATGCTGGGTGGCATAGGCGGAAATCCCCGGTGGAGGTGGGGGGGGTGTTTTGAGAGGTGGGGGACAAATCCCCCCATGTTATCTTTTCCCAGCTTCTTCTCCCGCGGTCAGGCAGTCAAACTGCTGCGTCAAGGCTCTCGATGTTGAAGCCCCCGCTGGGCGATAGTAGATCCCGCGGCCGATTTTAAGCCGCGCCGGGCGACGAAAGGTCCCGTGAACGGGCCGATTCAAGCCCCACGATTCGGGGCGGAAGAAGCTGCTGTTGTTGCTGGAGCTCCCGAAAGTCGGTCACCAACCAGGGACCTGCGAGCTCCCGATTTTACAGTCCACAGGTCCAGCGGCAGAAGCCTCCGAAGTCGAGTTGCAGCCGCAATGCCACCACAGCCTCCAAAGTCAGCCAGCTCCATGGTGGTAAATGGGTAAGGGATAACCAACCACCAGGAGACAGTAATAATGTTTCCAGCTGCAGTCTCAAATGAACCAGAAATGAAAATTGTAGGGCACTGATTTTCAGAGCCACGTGTAGCATCATGTGGGCCTGCAGCTCGTATTGCAGCATATGGAAAATTCCTGTAATCGATGATTTGAAGGAACTAAATCTCTGAACAGTCTGAAGAAGGGTTTCGTCCCGAAACGTTGCCTATTTCCTTCGCTCCTTAGATGCTGCTGCACCCGCTGAGTTTCTCCAGCACTTTTGGCTACCTTAAATCTCTGAACACCCTGCTGCTTTGAGCTATACCTGATATGTTCTCTCGACACTCCAGCAGCAAGGCCAATCAGGTCAGAGATCTTGTCTCTATCCATCCCACTCCTTCCAGCAACTTGGACATCTCTTTGAATACTTTAACTCCCTATCATGGCGAAGGCCCAGCAAAAGAGCAATGAAGTCCCCATTTGTGGCAATGAAATGACAAATTATTTATTACATTACAAAGTAATTTGCTGCATTTTGAAATGTGTTTCAGAGATAGATGCTCTGTAACTCTTAAGTTTTTACTCACTAAAATCATTTCAGTTCATGGATTACAAAAATAATGACATCAAAAAAATATCATGGTATTCAAGGGAAAAACACTAAAAATCTGTGAAAAGATAAATAGGTGTAAATTTTTCTTATGATGTTTTAAATTGTAAAATGAACCCTACCAATATTTTAAATCCAGAGAGGAATACTAAAATGACTAACTCACATTTTATTATTCTGCAAAATAATTTTTTAATCAGCATTTCACTTGAAACAATCAGCAAATCATGCCACTGCACAATATGCACACAGTAAAACTTTTCAATTGCCCTGGGCTAAGCTTGGAAAGTGATAGACCTACCTTTTACAGTAATTTTTGTTCTCTATTTCCAATATTCAACTACTGCAGTTAAAGGAAACTACAAGCAATACATTTTCTTCATAGTGAAACATTGAGCATTGGAGCTGATATTACCAGTTAACACCTATACATTCAGGCTCAGTTGAAGTGATTTCCATCTGGTGGTATCAGGTTTTTTTTTGTTGCTTATTGAACTAAAGGACGTGGAAACAACTTTATAGAATACCACATGGAATAATTTATTTTCCCCATTTAACACCTGAACCAAGGATTCAACTATGTTCAAGCAAGGAATATCAGTGAGTTAACATCTGAACCAAATGGGATGGAAACAGAGCTGTCGAACAGAGAGCATTGCATATAAATTGGTTATTTGGCCTATTTAGACCTTATCAAATTTGTGTTTGCATCTCTTTTCAACATTAACCCACTTTTGTCGTCTCCTATTTTCATCTAATTTCTTCCTAAATACATTTATGCAGTTTTCAATATCTATTTCTGATTGTGAGTTTCATATTTTGACATCACTCTGGATAAATGATACTTTTTTCTGAATTATTTTTTTATTTGTCATTTTTTAATGTTCAAGGTTCCTGATTTTAATCTTCCCCTACAGTAGAAACATTTCAAATTTCCACATGCAACTGAACAAAACCTCTCTTCATTCATTGCTCTACCTTCTCTTTCCTGTAAAATCTCCTGTCACACCAGGGAACTGAGCTTGTAGCTTAATCTTGTACATTTGGCACATACCCCTCTACACCTTTCCTATCCATGTACCTATCGAAATGTATTTTAAATGTTGTTATTGTACCTGCCTCAACTACTTCCCTCAGCAGCTCGATCCATATACCCACCACCCTCAGTGTGAAAAGGTTGCTCCTTGGGTTCCTTTTAATTCTTTCCCCTCTCTTAAACCGATCCCTTCTATTTCTTGATTCTCCTACCTTATAGCATTCACACTACAGGCATTCCCCGATTTACATAATAGGTAACTTATGTAAACTTGCATTTAAGTAAACAATTCTTTAAGCACACAGCTTTATTTCCTAGTTGCACGTTTCGGTAGTTTTGGTAGGCACTGCCGTCGGATGCAGCCGTTTCCGTAAGCCAGACAACTGCTCTCATGGACGCTCCCATGTGGTCTCTGCATCAGAGCTCCCACATGGTCTCGACGTCAAATCGTAAATTTGCATAGTGCTTCTGACTTACGCAAGGACTGCCGCATCTAACTTGGGCAAGGGTCCGCGGGCCATAACCCTGACGTAAGTCAAGAAGCGGCTACATTTATTCCCCTTGTGATTTTATGCATCTTTATAAGCTCACCCCTCAGCTTCCTGCGCTACAAGGAATTACATCCTAGCCTGCCCAATCGCTCCCTATAGCTCATGCCCACATGTCCTGGCAATATCTCTGCACCCTTTTCAGCTTAATGACCTCCTTCTTTTAGCAGGGTGATCAAAATGAACAAAATAATCCATGTGCAGCCTTAGAACAGGAGGCACAGAAATCACACATGAAGGACATCCCCAGAGTTTTGTCAGAAACATAAGATCCTAACTTGCAGTCTCTAGACAACAGAGTACTTTCAAAGACAATCCGTTTGATGTGATATTTGACAGGATGACTTCCATCCATGCATATGGGCCTAGACTGCTCAGAAAGTTCACTAAATCTGGCAGCCTCAGAATCATACCAGTAGTGGCCACTGATCCCTGCCAAGCATAACAGATTGCTGCCCACTGCCAAATTACAGATCTCATTGAGTTCTATGTTCAAAGAGGATTATGTTCATGTACTTTGAATTCCATGCGGAGACGGAATTCTGCATTAATAAGTTAAATCAATAAATAAATATATTCTTGACTGACATAATTCTATGAGAACATGGCTTATTGTCTATTTATAGAAAATGTTTATTCAGCAGAATTCAGTGTTACATCTATAGGTAAAAGAAAGTTCAAATAGTGAGGTGGAGTATAAGAATTAGGATACATAGCGTATGAGAGTTCTGTGCAAGAGTCTGAGGACAGTGAGGAAGAAGCTGTTCTTGAACCTCATGGTACATTCATTCTAACATTTGTATATTCTGCCTTACGGGAGGGGGTAGAAGAAGGAATGACCGCGGTGTGAGTGGTCCTTGATTATGTTGATTGCTTTCAACATCGAGGTAGTATGAAGTGTGGATGAAATTGATTGAGGGAGGCTAGTTTACGTGATGCCCAAGGCTGCATCCACGACTCTCTTCAGTTCCTTGTGGTCTTGGATAGAGCATCACCGTACCAAGCTGTGATGTATCCATATAGGATGCTTTCCATGGTGTATCTCTAGGAATTGATAAGAGTCACTGGGGACATGCTGCGTTACTTATGAGGAAGTAGTGGCAGGGGTGCACTTTCTTGGCTGTTTTTTCGATTTGGTTGTAGCAGGCCAAATTATTGGTGATATTTATACCTAAGAACTTGATGATCTCGACAATGCAGATTGGGATGTGTACTCCCCCCGCCCCTCCCTTCCGCCATGATTTGCAAGGGTCTTACCTATGAATAGATGAGGCCCTCACTCATGTCTCCTCAGTACCCCGCAGCTCTGCCCTTGTCCCCCCCTCCCCCTAGTCGCAACAGAGTCCTCATAGTCCTTACCTTCAGGTCTACCCCATCAGCCATTACATACAACACATAATTTAACGAAATTTTCACCATCTCCAACAGGATCCCAGCACTGGTCACATCTTCCCATCTCCACCACTTTCCGCCTTCCACAGACCTTTCTCTCCACAACTCCCTAGTTAAATCATCCCTTCCCACCCAAACCACCACCCCTCCAGGTACCTTCCCATGCAACTACAGAAGATGCAACACCTGTCTCTATACCTCCTCCCTCGACTTTGTCCAGGGACCCCGACAGTCCTTTCAGGTTAGGTAGAGGTTTACCTCCTCCAACTTCATCTACTGTATCCGTTGTTCAAGATGTGATCGTTTCGCTGAACACTTATGCTCAGTCCGTCTGAACCTACCTGATCTCCCGGTTGCTGAACACTTTAATTCTCCTTCCCAATCCCACACAGACCTTTCTGTCCTGGTTCTCCTCCATTGTCAGAGTGAGGCTAAACGCAAATTGGAGGAACAGTATATCATATTTCACTTGGGCAGCTGACAATAGGCAATAGGTGCAGGAGTAGGCCATTCGGCCCTTCAAGCCAGCGCCACCATTTAATGTGATCATGGCTGATCATCTACAATCAATATCCCTTCTCCTCATATCCCCTGACTCCATTATGTTCAAGATCCCAGTGGTATGAATATTGATTTCTCTAACTTCAAGTAACCCCAGCATTCCCTCTCTCTCTATCCCTCCCCCCCCCCCATCCAAGGCACACTAGCCTCTTGTTTTTACCCAACAAACAGCTAACAATGGCCTATTTCCTTTATCAACGTTACTTTTTTGCATATTTTTCATTCATTGTTCTTCATCTCTCTTCATCATCGTCTATATCTCTTGTTTCCCGTATCCCTTGTATCCTTGGAAACATGGATACATAAAGGATGACTATAATAAACTAATTATAAGAAAATAGCGTCTGAACTAACCTGACACTAAGATTGAGTAACAGAGAGGGTTGATAAGAGTAGGAAGTAGATATTCTATGCACACTTAAAAAAAAAGATAAAATGCCACATTACAGAGCATAATATTAAAGGAACAAAATTAACTTAAATATGTGATGGGTCGACAGTGATAGTGAAAAGAAGTGATTGGAAATGATACTGAAATAGAGAACTCAAGTGTATCAACGTTATGCTCCTATCTGTAAATGTCCTCAGTTAGAATATATGATAAATTGGTATCAATCTTGGCAACATAGTAAAAAATGAATGCATTTAGATGTAAGATTTGATCTTTTGTTAGTTAAAATCTACTTTGGGGTCAATGATTTAACCTGACACTAAAATGGTTAGAATATGAACATAGAACAAACAGTACAGCACAAGCACAGTCTCTGCCGAAGATGATGCGAAAACCAACTGCCTGCACATAATCCATATCCAAGACCCTATCCAAAAGTCTCTTAAATGCCACTATCATATTAGTCTCAACCACCACCCTCTGCAGCACGTTCCAGGCACTCACTGTGTAAAAAATCTTGCCTTGCACTTCTCCTTTAAATTTTCCTCCTCTTATCTTAAAGCCATATCCTCTGGTCTTTTTTTTTCATTAAAGGTTCTGACTGTCTATGCCTCGCTTAATTTTATATCAGCAGATAGAAGCTGCCAGCAGATTAATGTTGACACACTTTTTTACCATTTTCGTACCCACTGGCACCGCAAAGAGACGATTATTGATGGATTCATATTTGTTGGTAAAGTTTCTGTTTGTCATTAATGGCATATGATAGGAATTATCTTTTTCTCTTGTTCATGGGCTTGGAGAAGTGTCATTATGCAATTTGCTATTTTATAACAGCTTTAAATCAGACTTGGTCCATTTGGTCACGATTTTCGATTATTTTAAGCCTTGTGTTATATCCCTGTAATGCCCTGTTAAGTTTCTGTCTATTCTCTAATTTTAGAATTGTCCAATTTATTACATATTGCATTGACAGTTTTTTTTAAATCAAAATTCAATGTTGCCCCCATTGTATTGATTGATATGCTGAAAACACCCAGACTGCTCACCTGTCAGTATTTTTTAAGTTAACTTTTAATCAAAACTTGGTCATTCCCTACGACTTCAGTTATATTCCTTCTTGATATAATTTGTCTTGAAAATAACAAATAACTGAATAGGTTTAAGCCTGTATTTGTCACAGTTTAAACTCCAAATCATCACGATCTGGAATAATTTGATGACTGTAGACAAATCTTTAAATTTCTGCAGACAGCTTTCTGCGGGGTGGGGGAGGGGGAACCTTCAAAACCTTCATAACTTTTGTACTTTTTCACTGATCGGAACAAAACGTATTTGACTTGCAGCAGAGGAATAGATAGATAGATAGATAGATAGATAGATAGATAGATAGATAGATAGATAGATAGATAGATAGATAGATAGATAGATAGATAGATAGATAGATAGATAGATAGATAGATAGATAGATAGATAGATAGATAGATAGATAGATAGATAGATAGATAGATAGATAGATAGATAGATAGATAGATAGATAGATAGATAGATAGATAGATAGATAGATAGATAGATAGATAGATAGATAGATAGATAGATAGATAGATAGATAGATAGATAGATAGATAGATAGATAGATAGATAGATAGATAGATAGATAGATAGATAGATAGATAGATAGATAGATAGATAGATAGATAGATAGATAGATAGATAGATAGATAGATAGATAGATAGATAGATAGATAGATAGATAGATAGATAGATAGATAGATAGATAGATAGATAGATAGATAGATAGATAGATAGATAGATAGATAGATAGATAGATAGATAGATAGATAGATAGATAGATAGATAGATAGATAGATAGATAGATAGATAGATAGATAGATAGATAGATAGATAGATAGATAGATAGATAGATAGATAGATAGATAGATAGATAGATAGATAGATAGATAGATAGATAGATAGATAGATAGATAGATAGATAGATAGATAGATAGATAGATAGATAGATAGATAGATAGATAGATAGATAGATAGATAGATAGATAGATAGATAGATAGATAGATAGATAGATAGATAGATAGATAGATAGATAGATAGATAGATAGATAGATAGATAGATAGATAGATAGATAGATAGATAGATAGATAGATAGATAGATAGATAGATAGATAGATAGATAGATAGATAGATAGATAGATAGATAGATAGATAGATAGATAGATAGATAGATAGATAGATAGATAGATAGATAGATAGATAGATAGATAGATAGATAGATAGATAGATAGATAGATAGATAGATAGATAGATAGATAGATAGCCCATGGTACATCTGAAGCATCTTGTGATAAGGTGTAGGAAAGAACTGCAGATGCTGGTTTACATCGAAGGTAGACACAAAATGCTGGAGTCACGTAGTGGGACAGGCAGCATCTCTCGAGAGAAGGAATGGGTGATGTTTCGGGTCGAGACTGAAGTCGGTCTGAAGAAGGGTCTCAACCCGAAAAATCACCCATTCCATCTCTCCAAAGATGCTGCCTGTAACTCCAGCATTTTGGGTCTACCTTGTGATAAGGTGTGTTATTTGTACTCCTGTGTGAAATCAGTCATATTATCAATAAACTCATTAGAAGCATGTTAATCAATTGAGTAGGTTGCTTGAATAGAGATAATAGACCCAGGCAGATTGAGTGTCTTGCTGCTGATAACAAGAAGATGCAACACAGTTCAGTGAATATTGTAATAACAATAGTATTTCTTATTTATCCAGATAACTGTTTGAACAAATTAATTAGCAATTCTCTCTTTTATACCCCAAATTGGCGATTAAATAATTTACAGCAATAATGTAGTCATTCTATTTTGTTTTTTACAAAATTACTTCACTAAAAACCAAATATTAAGGCAGTTTGTGCGTGTGTGCGCGCGTGCGTGTGTGCGCGCGCGCGTGTGTGTGTGTGTGTGTGCGCGCGCGCGCGTGCGTGTGGGTGGGTGGGTGGGTGTGTGTGTGTCTCTCTCTCTCTCTCTCTCTCTCTCTCTCTCTCCACGTGGAAATCATCCAGGTATTTTCAAACACAACTGCAGAAGATGCAAGTATTAATGCTGTCAAACACAAATATTGAACTGGAGAGGAAGAACAGGAATTAGTGAAGCCAGGTACTTTCACAAAAGTTTCTAGACACCCACTTGAATTGCCAAGGAATGAGGGCTACAGATGCTGTTAAATGGGATTAGCAGAAAGGATACTTGATGGTCAGCATGGATATTTTGCGCCAAATGGTTTGTCTCTGTTCTGTTACTTTCAAGTATTCATTTAGTATATTGATGCAATAGCTTAAAAAAAGTGGCATTGGTGTGGACATTTAAATGCTTTAATTAGAATCTTAAAAGAGTAAATCCTTTCATAAAACTTGTAGGATATTAGTCATACTAATACTAATTATGCAAATCGCATCTAATTTAAGAGTGTACATTTAATTAGAAAAGCCTTTCATTATCAAAATTTCAAGGTATCATTTAGTTAGGAACAATTATGTTAATTGGATTTAATTTACATGTACAAATTAGGTTGATTACAAAAATAGGCTTCTATAGCACAAAATTGATATATTTATCATTTTCATCAATTTTGTGAGAATTTCTTAGAAAGGCTTGGAATATTTTTGTATGTTTTAATACGTGTATGAATAAAAGAAGTTCTGAATGATACGCTTTTTCAACTTAAAAAAAAATCCTTTAAAATGTTTTTCTTCTATTTGCGCTTAAGGTGAAGAATGGAAATATTATGCTTTAGACATGTGTCGGCATAAAACATGCTCAGATCATGTGTTGAAAAGTGCTTGTACTTCATTTTTTGTTGTGGCTTAATTATGTGAAGTATAATTTTTATTAAAATTAAGTATGGCTAGTAATTTATTTACACTATTTTCTCGACAGCATTAAAGCAGAGATTTGCAAACAAATAATGGCATCAAAAATACAAAATGCGGATACTGTTATTTGTTTGCAAATTCCGGCTTTAATGCTGTAGAGAAAATACTGTAAATAAATCATAATTTTAGGAAAGACATAATACTCAAAATCTTGTATCAGATGATATATTTATTTATAATATAAGGGTATATTATATAACTGATGTTATACATTATAAACTGTATTAATTACCTTGAACATAATATAGGCATGGTGAACAGGACAACATAATGCCATAGTCAAAAAGAGGATCAAATTGGTCACAGACAACTTTAAAACCAATAGCTTTCCCTCAGTTATGTGTAAAGTAATGAATTTGAAATTGTTCCATGCCTGGAAATACTTAATAAAGTGGTTAACCTGCACATGCACCTCTTTAAATATCATCTATTTGGTTTTCCCGATGTAGCCTTTTTTACTTTGGCGAGATCTAACATTCACCTGGTGACCATTTCGCCAAACACTTGCACTGTGCATCTAAGGCATGCTGCATCTCCTGATTGCTAACCATTTTAACTCCCCTTCTTCTTAACACACTGACCTTTTTGTTCTTGGCCTTTCCCATTACCACGGTGCCGCCACATCTCGCCCAACTCCCCCCCACCCCTCACATCAGCATGCACCTATTTCTCCTACTATCTCCTCTCATCCTGGTCCTTTCCCTTCCTTTGTACATTCATTTCCCAACTCCAAGTCCCTCATTTCCCCTTCATCCCCCTTTTTCCCCCACCCTGTCTCATTCCAACTATATCCCATCCTCTGGTTTTACATTTCATTCCTCTCCTCATCTGACATCCTTTGCCTCCTTTTCATCTCCAGCCTTTGTTACTTACTCCACCTATCTGGCAATCAAACCCCTCTTACCTGGATCCACCTATCACTTGCCAGGCTTTGTCTTGCCCCCGTCTCTCTTTTACAGCTTTCACCCCACTACTATAAGCCGTCTGAAGAAGGGTCTTGACCAAAAACATCACCCTCCACAGACGTTATCTGACCCGCTGAGTTCCTCGAGCACTTTCCTTTTTACATTAAACGCTTTTCAGTTCGATTCACATTCAAGTAGTGTAAATGTAACTATCATAGAGGGTATTTGATTTTTTTCCACCCAGAGAGGGATCAAAATCTGGAATGCACTTCCTTGGTAGATGAGGTTGGTACTCTAACAACATTTAAGAAGTATTTTGGGGAGCACTTTAAAAGCCATGGCATGAAAGTAATAGCGAGTGCTGGAAAATGGAATTGGTGTGGGTAGATAATTGATGGTCACGAGTGAAAGGCGGGCCCAAGGGCCTGTTTTAGTATTGTACGAATTGATGACCATGATTCTGACTTTAATAAGCATTGCCCTCTGTAGTCACCTATAAAGAGCCTCAAGTTGATTTTTTTTGATTTTCAGTCCTGGGATCATCTATTTTACAGCAATAATTAAAAGGAAACCCCTCATAAAGGAGCTTATCTCCTCCAGATGAGAATCCCCACAGTGGAGCAATGCACAAATAAATCTTGACATGGTCACAAAGATTGTTATGGAATAGCACAGTATAGCACAGAAACAGGCTCTTTTGGCCTAGCCTCAAACGTTCCAACCACAATGCCTATTTACACAAATCCTATTAGCCTGCATTAGTGCCATATCCCTCTATGCCTTTCTTATCTAATTATATGTCCAAACACCTTATCGATTGTCCCTCTCGCTATCAACTTCATGTGGCAGCTCGTTCCAAATATTCACCCTCTCTGTGAAAACCTTACCCCTCGGTTCTCCTTTAAAATTCTCCCTTCCCACCTTAAGCCAGTACCTTTGAGCCCCATCCCCGACCTCTACCTCCGTTACATTGACGACTGCTTTGGGGCCACCTCCTGCACCCACACACAACTGACTGACTTCATCCACTTCACCACAAACTTCCATCCGACACTCCAACACACCTGGACCATTTCCGACACTTCCCTACCATTCCTTGACCTCACCATCTCCATCGCAGGGGACAGACTTCTGACCGACATACACTACCAACCAACTGACTCACATGGCTATCTGGACTACACGTCTTCTCACCCTGCCCCCTGTAAAGACTCCATCCCCTACTCCCAATTCCTCTGCCTACGCCGCATCTGCTCCCAGGATGAGACGTTCCACACCAGGGCATCGGAAATGTCCTCATTCTTCAGGGAACGGGGATTCCCCTCCGCCACCATAGATGAGGCTCGCACCAGGGTCTCATCCATACCCCGCAACACTGCTCTCTCTCCCCATCCCCGCACTCGCAACAAGGGCAGAGTCCCCCTAGTCCTCACCTTTCACCCCACCAGCCGGCAAATACAACAAATAACCCTCCACCATTTCCGCCACCTCCAACGTGACCCCACCACTCGCCACATCTTCCCATCTCCCCCTATGTCTGCCTTCCGCAAAGACCGCTCCCTCTGCAACTCCCTTGTCAATTCTTCCCTTCCCTCCCGTACCACCCCCTCCCCGGGCACTTTCTATTGCAACCGCAAGAAATGCAACACCTGTCCCTTCACCTCCCCCCTCGACTCCATTCAAAGACCCAAGCAGTCGTTCCAGGTGCGACAAAGGTTCACCTGTATCTCCTCCAACCTCATCTACTGCATCCGCTGCTCTAGATGTCAGCTGATTTACATCGGGGAGACTAAGCGGAGGTTGGGCGATCGTTTCGCCGAACACCTCCGCTCAGTCCGCAATAACCTACCAGAACTCCCGGTGGCTCAGCACTTCAACTCCCCCTCCCATTCCCAATCCGACCTCTCTGTCCTGGGTCTCCTCCATTGCCAGAGTGAACAACACCGGAAATTGGAGGAACAGCACCTCATATTCCGCCTGGGTTGCTTGCGACCGGATGGCATGAACGTTGAATTCTCCCAGTTTTGCTAGCCCTTGCTGTCTCCTCCCTTTCCTTAACCCTCGAGCTGTCTCCTCCCATCCCCCCGCCCTCGGGCTCCTCCTCCTCCCTTTTTCCTTCCTTCTCACCCCCACCCCCCATCAGTCTGAAGAAGGGTTTCAGCCCGAAACGTCGCCTATTTCCTTCGCTCCATAGATGCTGCTGCACCCGCTGAGTTTCTCCAGCATTTTTGTGTACCTTCGATCTTCCCGCATCTGCAGTTCCTTCTTGAAAACATTAAGCCAGTACCTTCTAGTTCCAGACTTCCCTGCCCTGGGAAAAAGATTCTGACTATCCTATCTATGATTTTCTAAACCTTTTTAAAACATCATGCTTTAGCCTTCTACAGTTCCAATGAAAATACACCAAACCTACCCGATATTTCCTTATATCTACAGTCCTCCATGCCATACAAGTTCTTGGTGAATCTCTTCTGCACACTATCTTTTGATACCACACCCTTGTTGTAGGGAGGCAACCAGACCTGTACACAATACTCTAACCAATGTTTTGTGCAGATATAACATGATGTCCCAATTCTTATAATGGCGCAGCCTACCTCAAGAATGTCAAGAATATTTCATTTTAATATGTACTGATATTGGGACAAATAAATTCTTACCTGCTGTAGTTTAACAGACCCAATATTGTAATAACACACAAATATAATGGTGAAAAATACAATAAATTAATAATCTGAACAGGCGGCACAGTGGCGCAGCGGTAGAGTTACTGCCTTACAGTGGATGCAGCGCCAGAGACCCGGGTTCGATCCTAACTACTGGTGCTGTCTGTATGGAATTTGTACATTCTCCCCATGAGTTTTCTCTGAGATCCTCGGTTTCCTCCCACATACCAGACGTCCAGGTTTGTAGGTTAATTGGCTTGGTAAATATAAAAATTGTCCCTAGTGGGTGTAGGATAGTGTTAATGTGCGGGGATTGCTGGTCAGCGAGGACCCGGTGGGCCGAAGGGCTTGTTTCCACGCTATATCTCTAAACTAAACTAAACTAAACCAGGTAAACATAATAGTGGAATGACCAAAGTCCATAGTGCAAGCAAAGACACAGTCCATAGAATATCATTGTTTTTGAAGTAAGTGCTGTGTAGTGGTTGCAGGGAAGAAGCTGTTCTTCAACCTGATGGACCTGATTTTCAATCCTTTGTAGTTTCTTCTCGAAGATAGTAGCAAAATAGGAGTGTGGCCTGGGTAGCATGCGTCGTCGATGATATTGGCTGTCTTTTTGAGGCAGCACTTCCTATAGATTCCTTAATGGGTGGAAATCTCGGTGGACGTCCCCCCCCCCCCCCCCTCCCCCCCATGCTGTGAGAGGTGCGGACAATCCCCCCCATGTTTTCTCTTCTCTGCTTCTTCTCCCGCGGTCAGGCAGTCAAACTGCTGCGTCGAGGCTATCGATGTTGAAGCCCCCGCCGGGCGATGGTAGATCCCACGGCCGATTTTAAGCCGGGCGATGAAAGGCTCCGTGAACGGGCCGATTCACGCCCCACGATTCAAGACTGCTGTTGTTGCTGGAGCTCCCGAAAGTCGGTCACCGACCTGGGACCTGCGAGCTCCCGATTTTACCTTCCGCAGGCCGTAGCCTCCAAAGTCGAGTTGCAGCCGCAATGCCACCACAGCCTCCGAAGTCAGCCAGCTCCATGGTGGTATGTCCACAGGCTCTGCGACTGGAGCTCTCAAGGTCGATTGCAGTTGGAGGCCGCTAGCTCCTAGATGTTTGGCCTCAGCACAAATATATATCCATTTTAATTTACACCACATTTGGCCTTCCTTCACTGTCTTTGAAGTCTTCCCCAGGATCGTTATAGTAAGATGCATGTAAGATGTGTGTGTAGGGGGGGGGGGGGGGGGGGGGGGAGAGGAGAGTGGAAGGAGATAAAATTGTTAGTTGTCATCAACACTTGTCATTGGGTCACCAGGAAAGTATCACCCCCCCCCCCCATGTTTTAAAAGCGATATCCGCCCATGAATTGATGGGGAGATCAGTATCCATGATGGACCAGTACTCTCTTTCGTTCCTGGACATTTGAGTTGCCAAAAGTTTGAGTTGCCTAATTGTCATACTTGGCCGTGACACAACCAATCAGTATGCTCTCTACCATACAGCTATAGAAATTCAAAAGAGTACTTGTTGACAAATCAAAAATCCTCAATCTTCTAAGGAAATAGAGGCTTGATTAGCTTTCTTTGTGACCTGCACTCAGGCCAGTTCTTCAGAAAAATGCATGCCTGGGATCTTGAAGTTGTTCACACTCTCCACACCTTCCTGACGATGAAGATAGGTTCGTGGATCCCTGGCTTTTCTTTTCTGAAGTCAACAATTAGCTCCTAGGTCCTGCTAATGTTGAGAGCAAGATTATTGTTCTGGCACCATTCAATTAGATTTTCAGCCTCCCTCCTGTACTCTGATACTTCATTATCTGTTATTGGACTAACAAAGGTAATGATGGACAAATAATCAGCCTTCCTACATGAAGGCTTTGATTCATCGCCCACGCGATGGATCGGGAAAACTTCCAAGGTAAGAGGGGTGAATCTGGAGAGCCATGCTTTTGTGAAACAGAGTACACAGCATTCTATCAACTTCTTATAAACAAATAAAGGTTTGCAATGAAGTGCTGACTTTGCTGTTACTGACTACATGCCAAAAGTGAATACATTTGGATGTACTGTAATCATGCCAGTGAAGATGCTCAAGTGATCCAATATTTATAAATATCAAACTGGTGTGTGAACTTGGAGCTGATAGTGCTTCCTTGTATTTACTGTCTTTGTCTTTCTTGATAGTGGATATCTTAACATGTAAATTGAGCTGTCTGGCTCCATTTTTACTTCAGCTTGTGCTAAATCAGACTCAATTTCACCAACTTCAAAACTGAAACAGACACTGTTTCGTTCCTGTGCACCATTCACATGGCCATATCTGATATTTTTCCAGCGTGAATCTTGTGGCAGTGCACCTATTGACACATGTTTTGGAACCAAGTCTATGGATATAAACAACATTACATGGTGGACAGTCCAATTGGTTCCTGCCATGGTAGAGGAAATGGTGGGCTAGATTAATTTTGGGGATACAAGCACAATTCTTTGAATAAACTTTTCTTGAACAATGAGGCTTCAATGTAGTATTTGATAAATTGGATTATAAAAATAATTGTGATATGCTGATATATGGTTGTGTTTCCTTTATTTTTGACTGCTTTATTCTTTTTATCTTCAAGCAAGTGAATGTTTTAGCAATATAATTTAAAGGTATAACATGGTAAGTGCAAACTGTTGTTCAGGCATCAACTTTGAATAATTTGGGCTAAGTTGCTACTTTCTGTCATGATTGCTGAAACATTATTAAAAAGTGCAGGGTAGCATTAATGAATTGTGGTTATATTAAAGTAATTCTTCTTTTGAGAAAAAGCTAGTCCAAACCTTTTTGTAGTTTGGAGAAAATGTCATTAAGACATTTAAAATGTGGATTGGAAAACTAAAATAAAAACCTTTTAATTATGGCAAAAAATACCAAAGACTATGGGTGGGGAAAGACGCATAGTTTAAACTGGCATTTTATTCGATTGTTGAACAAGCTTCGAGCATGTGGAAATTATGCACTCATGAGAAATGATTTGGATTCCATCAGGATCATATAATTTTACTGTGCTAGAAGCAGGCGTTTTCATTCATTCTCTTAGCAAGTAGGGACATTTTTTTTGTGTTCACAGTGTAGGAGCTTGTTTCGAAGGCCGATTGTATGCCTCATGTCTGAAAGCTATGACAGGGCTCTCGCTTAACAGCCGGGCAACCTTGGCAGCTTTTAGGTTGCCAAATTACATTTTAGGTGGTCATTTAAGATGGCTTGCATGACGCGTGCTCGGACGAAGTGCGCAGTTACCAGTCGGAATTATGCTCAATGAAGCATTCACATATTATTTCTGCTTCAAAGAAAGTCACAAACTAACATATTCACCAATCAAGACATGATATATACCACAATGACATGCAGCAAAATTATAATACGGTATCTCAGCTCTTTTTACACATTGCAATGAATGCAATTTTTATTATTTCTTTCCACTGCCAAACAAAAATGTGGTTGGATTATTCAGCGTATGATCAACCTGTGTCAATAAATCCTGGACCTTGATAACATATATGCTTAACCATGCACACTACAGGTTGATGCAAGCAAGTTTTCTGTGAAGGACCGAAAATTATCATGACATGGCCATAGCTTGGGTCGTTATTGCTATTGGTACAGAAACACTCGCTTCCCACATAATTTATCCACAACAAAATATACAGGTTGCAAGGAATTTTCTAAAGGCATTTTATGATAATAGCTGACAAAACTGACCATACCCATCTGACAGGTTAAACATTACACTAACTAACAAGAGATGGCCAAAGGACATAAATGCAGCAAATGTTTGGTAATATATTTAAAGGTGTCAAGATGCCACATTACCAGACATTCAGATTAGATGTATGTGGCAATGAAGATACCCAGTTTGTAAGCACCATTGAGAAGTCAATCGGTGTGGATTGGATGGATTGAGGCAGGGGAATTAGTGAGTGCTGGTTGGAGTAGGTAAAATTATGAGGGGAGAGCGCGGGGGATGTCAGTGGGGTTGAATGGGGGGGGATCTGTGCAGGATGGATGGGGGGAGCAGTGTAGGATGAAGGGGTGAGCAGTGCAAGATGGAAGGGAAGGGGGGTCAGTACAGGATGAATTGGGGAACCAGTGTAGGATTGATGGGGAGTGGCAGGAGAATCAATGCGAGGTGGCTAGGGAGATCAGTACAGGATGAATAGATGGGGGGGGGGGGGGGGGGGGGGGGGAGTGGGGAGCACAGGGGATGTCAGTGAGGACTGAATAGAGACAGTAATGGGGATCAGTGCGGGATGGAGAGGAGGGGTCTCAGGATAAGGGGAGTGGAGGGGGGCGTATGAGAGAGAGAGAGAGAGAGAGAGAGAGAGAGGAAGGGGCAGAGGCTTCGGAGGCTTCTGTGAACGGTAATTTCAGCTCAATCCAGCGCTAAATGCAGCTGAACTGCCTGTCTCGCCTACAGCCCTGTCTCAATCCAGACATGGCTGTTGGTTAACCTGGTGGGACAGGCAGAGTGAGCTGGGTTTAACGCTGCTTCTCTGCGCTGGCTGGCGGCACCGCGCCCGTCTGACTCCCGATGCCTCTGGCCATCCCCGGGTGTGTGGAGGCTCTCGGGCGGGGACGGGGATGGTCCAGTGGCGGTTCGGCAGCGATTGCAGCACTGGAGACCGGGATCGGTCCTGGCTGCGGTGCATGGCTGCCGAGAGTGTCCCTCCTCCAATCACCCCCCCCCCCCCCCCCTACTCATCTTCCGCCTCTGACCGACACCTCCCTCCTCCAAGGGTCTGTTTTGGAAGCGGAGTGGCAGCAGCTGCCGCTAACAGGCCGGGCGGGGAGGGGTGCGGGAGGAAATGGAGCCGCCGCAGCTGCTGTGCAGGGCCCGGCATTTGCTCCGACCGTCCGTCACGCCACACTTAGCATCTTTCCCACAACCGTCGCCGACACAAAACGTCACGTTCCTTTTCTCCAGAGATGCTGCCAGACCCGCGGAGTTACTCCAGTTTTTTGTGTCTATCTTCGGTATAAACCAAGTTGCCAAGCGGGCAAAATGACTCGTCGTTTAGATTGCCCGGCGGCACTTTGAGTGGTCATTGGCACCTGGGCAACCGTTAATTTCGAGCCCTGTGTGACACTCCATGTTCTGTGAATAGAATAATTCCCACCAGACTGTAATATTACCAAGGATTATCTTTAATTCCTATCATGCCAATTCTCCAATCCATTAAAAATAATTTAGCCCATTTCTCTCAGACAGAGTCTAGAAGCTGTGAACATAGAAGATAGAACAATACAGCACAGGAAAAGTCCCTTCGGCCCACAATGTTTATGCCAAACATGATGCCTAGCTGAACTGATCTCATGTGCCTGCACATGATCCATATTCCTCCATTCCCTGCATTTCCATGTGCCTATCCAAATGTCTCAAATGCCACTATTCTACAGGCCCGTACGAAGCTTTCCACAAAGGGGGGTGGCATGACAGGATTACAAATTTTTTAATGTGAAATAGTGTGCGCGCTGCGCACATCATGAGTGCAAAGTCTCTTGATGCCAGGCCCTTAAGCGGGCCCTGGAAGCTCATGGGTTTTAGATGCTCTTTGATGCATTCTGAGCCTTATTTTGGAGCATTTTTGCTCCAAATTTATGACCAATATTTCAGAAATTAACAGGAATCTGAGAGGTAGCTTTTTCACACAAAGGGTGCTGGGTGTATGGAACGAGCTGCCAGAGGAGGTAGTTAAGGCTGGGACTATTCTCATGTTTAAGAGACATTTGGACACGTACATGGATAGGACAGATTTAGATGGATATATGGGCCAAACGCGTGTGAGTGGGACTAGTTTAGATGGGACATGTTGGTCGGTGTGGGCAAGTTGGGCTGAAGGGCCTGTTTCCACACTGCATCATTCTATGACTAAAAAGTTAAGAAGAAAAATGAATGTAGATAAGTAGAGCAGATTTGAAAGAGGAGTGAAATGTAAAGGCAGAGAGAGGTTTATGGGTGGAAAGGAACATAGGAAAGGAGGGGGGAGAGTGGGCTTGGGCAGATGGGTGAAGGGAAAATAGACACAAAGTGCTGGAGTAACTCAGTGGGTCAGGCAGCATCTGCGGAGAATATGAATAGGCAACGTTTCACAGAGTGCTGGAGTAACTCAGCGGGTCAGGCAGCATCTCTGGAGAACATGGATAGGTGACATGTCACAGAGTGCTGGAATAACTTAGTGAGTCAGGCAGCATCTCTGGAGATTATATTTCGGGTCAAGACCGTTCTTCAGTAATATTCATGATGTGGCATGCATAGACATTCCTGAATGTTACCCAAACCATCGTGAGCTACTTTGTTACGGTGCTTGCTCTCTCCTATAATGTCTCTGCTGCCTTGGGTGATGCAGGACAGGACACAAACTTTGGGACACGGTGTGAAGCTGTTGCAGTCTGTCCCAGCCTGGTAAAAACCTGGATGGAGTGGATGTGGAGAGGATGTTTCCATTAGTGGGAGAGTCTAGGACCAGTGGCCACAGCCTCGGAATTAAAAGACATTCCTTTAGGAAGGAGATGAGCAGGAATTTCTTGTCAGAGTGTGGTGAACTGTGGAATTCATTGCCACAGACAGCTGTGGAGGTCAAGTCAATGGACATTTTTCAGGAGGAGATTGATAGATTCTTGATTGATACGGGTGTCAGAGGTAACGGGGAGAAGGCAGGAGAATGTGTTTGAGAGGGAAAGATAGATAGAGCCATAGTGATACAGTGTGGAAACAGGCCCTTCGACCCTGCATGTCCCATCTGCACTAGTCCCACCTGCCCACATTTGATCCATATCCTTCCGAACCTGTCCTATCCATGTACCTGTCTAACTGTTTCTTAAATGTTGCGATAGTCCCCGCCTCAACTACCTCCTCTGGCAGCTTGTTCCATACACCTACCACCCTTTGTGTGAAAAACATACCCCTCAGATTCCTATTAAATCTTTTGTCGTTTACCTTAAACTTATGTCCTCTGCTCCTCGATTCACCTACTCTGGGCAAAAGACTCAACCATATCTATTCAAATCATGATTTTATACACCTCTATTAGATCATCCTTCATCCTCCTGTGCTCCATGAAATAGAGTCCCAGCCTACTCAACCTCTCCCTATAGCTCTGGCCCTCTAGTGCTGGCAACATCCTCGTAAATCTTCACTGTACCCTTTCCAGTTTGATGACATCTTTCCTACAACATGGTGCCCAGAACTGAATACAATATTCTGAATGTGGCCTCACCACCTTCTTATGCAACTGCAACATGAACTCCCAACCTCAATACTCAGCCTGACCTGCTGAGTTACTCCAGCACTCTGTGAAATGTCACAGAACAGGACAAGATTTGCAAGTTTGCTGATGATACAGATGTGAGTGGTTTTGCATATAGTGAAGATGGTTGTAAAAGATTGCAGCAGGATCTGGATCAATTAGCCAGGTGGGCAGAGGAATGGTTGATGGTTGCATGGTTCCTTGAAGGTCGTGTCGCAGGTATATCAGGTGGTCAAAACGTATTTTGGCACTTTGGCCTCATCAGTCAGAGTATTGAGTATAGACGTTGTGAGGTCATGTTGCAGTTGTATAAGACATTGGTGAGACCGCATTTAGAATATTGTGTTCAGTTCTGGGCACCATGTTATAGGAAAGATGTCAAATTGAAAAGAGTACAGAGATCCCCATCCTGGATCAGCCCAATCAGGGTTGTGTCGTCCGCAAACTTGAGAAGCTTGACAGAGGTGTCTGTTGATGTGCAGTCATTGGTATGGCTAGAGGAGAGGGGAGAGTACGCATCTTGCTGTACTCCTATGCTGAGCGTTTGCGGGTCCGAGATATGCTGGCAGGGACAGTGCATCTTTGCAGGTACTGGTTAAAAAAGAGTAATTTGGTGTGAAGTGTTGGTGGGGGTGGGAAAGGGTCCACTCTTTTCATTACTGGAGTCTTGCCTTCAGTAGGTGTGAGGTGGTGAATGGGAAGGAGAGGGTGCAGGGTCCATTCTTTGCAGACTAAGGTCTGGCTGTGTTTGTTGGGGAGGGGGTACCAGGGTTACGTTTCTGATTTTCAAACCTGCAGTAAAACTCATTCAGGTAGTTCGTCAGCAGACGATTGTCCAAAGAGTGGGGGGCTTTCCTCTTATAGCTGGTGATTTCTTGCATGCCCTTCCAAACTGAAGAAGAGTCACTAGCTGAGAACTTGCTCCTCAACTTCTCAGAGTACCTTTCCTTGGCAGCTCCGATTTCTCTTCTCAGCTCTTTATCAATTAGGCTATCTTTTAACTCTTTAACGATTAGGCTATCCGCTTGACGCATATTCCCCCCCCCCCCCCCCCCATCTCGAAATGGAAATGTTACATCTGTATATAATGATGCCATTAAAATGTTTATTTCTGTCACAAACTATGGAATTCATATTTTTCAGTATTATTATCAAGGAAAAGAAAGCAGTTCCAATTGATTGATATTATATGATATTGTTTAAACTTATTCATATGGAGGTGAAAATATAATAGCTCTAAAACCCCTTTCCCTCTTCCCCCATCTCTCTCTCCCCTCCCCCTCTCTCTCTCCCCTTCCCACATCCCCCCCCCCTCTTTCTGGCAGGGGGGGACAAAGATGATGGTGGCATGGGCCCAGCGGGGGTGGCTTGGGCCCAGCGGGGGTGGCGTGGGCCCAGCGGGGGTGGCGTGAGCCCAGCGGGGGTCAGCGGGGGTGGCGTGGGCCCAGCGGGGGTCAGCTGGGGTGGCGTGGGCCCAGCGGGGGTGGCGTGGGGGGAAGATGGCTTGGGCCCCAGCGGCGGGGGGAAGCGAGGGGAGCGGGCCCCACCGCAGAGGCGTCTGGTGTTGGGGTTACAGACGCTGGGTTCAGATTCAGCCACTCCCGCCCGGTGACGGGAGGACGGTCTCATGGTCGCCAGGCAAGCCGTTGGTGAGGCTCGGACGCCGCGGATGGAGACGCTGGACCGGGCGGGCAGACACCGCATATCTCCTTTAAATTTTACCTCCACCACTACCTCTAGCAATGCGTTTCAGGCCCCCACCATCCTCTGTGTTAATTACTTGCCCCACACATCTCCATTAAACTTCCCCCTCTCACCTCATAGCTATGCCCTCTAGCGTTGAACATTTCCTCCATGGGGAGTAGGTTCTGACTGTCTAGTTATGCCTCTCATAATTGTATGTACTTCCATCAAGATGATTTGGTACCAATGGTTTGTTTATGGAAAGCCTATGAGGTATGAATGTCAAAATGAAATGGGTCTCACACCTGCTTGTATTTGATAAGCTGTTTAATTCAGCTCCCTATTCGGGCATCTGTAACTTACCCATGAAACTACTTGTTTACCACTCATTTTGTAACTAATAATTAACTAATAAACAACTAATCAAATACCTGGTCTCTCACCTTGCTCCATCTGTGCATTCATAAGTGATCAGTCAAACTGAGAAATGAAACATGTTCCCATCTCACTGGGCTTGAACTCCAGATTGATAATTCCATGAAATTCACAAAAATAAGTAATTACAGCACATGTTAATATTCTTATTATAATACCTCTGTTGTCTCTGGCTGATATGATAGGCAGAATTTTAATCTGCATTCCGGTGCGTTATAGGGTTTGAATATGAAGTAATTTTAACTTCATAGTGGTATCTTAATGTAAATAACCTGAAGTTATATTTAGGTTAAATAATTAAAGATCCTGCAACGTAGCACATAAATCATGCATCATTTTATAAGCACCTGAAGCCAAGTTTCATTGATTTACAGATTCCATAGCAAGTTTGTTTCCACAACTGTATGCTGATATGGGCAAGATTAAACACATTTCATCTTAGCCAATTATAAAACCAAATTTTTAGCATTTGACATGAAATGGAGCAATAGTATTGTGCAAATCATGTACGTCAGCATTATAAGGCATTGAAAATTCAATCACTAAATCTTAATATTAAAATTAGTATGCACTTGTGTACTTTATGTCAATGACTGCATTGGTGCTGCTCCCTGCACTGATATAGAATTTGAAAATGTCATTACCTTTTCTGCCATTTTCCATCCAGTCATAACACTCACAAAGTCCATTTCTAATTATTTTCGCAATTTTGTGAATCTCTTTGGCTCTATCTCTATAGATAAGCAAACTCACACACTTCCATAGCTATCTTAGTTTCTCCCACGCTGCCTCCTGTAAGAGCTCCATTCCATTCTCCCAATTCCTCTATATCCTTTGCATTTGTTCCAGGGATGAGACTTTCTGCATAGATGCTTCTGAAATGCCTTCCTTCTTCCTGAAGCATGGCTTCCCTTTCCACCAAAGTGGACAAAATCATTAACCACAATTTTTCTGTTTTTGACAGCTGTCTCCTAGACAGAACAAGAACAAAGTTCCACTGGTCCTCACCTTCATATTCAATGGACCATCCTTCTCAATTTCTGGCAGCTCCAACAAAATTTCACTGCCAGTCGCATATTCTTCTCCCATCCCCTTTCAGCATGTCAAAGAAGTAATTCCCTTCTTCCCCAAAACTGGTGCTCTTTTCTATGGCACTTTCCCATGCAAAGAAATGCAATGATTATCCTTTTGACTCATCCCCACAATCGAGAGACATAAATGGTCTTTCTAGATGAAGCAACAATTCAATTGCACATTCTCCAATATGTATTTGGTGTTCACAATATTGTCTCCTCTACATCAGAGAAACCAAACTCAGATTGAGTCTGTTCAGTCCTCGGGAGTGGCCTTGAACTATGAATTGCCGGCCACTATAATTCTTCATCCCACACTTACTCTGTTCTATCTGTCTGATTTCCTATACTCTTACAATGAGACCAGTACAAATTTGAAAAATAAGTCATCATCTTCTGCCTGCTCACAATGCACCCTTCCAAACTCGGTATTGAATTTTCCAGCTTAGAGTTGGTATTTGGCATGCTTCAAACTAGCTATTTATGGATTAAGGATCTTACACAGATCCTACCTTCGGTTAAAGTGACTGAAGTAGTTTCAATGGTCACTTTTTAAGAAATTAAAATTCACAATTTAATTCACAATAAGCACCCACAACTTTTTTTTTCTGTGCAATTGATCATTATATGTAAAAATAGTTGAGAATAAGAAACTTAAAACTAGTTCAAAATGTTCTCACTGTTGATGGAAAGGGGAATTTTAAACATGGAAGCTATTTCCTCAGACTTTCCTTCTATTGCAACTTTGACGATTCTAAAGTAAGCTGCAAAGAGTTAAAGAGGAATTGCTTCCTCTTGCAAATAGACCTATTTTGCCATCTAGTGGCAATTCCATCGAGCTATATTTTCCTATTGAGAGAATGTATGAATGAAATATATCTGATGGTGGAAAACCATTAGAATGTATTGTGTGTGAAATGAGTGAATGTAACATTAAAACATATTCCGAATTCTTGACAGGTGATATTACATGATCAGAGTAAAAGGGACTAGAGCTTTGGATGGTTTCCTTTCATTCTGTGGAGTTTTTAACTTCACAGCACAGATTTTCTTTTCCTTTTGAGAGGATTTCTACCTGGCAGTCAAATCTATCTACCAGCCTAGCTTCTGCCCTGGCAGGGCACACTGTAACCTGTGCTAGTGGGCAAGTACTGTAACAAAATCCAATGCCAAGCTGCAAGCCCAGGTAACATCCTGGTGAATCACTTCTGCACTCTTTTCAACTTATTGACATCCTTCTAGACATTAACTGCACATTGTATTCCAAGTGTGGTCTCACCACCAACCAAACAAATGAAGGCAAGCATGTGAAATGCCACCTTCACCACACAGTCCACCTGGCTTGCCACTTTTCAGGAACTATGAACCTCTACTCTCAGATCTCTCTATTGTGCAACATTCTCCTCCACCTCAATCCCTTAGCTTCCACAATCTTATCCTCAGTAAAAAACATGAGAAATATTCATTTAATATATTTCCCATCTTTTTCATGAACAACTGCACAGAGATGGTCACGCTAATCTTCAAGAGGACCTGTTCATTCCCTAGCTACCCTTTCACTCTTAGCACACCAATAGAGTTGAAGTTTGTATCTGAAATTCTATTGCATTCTTTGAAAAATGTTCATAGTTTAAATAATATGAAGTATTCACTTCACATCTTGTGTTCTGAGTTAATTCTCCTTAACTCTTTGTTTGCCAATTTCATCAACAATTGCACGTTCTGCATGGCAAATAAACTGCAAGCTGCTGCTGTCATTCGCTACAACAAAACATCTGATCTATTGTTAAGATTAAAGAATTAAATTAAGTACATACCGGAGACCACATAGTTTCTTTCATTGCAGGTTTTTGCCACTAGAGTGAGCATGTTACAAATGTTTGAACTGGCAGCTGAAAGCCATTATTGACTAATGCAGAACTTGAATTTTAAGTAAAATCTGTTGTTTAACTATTATAATTCCAAAAAATGTAACATTTTTCTTCTAACAACTTTCTACTTACACCCTCTGACTTATTCCACCACCTTTCAGCAAACTAATTTTGATTCCAAGCGACAGCTCACCCTGAATTCCATGTGATCTAACTTTACAAACAATGCATAACTTTGTTGTTGTTCGTCACTCGTTCTTGAGTAAGACATAACATCTAATCTAGTGTTGTGATGTGTAAAAAGATGACTGATTAGCCCAATCTGGACTTGAAACCATTCCACACAGATGGCAAAGGAGTAGAAATGCTGTAGCATCAGAGATTCTTGACTTTTTAGATTTGCATTACCTCTTTGCTTCTTTATTCAAGCTTCATCATCACCCGAGGTGATGAGTGAACCCCAATTTTTATGCAGATTCACCAAAAAGGACAATCCAATGCTTGTTATCCGAGTGGTGTGTGCCCATTGAATTGAAAGTTTGAAAGATACAAGCATGGAAACAGTCCCTTCTGCCCACAAGTCCACACCGGCCATCGATGACTCCCCATACCCTCGGGGCAATTTAGTCCAATTAACATACAAACCCACATGTCTTTGGGATATGTGAGGAAACCAAACCTCCCGGAGTAAACCCACGCGGTCACAAGGAGAACGTATAAATTTCACACAGGCAGCACCCTAAGTCAATATCGAACATGAGTTTTAGCGCTGCGAGGCAGCAGCTTTACCAGATGCGTCACTGGGCCACCCCAATGTTGAAACGCTTCAGGGGTTTGGTAAGATACTCTGAATCACGTTGTATCCTATTGTTGATTTTGCCATCAATGTTGACTAATTTTGAGAGTGCTGCCAAGATATGTGAATGTGTCTACTCCTGAAACCTTCTGACGATGCAAAGGATGTTTCACAATCACAATAATACTTTATTAGCCAGTTATGTTTTGCAACATACGAGGAATTTCATTTGCCAGGTCAGTCATACAAATAGAAAGCAACGGAACACACAAAATACATTTTAACACAAACATCCACCACAGTGACTCCTCCACATTCCTTACTGTGATGGAAGGCAAAAAAAGTTCAAATCTCTTCTCTTCTTTGCTCTCCCGCAGTCGGGAGCCTCGAGCCCTCTATTGACGGGACGATCTTGACTCCTGCAGCCGGCAGCGTTTTGGCCCTCCGCATCGGGGCGATCAGCTCCTGCATCAGGGATATGTCAGCTCCCCCATGCCGGGCGATCGATCCCCGCGCCGGGGCTGGTCGACTCTGCGTCGTTGGAGTTCCCGACTAGCCTCTCCCGAGACTGCAAGCTCTCGGTGTAAAGTCCGCAGGCTGCGGTTGGAGCGATCCCAGGCAAGGGATCGACTCCCATTGTAAGCCCACGCCTCGCGGTGGGGCTCAAAGTCAGTCCGAGGAAGCCTCCCGCTCCATCGATGGTAGGCCGCAGAGCAACCTGAGAGGCGACTCGGAAAACAATCGCATCTCCGGCAAGGTGTTTGGTGCAGGTTGGTGCGTAATTTTGGTATTGTTTGTCGGGCCAAAGTTATCATAGGCATTGGCAAATTTTCTCAGCTTTCCTTCATCTAGAAATTTGCAAATTGCAAGCAAAGTATAATTGTGGATGATAGATCTGGGGTGCATGGGATGCAGAGAAAGCACGAGAATAGATGTTTCAAGCAAGGAGTGTAACATGTGGTCCGTGGAGAAAGGTACTTTGAATTTAAGAGTATTTTCTAAATCTAACTCAAATGAAACATCAATATTTTATTTATATTGGGGAAATCAAGTCAAGTCAAATTTAATTGTTATATGCACAAATATGGTACAATGAAAATCTTCTTTGCAGCAACATCACAGGCACATAAACACAAGACAAAAATTATACATGTTATACAAGACAATAAAAAAGATTTAAGAAACTGTGCAAAAACAAGATATTAGTGCAAAACCCAGCTGGTCCATGGTAGTACAAGAGGTTGTCCTAGTATTTTGTTGCTGAGTAGGAATCAAGGTTGTGCAGGAGTTTTCAAGAACCTGATGGTTGTAGCAAAATAACTATTCCTGAACCTAGTGGTGTGAGACTTCACGCTTTTATTCCTCTTGCCCGACAGTAGTAGAGAGAAGAGGGGATGACCCGGATGGTGGGGACCCTTGAAGACAGATGTTGCCGCCTTGAGGTAGTTACTTTCAATGATGTGGAGGGCTGTGCCTGTAATGGACCAGTTGGGTACATCACTCTGTGCCCTCCTGTGTTTGAATGCATTGAATTGCCATGCCATGACGCGGCCAGTCAGGATACTTTTTTCAGTGCATCTGTGAAGGTTTGTTGGCGTATTTAATAACATGCCAAATCTTTTTAAACCTAAGAACCTAGTTGCATTGGTGCACCGCTCTCTTGATTACATCTATGTGGTGGATTCAGAGCAGGTCATCTGAGATGGTAATGCCCAGAAACTAGTAGCTGAACCCTCTCCACCATTGACCCACTATTGAAAACTGCCACCTAGTCTCCTGAGTTACTCCTTGGTTTTGTCAACATTGAGAGAGAGATTGAAGGTCGACACAAAATGCTGGAGTAACTCAGCGGGTCAGGCAGCATCTCTGGAGCGAAGGAATGGGATCACGGTTCGGGTCGAGACCCTTCTTCAGACTGTGAGAAATTGTTGTTGCAGCACCATTGAATTAGATGTTCGATCCCTCTCCTCTCTGCTGACTCCTTGCCACCCCTGATTCAACCAATAACAGTGGTGTCGTCTGTCGTTTTAGGAGGCATAAGAGTTCTTAGCCACACGGTCATGCATCTAAAATGGGGAGAGCACAGGGCTAAGCATGCTGCTTTGAGGTGCACCTGTGGTGATGGTCAATGAGGAGGATGGTTACTGATCTTCACCGACTGAAGTCTGCCAATGTGAAAGTCAAGAATCCAGTTGCAAAGGGAAGGACAGAGGTCCAAATGAGACCACTTAGTTAAATCTAGTGAGAAATTGGGAACGATAATATAGATTACAGGTACAAAAGTTAGACAATAACAGGCTAACTAGAGTGTAATTAAAAAGGAGTCATACCTATATCAATTCAGTAGAATGGTCTATGAATGGGAATTGCACCTCTTTAAATATGGTGTGGATGGATTGCAAAGGAAATGTTTACTATTCAGCACACAAGACAGGCATGAAAATGAACATTAGAATTAAGTTACATTAAATAGAGTTTAAAACTTAGTTGAAACTTAAGCGATCAACACTTTAAGACCTTGGTCCAAGATGACTCATGAAATGGTGAAAGATATGGACAATGTAATGTAAGAAGGAAAAAATGTCATGAAGAATTTAATTCAAACCATATTTGGCTGATTTCATCCTATTATAACAGCCTGGCTCTCTGCTAACTCTAAATGGTTGATCAGCAGGCTTAAATTGCTGCATCAGGTTATGACATGATTGCAAAGGAGGCTTGGATCATGCTATATGCTGATGTACCACAGCATCCATTATCTCCAATGGCATCGAACAGTGCGCAGCACACATTTTCACAAAAAGATGTGTAGCTTGTGAACTTAGAATGAAGATATAGTAGAGCACAAATACATTCATGGAATGGTTGGTCCAAATAGCTTATTTTATATTCCATTTGTTTCTGGTACGGGAAAGGACATGAAACAACCATTTGTGAAGATCTCAATTGTTTTCCTTTCAGCTTTCTTTCATAATCTGTTTCTCTCTCGATTGCTCTTTAGTACTGATTTCTTATTGAGTTCAACTATTTCAATTTACATCTACACTTCTTCCTCTTTTTATTTCTCAATCCTTCAATTTTATTGGTTAAAAGGGACACTGCCCCATTATTCAGCAAGGTTCCAGATATTTTGTTTATCTGGCTGCGCTGTTATCAATTTCCAACTATTTAATGAGCAAAAACATTTTTAAATCATACATGTACACAGGGCACAGTGTGAAACGGGGCATAGAGAATGGGAATAGAGCCTAGAATAGAGAATAGAGCGAGATGCTCGCGCTCATGGGCGGCCACCGGCCCTGCCTCCTTTTCGAATACATGTTCCTCCAGCAGATGTCGCACGACATCCGCCTGCAGCTCTTGGGGGCGAGCTTTGACGACCCACTGAAGCTAACGGAGCGCGCCGTTGAGCTGTGGCTGACCAGGCAGCAGGAAGTGTGCGCGCTGGATCGAGTGTCCACAGCGCCCTGGTAGGAGCAATGGCTTAGGGCTGCGCCCACCAGAGGCTCCGCTGAGCCTCTGGCTACGCAAGAAGCAGATAACAGAATGTGGTGTTTCTACCACCTGCACTAGGGTTCATCGGCCCGCCAATGCCGCCCGCCATGTTTGTTTCCGGGAAATGCTGGGGCCGGACGCCGGTAGTCACCACGATGGTCGGCAAGACCCATCGCCTGTATGCCTGGAACCGGCATTCAGGGCTCAGATTTCTGGTGGACACGAGGGCGGAAGTCAGCGTTTTACCCCCCGGAGTGGACACGCATTCTGGTAAGCGGGGGCCCTCGTTGACTGACGCGAATGGCAGTCCTATTCATACGTATGGCGTCCGTACCATTCCCCTCGTCTTGGCACGTGTCACTTCACATGGCCGCTCACTATCGCGGACGTGGCCCAGGCTGAAGATTTCCAGCGGGCGCAATCGCTCCTAATGGACGTGGGGGGCGCAACGTCTCGACCACACTTCGATGTTGGTGGCCACGAAGTTCATGTGGCACGAGTTGCGGAAGCAAGTCGGTCACTGGGCCCGGGCGTGCATTCCATGCCAAACATCAAAGGTGCATCGGCACTTCCGGGCGCCGGTTCAGGATTTTGCAGTGTCTCGCCAGTACTTCGACCACGTGCACGTGGACATCATGGGGCCGCTGCCTCCGTCCCGGGGTGTTTCGCACCAGCTGACTGTGGTGGGCCATTTTACGTGGTGGCCAGAGGGCATCCCGCTCATGGACACTTCTGCCCGCTCGTGCCCTCGTGGCCAATTGGAAATAGTTTTGAATTGCTCTGGACGAAAACTGATCCAGATGCGATTTACAACTGACCACTTTCACATGAAATGTTTATTACATCTAGCAAATATATGGTCAGATAGTTAGTCACAGAATATCAAAGCTATTTGCACATATCTCCTTCACCTAATTGTATATGATTTCTAAATTACTGAACTATCTGCCACTCAATATTTCTGTATAAAGCTATACTTTGTTGCTTTTTGATTAACCAGATGTAATTTATACCCTTTTAACATCCATCAATATATTGAATTGTCAGCTTTGGTTCCTGACAATAAAATATTAATTAACTTGTTTTTCACCTGGCTATCAGCCCATAATTTCTGTCATTGAGTAGCCAATGATTTTTCGATAAAATCTTAATTTTCTTTCCATGCAGTTATCTCAAATTTAACATCTTGGTAACAGTTTATGTGGTGCAGTAAGTAATTTGTAATTAACTTTTTCAGATAATTTTTGTTTGTTCCAACTACAAAAGAGTAATATTAATTTTGCCATCATCAATTTGAAGGAAATATTATTGACTTTTATGGAGGCACATTGATTATAAATCCTTTCTAACTTTTTGGGGGGCCTGCTTAATGCCAGAAAAGGCCCCAAAAATGCAATGTGTCGTAATTAATGATACGTGACTATATAATTTTCTCTTGCTTTTGCACTAAGGTCAATGCTATTATAGTGGAGCAAATTCTGAAGAACATCTGCACCATGTGTTTCAAACCTAGGTGGTATTAATTGTCACTAAACAATAACAAATAGAAGCCAATGCCAAGGCCATATCAACATGTACATGGAATGCCCAATAGGTGCATGAAATCAAATCCAATTATTGATATTATTCACTTTATCAAATAATTAACAGATGAATAATGGGCCAGTATCTGGTGGCAGAGGAACATTTGCCCTGTACCCGTTGTGCATGTACAGTTTTCTGGGTGTTTTTCTGCCTGTAACATTATATGAAATATTTGCTGATAACAGGTCAGACAGGGAAACACCAAGAATCTTGGAGAACAATGGGAGAATATATCTTCATAAACAATAAGATGAGAAGGTTGAGAGATAAAAGAATCTTGGAAAACAATGGGACAATACATCTTGATTGAGTGATAATAGAAAGGACAATGTGTGATGGTTTGAAGTGGTTGAATCCAATAAGAAATCAATACTAAAAGAGAAACAGATAGGGTAAGTTATGATTTGGGAGAAGAGTGAAATGAGAGCTAGAAAAGAATGGTAATGCAAGAAAAAAAATGGTCTTGCATGTTAAAAAAACCTCTAAGAACAATTTTCAATCTGAACAAAAGCAACAATTGTTTGGTTAAGGCAATTGATTGCGAGTGAATAATAACTGGCAGGCATGCCACTTAAAGGCTAGGTAAGCTGTCATTTTAGACATTTAACTTTCTGTGAGCAATTAACATGTAAATGAAAATTATTGAGCTAAATTCATAATCATAGAAAGGACAATGTGTGATGGTTTGAAGTGGTTGAATCCAATAAGAAATCAATACTAAAAGAGAAACAGATAGGGTAAGTTATGACTTCACAATTCATAGGCATTGGAGAAAGGGAAGTGGGGAGTGGGGGAAGGGGAGGGATGCCTTCCCGGTCCCACTCTGAGCGAAGCGGATCCTGGTCCAACTCCGGCTTCACTCAGAGGCTTCCGGTTCAACTCAGCAGATTCCGGCTTGTCGTGCTGGTCGCCGCAGAAGCTGTCCGCAGGCTGCGCACTCCCCGCGGGCTGCACACTCTACGCGGGCTGCTCAACACACTCCACCCCTTCAGCTTTTTATTCTCCTCGCCGCGTTGTCGTGCTGGTCGCCGCAGAAGCTGTCCACAGGCTGCGCACTCCCCGCGGGCTGCATACTCTGCGCGGGCTGCTCAACACACTCCATCCCTTCAGCTTTTTATTCTCCTCGCCGCGTTATTGACAGCGGGTTCCGGAAGGGGCGGTTTTTACGATTTTTAAACCTTTATAACTTTTGCACTATTTCACCGATTGGAACAAAACTTATTTGACTTGCAGCAGAGGAGAATGGGGAGCAAGATGACGCTATGGGGGGTCGTTTTTGCGCAAATTTAAATACAACGCAGACCGGAAGTGGTCAAGATGAGAGTTTTAGTAATAGTATAGATAGATAGATTGCCAACCTCACTTAATAAGTTGAATTTAATTGTAGAATGTGTGTTTTACTAATCACCTAACTAAAATAATTATTTTGCTTCATTTGAAAGTGAGCTTATAGTTTTGCTCCTATTTCTTATTGCCAGTTTGAATTAGGCTGACTGAATTGAAAAATTGACGACTGTGCATTCTTTGTCTTTGAAGATGGAAAAGTCTCTGTAGCATTGTATAGTTCAATCATTAGTGCAAAATTGTTAATTATCAAGATAGTGATATGATGCATTTTTGACAGCTTAAAAATCTTATCTGCTGAGTTATTTTTAATTTAATATCTATATGAAATTATGGAACTCCTGATTTCGTGAAGTATGATTTGCATGTACGCCCTAACTTGCATCTGCACCTCATCCCTGTGCTTGATGATCTATACAGACTCTCAAATTTAAAATATTCATAATTGCTTTAAAATCTTCACCCTTTCTCTGTATTTTTCCATCAACTTATCAAAGATAATTGTTATCCTCTTTCTCCGAGGCAGCTTTGGCAGAGCAGAATGGGTTTTGGGAGTGGGAACAAACTTAAATGTTTTGGTTTCTGATATTCAGCTAAGGTTTCTGTAAAGTAGTTGCTATATGGAGAATAATACTGATGCATACAGAGGCAAGTGTTGGCAGTGTTTTGAACGTGAACCTGTAAAGATGTCAATATCCCCATATGCTTATGTTTACCAACCCGATATGACCTGCAGAAAATGAAAGGTGTTCCTGGTGTCTTAAAAAAAAAAAAAAGATGTTGGTAATATTTCTAGCAATGAGAGATATATACAATGGAACAGACAAGTGGGGACAATTCCATGCTTCTCTCCACGCTGGCCAGAATTAAAGAGAACTTTCTTCTCTCATCTTTTCTTCTCCTTTCCCTTATTGTGTTTTTAAAACTATTTCCATATTTATTTTCCTTTTGCACTGACCAGAATACCTCTATCCTTCTCTATTGCCTGTGAATAACTTATCTTTCTCCTTTATTATCACTCCACTATCCCCCACAACCCTATAATTTGCTCTTCATTATTTGCTATTCTCCATCGGAAACAGGACTGAGGACAGTTTAAATAATTATAAATGGACTCTTTCCCATGTATTTACTGTATTGATATTGATCTGGTGAAACAGAATTCCAGAGTAGTAACTGATTTCGGTCCAGGAGGCACAAGAGACAGCACATTGGAAAGAAAAGGAGAACAGCTCGAGGAACTACGCATCAGGCAGAATTTGTAGAGGAAATTGATCTAGACTGAAGGGTCTCAATCCAAAACGTCGAATGTCCATTTCCCATCACAGATGCTGCCCACTCACTGAATTCCTTTAGCAGCTCTCCTGTTTTCAACTGATTTGGGTCATTTGACCCCTTAATTGGCAGTTGCTTCAGCATCTTTGAATTGGGTTGAAAGATACAGCAAGGTTATACAATTGCTTAATTTTCTTTGAAGAACACCACTCAAAAAGTTACATTTACTTTTTTTCCTTTGAGGAGCAACTAACAATGTAATACTTTGTCTTTCAGGGGATTATCATCACACCATTGTTACTACTGTTGTTTGTGAGTACCTACCATTTCATATATTTTGAATGTTCCAAAAATGTATGATGAAACTGTAATGCCCACAAGGTAATACTATTTTTTGTCTAATCAGTGTAAGTACTTGGTCTGGAGCAGAGCTCACATCTTTTTCTTGCTGTTCCTATATTTTGTTTACATAATCTTTATTTTATTTGTATTACTTTGTATTTAAGTTAAGTAAAGTAATTGAAAATATCATAATATATAAAATATGCTAATTAAAATTAGTCTAAAATGGTCTAAACTACAAATGCTAAACAATATGTTTTGTTCATCATATAAAATGTCTGAGACCTGCATATACCAGTTATTTCTTATCAGCCATTCACTAACATAAAATCATTTTGGTTAGCCTTAATAAAAGCAAAATTACCAATGGTTTTTATTGTGCTAATTATAAAAACCAATACATCTTGCAACTAAATTCCAATTTATCAAGGGTTGAGAACAGTGGAATACTTTCAAGGATTTGCACCTGCTCTTATGAACTTATCTTAAGCGCCAAATTTCTCAAAGTGTTGAAAGAGCAAATACTTAAAAAAAAAAAGAGGACAAAGATTTTTTTTAAACTGTTGAAAAGGGAATATTTTGTAATTTATATTCAGAAGGTGTGACTATCAAAGCAGAGGATTTTGTAGACCATGCAAAATAAAGGTTGAATTACAACCACTTGGCCCTTTTATGAGGTTGGGGAGAGGAGGGGAGGGGGGCATATCATAGCCCTGGTGCAAATGGATTGTAGATTTGTCAGGATGCTGCCATGACTGGACAACTGTAAATAATGGCAAATGATTAGGAGCTATGAGAACTATAATTTCTTAACTTTCAATAGTTAAGAAGACAATGAAAGACTTGATCAAATATATAGATTGTGGTGAAGTTATCTCTATTGCTCTATGAATATATAAGGTTTGTGAAAAATCAAGTTAGTTAGGGGGGGAAAAGGAGCAAATTAGGCTATGCATAATCAGTCATTGAAAGAACATAAATTCATTACGTACAGGAAGAAGCAAATGTTCATTTTTACCTTACTAAAGTTTCCATGTTTCATATTTTTATTTTATCCTTTGTTTAACAGAGGTTGGTATCTTCAGATCTTATAATTTGACATTTACCTTCAGTACCTATTCTTGGCCTGAACGTAAGGAACTATTAAGTCACCACTTTGGTTCCCAGATGGTTCTCCATTGTTGAAGTGCTATCTTTCAAATGATTGTTGAAATGTTTCTCATCAAGTGAAAGATTCCATAGCATTATCTTGAAGAAGAGTAAGGGTTAGCAGGGTTGAATGCAATAGATAGCCACATCTGTAATTGAGACAATTTGAAATGATGGTGTATTGATGGTTGATCAACCCATGGTCTGCAAAACTGGATGCTCATTTCCAAAGGGAGAGCACTGATGAATCTTCTCAGGTCCACAGAGCCCCCAGCAGCACTGTAATCCTGTTAGTCGAGGCCAATGTTGGAAGTTCCTGCTTAAGGGTAAACCATTGGAAAGCGTCTGGTCCCATTGGTGTACCTGGCCTTAAAACCTACGTGGACCATCTGGCTGGAGTTTTTGAAGGCATCTTAAACTGCTCATTACGAAGGTCTGAGATTCGCACCAGCTTTAAAAGTGAATCAGTAATATTGGTGCCAAAGAAGAGTAAAGGGACATGCCTCAATGTCTATCAACCAATGCCACTAACATCCAAGAGCGTTGAGAGGTTGGCTATGATAATGCATATCAACACGTGCCTTAGTAAGAACCGGGATGCACGATGCTATCAACTACCACTACCAGATCAACAGGGGATGCAATTTCGCTTGGCTCTCCACTTTGCACTGGACCTCTTGGACGATAAGAACATGTACATCAGGCTGATGTTAATTAACTACAACAGGGTATTCAGCACCATCATACCCTCCAAACTTATCATCAAATGGAGAACTGGATATCTGCTCAATCCCTGCAAATGGATTCTTGTGCATATCATATTGGCAATAACACTTCCTCCTCGATAACCATCAGCACAGAAGCACATCAAAACTGTGTTCTCGGCCCCTTTCTCTTCTCTCCATGATTGCCTAGCCAGGCATGGATTCAACAGCATCTTTATATTCATCGGTGATAGCACTGTTGTGTGACAAATAAAAGGTAACGACGAGAGAGAGAGAGAGAGAGAGAGAGAGAGAGAGAGAGAGAGAGAGAGAGAGAGAGAGAGAGAGAGAGAGAGAGAGAGAGAGAGAGATCTAGAGAGAGAGAGAGCGATAGCGAGAGAGATAGCGTAGCACTCTCTCTCCTCTCTCATCTCTCTCTCTCTCTCTCTCTCTCCTCCTCTCTCTCTCGGACTCTCTCTCTCTCTCTCTCCTCTCTCTCTCTCTCTCTCTCTCTCTCTCTCGCTTCTCTCTCTCTCTCTCCTTCTCTTTCTCTTCTCTACTCTCTCTCCTCTCTCCCGGTCTCCAGTCTCCTCGTACTCATCTCTCTCTCTCTCTCTCTCTCTCTCTCTCTCTCTCTCTCTCTCTCATCTCTCTCTCTCTCTCTCTCTCTCTCTCTCTCTCTCTCTCTCTCTCTCTCTCTCTCTCTCTCTCTCTCTCTCTCTCTCTCTCTCTCTCTCTCTCCTCTCTCTCTCTCTCTCTCTCTCTCTCCTCTCTCTCTCTCTCTTCTCTTCTCTCTCTCTCTCTCGCTTCTTTTTCTCCCTGTTATCAACACCACAGTCATCTGTTAATGTCAGGAAGGGAAAGTCGAGGTTCCTCAAAACTGTCTTCATCAATGGTACGGTGGTGAAAAGGGTCAATAGCTTCAAATTCCTGAGCATGCATATCTCTGAGGATCTGTCTTGCATCTGTTCGATGAGGCAGGGAAGATTGCTCTTCATTAATCACAACGAAACCTCATCAACACCTCTGCTTTCTTAGAAAATTGGGAAGATTTGGAATGTCAATGAATACTTTTATTGAGCTTCTGAAGGTATACAGTAGAGAGCATACTGAATGGTGATATCACGGCCTGGTTCCGAAATTCAAATGTCTAGGAATGAAAAAAGGCTTTAGAGAGTGATTGACATAGCACGTTCCATCAAAGGTTCTGACCTCCGCACCATCAAAGGGATCTATAGGAGGCACTACCGCAAAAAGGCAGTCAGTATCATTAAAGACCCACAATTCTCTGGCCACGCTCTCTTTGCACTACGACCATCGGAAAGAAGGTATAAGAGTCTAAAAAGCCATGACCACTGGGTTCAAGAACAGCTATCTTCCCAGCAACGATCAGGCTTTATAACATTGCACAACAGTAACCACTACATCAGTCACCACAATCTTTTATGGACTGTCTTTGGTTGCACTACCGTCTTCAATTTGTACTATTATGGTTACCTAGTGTTATTGTTGTTAGTATATTGTATTATTGATTATTATATATGTATCTGTGTGTCATTGTGTTAATGGACCTGATCAGATGCAGCAAGTAAGAATTTATTTGTTTGATTGGTGGCACATATGACAATTAAACACTCTTGACTTTAGCCTCGGATGGGATTAATTGGGGGAAAAAGGATTAAGCTCATGTGGGAATATCAAGCATGGAGGTTAGAATGAGTTGCATGAGGCAAGGAAGATTGCTGTTCATTAATAACTGTTTGCTTGGGTCCTTTGATAGATGCCAGTACAGGTTTACATAAGAGAGAATCTAGCCTGGTACAACACAAAGTAAACAAGGAGTGATAAAGAGTTGGATTAGGAAATTTGAAAGAACTGATTACTTGAGGGAATAAATGAAAGGAGGTGAAGTAAGAAGAAAAGAGTCCAGGAACTAATGAGGGAAGCAGATCGTTGGACAAAGACCAGAGATGAAAAAAAAGTTTGTTTGTTGTTTAGACTGGAGGATGTTTGATGCGGAGTTTCCCAGGCATCAGTGCAGGGACCATTGCCTTCTCTGATATAAATTCTTGGCTTAGACATAACCATGTAAGGTAACATTTCCAAATTTCAGGGATAATACAATTCTTGGAAGTTTAATTTAGTTTAAAGATACCAGTGAAGGGAATAATTATAGATTGCTCCACCAGCGTTAAATTGTACTGGTTTAATATGTCCCCGTCACATTTATGATATCAAATAATCAAAATCCCACATGATCTTGTACACACTCATGCATGCATACACAAATTCGGGTGGGCGGCGCGACTCACATCGCAGCGGCCTCTGCAGTCCATCTGTCTTTTTATTATTTTTTGTCTCGTTTGAATGTAGTTTTTTTGTTTTTTTTAACTGGGTATGTGTGTGGGGGGCGGGGGGTGGGGAAACTTTTAAAATCTTTTCCCTGTAAGGAGAACCCGACCTTTTCTTTGTCGGGTCTCCGTTGTCATTGGGGCCGAGCACCGTGGAGCGGCCTCCAACCGGAACGACCTGGGGTTCCAGTCGCGGAGCTGCGGACTTACCCACCATCGTGGAGCTGGCCGAGTTCGGAGCGGGTGGAGCTGTAGTGGCGCGCTGCTGCAGCCCGACCCCGGAGATTCGGAGGCTTACCGCAGGTCTGGTGGACGGTGACACCGGGAGCCTGCGGGTCCCTGCTGGGAGACCGCTTTTCGGGCTTCCGCAACGGTGACTTCTCCCGCCCGAGTTGCGGGGTTGAAGAGTACCTGGAGCGGGGCCTTACATCATCGCCCGGCGTGGCTTTGAATGGCTGCGGGACTTGTTAGCGCCCGCCGAGGACTCCAACACCAAGACCCGGAGCGTGGCCTTGCATCACCCGGCGCGGTTTTAATGGCCGCGGGACACTCACCATCGCCCGCCGGGGGCTTTGACTCTGACATCGGGAGGAGAATGAGGAGTGCAGGGGAGAGATAAGACTTTGCCTTCCATCACAGTGAGGAGGAGATTTACTGTGATGGATGTCTGTGTAAATTGTGTTGTGTCTTGGTTCTTTTTCTTGTGTGTATGACTGCAGAAACCAAATTTCGTTTGAACCTCAATGAGGTTCAAATGACAACAAATAAATTGTATTGTATTGTATTATATTGTAAAAACACATACTTCAGCGTTCTCCCAAAATAAAAATAATATGATGGAAGCTCCATTCAAGCATAGGAAGGATTGTGCATTTTTCAGTTTATACAAATTGAATAGTAATCTTCAAGTGCATTAGAGGTGGGTTATTGGGTCCCATTGATCCTTTACTTGTTGATGGGGATGGATTCATCCTCACTCTAGTGGTACAAATTATACATTTACCTTAATCAATAGTTGATTCTGACCAACTTCAGAGAGCATCAAAAAGACAACTATTTTTTCCAGAGGTTATTCTCAAGCCCACAGAATAGATATGGGATGGGTGAAGGAAGAGAAAGAACAGGAGAGAAGTGGTTGGAGAGGAAGGGGAACCTAGGGAAGGGAATAGACAATAGGTGCAGGAGTTGGCCATTCGGCCCTTCGAGCCAGCACCGCCATTCAATGTGATCATGGCTAATCATCCCCAATCAGTACCATGTTCCTGCCTTCTTCCTATATCCCCTGACTCCACTTTTAAGTGCCCTATCTAGCTCACTCTTGAAAATATCCAGAGAACTGGCCTCCACCGCCCACTGAGGCAGAGAATTCCACAGGAAGGATGAACTGAATTGGCAGGGCAGTGAGAGTGGAGCATAGAATTTGAGAGAGTTGAAAGGTTTTTATAGCTGGTGGGACGTTGTTGAAGACTGAAGGATGAAAGCTGTAGGGAAGAGTTGATGGGAGGATGCAAGGAGGCAGTAAGTATGAGTGTGTTTAGGGAGGAGTGGCGGACACCACCATTTGTGTTTGAGCTTGCGCATATGTCCATAGAACAGAGCTTGTTCTCCAATCCTTTTGGACTCCATTGGCAATTGACCAACACCTTTGATGAGGCTGTGTGGTAGCCAGTGTGCAATGGTTAATTCATATTAAAATAAATCAAGCACACACATCCTTCCTCATTATGAAATTTGGGGCTTGAAACAAACAGGCCCTTAACGATGACCCCCCACATGTGACAGTCCTGAAACTCAGATATCATTGCTAACTAACACAGCTGACTGATATTAACTTGAGTAACAGGCAGGGAATGGCCAGGTCTTGATTGTTCTTGGGTGACTTCAGTCATAGGGCCTGAAAGGGTGCAAACCACTGGAAAAGTATGGTTGTCAAGCAAAACGCAAGGAAAGCTGTCTCCAACACACCACTCCCCCGATGAAATACTTGAAACATGATTTATCAAAAGTTATTTGGCATATGTATCATAAAGAAACTAACAATAACATTCTTACTGCAGTTTTCCAGGTACACTAAATGCAGTAACAACAATAAAAAAAAATACAATAAATTATCAATTATTCTAAGTAAACCAGGCAATGTCAGATTAAAAACTAAAATATGTAGAGCAATCATAGTTGTGCAAAGTCTGTAGTGGTTTGTTGCTGATGAACGTGATTCCCTGTGCTCCTCTAAAAGTAACATTGCATATGGAAAAATGTCCTACTGTGTAAGCACTTGTGTGGAAAAAACATGGTTGACGCGTGTTCGGTCAAACTTCTGAACTGCAATGAAACTACCAGTAAACGGACATTTCTTTATTTTTCTCTGGACGAAATCAAGTGTGTGTTCCCCCCCCCCCCTCTCTCCCCCCTCTCTCCCCCCTCTTTCCTTTGCCCCACCCGGAAACACACCCATTTCTCCCGCTATCTTGCCCCCCACTTCCCTTCCTTGCCTATCCACCTACATCCCTTCCTCTGGTTTCACATGTTGCTCGTCTTTTGTCTTCCTTTCACCTCAGATCTTTGTCCACCCTTCTGCCAATCAAATCCCCCTCACCTATATTCATCGTTCAATTGCTTCAATTGCTAGCCTTTGTCCCTCCCCCAACTCTCCTCCAGCTTTCTCGCCCCTCGGCCCCCCACTACAATCAGTCTTTTGATTCCCGACCCAAAACATCACCGATGCATGTTCATGTTCTCCATAGAGAACATGCTGCCTGACCCAGTGAGTTACTGAGTTACTCCAGTATTTGTGCCTTTTAGTGTAAACCAGTATTTGCATTTCTTTGTATTCACCTTGATGTATGCAAGTGTAATCTACTGGTTGCCACCCATAAAATGTATTAAATGTATAAAACCTGATAATTAGCTTCATTTCTTATCTGCCGATTTCCAATTTTGATATATAGACAAAATATGGGTAATGTAAAATACTTCTCTCTGAAATTCAAGTAACTATTATGTCAAATGATAAAAATTTAGATGATGAAATTAAATATGTTGATGCAGTAATTTGTCCAGTTTTATAAGAACTTTTACACTGTGCACATACTCTCCTTATTAATTACTATCGTTTGTAAAATATATCTGTGTAATTTTCAGTGTGAATGCATGTGTTTATACTAATGGCACCATGGCTCTTAAAGAATCTGCCTCGTAAAGAAGGAAGTGAGTTTCTTTTTTTTCTGATCTTTACTTAATTACCAGATAGGTAGGTGTACAAATTGATGATAGTGTGTTTTGATTGGTTGCATGTATAGTTTTTATTTTCATTTTTTGTGATTTTTTTTGATTTTGCAGCTGGGATCTTCATCTGCAGTGCCATTTACTTCCATTTTCTCTCAGCTGTTCATGACTGTTGTAGTCCCACTCATTATAGGGCAGGTAAGCACAATTACGGGTATACTTGTTTTCCCTGTGTGGCAGCCTCTCTGGTAACAATGTTGTTTCTCTCAATCTGAAATGTGAATGTAGATAAGTGTAGATAAAGGTTTACATAATTTTTTCCAGAATATAATAAATATGTCATAAACCAATTTCAGCTTGAGGAAATCGAACATCCCATTTAACAACTCCAAATAACGGCTTTAAATCATGGTACATCTATAAATATAATTGTTTTTTGATTTAAATATACAACATGGAAACAGGTCCTTCAGTCTACCAAGGTCGTGCCGAACATCAATCACCCTTGTTCAATGTTATCTCACTTTTGCATCCATCCCGTACAATGGCCAATTAACCTACAATTCCGCATGCCTTTGGGACTTGGGAGGAAACCGGAGCACCTGGAAGAAACCCTCATGGTCATGGGAAAAACGTGCAGACTCCACACAGGCAGCACCAGACCTCAGGATTGAACCCGAGTCTCTGGCATTGTGAGACAACTGCTCTACCAGCTGCGTCTAAATTGTAATTAGCACAAAATATATATTTATTTCAAGTATATACTGTGTACCAATTTTTAACTAATCATTAAACTAAAAGTTAAATTAAAAACGCTGAAGCATCATGGAGAGCTATTTAATAATGATCTGCATCATGGTGACAACTAGCCAAACAGATCCATGGGAAATACCTGCATGCTGCAGTGTGTCTGTCAGCAAATTCTAGACTTCTGATCCTGTGCAGTACAACATGTATTTTTTGGAATGACCTGTAGATCAGATGCTGGTTATTTTGACATTGCGACCCCCTGGTTCATGTCACTTTAGCCAAGTGAAACATCATCCATGAATTTGTCTTTTCTAGCTTTGTAGGAATGTTTTATGTTCATTGAAATCATTTCATTCTTCTATATTCTTTGACCAGATTGCCTAACCTTTCCTCGCTAGAAAGTACCCCTAGTCCAAGGAATAGCCCTTTGTCGTACTCCAATGGCTCTGGGTAAAGTCGTGCTTCAGCAGGGAGACCAGACCTTTACACAATATTCCAGGAGCAGTTTCACTTTTTTGTGCAGTAAGATATTTCTTCCTGCAATAAAAAACAATGTGTATGTTTTGTAACTATGTTATCTTTAAACATAAAAGTACACCCAGGATTCCTGAATAACAAGCCTTTTCTGATTCTCATCATTTATAAAAAATGCACCCATTTTCCTTAACAAAGTCAATGACCTCAAAATTTTCCACGTTATATATCTGCCACGCCTTACCCATTCATTTAATGTGTCTATATCCCTGGTCCCTAGATCCTCTTCACAAGCTTCCACTGCCACCCAGAGTGTCATCAGCAACAAGGGTTTTATTGCACTTAACGTTCTCATCCAAACTATCGATATAGTTAGTTAGATAGTTAACAACTTGGACACATCACTAAATTGGAAAAAATGTATGCGAATTGCTGCTCCACCTGGAAGATGTTGGTGATGTCGTTTAGGAGAGAGGACCGAATTTTTTTCTTAATCTAGTCTGAGAACATAGAGGAGAGTTAGTGGAACGAGGTGAGTGAAATCAGTAGAGAGGGAAAAGTAAGCATTGCTGCAACAATGAGGTGCAGAATATAACAGTTGCTGGAAATGTGTAAATAAAAAGAGAATATTGGGGACATGCAGGAGAAGTTTAACTAGCATGTCAGAAATGATGAGGCAGGGTCGACAGGGTGAACAAGAACAATCTTTATTCCTGACAGTGGGGACATAAGGAATTATTGTAAGGATTGTAAATATTTTCATCCAAAATGTGTGGAGGTAGAAACCATCATATCCAAAAGAGACCTTGAACAGTTTGAACTCGCTAGTCTACAGTCCAAGAGCTAGAGGATAAGCTAAATAGTTCCATTTTTAGCCAGGCTGGACACACTTAGCCAAGTGGTATCATTCTGTGCTAAGAAAAATGATATGATCACTGAGTTGTTGCCCTTTAATTGAAGGTTTTTTGAAGGGTCTGATTGGGATTTGTGGAGGATGTTCAAGGCAGGTGGAAGTGAATCAGAGTTTTTCCATATGTATCAAAATAGTGTCAAAAAATATTTGTTGTTAGTTTTTTTAACCTGCAACATCTTAAAACAACATACCTGAATTAATAAAATGTAGTGGTAGCCAATCATATCATGATGACATTAATTTCATATTTTATTTATTTTTATTTGTGCAACTAGAATTTGTGCAACTAGAACTAGATTTACTAGAATGTTGCCTGGGTTTCAGCAACTAAGTTACAGAGAAAGGTTGAACAAGTTAGGTCTTTATTCTTTGCAGCGCAGAAGGTTAAGGGAGGACTTGATAGAGGTCTTTAAAATGATGAGAGGGATAGACAGAGTTGCCGTGGATAAGCTTTTCCCATTGAGAGTAGGGAAGATTCAAACAAGATGACATGATTTGAGAATTAAGGGACAAAAGTTTAGGGGTAACATGAGGGGGAACTTCTTTACTCAGAGAGTGGTAGCTGTGTGGAATGAGCTTCCAGTGGAAGTGGTGGAGGCAGGTTCGATTTTATCATTTAAAAATAAATTGGATAGGTATATGGACGGGAAAGGAATGGAGGGTTATGGTCTGAGTGCAGGTAGATGGGACTAGGGGAAAATAAGTGTTCGGCACGGACTTGAAGGGCCGAGATGGCCTGTTTTCCGTGCTGTAATTGTTATATGGTTAACTTCACTTCCTTTGGTTTGGGTGACAGCCTGCTTTTAATTTATTTTTTCAAGTTACTTCATGACATAACAAGAAGAGATCTGAATTATCTTTGGGGTGTTCCGCATCTCTAAAATAAGTAGATTAGTATTCAAATCAGTCTTTAGCCATTTTCTATTTCATAGAGAAACTTAATTTCTTTCAATCTATAAAGGACAAAATATAAATTCAAACAATTACACATTCAATAGGGATCATAAGCTCAATAGGGATCATACAATACATTTGTAGACTGCAGCACATGTCTTTGTTCAATTTTCCCGAATATATAAGACATAAAAATGATTTACATTTATCCTCTTATTCCTCTACAATCCTGAGTAAAGATTTAATGATGGATTTGTTTGCAATAAGCAACTATCAATGCAGTTACAGGTTATTTCCCCATATTTACAGATGAGCTTGTTCTCACAAGCCTATAAAAATTGCAGCACTTTTTCAATACTTGTTAATATTAGGGCATCACACCTTCAGGGATTGTTTATTGGCCAAAATAAATATTTGTTTGAAGTAAGAGCTAATCTCTGCAGCAAGAGTAGGTCACAGAGTCATACGACATGGAAACAGGCCTTTCAGCCCAACTCATCCATGCGATCAACATGTCCATCTAAGTTAGTCCGATTTGCCCATGTTTGACATATCTCTCTAAACCTTTCCTGTACAAATGACTTTTAAATGTTGTTATTGTATCTGCCTCAATCACTTATTCTGACAGTTCTTCCATATCCTTCTTTGTGGAATAAGTTGCTCCTTAGGTTCTTATTATACCTTTCCCCTCACCTTAAACCTATGCCCTGCAGTTCTTGAATTCACAACCCTGGTTAAAAGACTGTGTGCGTTAATCTATATATGCCACTCATGATTTTATGCATCTTTACAAGATCACCCCCTCAGTCTCATGCTCAAAGAAATAAAATCCCAGTATGTCTAATTTCTCCCTATAATTCAGTCCCTCGAGTCCTGAATTATGTCCTATGGTAACATCCTCATAAATCTTATCTGCACTCTTTCCACCATAATGGCATCTTTCCTTTAGGCAGTGTGATCTAAACAGGAATACAATATTTCATGTGCGGCCTCAGCAACAGCATATCTAACTGCAACGTAACATCCCAACATCTAAATGCGTTGACTGATCAAAGCTAATGTGCCAAAAGCCACCTTCAACATCCTTTCCACCAGTCATGGCACTTTCAGGGAACCATCTATTTGTACTTCTGATCCCTCTGTTCTACAAAAGTCCCCATGGCCCCACTGTGAAAGTCCTACCCTGGTTTGACTTTACAAAATTCATCACCACGCACTTATCTGAATTAAATTCCATTTGTCATTCCTCAGCCCACTTACCCAGCCCCTTTACATATCGCGTCAGGAAACCTTCCTGAACATACTTGACAAATTCCACCCAACTACCAGTCCCAGTCAATATTAGAAAAGTTTAGATCTGCCTAATATAACAACCCTATTAGTTTTACAACTGTCTTCAACCTAATGGCATATTTGTCCCTCGAATTCCCGTTGACTATTTAGGTCCAATAGTACAATCCCAAAAAGGTGATCATCCCGTTTTTACTTCTCAGCTCCACCATTAGTCTCACTGGAAATCCTTCGGCAACGCCATCTCAGACGACTGCCATTATGCCTGCCTCTATCTCAATTGTGTCCTGGATCATTAAGCTGCCAATTTTTCTGTAATGGCTATAATGCCATGGGGATAGGAGATCCCAGTCACAACTCTTTTCCTAGGATGGAAATGTCAAGGACTAGAGCATAACTTCAAGGTGAGAGGTACAAAGTTTAAAGGAGATGTGCAGGGCAAGATTTTGATTCCAAAGTCTATATCATTAACACAAGCTGTGAATCGCAGTAGTCCATGCACTAATCCCATTTCCAAGCCTCTGACACTTCAGCGACTATCCTTTATGCCCCTGTCCCACTTAGGAAACCTGAACGGAAACCTCTGGAGACTTTGCGCCCCACCCAAGGTTTCCGTGCGGTTCTATGTTCCGGCGATTATTTCAAAAAATTCAAAACCGGCCGTGACTAAAAATAGGTTGCCGTTTTTAAAATCGTAATTTTTTAGTCGAAGCCGGTTGCGATGCTAGTTGAAGGTGGTTGCCGGAGGTTGCAGGGAAGACCTTCCACTACCTGCAACTTCTGGCAACCACCTTCAACTAGCATCGCAACCGGCTTAGACTAAAAAAATACCGATTTTTAAAATGGCAACCTATTTTTAGTCGCGGACGGTTTTGAATTTTTTTAAATAATCGGTGGAACATAGAAGAAGCGGAAACCACTTTCGATCATTAGGGAGACTGACAAAAACCTCCGGGAACCGCATGGAAACCTTTGGTGGGGCGCAAAGTCTCCAGAGGTTTCCGTTCAGGTTTCCTAAGTGGGACAGGGGCATTACCCTGCTGAAGCACTTTATCCCTTGAAGTCATTTGGCTATCCATTCTGCTATCTCCTCTAATTCTACATTCTCTGAAATTATTGATTCATTTTATTTGTATTTATTCACAGGGCATTTTTGGCATTTAATGCCCATTCCTATTTGCCCTTGAGAAGGTAGAGAAGAGTTGCTGCCATGAACCATTCACTCCTCATGGTAAGGCACTTCCACTGTGCTGTAAAATTTAAAAAATCCAAGATTTTGATCCAGTGCCAATATTCTCTTTTCCCCTCCATGCCCTATAATTGCAAATTGTTTATTTGAATTCCTGATACATAAATCTCAGTATCTAATATTGAAGATCTCTAATTTTGTTTGGCCCACAAGTTAAAACAGTTGCGTTGTTCTTTTGTACCAGTAATGATTGCTCTTCTAGGTGGTAGTGATCATAACTATGTGAGGTGTTCTTGCAGAGACCTTTGGAAGTTGCTGTTGGGCGTCATGTAGATTTACTGATGGCTTTTTACTACTTGCATTAGGACCCAAGTAATTAGGGATTAATTGCCTAGCCAAAATCGTTAATTCTCCGGGTTTCAAATTTGAAAACTTTAGAACCACACTCAAGTTGCTGTGTTCTTCCCAAAGAATCTGCGAAAGTTCTGATGAGCATAAGGCCACAGGGCAGGAAGTGGCTAGCAAATTTGTTTACCAACATTACAATCTTGCATAATTCAAGATGGTGTAGCCAGGGAAATTATTTGATGATCCGTGCAGCAGCAGTTCTGACACCATGCCCTCATGAAATCTAATGCTTGGAATGATCCCATTCTACAATGCCCTCCATAATGTTTGGGACAAAAACCCGTCATTTATTTATTCGCCTCTGCACTCCACAATTTGAGATTTGTAATAGAAAAAAATCATATGGTTAAACTACACATTGTCAGATTTTATTAAAGGGTATTTTTATACATTTTGGTTTCACTATGTAGAAATTACAGCTGTGTTTATCCATAGTCCCCCCATTTCAGGGCACCATAATGTTTGGGACACATGGCTTCACAGGTGTTTGTAATTGCTCAGGTGTGTTTAATTGCCTCCTTAATGTAGGTGTAAGAGAGCTCAGCACCTAATCTTTCCTCCTGTCTTTCCATCACCTTTGGAAACTTGTATTGTTGTTTATCAACATGAGGTCCAAAGTTGTGCCAATGAAAGTCAAAGAAGCCACTATGAGACTGAGAAACAAGAATAAACTGTTAGAGGCATCAACTAAAGCTTAGGCTTACCAAAATCAACTGTTTGGAATATCATTAAGAAGAAAGAGAGCACTGATGAGCTTACTATTCGCAAAGGGACTGGCAGGCCAAGGAAGACCTCCACAGCTGATGATGGAAGAATTCTCTCTATAATAAAGAGAAATTCCCAAATACCTGTTTGACAGATCAGAAACACTCGTCAGGTGTGGATTTGTCAATGGCCACGTTACTGTTTTCCAATAAGTACTTAAAAGAGGATCAACAGTTCTGGAAAAAGGTCTTGTGGACAGATGATATGAAGATTAACTTGTATCAGTGTGATGGCAAGAGCAAAGTATGGAGGAGAGAAGGAACTGCCCAAGATCCAAAGCATACCACCTCATCTGTGAAACACAGTGGTGGGGGTGTTATGGCCTGGGCATGTACGGCTGCTGAAGGTACTGGCTCACTGATCTTCATTAATGATAAAACTACTGATGGTAGTAGCATAATGAATTCTGAAGTGCATAGACACATCCTATCTGCTCAAGTTCAAACAAATGCCTCAAAACTCATTGGCTGGCGGTTCATTCTACAGCAAGACAATGATCCCAAACATACTGCTAAAGCAACAAAAGAGTCTTTCAAAGCTAAAAAATTGTCAATTCTTGAGTGGCCGTCAATCTTTCATTTACTACTTTCATTTACATGACAGTGCTGTATTCCAAACATTATAGTGCCCTGAAATGGGGGGACTATGTATAAACAATGCTGTAATTTCTACATGGTGAAATTGGCTCATATTTAAGAGGGAGTTAGATGTGGCCCTTGTGGCTAAGGGGATCAGAGGGTATGGAGAGAAGGCAGGTACGGGATACTGAGTTGGATGATCAGCCATGATCATATTGAATGGCGGTGCAGGCTCGAAGGGCCGAATGGCCTACTCCTGCACCTAATTTCTATGTTTCTATGTTTCTAAAATGTATAAAAATTGCTTTTATTAAAATCTGACAATGTGCATTTTAACTACATGTGATTTTTTTTCTATTGCAAATCTCAAATTGTGGAGTACAGAGGCAAATAAATAAATAAATGATGGGTCTTTGTCCCAAACATTATGAAGGGCACTGCATGTTAACCCAGAAACGAAATATTGGTGCAATTTCAGGACATACTGTATCAGCAGTTCCCCTTGCAATTACTGACATTTCTTGCCATTACTGTCAGCAATTTTGTATTTTCCACACAGATGTAGAAAGAAACTCTGACTCAGTAAGTTGATGTGCAACATGTCGTTCACTGTTGTATGTTGATGAGAATTTCTAATAATGAATGTAAAATATATATATATAAGCCAATATGAGACCATATGAAGCATTTTATACATCTTGAGAGCATGACTGCTCATTCCATGTATTAATAATCTTTTTTTTGGTGTGTTGCCTTTCTGCAGCTTCATTGTTTAGTTTACAGACAGTTCACACTTTATAATTAATCTTTCATTCATATTTTGACACTGGAAACTTTTCAATGGGTTTGTGTTTAGATCGAATACTCCTTATGGTAGACAACTCGCTTAGGGCTCGCTGGTGTGCTTTGTGACCCGGGGGTGGCGTCGGAAGCTGGGGCTGGGGTGGCGGTGCGAGGCAGGGTGGCGCCAGCAGGTCCCTGCGCTATAACCAACTTCCGTTATAAAGGGGTCTGTTATAACGAGGATAGAGTTATATATTTCCCTGCCTAATGGCCCTGCATAGTTAGATATTTAATTCACATTATAAACTATGTATAACAGTAAATATTGAAATTGCTGACTTATTGATCAACCTTACTCATTGTTTACATTCACAGAACATTGTATCCAAATGTTACTTATTTTTCAGCAGAACTTGCATTTCTTGCACAGGCATTACTACATGATCTCGAAACTTATAATGTAGAAGTCAAAAACACTACTTTGTGACTGTAAGTTTTTAGATCATGTAGTAATGCCATTTTGGTTACATATTTATATAATGAGTTTGGTAAATTGCTTGTAATTTGTTAAAGTACAAAGGATATTGGAAATACAAATCAAAACAAATATTGCCTCGTATTAGAATTAACAGAATTGGTTTCTTTGATAACCTGAATTTACTTCATTTGTTAGTTTTGAAGTGATTATGCTGCTATTTTTAAATGTTTTGAATTGTATTCATGTTTAAAATAGAACTTAGATTATTCATCCTTATGAAATGCAAGATGCCTGGAGAAGTTGAGTTAAAATTGTTGTTTATAAAGAGGAACACCTGTTTACTGCATGTGTTCATTTTTGCAAGTAAAGAGTACAATTTTAAGAAAAGCTCAATGGATATATTTATGTGGCAACTGATAAAGAGCATTTGCTATAATTAAGAATGTGTTTAAATGTAGTTTATAATGTATTCTTAGAATTCCCCTGCACCCATAAGAATAGTTGTACTGCTTGAAAGTTTTGAAATCCACTGTATTCACGAGTGGAATTGGTCCATGTCCTCAATGCCATTCTACTCCCATATTTATTTTGTGATGCCCAACTTGCCTTGTCTACCCAACAACAACATAATCTGCTGATTTCCTTTTCCATAGATTGTTCGACAATACATCAAGGATTGGCTGGAACGAAAGAAACCACCATTTGGTGCAATTAGTAGCTGTGTGCTCCTTATGATCATATATTCAACATTTTGTGATACATTCTCCAATCCGAAAATTGACCTAGATACGTTTAGTCTTATATTAATTGTTTTTATAAGTAAGTAAATGATACGTTTGACTAAGAATTCATATTATTCATTCATTTCTGCTTTCAAATAAATTATTGCTTGGAGCTATCCAAGATTAAATTATACAATAAAGCTATGTAATCTATGGCCTGTCTCAACAGTGCCCTCCATATGTTTGGGACAAAGACACATCATTTATTTATTTGCCTTTGTACTCCACAATTTGAGATTTGTAATAGAAAAAAATCACATGTGGTTAAAGTGCACATTGTCAGATTTTATTAAAGGGTATTTTTATACATTTTGGTTTCACCATGTAGAAATTACAGCTGTGTTTATACATAGTCCCCCCATTTCAGGGCACCATAATGTTTGGACACATGGCTTCACAGGTGTTTGTAATTGCTCAGGTGTGTTTAATTGCCTCCTTAATGCAGGTATAAGAGAGCTCTCAACAGCCAGTCTTTCCATCACCTTTGGAAACTTTTATTGCTGTTTATCAACATGAGGACCAAAGTTGTGCCAAAGTCAAAGAAGCCATTATGAGACTGAGAAACAAGAATAAAACTGTTAGAGACATCAGCCAAACCTTAGGCTTGCCAAAATCAACTGTTCGGAACATCATTAAGAAGAAAGAGAGCACTGGTGAGCTTACTAATCGCGAAGGGACTGGCAGACCAAAGAAGACCTTACAGCTGATGATGGAAGAATCCTCTCTATAATAAAGAAAAATCCCCAAACACCTGTGCGACAGATCAGAAACTCTCTTCAGGAGTCAGGTGTGGACTTGTCAATTACCACTGTCCGCAGAAGACTTCATGAATAGAAATACAGAGGCTACACTGAGAGATGCAAACCACTGGTTAGCTGCAAAAATAGGATGGCCACGTTACAGTTTTCAAAAAGTACTTAAAAGAGCACCCACAATTCTGGAAAAGGTCTTGTGGACAGATGGGACGAAGAGTAACTTGTATCAGAGTGATGGCAAGAGCAAAGTATGGAAGAGAGAAGGAACTGCCCAAGATCCAAAGCATACCACTACACTTGTGAATCACGGTGGTGGGGGTGTTATGGTCTGGGCATGTGTGGCTGCTGAAGGTACTGGCCCACTTATCTTCATTGATGATACAACTGCTGATGGTAGTAAAATAATGAATTCTTCTTCTTCTTCTTGCGTATGGCGTGCACAGCCTAAAGTTGTCGGACAACTTGTTCTATTTGATCTTATTTGATTGTGCACGCCGGGTCGATTGCATTTGTCGAAACAGGGCGGACCACGTGAAGGTTGCAATCTCCCACCCCATAATGAATTCTGAAGTGTATAGACACATCCTATCTGCTCGTTCAAACAAATGCCTCAAAACTCATTGGCCAGCGGTTCATTCTACAACAAGACAATGATCCCAAACATACTGCTAAAGCAACAACGTTTTTCAAAGCTAAAAGATGGTCAATTCTTGAGTGGCCAAGTCAATCACCCGATCTGAACCCAATTGATCATGCCTTTTATATGCTGAAGAGAAAACTGAAGGGGACTAGCCTCCAAAACAAGCATAAGCTAAAGGTGGCTGCAATACAGGCCTGGCAGAGCATCACCTGAGAAGACACCCAGCAACTGGTGATGTCCATGAATCGCAGACTTCAAGCAGTCTTTGCATGGAAAGGATATGCAAGAAAATGCTAAACATGACTACTTTCATTTACATGACATTACTGTGTCCCAAACAATGATGGTGCACTGAAATGGGGGGACCATGTATAAACACTGCTGTAATTTCTGCATGGTGAAACCAAAATGTATAAAAATGGCCTTTATTAAAATCTGACAATGTGCACTTTAACCACATGTGATTTTTTATTTCTATTATAAATCTTAAATTGTGGAGTACAGAGGAAAATAAATAAATGTCCAAAACATTATGGAGGGCAGTGTATGAGGTGCTGTTTCTCCAATTTGCATTGGGCTCACACTGACGATGGGGAAAGCCTAGGACAGAACGGTCAGTATGGGAATGGGAGGGGGTGTTTAGCAATCGGTAGATCGCATAGGCCTAGGTGGACTTAGTGGAGGTGTATAGGGGTCCACACCTGAAAGGACTGCTGGGGTCCTTGGATGGAGTGGAGGGAGGAGGTATAGGGACTATAAAAATTCTGAACTCATTCTGAATAAAAAATGTCGAAGTAATTTATGATTTGGGGATCGGAGACAACAAATGTGTATATTTATCAACGATTTTTCTTTAATTTTTATTCTGTAACAGGATTTTTGTTTTAAATTGGGTGTAATATTTGGACATGTGTAAAAGTAATTATTTTCAATCTTAAAACTTCAATCTGTTTTGCAGATTCATTTTATCGTACAAATTTCTTGCAAATGTAATCATTTGTTGTGAGACCTGTTATAAATTACTTGAAATACCGGATATTACACAGTTCAAGGAAAATAAAATAAATGGGTTGAGTATAGCAGTGGTACAGATTAATTGCCAGATAAGGTTTTTTTTAATAAACTATTTTGTATGACCGGTTAATTTTTTTACTTTAATATCTTTCAGTGTAAAATCATATAAATGTTTGAAAATGTAAAGTAGTTTATTACAATGTTTAATATTCACATAATATTGGCAATGAAATGTAAATGACAATTAATACTGACATCATAAAGTTGTGTTTGAAAATGTATACTTAAAAATTTGATAATTACAAGCTTAAAATGCCAGAAATATTGAACAAACATATAAAGTGATCTCAACTTCTCAATCTAATTGGATTATAAATTATATGCACTGTGAAAACAATTCTGTATTTTTGAATAAAATTAAATATTATTCTCATTTTACTTTCAGTATTTTCCCTTCAGCTGAGTTTCATGTTTTTAACTTTTTTCATCTCGACAAGGTGGGTAATTGTATTTTATTACTGTGTATGTACCCCTTCCTATCAACTATCGCAATATTGCTAGCTTTCTGGATTTTATGCAAAATGATCTCTAAATCCATTTAGCTGTTTTTCTCTATTTAAATAACACTATTATTTTGCATTTTTCTTCTAAAATGAATAACTTCACATTTTCATATATAATACTATGTCAACTTTATGCCTTCTTATTTAACCTATCAATATTTCTCTAAGTAAGAAATATTGGAACCACGCATCTGTACATAGAGAGAGTTACTGTTTTAGGTTAAAGCTCTTCTTTCTGATGAAGAATCTTTTAGCCCATACATCCACTCTAGGTGAGGGCACCTCAAACAACTGCAATACATTGGTCAGACACAATCTCTCCTCGTGAGGCCATCCTAATTCTGCTTGGTTAGATCAAGATGTTCAAATGCGCTGCCATTAATTCTATGATAATTTATTCCGAATTTTCCAACTAGATATTGCTAATTGCCTGCTTTTTGTTCTCTTCTTTTTCTAATAGGGTTGTCACATTCGTAGTTTTCCATTCTGCTGATACTTTTCCACAATCCTAAGACTTTTTTGAGAATTATAACTAATGCATCCGCTATCTTCATGGCCACTTCTTTTAGGATCCTAGGATGTTAGCATTTGGGTTGAGAAAATTATTAGCCCTATGCCCTATTTGTTTGTCTCCAATGATAGTGATGATATTTCATTCCTCCTGGCAAATTATTCAGTATTAATATAATGTTTGTATTGTCTTCTAATATAAGGACAAATGCACGAGAACTGCTTAACACCTCAGCCACTACTTTGTTCTGCATATTTATTTCCCCATCTTCATTGACAAAAGGCATATGTATACAGTGCCTTCCATAATGTTTGGGACAAAGACCCATAATTTATTTGTTTGCCTTTGTACGCCACTATCTGAGATTTGTAATTGAAAAAATCACATGTGGTTAAGGTGCACAATGTCAGATTTTAATAAAGGCCATCTTTATACATTTTGGTTTCACCATGTAGAAATTACAGCAGTGTTTTTCATACTCCCCCCCCCCCACATTTCAGGGCACCATAACGTTTGGGACGCAACAATGTTATGTAAATGAAGGTAGTTATGTTTAAACAAATGTAGGAAAATTGTGCAGTGATAACAGAACTGGATGAGAAGGAGAAACAGTATAAAAAAGCAGTATTTCTGTAATATTGTTGGACCGGAAGGACTGCGAATCTTCAATACCCTGACGTTCGAAACGGTAGCAGATGAGACGGATGTGAAAGTCATCATCGACAAAATGTCTACCATCATCATAGGAGAGACGAATGAAATGTATGAAAGATTCATTTTCAATAAACGAGACCAGAAACCAGGGGAAAGCATTGAATCGTTTGTTGCAGAGCTGAAGGAGCTTGCTAAGACATGCAACTTCTGTGATTGCCTGAAAGAAAGCCTCATTCGAGATTGCATCGTCATTGGTATTGCAGACCAGTCAACTATGAAGACACTCCTTCAGAAGAGGAATCTGACACTGCAGGAGACTGTAGTCATGTGTAGATCCTCGGAGGTAACAGTGACAAGAATGCAGGTCATCGGCGAAGAGACGACAATACACAAGGTGGAACAATTCAAACCGAGTGAAAAGAAGGTTGATTATCCTTCACAGAGGAAGAATCAGGGACGCGTCAAGTGCAAGTTCTCTGCAAGGACGAACAAGTGCAGGAAGGAGGAATGCCCAGCATATGGGAAGGACTGCAACAGATGCGGACAACAAAACCATTTTGCCTGCTGCTGCAAGCAGAGGAAAGAGAGCACGCAGAAACGGGGTCTGCACAAGGTCGTAGAGACATCTGACACAACGTCCATTTCCGAAGCAGAGTCTGTGAGTTGCATTGAGGTCAGTGGAGCTGGAAACAATTCCCCTTCAGGCCTATTCGCTGAGATGCAGGTCGGCACAGAAGCCATCAAGTTTCAGATTGACTCTGGTTCCAGTGTTAATGTGATTCCCAAGGATCTTGTACCCAACAAAGAGGACATTGGATGAGAGAAAATCATCTTAAAGATTTACAACGGATCCAACCTGCTGGCAGAAGGTAGGACGAAAGTCATACTCCGGAACAAGATGAACAACACTAAGTATCATGTTCACTTCATAGTGGTAGAGGAAGGCTGGCTCACACCGCTCCTGAGCGGCAAAGCTGCACAACAGATGAAACTCATCACGGTTCACTATGAGAATTTCAAGAGCCTGAATGCTGTTACTCAAAAGCTACAAAGATGTCTTTGACGACGAACAATCGGGGAGACTACCAGACAAGGTCAAATTGGTAACACAGACCTTGTGTGACCCCATCACAATGTCCTGCAAAGCCGGTACCTGTGGCCATGAAAGGGAAGGTCAAGAATGCTCTCATGAAGATGGTCGAGCAGGACATCTTGACTAAAGTTGAAGAACCAACTGTGGTGTAGCAGGCTGGTCGTTACGGAGAAAAAGGAAAGCACAGAATTGAGGTTCTGCATAGATCCTAGACCCCCTCAACAAAGTCCTGAAAAGGGAGATCCCCAGACTACCAGTCATAGAGGATGTACTCCATGAGCTGTCTAAGGCAAAGATTTTCTCTAAATTTGATCTGAAGTCGGGATACCTCCACTGCGAACTAGATGAGGAGAGCAGCTTCCTAACAACCATGAACTCCCCCTTTGGGAGATATCGCTGGAAGAGGTTACCATTTGGACTGAAAGTAAGTGTAGAGATCTTCCTGAAGGAGAAAGGAATCATGATGCAAGACTGCAAGATCTTCTTCAGCGATGCAGAGACAAAGGCATCAAGCTGAACCGGAAGAAGTCGGTAGTGAAAACTACTTGTATCACATTTTTAGAACATGTAGTTACAGATCGTGGCCTGAAACCGGATCTGAAGAAGATCCAAGCTATTCTAGAGATGCCCAACCCGACCAATCCAACAGAAACAGAAATAAGTGGGAGGGGCGCCGTCCAATGGCTGCCTAGCCTGCAGCTGTCTGTTTTTTCGTCTCTTTTTCTTATTTTTAGTTAGTTTAGTGTTTTGGTTTGAGGAGTTCTAGCTTTTTATGTGTGGGGGAGGGGGGAGGGGAGGGGGAAACTAATTTTCAGGGTCCCTACCTGGTCGGAGATGCAGCTTTTCTCCGGGCTGCAGCTTCGACCCGTCCCAGCGGCCTACCAGCGGGCCTGGAGCGGCGTCTCCTGAGGGGACTGGAGCTTCGGCATCGGCGGCGGCTCCAGCTCAGCAGTGGCGACGGCACCGGCTCAGCACCGGCGACGGCACCGGCTCGGCACCGGCTCAGCACCGGCTACGGCACCGGCTCAGCAGCAGCGGCGGCACCGGCTCAGCACCGGCTCAGCGGCGACGGCACCGGCTCAGCGGCAACGGCACCGGCTCAGCGGCGGCGGCACCGGCTCAGCGGCGACAGCACCGGCTCAGCGGCGACGGCACCGGCTCAGCGGCGACGGCACCAGCTCAGCGGCGGCGGCGGCACCGGCTCAGCAGCGGCGGCAGGGGTGCCGGTTCGGCATCGGCGGCGGAGCTGCGCGTCTCGAGTAAGGAGGCCCGACTATGGGTGGACATGGGGATGGGACTGGACTTTGTGCCTTTCCCCACAATGGGAACCATTGTGGGGGGATGTTTTGATGTATCTATCTGAAACTATCTATTTCTGTTATGTTGTATTCTTTTTTTATGTGCTGCATGGCAAAAAGAATTTCACTACACCGAAAGGTGTATGTGACAAAATAAATTTGAAATCTTGAATCTTGAATCTTGAGAAACCCAAAGATTACAAGGCAGTGTAAATTACTTGGCAAGATTCCTGCCAATGTCGTCGGACACATTCGAGCCTTTGAGGAGATTGACCCACAAGGAAGCAGAGTGGGAATGGTCATCAGAACATGACATGGCAATATCAAAGATCAAGGAGCTGTTGACAACAGCACCTATCCTGGCGTACTACACACAAGATGAACAGCTGACCATACAATGTGATGCAAGCAAGGCAGTTCTAGGTGCAACACTTATGCAGAAAGGACAACTGCTGTCCTATGTGAGTCGAGCATTGACGTCAACTGAGCAGAGATATGCTCAGATTGAGAAGGAGGCACTAGCAATAGTGTTTGCCCTCGAGCGCTTCCATCAGTACACCTACGGACAGAGAGTGATCGTTGAGAGTGACCACAAGCCATTGGAAGTCATCGTCAAAAAGCCTCTGCATAGAGCACCAAGACGTCTTCAGAGCATGATGATGAGAATGCTACACTATGACATCGAGATCAAATGGGTAAAGGGAAGAGACGTGCATCTAACAGATATGCTCTCCCGAGCATCTCCCGGACACCACAGGATCGACCAGATTCACTGATGTCAATGTCGTTGAGTCCTTGAGCATGGGAGAGGACAAGGTCAAATACATCCATGCCCATACCAGGGAAGACGAAATATTACAGACCCTTAAGAAATTAATCCTAAATGGATGGCCAGATCACAAAGCACAAGTCCCAGAGGCAGCACAACCATACTTCAACGTCAGAGAGGAGTTGAGTGTGCAAGACAGCCTAGTATTCAGAGAAGAGAGAGTTGTAATCCCTATCACTCAAGGAGTAGAAGGAACCCTCAGACATGCTAGAGAATGTATTTTCTGGCCCATAATGTGAAGCAGTTCATTTCAAATTTAAGTCTGCAGGACGTACGAACAACAGAATCAGAAAGAAACTCTGATGCCCCATGACCTCCCAGATCACCCATGGGAGAAAGTGGGAACCGATATGTTCGAACTTGAGGGAAAGCATTATTTAATCAGTTGACGATCTAATTTCTGGGAAATAGACAGACTGTACGACCTGAGCAGTATGACAGTCATTGTGAAACTCAGAGCCACATCGCAAGATACGGAATTCCCAGCACTGTGTTAAGCGACAATGGGACACAGATCTCATCAGAGGAGTTCGCCAAATTTGCCAGGAAATGGGAATTTGACCAATACACAATTTCTCCAAGACATAGTCAAGCTAACGGTAAGGTGGAATCGGCAGTCAAGGCAGCTAAGCGAGTACTGAAGAAACCACTCACTCCAAGACTGATGTCTACTTGGCAATACTGGAATTGCGCAACACCCCTACGCAAGGAGTGACCAGTAGTCCTGCACAAAGACTGCATGGAAGGAGAACAAGAACGACACTTACAACTACATCAAACCTCCTCAAACCACGTGGTGCTGAGATACTCCCAGAAGAGAGGAAAAAGATGAAGGATTTGCAAGGAAAACAGTCAAAGATCTACAACCAACATGCCAAGGATCTGCCAATCCTGAAAGAAGGTAATGTCGTAAGACTCAAACAAAATCGAAACAGTCAGGACTATCCGACGTAATCGCGTGGATCTGAAGAAGACCGAAGAACTACCCCCACACATAACTCCAGAGAAACCACCAGACGCGGAGAAGACTGAGAAACCTTTGCAACCTCAGCTGACAGAAAAAACCAACACAACATGCATCACCAGAAAAAGATGCAACTCGTGAAACTCATAACATAGAGAAAACTAAACAAACACAAAGTGACACAAGAGAAGAAACTAGAAGTGATGCACAGAATGTACACACTGAAAAGAAAGACACTTCTGAAAGAAACACCATCATAAAGACTACGGCAGGAAGAGTTGTCAGACTGCCGAAAAAATAAGGCGAGTATGTCAAGGAGTAAGGTGTTTTGTTGTGACGTACATACATGCTTATTAGAAGAAAGCATGTGAACATTACTTTGTGTAATTGAAATAAGTCACAAGTGTGGCTATGGTTGAAATTGTGAAATAAGCCAACAGTTGTTTTATTCAGTTAAGTTAAACCATATTACTAGAGTGTAATATTATGAAAAGTATTTAGGATTGCTTTGTTTTGGATCGTTGGAAATGTAATCACAAAATGTCAAAAAGGAAAGGATGTGACATGTAATTTATGCATATGAGCTGTACTCATTCTCGCGCATGCTCAGTAAATCAGTCAGTGAACTTTGACTTGGAAATAAATTATTCCTGCTTTTGATCCCAACACGAGTGTGTGTGGAGCCATCTCTCTCCGTCTAATATGTGCTAGTTTTACCTATATCGTAAGCAGACACATATCAAAACAGAGTGGTCATTGAAGGCGCTCCAGTGTGGGCGTCCCGGCTGGAAGGCACTCCCGTGTGGGCGGCCCGGTGTGGGGCTGGAAGGCGTTCCCGTGTGCGCGGCCCGGCTCCCGGCTGGAAGGCGCTCCCGTGGGGGCGGCCTGGTGCGGGGCTGAGACGCTCCCGAGAGGGCGGCCCGGTGCGGGACTGAGACGCTCCCGTGAGGGCGGCCCGGTGCAGGGCAGAGACGGTGCTCCGGTGGCAGAGGTGGCGTTCTGGCGGCAGCGACTTGAATCGGGGGCTCGGCCGCGGGCCAGTGGATGACATCGTCGGGAGCTCGCGGGTCACAGGTTGATGCCTGTTTTCCGGAGCTCCCGTGGCAACAACTGCGTCCACTGGACTGGAGGGCGGCAGCTTCGACCACCCCCGGGCTGCGGAGCTTGAACCGCGGGACTGACTTACCATCGCCAGGTGGGGTATAGCCTCGGCGCAGAGGGAGAAGAGGAGGGAAGAGACAGCAACCCTAAGACTTTTGCCTCCATCACAGTGAGGAGGTGCTTGGTGAACTCACTGTGGTGGATGTTAATTTGTGTTTATTGTGTGTTGTTTATTATTACATGTATGGCTGCAGGCAACAACATTTCGTTCAGACCGAAAGGTCTGAATGACAAATAAAGGATTCAATTCAAATCCACACCTGACTCCTGAAGCGTGTTTTTGATCTGTCGGACAGGTGTTTGGATATTTTTCTTTATTAAAGAGAGTTCTTCTGTCATCAGCTGTGGATTTCTTCCTGGGCCTGCCAGTCCCGTTGCAATTAGTCATCTCACCAGTACTCTCTTTCTTCTTAATGATGTTCCAAACTGTTGATTTTGGCAAGCCTAAGGTTTGGCTGATGTCTCTAACCGTTTTATTCTTGTTTCTCAGTCTTATAATGGCTTATTTCACTTTCATTGGCACAACTTTGGTCCTCATGTTGATAAACAGCAATAAAAGTTTCCAAAGGTGATGGAAAGACTGGAGGAAATACTAGGTGCTGAGAGCTCTCTTATACCTGCATTAAGGGGGGGCATTTAAACACACCTGAGCAATTACAAACACCTATGAAGCCATGTGTCCCAAACATTATGGTGCCCTGAAATGGGGGGGACTATGTATAAACACAGCTGTAATTTCTACATGGTGAAACCAAATTGTATAAAAATACCCTTTAATAAAATCTGACAATGTGCACTTTAACCACATGTGATGTTTTCTATTACAAATCACAAATTGTGGAGTACAGAGGCAAATAAATAAATGATGGGTCTTTGTCTCAAACATTATGGAGGGCACTGTATCTGGATCTCTACCTTCCTTGAAAACATTTAAAGAAACCCTTAAAGTCTGTTTTAATACTCCTCATTTGTTGCCCTCGTGGTTTCTTTTCTCTTTATCTTGTTTTCCCACTTTGCCAGATCTTCAACTTATTCCAGTCTTCGGATGTACCATTAACTTCCACTTCCTTTTGTTTTCTCTTTCAACTGAACCCCTTCCTTAACTTTCTTGGCTAGTAATGGTTGATTCATCCGTCCCTTAAAATCTGTCCACCTTGTTCGGATATATCTCCTTAAAAATCTGCTGCTTTATTCCTGTCTTTCCTGCTAACTTATCTGCCCAGTCTTCTTTGGCCAATACTGTTATTCGTTTATTGTCTGAGGAAGGGTTCGACCCATTCCTTCTCTCCAGAGATGCTTCCTGTCCCGCTGAGTTACTCCAGCATTTTGTGTCTTCAATTTAAACCAGCATCTGCCGTTCTTTCCTCCAAACTACTGTTATTCTATTGTTATTCCCTATTATTTAAGTTAAACACAATTGCCTCAGACCCAATTTTCTTACTCTGAAACTGAATACAAACTGGACTAAATAGGTGATTTCCTTCATAATACAAGAACAGGTCAAGATTGAACGGTATAAAACATGAAAAATATATTGCATACGATCACAATATCTCAAGAAGAACCTGAAAGCACAACAGTGTGAACTGTAAAGATTCTGCAGGAATTTTCCAGGAATTGTTAAGGGTTTGGACACGCTAGAGGCAGGAAACGTGTTCCCGTTGTTGGGGGAGTCCAGAACCAGGGGCCACAATTTAAGAATAAGGAGCAAGCCATTTAGAACGGAGACGAGGAAACACTTTTTCTCACAGAGAGTGGTGAGCCTGTGTAATTATCTGCCTAGAGGGCGGTGGAGGCAGCTTCTCTGGATGCTTTCAAGGGAGAGCTAGATAGGGCTCTTAAAAATAGCGGAGTCAGGGGATATGGGGAGAAGGCAGGAACGGGATACTGATTGGGGATGATCAGCCATGATCACATTGAATGGTGGTGCTGGCTCGAAGGGCCGAATGGCCTACTCCTGCACCTATTGTCTATTGAATTTCCAATGAGGAAAGATTAGCCATGGAGGAGGTTCTCTTTTGAAAAGATGTCTGGGGAAGGGTCAATTGTGGGTTGTCAATGTATGAGATGCCATAAAAGAGTGGATAGAGAGGCCCTTTTCTTTAAAAGCCAGGTGCTCAGAACTGTAGATTTGGTTAGGAAAATTAGAGGGAAATAAGGAGAAATGTGCTAAGCCAGACGATGATAGCAATTTTGATCTCATTGCCTGATATGATGTAGACCACGTTGCCCTTAACATATGTAAAAATACCTGAATGAACACTTGATATGTTATTTAGATATAAGACTACAAAACAAATGCAGAGAAGTGAAGTTTGCAGTTGTCGCTCTTATATTGGTCAGCATGGGCCAAATTAAATTATTTGCTTTGTATATCAAAGCTTCTGTTATAATTACATTAAAAAATACAGTAACGAAAATAAATATATATTCATCTTCTCTTTCAGAACAAAGTCAGGTTTTACAGCTGCAGACACAGTTGCCATTATATTCTGTTCCACGCATAAATCTCTGACTCTTGGTAAGTAAATCTTTTTTTGGGAAATGTCAGCAATACAATCTGTTATTAAATATAGTACTTGTTTCTATCATTCAAAATCATTGATAATATCCAATTTACTGTGCACAATTATTTTTAAAGAACGTAGAATAACAAAGTACATTTTGTTACCTGGACTACATAATTATTCATTAGTATCAGGCACATATTGAATACTAAAGGTTCTAATTTGGTCACTCAAACATTGTATCTGATATTCTTTTAAGGAGATCTTCTTGAGTATAAATCTTTACTTAGAACGCACTCTAATTTCCTCTCAAATCCGAGAGTTGTGTTCATTATGTGATATGGACGTATTCAGGTCGGTGGGTGCGCTGCAAGCCGGCAGCAAGCTGGTAGTTTCTTAGTGTGTCTTAATGTATGTTTTTAATGTCTCTCAGTGTGTCTCGTGTGGGGGGTGGTGTGGGGGGGGTAAGGGGGAGACCGTTTCGGTCGCCTCCTCCACGGAGAGGCGACTTTTTCCATGTTGCCTTCCCCGTGGCCTAACAGCAAGGATCAGTCGGCCTTTCCCAGAGACGTGCCCGGGGCTTCAGCTGCGGGCGCAGCGCGGACTCTCGTCGCGGAGCGGAGGGTTACGTTCACTGGCCCACGGCAGCCTGAAGCCGCAGTCCGCAGAGCTCCAGCTGGCGTCGTCCTGGGCCTGAGATCCCCCATTGGGGACCCGGGTGGAGAAGAGCTCCGACCGCCTGGCCCGGCCTACTTCTACCGCGGGCGCGGCGTGGACTTACCAGCCTGAGCGGGGTCCCTCGCCGGGGATCCCTGGAGGGGAGCTCTGACGGCCAGCCCTGCGGTGTGCGGTGCTCCTGGCTGCGGCGCGGCCAGGACTTTAAATCTTCGACCGCCGGCCTGCAGCCTACACCATCTTGAAGCTGCAGTCTCCAGTGGGGAGGCACCGATTCAGGACTTACCTGGACTTACCTTGTCTGAACATCTGGACGCCCGCAGTGGCGACTGCGGGGGTTGAGATCCCGATCACGGGGGAATATGGAGGAGGACTGGCCAATTTTTGTGCTTTCCACCACAGTGATGAATGCTGTAGTGGATGTTTGTGTTAAATTGTTATTGTGTATTGTGTGTTCTTTTTTGTTGTACCGCTGCTGGCATATTCATTTCACTTGCACTTTATGTGCAAGTGACGAATAAATCTTGAAAGGTTAGATAGTGGTCTCTTATGCTATTTTCAAGTAATGAAAAAGAGACGGAGATGCAATTGTCAGCAAAGGCGGTGAATGGTAATATATTGGCAGAATAAGTGAATTCCTGTAAAGCGGATTTGTTGAATTTATCCTCATTTTGAAAATATTCAGAACATATAAACTAAATAATTTAAATTGCAACTTACCATCTTAAAGTCAATAAAATGCCAGCAATGAGGTATTCTCTTTATTTTCACTTTATTGGTACAAAACATGTTATTTGTGGAAATGATAGAAATGTTACAGCATGGAAGAAGGTAATTCAACACAGATCCTTCTCGTGCAATATTACCTATTCTGACACTCTATCCACTTAACCCTGCAAATTATTGTACCAACCCAAGTTTCCTTTCGAAACCTATGATTACATTTTTGCACCAGTTCTGTAAGCAACAAATTTTAGATCATAAATACTTCCTGATTAAATAAGTTTTACTTCACACCCACTATGATCCCATAGGGCCCAGATGAAACAATAATGGCGCGCTGATATTATTTGTGAATCGTAGATTATCAGCTATCTTATCAGCTATCTATCGTAGATTATCAGCTATCTATCTGATAATTGCACGTTATTTTGAAAGTTGAGTACAAAGAACAAACAAAGTGTAACAGCTTAAAGGAACACTTAAAACATTTGTTTTCAGTAGGAAATTCCTCATCAAATAGTGGGACAGATTTAAAGAAGCTTTTGCTTTGTGTGATGGGTTGGTAATGGGAGTGGGTACCTTGCTTCCCTGAACAATGGGACATTGTAACATTGAAGAAGGGCACCTGACGCCCAACCTCTTCCCAACCACAACCTAAGGAAAGTAGAAGGTCTTACCGGACGATATCCAGTCCATCCGGAAACATGTAAGATATCCGGTCCTTCACTCAAACAGATCAGATAAAGATGGAGCATTTTAGTAGATATTTTCCTCCTCATTAAGGCCTGAGAATATATTGACCCACCACCAGGACAGAACCCAGAAATGACAATGTAAAGGTATGCACTCAAGAGTAAGTGCTCGGAGTTCTCAAAAGTAACATTCATCCTCAAACCTTCCATTCAAACATCGGCAAAGAAAGGACATGTTGATTGTCACCTATCAAGCTTTCCAAATCAGTATGAATGCATGTTGAATACTATTTATGAGAAGAGCTAAAGGAGCTGTCCCACTTGGGCGACCTGTGACCTGAGCTGTCCAACTTGGGCGTTCTGGGGGGTTTGCCCTCGACTCATACTCGCAGCATGGTCGACACGAGGTCGTAGGAGGTCTTTTTACCTCTCCTTCATGCTCAAGAGTAGTCCCCGTGTACTCGAGGCAGCTAGGTGAAAAATGCCCACGAGTACAAAAAGGTCGCCATGGAAAAAATTGATACTTTTTTTACTCGTAGGTTTAGTCGTAGTAGGTCAGCATGTTAGTCGTAGGTAGTCGAAGATAGTTATAGATAGTCTTCATCATAGTCGAAGAGGTCGAAGGAGATCGAAGGAGGTCGCCTTCACTCTCCACTATTCGGTGTCCAATTTTCCCGAAGTTAGTCGAAGCTAGTCTTCAACATAGTCGAAGGAGGTCTTCAACATGACATTTTTTTCAAACTCTCCTAAACTCTTCTAAACTCGCCAATTAGGTCGCCCAAGTGGGGCAGCCCCTTAGGAGTGGCACCTTCACAATGAACTTTCAGTGAGGGGTCTGTAATGACCATCGTCATGAATGTCTCAAACTATTACCTGAGCTGGCTGAGCTCAAACTATGCCTGCAGCAGGTAGTATGAGGATCAATGTGAGAAAAAATCTACTTGTCATCATCCACACCAATCTGTCACCAGTGTATCTGCCTATGAAATTATTGGTAAAAGTAATCACTGCACTAACCTTACGAAGACAAAATCTCGTATTCATACTCTTCATCATGCTATGTGACACCACTGCCACTAAATAAGAGATTTAGAATAGACATAGCTGCCTAAAAGTGGACATTCATGAGGCACTAAGCACCATCATTATTAGCAGAATTCTACTCCACATAAACCAGTAAACTCAACGCCTTGTAATTACTGGCTTTACGATTATCGCCGAGATAGAAGACCAGTCTTGATTCAGTGAAGAGTGTAAGAGAGCTCACTGAATCATTACCAGCTATATCTAAAATAGGTTGTTGAGCTCCAATGTAAGATTGCACTCATGCTACGGGCAGCACGGTGGTGCAGTGGTAGAGTTGCTGCCTTACAACAAGTGCAGCGCCGGAGACCCAGGTTCGATCCCGACTACGGGTGCTGTTCTATGCAGAGTTTGTACATTCTCCCCGTGACTACGTGGGTTCCTCCAAGATCTTCGGTTTCCTCCCACACTCCAAAGACATACAGATTTGTAGGTTAATTGGTTTTGGTATAAGTGTAAATTCTCCCTAGTGTGTGTAGGATAGTGTTAATGCGCGGGGATCGCTGGTCAGTGTGAACTTGGTGGGCCGAAGGGCCTGTTTCCTCACTGTATCTCTAAAATAAACTAAATGAAACTAAGCTAAGTAACAGAAGAAGCATTCATAAGACAAAGTCAAGTAATTCTACAATCAATTGTTCAGGTGAAAGCTTTGCTTTTCTGACATAATCGTGATTGGTGATGAACTGTCAGGCACTATTAGGAGGAAGAAGTTTCTTCTCCAAAGGTCATCGATGGAGTGCCCATCATATGTGCTGCTGTGGCCTGAATGGTGTCAAAGTTCTTGAGAGATGTTAAAGCATCACATAAACAGGCAACTGTAGAGTACCCCCTCAAACTCCTGACCATGCTTTTGAATGTCAGTACGTGGGTCATTTGCTGCAGTATACCCATTCCATGACCTGTTGTTATGGCCACAGTATTCATTTGGCAGATTCAAGTTCAAGTGAGTTTATTGTCATGTGTCCCTGTATAGGACAATGAAATTCTTGCTTTGCTTAAGCACACAGAACATAGTAGGCATTTACTACAAAACAGATAAATGTGTCCATATACCATGATATAAATATATACACACATGAATAAATAAACTGGTAAAGTGCAAATAACAGAAAGTGGTTATTAATAATCAGAGTTTTGTCCAAGCCAGGTTTAATAGCCTGATGGCTGTGGGGAAGTAGCTATTCCTGAACCTGGTTGTTACAGTCTTCAGGCTCCTGTACCTTCTACCTGAAGGTAGCAGGGAGATGAGTGTGTGGCCAGGATGGTGTGGGTCTTTGATGATACTGCCAGCCTTTTTGAGGCAGTGACTGCGATAAATCCCCTCGATGGAAGGAAGGTCAGAGCCGATGATGGACTGGGCAGTGTTTACTACTTTTTGTAGTCTTTTCCTCTCCAGGGCGCTCAAGTTGCCGAACCAAGCCACGATGCAACCGGTCAGCATGCTCTCTATTGTGCACCTGTAGAAGTTAGAGAGAGTCTTCCTTGACAATCCGACTCTCCGTAATCTTCTCAGGAAGTAGAGGCGCTGATGAGCTTTTTTGATAATTGCGTTAGTGTTCTCGGACCAGGAAAGATCTTCAGAGATGTGCACGCCCAGGAATTTGAAGTTCTTGACCCTTTCAACCATCGACCCGTTGATATAAATGGGGCTGTGGGTCCCCCTCCTACTCCTTCCAAAGTCCACAAACAGTTCCTTGGTTTTGATGGTGTTGAGGGCCAGGTTATTGCGCTGGCACCATATGGACAGTTGCTCGATCTCTCTTCTGTATTCTGACTCGTCCCCATCAGTGATACGCCCCACAATAGTGGTGTCGTCATCGAACTTGATGATGGAGTTCGCACTGTGGTTCGCTACGCGGTCATGGGTATAGAGTGAGTACAGCAGGGGGCTGAGCACGCAGCCTTGAGGTGCTCCCGTGCTGATTGTTATCGAGGCTGACACATTTCCACCAATACGAACAGACTGTGGTCTGTGGATGAGGAAGTCGAGGATCCAGTTGCAGAGGGATGCGCAGAGACCCAGTTCTGCGAGTTTGGTAACCAGTTTGGAGGGGATGATTGTGTTAAATGCCGAGCTGTAATCAATGAATAACAGCCTGACATATGAGTTTTTGTTGTCCAAGTGGTCCAGTGCGGAGTGGAGGGCCAGCGAGATTGTATCCACCGTTGATCTGTTGTGGCGGTATGCGAACTGCAGTGGGTCCAGGTTTTTGTCGAGGTAGGAATTGATTTGCTCCATGATCAACCTCTCAAAGCACTTCATCACCACCGGCGTTAGTGCCACTGGTCGATAGTCATTGAGGCACGTCACCTTACTCTTCTTGGGCACCGGTATAATTGATGCCCTTTTAAAGCAGGTGGGGACCTCAGACCTCAGAAGTGAGAGGTTGAAAATGTCCGTAAAAACTCCCGCCAGTTGGTCCGCACAGGTTTTCAGAACTTGAGATCAAGTCAATCATAACCCCCCTGCTGCCCACCCCCTTTCTACCCAAGGATGGTGATGGTGAGAGACTCAGTAGTGATGGTAGTGCAGTAGCTTGTCACAGGTGGGTAGATGGACTTTTTCTTGTTGTAGAGGGACTTTGCCTGGCACCATTGTGGTGTAAATGTTACTTGAAACTTCAAGCCTGAATATTGTCTAATTCAGACTTGAGCTGTTTCATTTGCCAAGGAGCTGCAAATGGAACTGAACATTGTGCAATTATTTGCAAACACCCACTTCTGATTTATGGTAACAGGGTAATTCTGAGAAATGATGGCACTGTTATTACCACTCCGTAAAAAAAAATTTTTTGACAACCTCAGAGGAAGCCAGCAGGCTAGAAACTGAACAAAAATGAATACGTCTTACACATTTGTTATACAGTGTATCTGGGAACCGTTTTATATTTGTTAATAGATGTTAGCTCTGTAGCTCTTCTAGAATAAAGAGGAATAATGTCTCATGGTTTACTATCCTTGTCACAGTTCAACATTGTCCATTAGTCAGGGTCCCAAACGGACCCTGAGAGGCTAAATAAATGCCTTAATGTAATAAAAAGTCTAAAGAAGTGTCCCGGCCCGAAATGTCACCTATCCATTTCCTCCAGAGATGGTGCCTGACCCGCTGACTTACTCCAACATTTTGGGTCTATTTTAAATAAATGCCTTTTTTGATATTCACTGAGATTTGTTTCTTTTTCAATGAAAACCTTGGACTATGGTTTAGCTCAGCAGGACATGTTCCTGGTTTATCAACAGATCTCGTTTGGAATATGATTGGTGGCATAACCAATCAGGCAGCACGAAAATATGGATATTGAAATAGTAATTGGATAAGAAAATTAGAGGAATAATAATTATGAGGATTTATATATTTATTAAAACTGTGATCTTGTTAGTGTGTATATGTGTGTGTATATATGTGGATGTCTTTACATCTTCGCGAAAAAACTACGCATTAACGATAACATTTTTACATATTGCTGTTGGCATTTTTCCCGTCGAGGCCGGGAGCACCTTATCTGAACATTTCATGCTTTATTTCTCAACCTATTCTCCACTTATTACTGATTAAGTCAAAAGACTTTGAAATTAAAACCACCAGCTTCAAATGATGACGTCACAATGGCTCAGCTAGCAGAGACAAGCCTCAATGAAGGCTTAATTTAGTTCAACAAAGAAACTGACAAGTTACTAAAGAGCTTGGGGAGTGCTGGAATCTTACGTTGGGGAACGGCTTGAGTTGGAGCACAGCGCCTCCCGTGGGGGCTAGGAGTAGGGAACGGATGCTTTGGGGGAGCAGACCCAATGGGCCTGCACCTGGTCTAGTGATCTATTAAAAACCCGGTGCCTGATAGCAGTTGGTCATTGGTTGCAAATGACATAATTTAGGGATAAATGGATATGTCATAATTGCTGTAATTGTATGAAAAATTATTTTTCACTTAATTACTGACTAATATGAAGGTCAATTCATCTATAAGCAAGCAGGCTTTTAACTTGAAGTGTTAGAGAAAGCTAATTTAAATGCAACATGTTCTTCTGTAATCTGCTGTATTTAGTTTCTGTGTAAATTTGTCGTGAATATCAACAGCATGGAGCATAAAATCACTTTAAGGATTTTTTTTTTTAGTGAAATTCGGTTTGATTCATTGCCTTCATTAGATTATTTGCCAGATTACATTTTCATTGATTGATAGCGGATGAGGTGACAATTTGACCCTTAATCATAGAATGTCGCATTGAACCTGACATTGAGCTATGGCTTGACATTGTTCGGTTGGAAATCCGACTTGTTTAAGCTCCCAAGAGTTTGTTGAACAAGAGGAGGGTGTCCTAATGGGAATATGTAGTGTTCATTGTAGCTCAGTTAATATTGTGGCACTGGGTTTTTCAGTTCCAACCTCATAAATATCCATTCACAATATGAAATTACTTTGTAGAGGGCAGTTGTGTAGATAGAGGTCAGTGATGTTTCTGGGGACTTCAAATGTCCTAAGCGCTTGAATTCTGTTAAAATCAAATGATGATGCTGCTTTATTTAAAAATGGTGGAGTTTTCCCTAAGACTGCTTCCCTGTTCAGTTCAGTGCTCAGTATAGAAATTACTTTAAAAAAATAATGTAAAATGAAAAAGTCATAGATTGTTATGATATATGGCATTTCCACACAGGATTTCAGAGGAATTGTTTACTAAAATCATTCTGAAGGAATGATCATGTTTGTACCCATTTCAGAATGTAATATAATTACATTGTAAAATTATATTACTTTATTTACTTTATCATAAAATTATTACGTTTACCTTTTGTTTTACTCAGGAATGGTTTGATTGTATTAGTGAGAGCACAGATATAACTAATATGGTGCTTCTGTTTTACCAGGCATAATTAAAGGCATGATCACTTGGTCCCAAACCATAACAGTGCTCATTACATAATCAGATCAGCATATTTTGGAGATGGCTGATTTGGTTTGGGAGTGAAATACATTGATAAAGAACCAATTAAAATGAAGATACAAAAATGTATTTATATGTTACACAAGCATTCTAATCTTAGTCTCAATAAAGGTAAAGGTATTGAGCTAGATCATTTACATTTTGTTTATGTCCTAATATGTTGCTTTATTTTATCAACACTAAAGATGAGAGAGTTTTGTTTTTATATATTTAAACAGCACAGTATACACAGACTTCTCGTTTTTATGTAGTTTTTGTTATTTTCTTTGTTGGGGTATGTGTGTGGGGGGGAGGGGGTAACTTTAAAATCTTTCCCCTGCACGGGAGACCCGAATTTTTCTTTGTCTGGTCTCCGTTGTCGTTGGGGCTGCAACGTGGAGCGGCCTCCAACAGGAACGACCTGGGGCTCCAGTTGTGGAGCTGCCGACTACTCACCTCACCGTCGCGGAGCTGGCCGAGTCCGGAGCAGGTGGAGCGGTGGTGGAGCGCTGCTGTCACCCGACCCCCGGAGATTCGGAGGCTGCAACTGCGGGTCTGGCGGACGGCGGCACCGGGAGCCCGCGGGTCCCTGCTGGGAGACCGCTTTTCAGGGTTTCCGCAATGGCGACTTCTCCCCCCCGAGTTGCGGGGTTGAAGAGCACCTGGAGCGGGGACACTTACCATCTTGGAATGGCCGCGGGACTTTGCGAGCGCACGCCGGGGGCTCCAACAACAAGACCCGGTGAGCGGCCTTGCATCACCTGGCGCGGCTTTAATGGCCGTGGGACAATCGCTATCGCCAGCCGGGGGCTTTGACTTTGACTCTGACATCGGGGGGGGGGGGGGGGGGGGAGAGAGATAAGTTTTTTTGCCTTCCATCACAGCGATGTGATGGATGTGTGTGTAAATTGTGTTGTGTCTCGGGTCTTTTGTTTTGTAATGTATGGCTGCAGAAACGACATTTCGTTTGGACCTCAAGGGGTCCAAATGACAAATAAATTGTATTGTATTGTATTGTATTGTTCTATAGACTATGTATAACTCAGGTTGAATGCCTATATTGGTGTTTATATTCAGTACAGTCAACCTGCTGCTATTCACCGGAGGTAACACTAAACAAGATAATTACATGTTTGTGAAAATGGGAACACCAATCATCTTGTGTGCCAACACAGTAATTCACACCAAATTTAAATTTAAATAATTTTAGATTTTTCTTTCTTTGTAAGACATTGAACACTTCCAAAAGTCATTACATTCATTCATTACGTTAATTTTCTGCTTAAAAATCAACTGTGCTTTAGACTTAACCATCTCATCTTTGCAATCTGCTGATTGCGCTTAAAAATGGGTTGAAGATCATGTAGGAAGTCTAGTTATTTCCAGAGGAGCATCTTCCATCCCAATGAATTTAAATGTTTTTGAAGACATTCACCAAATCCTGCTCCCATCGATTTAGTAAATGAATTTCCAATTGTAGATAAATGTCAGATGAGCTTGGGTTCAGCTGGAATGTTATCAAAAGTAGTCGAATGAATGTGATTTGACATGATAAATACAGATTCAAAAGACCCTTTAACCCATCTGTGAAACGTCCTTTACTTAAAGATTCTATAAATGACTCGTATCTAACCCAGAATAACACTTCTCCAACATTTATGATATAATTGTGTATGTTTACCTTCTGTTTCCAGAGCTGAATTGTTATCCATAGTTTGTTCCCCTTTGTAGTCCTAGATTTGAATGCCAGCTACATTTTTAATCAACTCTCTAAAACCCTTCCAATTTATCTTTTTGGGATGTACTGAGAATTAATTATGATGATGCTGAATAGCAAAATAGATTAATCATATTGATTTTACATTTTGCATCAGCTCCATACTTATTTATCCATACTTGTTAAAACCCTCAGAGAGAGAATTATTGGCCAGATTTGCATATTGGGCACACAACCTGGAACATAGGTGAAAAAATAAACGCCTACATTTCTGAAGAGATATTCCAAACTTAATCTGTGACAATTACCATGAAAAATTGGTGTTTGGACACAGTGATTCCTGGATTAACAACACGGAGGTGTCGTTAATCCAGGAATCACTGTGTCCAAACACTCACAGTTTTTGTGATTATAAATTATGGATTTTACAATATTGGATATCCCAATAGCTCAAGCCATTAATAAGAATGTGGTTTTCTTTAGCATCTACAATAAAGCTTAATAAGATTAGCTTAGGCTTAGTTTTAAGTAAGGTTTGTGAAGTTTGGCGTGTCCCCAACTACTCTCACCAACTTCTACAGGTGCACCGGAGAGAGCATTTTATCGAGCTGCATCACAGCATGGTTTGGGAACAGCTCCATCCAAGACCGCAAGAAATTAGAGAACTGTGGATACAGCCCAGGCCATCACACAAACTAACCTCCTTTCCATTAACTCCATTTTAATTCCATGCTGCCTCAATAAGGCCACCAGCATAATCAAGAACGAGTCTCACCACGGACACTCCCCCTTTTCCTCTGTCCCTTCTCGCAAGAGGTATAGAAGTGTGAAAATGAATATCTCCAGATTCAGAGACAGTTTTATTCTAGCTGTTATCAGGCAACTGAACCATCCTATCACCAGCTAAAGAATGGTCCTGATCTACCAAATTGGCAACCCTCAGAATATCTTTAAGAAAGATACATGGTAAATGGTAGGGAATTACATGGTAAATGGTAGGGAATTGAAGAATGCAGGTGAACAGAGGGATCTGGGAATAACTGTGCACAGTTCCCTGAAAGTGGAATCTCATGTAGATAGGGTGGTAAAGAAAGCTTTTGGTGTGCTGGCCTTTATAATTCAGAGCATTGAGTATAGAAGTTGGGATGTAATGTTAAAATTGTACAAGGCATTGGTGAGGCCAATTCTGGAGTATGGGGTACAATTTTGGTCGCCTAATTATAGGAAGTATGTCAACAAAATAGAGAGAGTACAGAGGAGATTTACTAGAATGTTGCCTGGGTTTCAGCAACTAAGTTACAGAGAAAGGTTGAACAAGTTAGGGCTTTATTCTTTGGAGCGCAGAAGGTTAAGGGGGGACTTGATAGAGGTCTTTAAAATGATGAGAGGGATAGACAGAGTTGCCGTGGATAAGCTTTTCCCACTGAGAGTAGGGAAGATTCAAACAAGAGGACATGACTTGAGAATTAAGGGACAGAAGTTTAGGGGTAACATGAGGGGGAACTTCTTTACTCAGAGAGTGGTGGCTGTGTGGAATGAGCTTCCAGTGAAGGTGGTGGAGGCAGGTTCGTTTTTATCATTTAAAAATAAATTGGATAGTTATATGGACGGGAAAGGAATGGGGGGTTATGGTCTGAGCGCAGGTATATGGGACTAGGGGAGAATACGTGTTCGGCACGGACTAGAAGGGTCGAGATGGCCTGTTTCCGTGCTGTAATTGTTATATGGTTATATGGTTATAACTGCAGATGCTGGAAAAATGTTGTCAACCTCAGAATATCTTGAATCAGACTTTACTGGAATTTATCTTGCAGTAAACATTATCCCCTTCATCCTGTATCTATACACTATGGACGGCTTGATTGTAATCATGTATAGTCTTTCCCCTGACTGGATAACACATAAAACAGCTTTTCATTGCACCAATGACTTACATTTATCTTTTCAGTGTACTAATTGTTCACAATATTTTTTAAGTTGATTAATAATGATTCCTATTGTTTTAAATTATTAAATGTCACTATCTAAGTATGAACCTGTTGTTGAAGCATTGTAATAAGGAGTAAATGAAAAATGTTACTGAATTTCCCAATCTTTCCAAATTATGTTAATGATCAGCATAGATTGAAAGCAATGGAAAATAACTATTCTTCCACAGGAAGGAAAAGGTTGTCACTGATCACATATTTTATCAGTATTCTGAAAACAATGGCATGAAATTCCCACTACTTGGTGCTCATGATTATCAGTAAACTGCCCACTGAACACACACGCATCTGGAGTGAATCTCCTGGCACAAACTTGCAGAGTTCAGAAATTCCCTGGTAGATCAGCACATCATGCTCAGCATGGAATTTTCTAATCATAAATGGCAAACCCACACGCAAAATTGCGATGACACCCAGTGAGGCTTTACCTCTAGGAGACGCAAGTGATTGTAGGTATTGGAATCTAGAGCAAAACACAAACTGCTGAAAGAAGTCAGTGGGTTGAACAGCATCTGAAAGGAAAAAAGAAATGTTGATGTTTCGGGTCAAGATCCTGCATTAGGAATGCAACATATGCATTTGGGCTTAGCTCTAGAACATTGTCACTATGCTTACCTCAGAAATTACATCACCCAGTAACTACACTGCTATAATTTTAAGATTTTGTTTCCATTTTTTCGATTCTGCCATTAGATAAAATAATTTTTACCTATCCGGGCAATCAAATTCTTTCGGCACCTCAGTTAGATCAGCTTTTCGTCTTCTATAATACAGATAATATAAGTCTAGGTTATGCAGCCTGTACTCATTTCAGCAACATTATTGATTTAATGTTTCTGCTCACCCGTTCAGGTTATTAACTCTTTTCCGAGGTGCAACATCCTCAATTGAACAAGTTACTCTGGGTGTTGTCAAACCAGAATGTTATACAACCAATGCATACATTTGTCTTCTAGTCCTTTGAGATAAAGATTAAAGTCAATTTACTTTAGTTTAGTTTAGAGATACATTGAACCACTGGCATGGTGCCTCAGTAACGCCAATAATCCGATAGACTGATGTCTATGAACTGTTGTGAGATCCTGTATGCCCTGTTGCATACAAATCTGTCTGAGCTTCCACTAGCAGGACCAGGATGATCATTGTGCTGCTGTGAACATTGTGACATCTGTCATCAGATGTTGTATCTTCATTGGATCGCAATAGAACAATAGGAGTTTGTCACTGTCTCCATGATGAAGAGGATGTAGTTGAGGCCAGTTCATTGGCTATATTTAAGAGGGAGTTAGATGTGGCCCTTGTGGCTAAAGGGATCGGGGGGTATGGAGAGAAAGCAGGTACAGGATACTGAGTTGGATAATCAGCCATGATCATATTGAATGGCGGTGCAGGCTCGAAGGACCGAATGGCCTACTCCTACACCTATTTTCTATGTCTATGTGTTCCAAGCTCTCCTGCGTTAGTGTCAGGCTCCTTTGTTATCCTTGATTTTTTGGGACTTTTTGCAGCTACCAAACATCTTATTGTGAATGCTGTTTCTGTAGACTGCCTAATAGTTGTCTTCATCTCTGGAGAAGATGTTGTTAGGGATCTTGTTTTCTGATCAGTTGATACCTGTGTAATCCTGCCTGACTCTAGCTGCAGGCCACTTATGTATTATGTTTCACCGTATGCCGATCCTCTAATTTGGATTGTGAAGTGGTGTGAAATTCTATTACCCTGTGTATGCACATCAGTCTTCTTCCTCTTCTTGCCTTTTCTGGAACATTGTTTTTTCTTGGAAATTGAATTTGTAAAGACACAAGGGTAAGGATATAATAAGAGAAGTTGGGTAGGTGTTGGATAATGTGCAGAATAAGTGGTAAGTATACCCTTACCCAATCTGCATCTTATAAGTGAAAAAAATTGTGGATTGGACCAAGTGTTCAATGGTTCTTTATTATCTTATGTACCAAGGTACACTGAAATTCTATTTTTCCATGCAGTTCCGTAAATTATCATTATACATAAACACAATCCCAGATTGTACAAAGTGTATTGAAATAGTCAACTCAGACCAAGAGTCGCCATCCAATTCCCTGAATACCTAAAGACCATACTTGTGTCATTGTTTCCCCAGACTGTCAGTTTTAGGTTGTGGCAAGAGAAAAACTCAGGATTCTCTTCATTGTCTTGTATAAACGAGCGAGCATTTCTGTCAGGTTAGCATACTTTTTTAGGCCTTCTTCATTTGCAGTTGCTATTTTTTTTTTTATATCTTCTTTTCCACAGTGAAAGTAAACGTGAATTTGCATGGGTGACACAATAACAAACCCTAGATCTTGCAATTATCTCTCATTCTAAAAATACCTTATCCAACCTAGGCATATATGTAGGGTGCCAAAATTGCAGTGTTCCAATAGTGGGCTTTCCTCTGTGGACACAAGGAACTGCAAATACTGAAATCTTGCATAGAACACAAAGTGCAGGAGTAACCCGCTGAGCATTCTACATGGGGTTACCACTGTTACGCACAAATCTTGAACCAACTTCAGCTGTGCCAATTTCTATTTTTGACATATTAGTCCTTTTGAATTCCAAACATACACAATGACTTTATTTAAATGAATGTCAGAGGCCTAACTCATAGGTACCTTCAGCAAAACCTTTTGGTGTTCACTCCACAGAAGAGTAACCAACATAATCTGAAGAAGGGTCCCAACCTGAACTGTCACCTATCCATGATCTCAGGGATGCTGCCTGACCCGCTCGGCTTGTGGCTTTTTTTTATAAACAAGCATCTGCTGTTCCTTGTTTCTATGTTTCAACATGAGTGATCCCACCCAGTCATTCCTTCTTCTCCCTCCTTCGGCCGAAGGCATAGAAGCTTGAAAGTGCATACCACCAGACTAATGCCCCTGTCCCACTTAGGAAACCTGAATGGAAACCTCTGGTGACCTTGCACACCACCCAAGGTTTCCATGAGTCGCCAGAGGTTATGGCCACTTGCCTGGAAAGCCTCGACCGAAGCGTGAGCTCCATCTACTGACCAAAGGTCCTACAGGATCTTTGCTACCGACCACACACACACACACACACACACACACACACACACACACACACACACACACACACACACACACACACACACACACACACACACACACACACACACACACATCGCGAAGGTGGGGGCCAGGGACAGCGGAGGAGCGCTGTCTGCGCGATGAAGAGGAAGGTAAACGGTTGCTACAGAGCACGGTAAGTCCTTTAGAGAGCGCAGGAGAGAAGGACAGAGAAGGGGGAGGAGAATGAGTGGAGATAGTTTTAAGAAGTTTAATAAAGTTAGCGGGCATTTTACCTTCCAGCTGATCTTCTAGGTCCTGAAAACCAAAGATCCTACAGGATCTTTGCTGAAAACTCCAATGAGCCAATCAAAATAGCCGTTCAGCGAAGGAGATGACCTTCGACTGCCTGTAAGTAATTAGCAACCCCACTCCACTGGCTTCGACCAAACGGCAACCTATTTTTAGTCGAGGCCAGTTTTGTGTTTTTTTTAAATAATCGTAGGAACATAGAAGTAGCCTCGACTACGCGGAAACCACTTTCCACCATTAAGGAGAGTGACCAAAACCTCCAGGAACCTCACGGAAACCTTGGGTGGGGCGCAAGGTCTCCAGAGGTTTCCGTTCAGGTTTCCTAAGTGGGAAAGGGGCATAGCACAGGGGATTGATGGAGAGGAGGGGTTAGGGAAGGTAGTTGCCGCGTCCACACTCCCTCTCTCACCCCCTCCCTCTCTACCCTCACCCTCTCTATCCCCTCCCTATCTACCCTCACTCCCTCCCTCTCTACCCGCCTCCCTCTCCCTCTCTGCCCTCCCTCCCCCCCCACTCTACCCCCGCCCTCTCCCTCTACCTCCTCCCTCTCTCCCTCTCTCTACCCCGCTCCCTCACTGCCCCTCTCCCTCTCTAACCCCCTCTACCCTCCCCCTCTCCCTCTCTACCCCCTCCCTCTCACCCTCTCTACCCCCCTCCCTCTCTACTCCCCTCCCTCTCTGCCCCCTCCCCCTCTCTACCCCCACTCCCTCCCTCTCTACCCCCTCCCCCTCTACCATCCCTCCCCCCAACTCTACCCCACTCCCTCTCTGCCCCTCTCCCTTTCTACCACCATCCCCCTCCCTCCCCCTCTCTGGGTGGTGGAATATTGCGTTGGGGAGCAGACCCAATGCACTTGGTCTAGTGTACAATAAGATTCCAGAGGTTGTAGAGAAATGACTGACCAGCCCAGCTGAGGTAATAAATTAACTCCTTACAAAAATTAGAATAGGGTCTTTGTATCTTTTATTCTGACCTGAAAAGGTGGGATGAATACAAAGAATTCTTAATTTATTTAGGAGCACTTTATTTAGAAACACTTCATTGGGCTTGATATAAATAGCAGATTAGATTATGTGCTAATATCTAGGAGCAAGGCTTAGTGCCGCCTTTTGATTTGGATGCAAAAGAACAACCAAATGCGCCAAGTTATGGAGAAAGTGCAAAAATGACAAAAGTGTCGAAGTACAATCAATTTAACCAAACTGAAATTCACGCAAAGATTTCCAGGAGTAAAATCTAGAACAATGTATTTATTTTTAAGATGTAATAGAAACATCGAAAAATAGGTGCAGGAGTAGGCCACTCAGCCCTTCGAGCCAGCCTTCGATGAACCTTCGATCATAGAAACATAGAAAATAGGTGCAGGAGTAGGCCATTCGGCCCTTCGAGCCTCTACCGCCATTCAATATGATCATGGCTGATCATCCAACTCAGTATCCTGTACCTGCCTTCTCTCCTTACCCCCTGATCCCTTTAGCCACAAGGGCCACATCTAACTCCCTCTTAAATATAGCCAATGAACTGGCCTCAACTACCTTCGGTGGCAGAGAATTCCAGAGATTCACCACTCTCTGTGTGAAAAATGTTTTCCTCATCTCGGTCCTAAAAGAATTCCCCCTTATCCTTAAACTGTGACCCCTTGTTCTGGACTTCCCCAACATCGGGAACAATCTTCCTGCATCTAGCCTGTCCAACCCCTTAAGAATTTTGTAAGTTTCTATAAGATCCCCCCTCAATCTTCTAAATTCTAGCGAGTACAAACCGAGTCTATCCAGTTTTTCTTCATATGAAAGTCCTGACATCCCAGGAATCAGTCTCTGTACTACCTCTATGGCAAGAATGTCCTTCCTCAGATTAGGAGACCAAAACTGTACGCAATACTCCAGGTGTGGTCTCACCAGGACCCTGTACAACTGTACATTCAATATGATCAAGGCGTTATCAAAAATCAGTACCCCATTCCTGCTGTTTCCCCATATCCCTTGATTCCTTTAGCTCTAAGAGCTAAATCTAACTCTCTTGAAAACATCCAGTGAATTGGCCTCCACTGCCCTCTGTGGCAGAGAATTCCACAGATTCAGAACTCTCTGGTTGAAAAATGTTTCCTCATCTCTGTTCTAGTTGGCCCACGCCTTATTTTTAAGCGGTGACCCCTAATTCTGGATTCACCCAACATCGGGAACATTTTTCATGCATCTAGCCTGTGCAATCCTTTATGAATTTTATATGTTTCTATAAGATACCCTCTCATCCTAAATTCCTGTGAATACAAGCACAGTTGACCCATTCTTTCATCATATGTCAGTCCCGCCATCCCATGAATTAACCTGGTGAACCTACGCTGCACTCCCTCAATAACAATAATGTTCTTCAAATTAGGAAACCAAAATTGCACACAATACTCCAGGTGCTCTCACCAGGGGCCTGTACAACTGCAGTAGAACCTCCTTTCTCCTAAACTCAAATCTTCTCGCCATTAGCTTTCTTCCTGCTTGACCTGCATGCTTACTTTCAGTGACTGATGTACAAGCACACCCAGGTCTTGTTGCACCTCCCCTTTTCCTAATCTGACACCATTCAGATAATTATCTGCCATCCTGTTCTTGCCACCAAATTGGATAACCTCACATTTATCCACACTATACTGCATCTGCCATGCATCTGCCCACTCACCCAACGTATCCAAGTCACCCTGCAGCCTCGTAGCATCCTCATCACAGCTCACACTGCCACCCAGCTTTGCGTCATCCGCAAACTTGGAGATGTCACATTTAATTCCCTCGTCTAAATCGTTAATATATGTTGTAAATTACTGGGGCCCAGCACCAAGCCTTGCGGCAACCCACTAGTCACATTCTGAAAATTATCTGCTAATTCCTACTCTTTGCTTCCTGTCTGCCAACCAGTTCTCTATCCATGTCAATACCGTACCCCCAATACCATGTGCTCTAATTTTGCACACTAATCTCTTGTGTGGGACCTTGTCAAAGGCTTTTTGAAAGTCCAGATACAATACATCCACTGGCTCTCTGTTGTCCATTCTACTTGTTACATCCTCAAAAATCTCCAGATTAGTCAATCATGATTTCCCCTTCATAAATCCATGCTGACTTTCACTGATCCTAATAATATTAATTTCATATTTGAGATAACACTGGAGAACCTAGGAACATATTTAGTATTTTTTAAATGATCAAATGAGAGTATAAAACAAGTATGCTCAATAATCATTGAGTATTTCCTGTGGATATTTGCCCTCATTTTAGCTGAAGAGTTGTGGATTTTATATAAGGATGTTACGAAGAAGGGAGTGGGGTCCGAGACATGATCAATATACCTATGAAACAAGAACAATTATATTTTAGCTTTGTTTAATCATGGATGATCAGCCATGGATGATCGGCTATGATCATATTGAATGGCGGTGCTGGCTCAAAGGGCCGAATGGCCTACCTGCACCTATTTTCTATGTTTCTAATCATTATACCATTTATTTGATGACTTGCTCCATGGGCTTATAATGTAACCCAGAAGTAATGCTAACATTATATATTTTAATGTCTACAGTTTAGAATTATCATTAACATTTTTGAAAATACATTATTCCATTTAAAATTGAAATAACATCAAGTGCAGGAGGAATAAATTACTACTTTATAGTTACTTAGTCTTCTCGCAGAATGCTACATTTCGGCTAAAGATTGATGGCAAATGTGCTTTGAAAATGTTCCTTATGGAATATACCAGTACATCAGCTTCGGTTTGCTGACTTTTAGAAGAGTGAACCATGCGTGACATAGAAATATTACATGTCGTACATTAGTCATTTCCCATTGGAGAATAATGTTCTGAGAAAGTGCTCTATGTCAGCCCACATTTGGTACTTGTCTAAAAATGCTCTTGCTAGAAATTACATCAAAAATGAATAATCCATTCAAAGTACATTTCTATCAGTTGCTTTACAGGAACAAGAGTCAAGAGAGTCGAGAGTGTTTTATTGTCATATGTCTCAGATAGAACAATGAAATTCTTACTTGCTGCAGCCCAACAGAATATGTAAACATAGTACAATGCTAACAAAATAATAAACGAGAGAGAAACAATATAATAAACGAGAGAGTTCAGTGTGTATATATGTATACACATGCTCACAAGCATACACACATATTATATTATATATTATAAAGTTATATAAATATTATATAAATATATATTATATGATATATATATTATATAATATAATGTTATATTATACATATACATTATACATATATATTATACACATGCTCACAAATACACACATATTTTATATATATAATATTATATACATATACACACACACAAGCACACATATAGACACACAAAAAACAAACAATGGTAGTGTAATAATAATAATAATAATAAGTCTATTGTAGTTCAGAGCTTATTTGAGGTTGTAGTGTTTAATATGCTGAAGAAGCTGTTCCTGAACCTGGACGTTACAGTTTTCAGGCTCCTGTACCTTCTTCCCGATGGCAGGGGTGAAATGAGTGTGTGGCCAGGATGGTGTAGGTCTCTGATGATGCTGGCATCAAAAACCGTTTGGTTAATCTTTTATAAATATTTGCAATGTAGGACCTCAGAGCCTCATAAATACATAAACAGGATGTTATCATATATGCTTATACGTCATCATTTAAGCCCACTGTTGCTTTGTCAAAGAACATGCCACTGGCATGTTTAAATATATTCATCTATCTATCTATCTATCTATCTATCTATTAATATATAAAACTCTCGTCCCATCCGACCGGCTGCCGTCCGGCTGCCTTTCTTCCTTTTGATTTGTTCCATCGTGTGATGTCACAATGCCCAATGCTCGCAGATGTCCAATCGCAATGCCCAATGCTCGCAGATGTCCAATCGGAATGGATCCATTTACATGTACGGCTTCCGGCTGCATTTCTTCCTTTGATTTACTGCAACTCCGAAACCAGACGCAGAATCGCCGACATCTTTTCCATTTCGGTAGAGATTTCACTTTTCTTTCTAAGTATCCGCTCCTCATTACATTTCGTCGTGTTTAAGTACACGTTTTTAATCAAATCCTTCCCCCCCCCCCCCCCCCCCCCACCAATATTTCAAAAATAAACTGGCTTCTCACCCATAGAATCAGCACCAGCCCCAGCCCCTGGTGAACGTTCCATCGTGTGATGTCACAATGCCCAATGTTCACAGATGTCCAATCGGAATGGATTCATTTACATATGCCTTTGCAGGAGCCCGAGCCAATGGTGAACGTTCCATCGTGTGATGTCACAATGCCCAATGCTCAAATACATTGTTGCCATAGAGGGAGTACAGAGAAGGTTCACCAGACTGATTCCAGGGATGTCAGGACTTTCATATGAATAAAGCCTTGTACTCGCTAGATTTTAGAAGATTGGGGAGGGATCTTATAGAAACTCCTGATTACATTTCGTCGTGTTTATGTACACATTTTTAATCAAATCCTCCCCCCCCCACCAAATATTTTTTTTAAAACTGGCATCTCACCCATAGAATCAGCCCCAGACTCGGTTTGTACTCGCAAGATTTTAGAAGATTGAGGGGGTATCTTATAGAAACTTACAAAATTCTTAAGGGGTTGGACAGGCTAGATGCAGGAAGATTGTTCCAGATGTTGGGGAAGTCCAGAACAAGGGGTCACAGTTTAAGGATAAGGGGTAAATCTTTTACGACCGAGATGAGAAAAACATTTTTCACACAGAGAGTGGTGAATCTCTGGAATTCACTGGCACAGAAGGTAGTTGAGGCCTGTTCATTGGCTGTATTTAAGAGGGAGTTAGATGTGGCCCCTGTGGCTAAAGGAATCAGGGGGTATGGAGAGAAGGCAGGTACATGATACTGAGTTGGATGATCAGCCATGATCATATTGAATGGTGGTGCAGGCTCGAAGGGACAAATAGCCTACTCCTGCACTTAATTTCTATGTTTCAATGTTTCCCTCATCACCCCTCTCCCTCTCCCACCCATCCCTCTCTCCCCCACCCCCCTTCTCTCTCTACCCCAACCCCTTCCCTCTCTCCCCCCGCCCCCTTCCCCTACCCCTCTGTCCCTCTTCCACCACTCCCCCTACCCCTCCCTCCCCACTCTTCCACTTCTCTCCCCTTACCCCTCTCCCTCCCTCACCCCTCTCTCTTCCCCTCCCTGTCCCACCCCTTCCCCTACCCCTCTGTCCCTCTTCCACCACTCCCCCGTCCCTCTTCCACCACTCCCGCTACCCCTCCCTCCCTCCCCACTCTTCCACTTCTCTCCCCCTTCTCTCCTCCCCCTCTCCCTCTCCTCACCCCTCTTCCATCCCTCTCTCCCCCACCCCTTCCCTCTCTACCCCACCCCCTTCCCTCTCTCCCCACCCCCTTCCCCTCTGTCCCTCTTCCACCACTCCCCCTACCCCTCCCTCTCCCACTTCTCTCCCCTTACCCCACCGCTCTCCCTCCTCCACCCCTGTCTTCCCCTCTCTCCCCCACCCCTTCCCCTACCCCTCTGTCCCTCTTCCACCACTCCCCCTGTCCCTCTTCCACCTCCCCCTGTCCCTCTTCCACCCTCTTCCACCACTCCTGCTACCCCTCTCCCCCTCCCTCCCTCCCTACTCTTCCACTTCTCCCCCCCCCCCCCCCCCCCCACACTCTTTCCCCTCTCTCCCCCCACCCCTCTCCCCCTCCCATCCCACTCTCCCCCTCCCTCCACACTCTTCCCCCTCTCCCTCCTCATTCCCTTACCGTGCACAGTCTCTGTCTTTTAGAAGGAACTACAGATGCTGGAAAATCGAAGGTAGACATAAAAAAAGCTGGATAAACTCAGCGGGTGCAGCAGCATCTATGGAGCGAATTGAATGGTCAACGTTTTTGGCCGAAACCCGGAAGAAGGGTTTCGGCCAAAAACGTTGCCCTTTTCCTTCGATCCATAGATGCTGCTGCACCCGCTGAGTTTATCCAGCTTTTTTGTTGTTGTACCAGCCTCTCTCTCTCTCTGCCCTTTTCTCTTCTCTCGACTCATGCACGCCCCCCCCCACCCCTCCCCCCCTTCACCTCTCTCCCCCATCCTCTCCTCCCCCTCTTCTTCTCCCCTCCCCCCTCCCCCTCTCCCTCTCCACCCTCCTCCCCCCTCCCCCCCTTCCTCACACAATATTGTGTGACTGTTTGTGGAGGCGGCCACGCGCTCTCCATTCAAGAAGACGCTCATCTGTTTGTGGAGGCGCGTGCTTAGTATAGCGGAGCTCTCCGCTACAAGATCTTTGTGTGTGATGACACACGCTCCCCCCCCCCCCCTTTGGTGCAGGAGGCGCGCGCAGCATCTGAACGCTCAGCGATTATTCGAGATCTTCACTAACCGTCATTCTGACTTTGCTTGTGAAGAGAAAAGCCCAGAATTGCATTTGACTGATGCAGGAAGATTGTTCCCGATGTTGGGGAAGTCCAGTACAAGCGGGTCACAGTTTAAGGATAAAGGGGAAATCCTTTAGTACTAAGATGAGGAAAATATTTTTCACACAGATAGTGGTGAGTCTCTGGAACTCTCTGCCACAGAAGGTAGTTGAGGCCAGTTCATTGGCTACATTTAAGAGGGAGTTAGATGTGGCCCTTGTGACTAAAGGGATCAGGAGGTATGGAGAGAAGGCAGGTACAGGATACTGAGTTGGATGATCAGCCATGATCATATAGAATGGTGGTGCAGGCTCGAAGGGCCGAATGGCCTACTCCTGCACTTAATTTTTATGCTTCTATGTTTCCCTCTCCACACCCCTCTCCCTCTCCCACCCATCCCTCTCTCCCCCCCCCCTTCCCTCTCTTCCCCCTACCCCTCTGTCCCTCTTTCACCACTCCCCCTACCCCTCCCCCCCCACTCTTCCACTTCTATCCCCTTACCCCACCCCTCTCCCTCCCCCACCCCTCTCTCTTCCCCTCTCACCCCCACCCCTTCCCCTACCCCTCTGTCCCTCTTCCACCACTCCCCGTCTCTCTTCCACCACTCCCTCTACCCCTCCCTCCCTCCCCACTCTTCCACTTCTCTCCTCCCCCTCTCCCTCTCCTCACCCCTCTCCCTCTCCCATCCCTCTCTCCCCCACCCCCCTTCCCTCTCTACCCCACCCCCTTCCCTCTCCCCCCCCCACCCCCTTCCCCCTGTCCCTCTTCCATCACTCCCCCTGCTGCCTTTCTTCCTTTTGATTTGTTCCATCGTGTGATGTCACAATGCCCAATGTTCACATATGTCCAATCGGAATGGATCCATTTACATATGCCTTTGCAGGAGCCCCAGCCCATGGTGAACTATCCATTGTGTGATGTCACAATGCCCAATGCTCAAAGACATTCTTGCCATAGAGGGAGTACAGAGAAGGTTCACCAGACTGATTCCTGAGATGTCAGGACTTTCATATGAAGAAAGACTGGATAGACTCGGCTTGTACTCGCTAGATTTTAGAAGATTGAGGGGGGATCTTATAGAAACCGATGTTGGGGAAGTCCAGAACAAGGGGTCACAGTTTAAGGATAAGGGGGAAATCTTCTAGGACCGAGATGAGAAAAACATTTTACACACAGAGAGTGGTGAATCTCTGGAATTCACTGCCACAGAAGGTAGTTGAGGCCTGTTCATTGGCTATATTTAAGAGGGAGTTAGATGTGGCCCTTGTGGCTAAAGGGATCAGGGTGTGTGGAGAGAAGGCAGGTACAGGATACTGAGTTGGATGATCAGCCATGATCATATTGACTGGAGGTGCAGGCTCGAAGGGCCGAATGGCCTACTCCTGCACCTGATTTCTATGTTTCTAAGTTTCCCTCTTCAAACCCCTCTCCCTCTCCCACCCATCCCTCTCTCCCCCACCCCCCTTCACTCTCTACCCTATCCCCTTCCCTCTCTCCCCCCGACCCCTTCCCCCTACCCCTCTGTCCCTCTTCCACCACTCCCCCTACCCCTCCCTCCCCACTTCCACTTCTCTCCCTCACCCCACCCCTTTCCCTCCCCCACCCCTCTCTCTCCCCCTCCCTCCCCTCTCCCCCCCCACCCCTTCCCCCTACCCCTCTGACCCTCCCTACTCTTCCACCCTTCCCCCCTCCCACTATCCCTCCCCACTCTTTCCCCCCTCTCCCCCCACCTCTCTCCCCCTCCCTCCACACTCTCCCCCCTCCCTCCACACTCTCCCCCCTCCCTCCACACTCTTACCCCTTCCTCCTCCTCTCCGTCCCCATCCCTCCCCCCCACATCTCTCTCCCCTCCCCATCCCTCTCTCCTCCCTCTCTTCCACTTCACTTCTCTCCCCCCTTCCCCCTCCACTCTCCCTCCCCACTCTTTCCCTTCTCTCCACCCACCCCTCTCCCCTTCCCTCCCTCCTCCCCTCCCTCCCCATCTCCCCCCCCCCTCACCCACATCTCTCTCCCCATCCCCCACTCTCACCCCCTACCCCGCTCTCCTTTCCCTCCCAAATCTGTCCCGTTTCCTCCTCCTCCTCTTCCCTCCTTCCCCTCTTCTCACCCCCCCTCCCCCCACCTGTGTGTTTGGGGGGTGGTTAATGTGAGTGTGATGCCTCAGCCCCCCCCCCCCCCCCCCCCCGCAAACGCCGTTGGGGAAACAGACCCAACGGGTCTGCACTTGGTCTAGTTACAATTAAATCTGATCACATCTTGTATACCGCTTCGAAGTTCACATACACCATACAAAATGGATGGCACAGTGGTTTTCTCCGGGCCCTCCAGTTTCCTCCCACATTCCAAAGACGTGCAGGTTTGTATGTTAATGGGCTTCTGTTAATTGTCCCTAGTGTGTTGGGTAGAACTAGTGTATGAGTGATCGCTTATTGGCACAGACTCAGTGAGCCGACGGGTCGGTTTCCAAGCTGTATCTCTAAAACTAAAAACTAATTAAGTGTTGGCAACAGTGTTTAGAATACTTACTGACTAATTAGAGACATTGGAGAATGTTCATCTTCAACCTTGCAAAACAAAACATTCTGTTTCTTAATTCTTAAAGTGGAGTAGGTTTTCTGTTTACAGTACTTGTATGGAGTTGTTCTTATCATATTATTTTTCCTGTGCAATTGCAATGTTTATGTTGTAATAAGGTACTGACAAATTGTCTGACTTTAGTCCAATGAGTTGCGTTAGTACCTTGTCCTTACGATTGTCATTTGTACAAGTTTTTCCACTTTATTTGAAATTGGCCCATTTGTTATCAGGATATTTGGAATGACCATAATAGTGAAGCCCAATGCAAAAATTGGATTTAATGTAACTGCCATTTCCTTGTTTCTTAATATTAATTCTTCAGACTTACCCTCTAGAGCAGGGGGTCGGCAATCTTGTTCTGTCTAGGGGCCAGGACGCGTGTCTGTGAGCGGATGGCGGGCTACATCTATCACGTGTACACATGGATCCCGCCCCGGATGGCAGGCATAAAATCACGTGTTCACATAGATCCCGTCCTATCGAGGACGCCACCCAGAACACTGGCCCCTAATTAGTGGTGCTCACGAACATGGCGTACCTACGGAACATTGCCTTGGCTCTGTCCTGAAGGCGGTGGCTCAAATACTCACACTCACTCGTCCCTGACCTATTGACAACCCCGATCCCGACAGTGAAGCCCAGACACGGAAGGTGCACGGCCGTGCCTGCGGCTTTGCGCAGGATGCAGTACAGCCAGAGCTCGGCCAGCGCAGGCCGGATGATTTCGGGTAACAGGCCGCATTCGGCCCGGGGGCCATAGGTTGCCGACCCCTGCACTAGAGGTCCTACACTGACCTTAGCTACTTTATTGCCTTTTATATAACCACAGAAACATTTACTGTTTATTTTGATATTACATGCACATTTCTCACAAAATAAATGTTTACCTTGTGTGCATTTTAGTTTTCTGCTGCTGGTTCCTGAAATATTCCTAATCTTCTAGTCTATCACAAGGTCTTGCTACTTTGCATGCACTACTTTTGGATTTAAAATTATTCTGACCTCGGTAATTAGTTCCCTTTTCTCATATAATCCCACATTCTTGTTGGGATAATTTTCTGCTGAGAAATATCTGCCACTGTTCATCTACTGATCTATTTTTTAGCTTAGATTATTTTATTGCTGTCCCTTTATTTAAAAAGAGTAGAGATAAATCTCAAAACTACAGGCTGGTGAGATTTACATACAGTAAATGGCAGGGAACTTGTTGAAGATTTCAAAGGACAGGATTTATGTTCACTTGGAGAGCATGGCTCACATTCTGAGGCTTTTGAGACATGACTAGGAAAAATGATGGAGGCCAAGCTGCAGATGTGGTATACAAGGATTTGAGTAAGGCATTTGACAAGGTCCCACATGATAGGCTGGTCGAGAAGATTATGGCATTAAGAATCCAAGACATGTTGGCAGATTGGATTCACAATTGGCTTGGTGATTGGAGGCAGAGTGTAATGGTGGATATGTATTTTGGACACCGTAACAAGTAGATTGTTGCTGGGACCTTTGATGTTTGTAAGACATAATGACTTGGATCAGAACGTAGATGGTGTGATTAGTAAGTTTGCAGATGACACAAAAATTGGTGCTGTCATAGGTAGTGAAGAAGGTTGTCTAAAGATCCAGCAGGGCATGGATCTACTGGAAAATTGTGCAGTAACAAATGAAATTTAATCCAGGCATATGAGGTTATGCACTCTGGGAGGTCAAATTCTGTTAGTATGCCTCAAGTCAATGACAATTGACATCGGAGCATTGTTATACAGAGGGACCCTGAGGTGGAGGTTTATTTCACTCTGAAAGTGGTGACATATGTGGATTGGGTAGTGACAAAACATGATACGGTTGCCTTCATTAGGCAGAGGCATTAAGTATAAAAGTTGGGTTGTCTTATTGGAGCTGTACAAAACATTGGTTAGACCCCATTTAACGGTTTGTACAATTCTGGTTGCCATACTACAGTAAGGATGTGGTAGCAGCAGAAAGAGTGCAGAAGAGATTGACCAGGATGTTGCTGGAATGAAGGGATGTGGTTATACAGAGATATAGGATAGGCTGGATTTAATCTCACCGGAATGTAGAGACTGAGCGATGACCATACAGAGAAAAGGTGGTAACGAAGACTCCAAGGCACAGGTACTCCTTAGCTGTCTTTGCAGTTAATTTCCATGACGCAAGGTAGTAAGTACAAATTGATGGAGTCACGTCATCTTAGATCAAGGATCTGAAATAGGAGACAATGAAGAAAGCTGTCCATTCCATTGAATAACTCCCATTTAAGGTCCCAACGATCCAAAATTAATAATTGTGTTTCAATTGAGAAGAGATTTTCAATATCTATTCAGCATAATCTAAACAAAGTAATTGCCTTATCTGCCATATCCATTAAATATTAATTTTAGCGGACTGCCTATCCATCACAAGGACTGAATGTTTAGATTTCCTCGTGCATAATGTCAGGTCCAAATGAAAAACATTACACCAGGATCCTCTTAACCCATTTGTCTCATTTTACATGGGTAAGCAAGAATTCAGTCTTTTTTTCAATCAGCTTTAAGCCGTCCATTTGAAGGTCCAAATCAAATGGCAAAGTGTATATGGAAAAGTAGTTTTTGGTGTTGAGTAGCCATTTTCTTTGCACTAATGATTTGTTCCCATTCGGTGGAGGAATCAAAGTCATCCTGTTTGTTTTCAATGCTTGAGTATGAAACTGGAACAAAAGTGTTTGCCTATTTACTCTGGGATTAAGAATCAAGCGCTTGAAAGAATGCTAATCATTTTGCATCTGTTTTCTGTTTACAGGAATTCCAATGTTGAAGATAGTATTTTCAGGGTATGAACATTTATCCCTCATCTCTGTTCCATTACTCATCTATCACCCCACCCAGATTCTGCTAGGAAGCCTGTTAGTTGGAACAATGAAATCCTGGATGGTCACCCGACAAAAAGTAAGGCCTACCGAGTCAGATAAGTAACCTGGTATAACTAGACTCATTTATTAGGTTTATTAGATTCTTTTTTTTTAACTGCAAACTTAATTACTGCAAACATTAACCTGCTTTCTTTCACTTCAGCATAGTTCTGATGGCTGGAATACATTTCTGATTGGTTGATGTAAATTATCCTCTCAGAGTACTTTGAAACCTTTCCACTACTTCAAAGATTCCATAAATGTCACCAACTAAAATGTAGTTGATTGGGTGGATTGGGCGCGCTCGGCTGGAGTGTCCCGGGGAGATATGCGGGCCCAATCCCCCCGCCAAACAGCTGCGGTGCTGATCGGAACTCGCCCCGGTAGGTCCGACTCGCCCCACGGGCCTCCCAGGGGACTGCGGAGAAGCCGGGCGGCGAGGCCTGTCTGGGCCGATGGAGCCTCTGCGGGGGCCTCGGTGGCAGAGTGAGCCTTGCCGGCAACAGGAGCCTCGGCGGCAATGGGAGCCTCAGCCACAGAGGGAACCTCGGCAGCGGTGGGGCCTCGCTATCGACCCGCGATCAACGGTCGATGAGCATAAGGGGGGGAGGGGGGACCCAGTGTGGGGGGACCGCCATGAAGAACAATGGGGACCCAGCGTGGGGGGACCACTGTGAGGGACGGTGGGAGAACAAAGGGGGGCCCGATGTGGGGAGGGGGGGCACTCTAGTTTAGAATCCTCTGTCCAGGCGATAAGTCTGTGTTCATTTTTTCGTTTGTTTGTTCCGGTGAAGGCAGCCAGCAAACAGTCGCTTGTCTTTTTCTTTTTGTTTTCACTTAATTTCAAGTTTTTCGTGTACCTTACGTGTCGTGACTGTTGGTAGACCAATTTCCCTCCGGAGATGAATAAAGTTTTATCATATCGTGTCATATTTGTCCCCATTGCCACTGTGCCTCTGAGCCCATTCACTTTGTTTTAAATTCAGATGTCAAAACTGCATACTGCCATACAACACTGAATAAATCTGAAAGAATAGTTAGGATAATACCAGCTATAAGTTTTTGTTGAACATAGAAACTGCATCTGCTGGATATGTGAGATAAAAACAAAATGTTGGACATACTCAGTATCGATGGAAACAGTCCTAAATCTTTAGTTCAAACGCCTCTGCTGAACAAAAAGCCAAACTAGCAGTTCCCTCATTTTCAATCACAGTTGCTTTGGGTCTTTTTTATGTCATTTGATATGCATATTAAAAGATCTGACCGCCTTGTGTTCAATCCACGTAGCAGGGAGGTCCTTTGAGTTCTGGACAAGCTGGATCACCAAGGGGATTGGAAAGCCATTTTTAGACCAAGGTATTGAATACATCAAGTGGCCTTACATTAAGCAAAGGATGTAAAAACAGAATACCCTTAAATGCCACTATCATATCTGCCTCCATCAAGCATTCGCCAGCCTCTGTGTAAAAAACAAATTACCCTGCACATCTCTTTTAAACATTGCCCCTTTCACCTTAATGCTGTGCCCTCTAGTATGTGATATTGTAATCCTGGGGAAAAGGTTCTGACTGTCTATCTATGTCTCTCATAATGTTATATTCTTCTATCAGGTCTCAACACAATCTCTGGTGTACCAGAAAAAATAATGTCCAACCTCTCCCTGTAGCTAATACCCACTAAACCAGGCATCATTCTGGTAAACAACCGCTACTAAAATAATAGCGTGGTTGGGGTAATGTTGATGTTTAAAGAAACGTAGGCGTCCCTGTGCATAAGTCACTGAAACCCAAGATACAAAAGAATTTGAGAACAGCAATCAATAATTATTACTGCAACTGCATAGGGCATTGGTATGACTGCACGTCAAGTCAAGTTTATTCGTCACATACACATACGAGATGTGCAGTGAAATGAAAAGTGGCAATGCTCGCGGACTTTGTGCAAAAAGGCAAACAAACAGAATGTAACAGAATCACATATTCTTTTCCATATTAAATATTGTGGATGGAAGGAAAAACAGTTAAAAACAGCAATTTTTAAAAAAAGCAGTAGAGTGGTACAGTAAAGTTAGATAGGAGTTTACAGTCCGAATGGCCTCTGGGAAGAAACTCCTTCTCAACCTCTCCATTCTCACAGCATGGCAACGGAATATTGTGCAGTTTTGATCTCCCTACCTAAAAAATTACATATACTTTGTCATAGAATGGATGCAGTAAGGATATACTCTATTGGTTCCAGAGATGGCAGGTTTACTGGTTGAGGAATAGACTAAGCCTTTAGCATTTCAATAAAAGAAAATGTAATTGAAGCATACAAATGCTTACAGGCCTTGATGGGCTGATGCAGGGAGAATATTTCCCTTGATAGAGGACTATAAAACCAGAAATACAGTTTCATAATAGTGATTATTTAGGACTGATGTGAGGGGGAATTTCCTCACACACAAAAAGTTAGGAATCTTTTTGAATTTGGAACCTCAATCACCAAGTAAATTCAGATCAGAAACCAGTAGATTTATCAAAGAATGTTGGTTGGAATAGACATGGTGAGCCATGGGGCCTGTTTCAGTGCAGTGACTCTCATGTTGGGAACTGTGTGGGAAAATAGCATCAAGCTGAGGGATCGGCCATGACCTTGATAAATGACCAAGGAGGCTTATAAACATGGCCTACTTGGACGGCAGATGGCACAATGGGCTAAGTGTTCGGCTGGCGACCGGAAGGTGGCCGGTTCGAATCCCGCTTGGAGTGCATACTGTCGTTGTGTCCTTCGGCAAGACACTTCACCCACCTTTGCCTGTGTGTGAATGTGTGTGAGTGATTGGTGGTGGTCGGAGGGGCCGTAGGCGCAGAATGGCAGCCACGCTTCCGTCAGTCTGCCCCAGGGCAGCTGTGGCTACAGAAGTAGCTTACCACCACCGAGTGTGACTGAGGAGTGAATGAATAATGCGATGTAAAGCGCCTTGAGCATTAGAAAGGCGCTATATAAATCCCATCCATTATTATTATTATTACTCAAGCTCCTCTTTCCTATGATAGACACAGAGTGCTGGAGTAACTCAGCGGGTCAAGCTGCAACTCCTTTTATTTCTCCAGAGATTCTGCCTGACCCGCTGAGTTTCTCCAGCACTTTGTGTCTATCTTTGGTATAATCCAGCATCTGCAGTTCCTTTTTACACATTTTGTCCTGTTTCTTCTGATTCAATTATGGTGTAAATTTCCCACCTATTCCCACCTAACAATTTTTTTTAAAGCTGCAACACGTCTCAATTTTAAGAATGACTTTGAAACACTGGTTTTCACAATGTCTTTGTTTGCTTACAAGTTTGATAAAACTAAATTCTGGTCATCTAAACCAACTTTTATAAGAAAAGCTTTTTGCTGCAGTCAGTTTTTACTGACTACAGCAAAAAGGGCCGAATGGCCTACTCCTGCACCTATTTTCTATGTTTTGTATTGTCGAAAGATATTTGAAGCTGATTTGCTGTTTGATTAAATGAATGAATTTTTTTCATTCACAGGCACTGAACCTTGCAAGACAGGTGAAGATTCCAGTATAACATCGGTGGAATATTTTATTTTATATTAATGTACATACATATCCTGCAATGTACAATATGTAGAACTTGTAGAAAATGATTAAGTGGACTTTTATGCCTAAAATGTTTGCATATATGTTTAATTTTGAAAATGCACATTATTAAGTGCCTTAAGAGCGCAGCTGAATTTCTCAGTCTGTGTTCTGCGTGCACAGCGGTTGCATGAATAAGAGGGGAATATTTCGCCAGTTTATTCAGAATATGAATGACTTTAAATGGCAAAAAATTATTTACGAAATCAACACATGATATTAATCACAGATTATGGCATTTAGTTTTTCAAAATGCTTTTTCGCTGTCAAATATAAAGGGTATTCTTTATGTTTATACCCCATTTTTCTTAAGTAAATTTGACTGTCATATTGGGTATTTTCATCTATGTTTCCCTATGCATCACAAACCAACAATAACACTTTATCTATAATGTTATAACATCAGTTGCCCTCTTTCTGTATTAAATTTGCCAAGCTTTTTGTCTTTCATCCCATGAGAATTCCATAGTATGCTTAAGTGCTGTTATGGTGGGCAATGGACAGAAATTAACTCTGTTAGTGTCTGTTCCCATTAAAACCATACTGCTTGACATTAATTGAATTGAGGGTTAGTGGATATTTTAAAGTGTTTTTTTTTGCCAGATTGACGGTGGACAAGGCAATTAATGGAAGGCCTCCAATCAAATTGCATCACTATCCTTAAATCATTCAGTTTAATGTATTCAAATGAGGCATAATTAAAATCAGAGGAGATATTATTGTTTAACAGTTGCTGAATGTTCTACGTTCATTCACTCATGCAGCTTTATGCAAACTCTCTGCTGGAAACTCTGGCTGTTTTAGTGCGTACAATTCTACTGTTTCATAATGGTGTGCCTGAATTTACATTTGATGAAACAAAATTATGTTTGTTGATGTGTTGGTGGAGAATTTCTCCAATGTTAACTGCCATGTAAATTAATTATTAACTATGAGAAGGTGTCCAAGTTCTGAAGGTTTCCATGTACCAATTTAATGTAATGTGAGGACCTACATTATTTTACCTACACATATTAAGATAACTTAACGTGTGATGTTACAACCTGAACTAAAATAGACTTTGGTGAATTCATATTAAATAAGTATAATCAATATGGGTACAATTCTTTTAGATATATATGCATTTATTAAATGTAATGTTGGAATACTTTTTTATGATTCCATTATAAATTCTCACGTATTATCTTTGAAATAATGGGGCCATTAGTGACATACAAATGAGTATTAGAGCAAATTAGATGAATTATTTGTATCTAGCTTTACATGCTCAAGTCTCTGTTCGCAAATCTTTGGTTTCATTGTCCTATGCTGAATTGTTTATGTGGTTTGCAATTGTTTCTTGACCTCTCTACTTTATATTTGCTTTTGGGCAAGATATGTCACAGGTGAAATACTGTATTGTCTAAAAGTTGGGTAAGCGAATGAAGGTTATTGGCTGTGAGCCATTTCTATTAAGAAGTTTCAACTTTAAAGAATGTCTAGTAGCAAATTATTATGAGAACAAATTTATTTTAAGTCACTTGTTTATATTTTCATGAGACTTATCAATAAACTGATTCAACAGCACACGCCGACTTTGTAGTAGTCCTCAAATTTGTTTTATAAATTTCCTTTGTTAACTGAGCCTGGTATTCTCCTCAGAGTTCACATTCTGAGCCAGGTTTGGATAAGCAAACTTGGATATTCCATTTTCTGTGACTTTGTAAATGCCCACAGTGTAATTTGTGGTCGTTGATGGAACATTTACACTCGCCACTGGTCTCTGAGGAAAGTACAAAATTACCCAGTCTGGTCTCGTCCTATGTAACATGCACAAGAAGCTGGCTCCATGCAATGAAAGGGCCTTCAGCAACATATAAAGTTTTCAGATATGGAAGTAGGAATTAGAAGAATGTGAGAACAGCTCAACCACAAAATATCTGAAATCACGCTGATTTTGAGCTACACCACACCACTTGATATCTATCTATCTACCTATCTTCTATCTATCTATCTTCTATTAATATATAAAACTCTCGTGCCATCCGTCCGGCTGCCGTCCGGCTGCCTTTCTGCCTTTTGATTCGTTTCCATCGTGTGATGACACAATGCCCAATGCTCGCAGATGTCCAATCACAATGCCCAATGCTCGCAGATGTCCAATCGGAATGGATCCATTTAAATGGCCGGCTGCCGGCTCCATTTCTTCCTTTGATTCACTGCAACTCCGAAACCAGACGCAGAATCGCCGACATCATTTCCATTTCGGTAGAGATTTCACTTTTCTTTCTAAGTATCTGCTCCTCATTACATTTCGTCGTGTTTAAGTACACGTTTTTAATCAAATCCTCCCCCCCCCCCCCAATATTTCAAAAATAAACTGGCTTCTCACCCATAGAAGCAGCCCCAGCCCCAGCCCCTGGTGAACGTTCCATCGTGTGATGTCACAATGCCCAATGTTCACATATGTCCAATCGGAATGGATCCATTTACATATGCCTTTGCAGGAGCCCCAGCCAATGGTGAACGTTCCATCGTGTGATGTCACAATGCCCAATGCTCAAAGACATCGTTGCCATAGAGGGAGTACAGAGAAGGTTCACCAGACTGATTCCTGGAATGTGAGGATTTTCATATGAAGAAAGACTGGATAGACTCGCCTTGTACTCGCTAGATTTTAGAAGATTGAGGGGGTATCTTATAGAAACGTATAACATTCTGAAGGGGTTGGACAGGCTAGATGCAGGAAGATTGTTCCGGATGTTGGGGAAGACCAGAACAAGGGGTCACAGTTTAAGGATAAGGGGGAAATCCTTTAGGACAGAGATGAGAAAAACATTTTTCGCCCAGAGAGTGGTGAATCTCTGGAATTCTCTGCCACAGAAGGTAGTTGAGGTCAGTACATTGGCTATATTTAAGAGGGAGTTAGATGTGGCCCTTGTGGCTAAAGGGATCAGGAGGTATGGAGAGAAGGCAGGTACAGGATTCTGAGTTGGATGATCAGCCATGATCATATTGAATGGTGGTGCAGGCTAGAAGGGCCGAATGGCCTACTCCTGCACTTAATTTCTATGTTTCCCTCTCCTCAGCCCTCTTCCTCTCCCACCAATCCCTCTCTCCCCCACCCCTTCCCTCTCAACCACCACCCCCTTCCCCCTACCCCTCTGTCCCTCTTTCACCACTCCCCCTAACCCTCCCTCCCCACTCTTCCACTTCTATCCCCTTACCCGACGCCTCTCCCTCCCCCACCCCTCTCTCTTCCGCCCCCTTCCCCTCTCTCCCCCAACCCTTCCCCTACCCCTCTGTCCCTCTTCCACCACTCCCCCGTCCCTCTTCTACCACTCCCGCTACCCCTCTACCCCTCCCTCCCTCCCCACTCTTCCACTTCTCTCCCACTCTCTCCTCCCCCTCACCTCACCCCTCTCCCATCCCTCTCTCCCCCACCCCCTTCCCTCTCTACCCCACCCCCTTCCCGCTTTCCCCCTTCCCCCTATCCCTCTGTCCCTCTTCCATCACTCCCGCTACCCCTCTCCTCCTCCCTCCCCACTCTTCCACTTCTCTCCCCCTTCCCCTCCACTCTCCCTCCCCACTCTTTCCCCTCTCTCCCCCCACCCCTCTCCCCATCCATCCCTCCTCCCCTCCCTCCCCATCCCCCCTCCCCCACATCTCTCTCCCCATCTCTCACCCCCTACCCCGCTCTCCTTTCCCTCCAAAATCTATCCCGTTTCCTCCTCCTCCTCTCGCCTCCCTCCCCTCTCCCCCGCAAACGCCGCTGGGGAAACAGACCCAACGGGTCTGCACTTGGTCTAGTTAATATATAAAACTCTCGTGCCATCCGTCCGACTGCCATCCGGCTGCCTTTCTGCCTTTTGATTCGTTTCCATCGTGTGATGTCACAATGCCCAATGCTCGCAGATGTCCAATCACAATGCCCAATGCTCGCAGATGTCCAATCGGAATGGATCCATTTATATGTACGGCTTCCGACTGCATTTCTTCCTTTGATTCACTGCAACTCCGAAACCAGACGCAGAATCGCCGACATATTTTCCATTTCGGTAGAGATTTCACTTTTCTTTCTAAGTATCTGCTCCTCATTACATTTCGTCGTGTTTAAGTACACGTTTTTAATCAAATCCTTCCCCCCCCCCCCCCCCCCCAATATTTCAAAAATAAACTGGCTTCTCACCCATAGAAGCAACACCAGCCCCTGGTGAACGTTCCAACGTGTGATGTCACAATGCCCAATGCTCACAGATGTCCAATCGGAATGGATACATTTACATATGCCTTTGCAGGAGCCCCAGCCCCTGGTGAACGTTCCATCGTGTGATGTCACAATGCCCAATGGTCAAAGACATCGTTGCCATAGTGACAGTACAGAGAAGGTTCACCAGACTGATTTCTGGGATGTCAGGATTTTCATACGAAGAAAGACTGGATAGACTCGCCTTGTACTCGCTAGATTTTAGAAGATTGAGGGGGAATCTTATAGAAACGTATAACATTCTGAAAGGGGTTGGACAGGCTAGATGCAGGAAGATTGTTCCGGATGTTGGGGAAGACCAGAACAAGGGGTCACAGTTTAAGGATAAGGGGGAAATCCTTTAGGACAGAGATGAGAAAAACATTTTTCGCACAGAGAGTGGTGAATCTCTGGAATTCTCTGCCACAGAAGGTAGTTGAGGTCAGTTCATTGGCTATATTTAAGAGGGAGTTAGATGTGGCCCTTGTGGCTAAAGGGATCAGGAGGTATGGAGAGAAGGCAGGTACAGGATACTGAGTTGGATGATCAGCCATGATCATATTGAATGGTGGTGCAGGCTAGAAGGGCCGAATGGCCTACTCCTGCACTTAATTTCTATGTTTCAATGTTTCCCTCATCACCCCTCTCCTCTCTCCACCCATCCCTCTCTCCCCCACCCCCCTTCTCTCTCTACCCAACCCCTTCCCTCTCTCCCCCGCCCCCTTCCCCTACCCCTCTGTCCCTCTTCCACCAGTCCCTCTACCCCTCCCTCCCCACTCTTCCACTTCTCTCCCCTACCCCTCTCCCTCCCTCACCCCTCTCTCTTCCCCTCCCTGTCCCACCCCTTCCCCTACCCCTCTGTCCCTCTTCCACCACTCCCCCCGTCCCTCTTCACCACTCCCGCTACCCCTCCCTCCCTCCCCACTCTTCCACTTCTCTCCCCCTTCCCCCCTCCCCCTCTCCCCTCTCCTCACCCCTCTTCCATCCCTCTCTCCCCCACCCCTTCCCTCTCTAACCCCACCCCCTTCCCTCTCTCCCCCTCCCCCTTCCCCTCTGTCCCTCTTCCACCACTCCCCTACCCCTCTCCTCCTCCCTCCCCACTCTTCCACTTCTCTTCCCTTCCCCTCCACTCTCCCTCCCCACTCTTTCCCCTCTCTCCCCCCACCCCTCTCCCCATCCCTCCCTCCCCATCCCCCCTCCCCCACATCTCTCACCCCCTACCCCGCTCTCCTTTCCCTCCAAAATCTATCCCGTTTCCTCCTCCTCCTCTCCCCTCCCTCCCCTCTTCTCACCCCCCCCCCCTCCCCCCCGCAAACGCCGTTGGGGAAACAGACCCAACGGGTCTGCACTTGGTCTAGTTAATATATAAAACTCCCGTGCCATCCGTCCGACTGCCATCCGGCTGCCTTTCTGCCTTTTGATTCGTTCCCATCGTGTGATGTCACAATGCCCAATGCTCGCAGATGTCCAATCGCAATGCCCAATGCTCGCAGATGTCCAATCGGAATGGATCCATTTACATGTACGGCTTCCGACTGCATTTCTTCCTTTGATTCACTGCAACTCCGAAACCAGACGCAGAATCGCCGACATCTTTTCCATTTCGGTAGAGATTTCACTTTTCTTTCTAAGTATCTGCTCCTCATTACATTTCGTCGTGTTTAAGTACACGTTTTTAATCAAATCCTTCACCCCCCCCCCCCCCAATATTTCAAAAATAAACTGGCTTCTCACCCATAGAAGCAACACCAGCCCCTGGTGAACGTTCCAACGTGTGATGTCACAATGCCCAATGCTCACAGATGTCCAATCGGAATGGATACATTTACATATGCCTTTGCAGGAGCCATAGCCCCTGGTGAACGTTCCATCGTGTGATGTCACAATGCCCAATGGTCAAAGACATCGTTGCCATAGAGGGAGTACAGAGAAGGTTCACCAGACTGATTCCTGATATGTCAGGATTTTCATACGAAGAAAGACTGGATAGACTCGCCTTGTACTTGTACTCGCTAGATTTTAGAAGATTGAGGGGGTATCTTATAGAAACGTATAAAATTCTTAAGGGCTTGGACAGGCTAGATGCAGGAAGATTGTTCCGGATGTTGGGGAAGACCAGAACAAGGGGTCACAGTTTAAGGATAAGGGGGAAATCCTTTAGGACAGAGATGAGAAAAACATTTTTCACACAGTGGTGAATCTCTGGAATTCTCTGCCACAGAAGGTATTTGAGGTCAGTTCAATGGCTATATTTAAGATGTAGTTAGATGTGGCCCTTGTGGCTAAAGGGATCAGGGGGTAAGGAGAGAAGGCAGGTACAGGATACTGAGTTGGATGATCAGCTATGATCATATTGAATTGTGGTGCAGGCTAGAAGGGCCGAATGGCCTACTCCTGCACTTAATTTCTATGTTTCTATGTTTCCCTCTCACCCCCTCTCCCTCTCCCACCCATCCCTCTCTCCCCCACCCCCCTTCTCTCTCTACCCCACCCCCTTCCCTCTCTCCCCCCGCCCCCTTCCCCTACCCCTCTGTCCCTCTTCCACCAGTCCCTCTACCCCTCCCTCCCCACTCTTCCACTTCTCTCCCCTTACCCCTCTCCCTCCCTCACCCCTCTCTCTTCCCCTCCCTGTCCCACCCCTTCCCCTACCCCTCTGTCCCTCTTCCACCACTCCCCCGTCCCTCTTCCACCACTCCCCCTACCCCTCCCTCTCCCACTTCTCTTCCCTTACCCCACCACTCTCCCTCCCTAACCCCCCCCCCTCCCTTCCCCTCTCTACCCCACCCCTTCCCCTACCCCTCTGTCCCCCTTCCACCACTGCCCCTGTCCCTCTTCCACCACTCCTGCTACCCCTCTCCCCCCCTCCCTCCCTCCCCTCTCTACCACTTCTCTCTCTCCCCACCCCTCTCCCCCTCCAATCCCACTCTCCCCCTCCCTCCACACTCTTCCCCCTCTCCCTCCTCATTCCCTTACCGTGCACAGTCTCTGTCTTTAAGTAGGAACTACAGATGCTGGAAAATCGTAGGTAGACATAAAAAAAGCTGGATAAACTCAGCGGGTGCGGCAGCATCTATGGAGCGAATTGAATGGTCAACGTTTTTGGCCGAAACCCGGAAGAAGGGTTTCGGCCAAAAACGTTGCCCTTTTCCTTCGGTCCATAGATGCTGCTGCACCCGCTGAGTTTATCCAGCTTTTTTGTTGTTGTACCAGCCTCTCTCTCTCTCTGCCCTTTTCTCTTCTCTCGACTCATGCACGCCCGCTCCAACCCCTCCCCCCCCCTTCACCTCTCTCCCCCATCCTCTTCTCCCCCCCCCCCCTCCCCCTCTCCACCCTCCTCCTCCCCTTCCTCACCAAATATTTTTTGTGGGGGCAGGTCCACAGTGTGTGTGACTGTTTGTGGAGGCTGCCACGCGCTCTCCATTCAAGAAGACGCTCATCTGTTTGTGGAGGCGCGTGCTTAGTATGTGACCAAAGATCTTATAGCGGAGCTCTCCGCTACAAGATCTTTGTGTGTGACGACACACGCTCCCCCCCCCCCCCCCCCCCCCCCCTTTGGTGCAGGAGGCGCGCGCAGCATCTAAACGCTCAGCGATTATTCGAAATCTTCACTAACCGTCATTCTGACTGCTTGTGAAGAGAAAAGTCCTGAATTGCATTTGTCTGATGCAGGAAGATTGTTCCCGATGTTGGGGAAGTCCAGGACAAGCGGGTCACAGTTTAAGGATAAAGGGGAAATCCTTTAGTACTGAGATGAGGAAAACATTTTTCACACAGATAGTGGTGAGTCTCTGGAATTCTCTGCCACAGAAGGTAGTTGAGGCCAGTTCATTGGCTATATTTAAGAGGGAGTTAGATGTGGCCCTTGTGGCTAAAGGGATCAGGAGGTATGGAGAGAAGGCAGGTACAGGATACTGAGTTGGATGATCAGCCATGATCATATTGAATGGTGGTGCAGGCTAGAAGGGCCGAATGGCCTACTCCTGCACTTAATTTCTATGCTTCTATGTTTCCCTCTCATCACCCCTCTCCCTCTCCCACCCATCCCTCTCTGCCCCACCCCCTTCCCTCTCTACCACCACCCCCTTCCCCCTACCCCTCTGTCCCTCTTTCACCACTCCCCCGTCTCTCTTCCTCCACTCCCGCTACCCCTCTACCCCTCCCTCCCTCCCCACTCTTCCACTTCTCTCCCCTTCTCTCCTCCCCCTCTCCCTCTCCTCACCCTTCTCCCTCTCCAATCCCTCTCTCCCCCACCCCCCTTCCCTCTCTACCCAACCCCCTTCCCTCTCCCCCCCACCCCATTCCCCCTATCCCTCTCTCCCTCTTCCATCACTCCCCCTACCCCTCTCCTCCTCCCTCCCCACTCTTCCACTTCTCTCCCCCTTCCCCTCCACTCACCCTCCCCACTCTTTCCCCTCTCTCCCCCACCCCTCTCCCCCTCCCTCCCTCCTCCCAATCTTCCCCATCCCCCCCCCCCACATCTCTCACCCCCTACCCTGCTCTCCTTTCCCTCCCAAATCTATCCCGTTTCCTCCTCCTCCTCTCCCCTCCCTCCCCTCTTCTCACCCCCCCCCCCCCCCCCCCACCACCGCAAACGCCGTTGGGGAAACAGACGGGTCTGCACTTGGTCTAGTTAATATATAAAACTCTCGTCCCATCCGTCCGGCTGCCGTCCGGCTGCCTTTCTGCCTTTTGATTTGTTCCCATCGTGTGATGTCACAATGCCCAATGCTCGCAGATGTCCAATCACAATGCCCAATGCTCGCAGATGTCCAATCGGAATGGATCCATTTACATGTGCGGCTTCCGACTGCATTTCTTCCTTTGATTCACTGCAACTCCGAAACCAGACGCAGAATCGCCGACATTTTTTCCATTTCGGTAGAGATTTCACTTTTCTTTCTAAGTATCCACTCCTCATTACATTTCTTCGTGTTTAAGTACACGTTTTTAATCAAATCCTTCCCCCCCCCCCCCCCCCCCCCCCCCCCCAATATTTCAAAAATAAACTTGCTTCTCACCCATAGAAGCAGCACCAGCCCCTGGTGAACATTCCATTGTGTGATGTCACAATGCCCGATGTTCACATATGTCCAATCGGAATGGATCCATTTACATATGCCTTTGCAGGAGCCCCAGCCAATGGTGAACGTTCCATCGTGTGATGTCACAATGCCCAATGCTCAAATACATTGTTGCCATAGAGGGAGTACAGAGAAGGTTCACCAGACTGATTCCTGGGGTGTCACGATTTTCATATGAAGAAAGACTGGTTAACTCGCCTTGTACTCGCTAGATTTTAGAAGATTGAGGGGGTATCTTATAGAAACGTATAAAATTCTTAAGGGGTTGGACAGGCTAGATGGAGGAAGATTGTTCCGGATGTTGGGGAAGACCAGAACAAGGGGTCACAGTTTAAGGATAAGGGGACAGAGATGATAAAATCCTTTAGGACAGAGATGATAAAAACATTTTTCACACAGAGAGTGGTGAATCTCTGGAATTCTCTGCCACAGAAGGTAGTTGAGGTCAGTTCATTGGCTATATTTAAGAGGGAGTTAGATGTGGCCCTTGTGGCTAACGGGATCAGGGGGTATGGAGAGAAGGCAGGTACAGGATACTGAGTTGGATGATCAGCCATGATCATATTGAATGGTGGTGCAGGCTCAAAGGGCCGAATGGCCTACTCCTGCACTTAATTTCTATGTTTCCCTCTGCCACCCATCCCTCTCTCCCCCACCCCCCTTCCCTCTCTACCACCACCCCTTTACCCCTACCCCTCTGTCCCTCTATCACCACTTCCCCTACCCCTCCCTCCCCACTCTTCCACATCTATCCCCTTACCCGACGCCTCTCCCTCCCCCACCCCTCTCCCTCCCCCACCCCTCTCTCTTCTGCTCCCTTCCCCTCTCTCCCCCACCCCTTCCCCTACCCCTCTGTCCCTCTTCCACCACTCCCCCGTCCCTCTTCTACCCCTCTCCCCTCCATCCCTCCCCACTCTTCCACTTCTCTCCCACTCTCTCCTCCCCCTCTCCTCACCCCTCTCCCATCCCTCTCTCCCCCACCCCCGTTCCCTCTCTACCCCACCCCCTTCCCTCTCTCCCCCCACCCCCTTCCCCCTGTCCCTCTTCCATCACTCCCGCTACCCCTCTCCTCCTCCCTCCCCATTCTTCCACTTCTCTCCCCCTTCCCCTCCACTCTCCCTCCCCACTCTTTCCCCTCTCTCCCCCCACCCCTCTCCCCATCCCTCCCTCCTCCCCTCCCTCCCCATCCCCCCTCCCCCACATCACTCTCCCCATCTCTCACCCCCTACCCCGCTCTCCTTTCCCTCCCAAATCTATCCCGTTTCCTCCTCCTCCCTCCCCTCTTCTCACCAATTCACTGCCACAGAAGGTAGTTGAGGCCTGTTCATTGGCTATATTTAAGAGGGAGTTAGATGTGGCCCTTGTGGCTAAAGGGATCAGGGGGTATGGAGAGAAGGCAGGTACAGGATACTGAGTTGGATGATCAGCCATGATCATATTGACTGGAGGTGCAGGCTCGAAGGGCCGAATGGCCTACTCCTGCACCTGATTTCTATGTTTCTAAGTTTCCCTCTTCACACCCCTCTCCCTCTCCCACCCATCCCTCTCTCCCCCACCCCCCTTCACTCTCTACCCTATCCCCTTCCCTCTCTCCCCCCACCCCCTTCCCCCTACCCCTCTGTCCCTCTTCCACCACTCACCCTACCCCTCCCTCCCCACTCTTCCACCTCTCCCCCTCCCACTATCCCTCCCCACTCTTTCCCCCCTCTCCCCCCACCTCTCTCCCCCTCCCTCCACACTCTTCCCCCTCCCTCCACATTCTTACCCCTCCCTCCTCCTCTCTGTCCCCATCCCTCCCCCCCACATCTCCCTCCCCTCCCCATCCCTCTCTCCTCCCTCTCTCCACCCACCCCTCTCCCCTTCCCTCCCTCCTCCCCTCCCTCCCCATCCCCCCCTCCCCCACATCTCTCTCCCCATCCCCCTTTCTCACCCCCTACCCCGCTCTCCTTTCCCTCCCAAATCTGTCCCGTTTCATCCTGCTCCTCTCCCCACCCTCCCCTCTTCTCACCCCCCCTCCCCCCACCTGTGTATTTGGGGGGTGGTTAATGTGAGTGTGATGCCTCGAAGGGCCGAATGGCCTACTCCTGCACCTAATTTCTATGTTTCTAAGTTTCCCTCTTCACACCCCTCTCCCTCTCCCACCCATCCCTCTCTCCCCCACCCCCTTCACTCTCTACCCTATCCCCTTCCCTCTCTCCCCCCGCCCCCTTCCCCTCTGTCCCTCTTCCACCACTCCCCCTACCCCTCCCTCCCCACTCTTCCACTTCTCTCCCTCACCCCACCCCTTTCCCTCCCCCACCCCTCTCTCTCCCCCTCCCTTCCCCCTCCCTCCACTCTCCCCCCACACCCCTTCCCCTACCCCTCTGACCCTCCCCACTCTTCCACCTCTCCCCCCTCCCACTATCCCTCCCCACTCTTTCCCCCCACCTCTCTCCCCCTCCCTCCACACTCTTACCCCTCCCTCCTCCTCTCCGTCCCCATCCCTCCCCCCCCACATCTCTCTCCCCTCCCCATCCCTCTCTCCTCCCTCTCTTCCACTTCACTTCTCTCCCCCCTTCCCCCTCCACGCTCCCTCCCCACTCTTTCCCCTCTCTCCACCAACCGCTCTCCCCTTCCCTCCCTCCTCCCCTCCCTCCCCTCCCCACCCTCACCCACATCTCTCTCCCCATCCCCCTCTCTCACCCCCTACCCCGCTCTCCTTTCCCTCCAAATCTGTCCAGTTTCATCCTCCTCCTCTCCCCTCCCTCCCTTCTTCTCACCCCCCCTCCACCCACCTGTGTGTTTGGGGGGTGGTTAATGTGAGTGTGATGCCTCAGCCCCCCCCCCCGCAAACGCCGTTGGGGAAACAGACCCAACGGGTCTGCACTTGGTCTAGTCATATATAAATATAAAATTATGAGAGGCAAAGAAAGACAGTCAGAACCTTTTTCCCAGGATAGAAATATCAAATAATGGAGGGCATAGATTTAACGTAAGAGGGGCAAGTTTAAAGGAGATGTGTGGGGCAAGTGTTTTTACACAAAGGTGGTGAGTGCCTGGTGTGTGCTGCTGGGGATGGTGGTGAAGGCTGATACGGTGGTGGCATTTGAGAGACTTTTGGATAAGCACATGGATATGTAGTGAAGGGAGGAATATGGATTATGCGCAGGCAAGTAAGGGTTGACCTTGGCATCATGTCAGCACATTGTAGGCTGATGAGCCTGTTCCTGTACTGTACTGTTCTATGTTCTGTTCTGTGTTTTAGATTCAGCCAGCAATGACAGTTGTCACGAACTGGATGCTTCTGGCATTCAGAAACAAAAAATATTTAAACTTTTAAAAATATTGAAATTATTTCAACAACTAGAATACTTAAAAGGGTGCACTCAAACAGGTATTTTAAATCTAAAAGTGCTAATATTCCCTTAGCTCTGCAGCTATCTCCCTTAATCAAGGAAAATTAAATCAGTAGAGAAGCTGTTTGTGGCATACATTGTTCAAAGCTAATTCACCACTAATAGTATTGAAACATCAAACTGCATCGCTTTTGTTATTACAGAGCAATTGTGATGAGCTAAAATCTTTGCAAAAGAGTGTGTAAGAAAGAACTGCAGAAGCTGGTTTAAATCGAAATGCTGAAGTAACTCACCGGAGGTTGCAGCATCTCTCCAGAGATGCTGCCTCACCCGCTGAGTTAAAAACTTTGCGAAATGCCTATTTCAACTTAAATTATATTTTATCAAGTTGTGACGTTTAATGAGATCATGGTTGATTTTTGGCAGTAATCCATATAGTCATCTTTGCCTCAAATCTCTTAATAGTTTATTGTTTATCGTCACATGTACCGAGGTACATTGAAAAGCTCTTGTTGCATGCTAACCAGTCAGCAAAAAGACAATACATGATTTCAATCAACCCATTCACAATGGATACATGATAAATGGAATAACATGAATAATGTTTAGTGCAAGATAAAGCCAGTAAAGTCCGATCAAAGATAGTCCGAGGGTCTCCAATAAAGTAGATAATAGTTCAGGACTGCTCTCTAGTTGTGGTAGAATGGTTCAGTTGCCTGATCACAGCGGGGAAGAAACTGTTCACTGAATCTGGGAGTGTGCGTTTTCACATTTTTATATATTTTGCCTGATGGGAGAGGGGAGCAGAGGGAGTGGCTAGGGTGCAACTCATCCTTGATTATGTTGGTGCCCTCGCCGAGCAAGCGTGAGGTATAAATGGAGGTTGGTTTGTGTGATGGTCTGGCCTGCATCCACAATTCTCTGCAATTTCTTGCGGTCTTGGATGGAGCTGTTCCCAAACCATGCTGTGATGCTCCTGAGAAAATACATTCTATGGCAGATCTGTCGAAGCTGGTGAGAGTTGTAAGGGACATGCCGAACGTCCAAAGCCTAGGAAAGTAGAGGTGTTGGTGTGCTACTTTGCCATTGCTTCAATATCAGTGGTCCAGGAGAGGTTGTTGGTGATATTTACTCCTAGGAATTTGGAGTTCTTTCGTAGAGGTCTTTCCCTAATTTTCAGTTCTGAACTGACTTAATTTTTAGACAATTTCTCCTCACTTCCCCAACTTAACATCACCCTCACCCCATAATTAGTAGAGTCTGAATTTATCAACTCTCCTTAATATATTGAAAATGTTAATCAAATGACCCTTAGCATTATAAATTCCAAGGATTGCTATTCTAATTTAAATTTCCTTTGCCACGTAGCCATCAGAATCCAATTAGTAGTTTGAATATATCTATTCTGCATTTTTACCAAATCTTACCCCAGTTGTAGCCCAAGAACTGGGAGAAATAGAAAGAAGGTGATTGGCAGAGGGATAAAAAGTGAAAACTATGCTCGCATTTTCTTACCTTTGGTCAAATATTTTGGTGAAATGTGTCAATGTATTTGTCTGCATAACAAATATTACACTAATGATTCATCAAACACTTTGAGAAGAGATAGTTCAAGATACTATTTAGGTACAACCAAGCTTTGCTCTTTTATTTCTCTATTTTTTAGGGAAAGGAAAAAATGGGTGTGAATCCAGTTAGGGCACAGGGAAGGAGAGAGAGGAAGAGGAGAGAAAGTGGGAGGTTGTTTGTAGGTTAGTTACATCAAAGAAGATAATTCAATGTTTACACCATTAGGTTGTGAACTACCTAAACAGAATATGAGATGCGGCCCTTCCAGCCTGTGAGTGGTCTCACTCTGGCAATGGAGGAAGCCCTGGGCAGAAAGGTCGGAATGGGAAGGGGAAGGGGAGTTAAAATGGTTAACAACCAGGGGATCCAGCAGGCCTTAGTGGACCGAGTGTAAGTGTTCGATGAAACAGTCCGTCCTACAAGGCTTCTAGCGGAGCCAAGTCTCTGTCCCTCGCCCATGGGCGAATGCAGTTTCCATCAGCGCGCTTCTTTCAGTCAATCTGCCGCTAATTGTATCTCTGTGCAATGCCGAACCTATCCCACACTTGCACCTCCTCCAACCTCATTTACCTTTGAGGGTAGTCAGAGGTTCACTTGCACCTCCTCCAATCTTATCTACTGTGCATTTCAGGTTAGGCAGAAGTTCACGTACCTCCTCCAATCTCATCTTGTATCCGTTGCTCCAGACGTGAACCCTTATGCATCGGCGAGACAAAATGTAGACTCGGCGATCGTTTTGCTGAACACCTTCGCTCAGCCTGCCTGGGCCTCCGTGATCTCCCGGTTGCTAAACACTAACTCCCCTTCCCCATTCCCCCACTGACCTTTCTGTCCTGGGCCTCCTCCATTGTCTGGGTGAGGCCAAACGAAAACTGGAGGACCATCACCTCATATTTCGCTTGGGCAGCTTACAACCCAGCGGTATGAAAATTCAAGTAGCCCTTGCATCCCCTAGTCATTGTACTAGTTTCACTGGCATCCTGGTGAGTTTCATTGTCTATATAACTAGTTTTCACCGAACCTACAACTAACAATGGACCACTTCCTTGATCATCATTACATTTTTGCATATCTTTTATTTCTTTATTCTATATCTCTATATCATCGTCTATATCTCTTGTCTCCCTCTCCCCTGACTCAGCCTGAAGAAGGGTCTCGACCCGAAATGTCACCCACTCCTTCTCTCAGACCGCTGGCCTGCCTGCGGCCTATAAAATCGAGAAGCCGCGGTCTCCGGTAACAAAGTGGCCGATTCGGGCACTCCAAGAGTGTGTTCCATCTGTCCCGACGTCAGAGCTTCGATCATCCCAACGACGAGGCCTGTACATCAGGCCGTCCGTAGCTGCGACTGCAGAGGGTCAAAGCCCCAAACATGGGTGAACAAAAAGGAGGAAGACTGACTGAACTTTATTGCCTTCCATCACAGTGATCGCTGTGGTGGATGGTTATGTTGTTCTTTTAATTGTATGGCTGTATGATAACTCACATATTACTGTACCTTAATTGGTGCATGTGACAATAAATGTGGACTTGAACTTGAACAGTTTTGAAAAAAAACCATGAATAGAGAATGACTAGTTCCACCAATGTTTTGCTGGGCAGTAAATAACCCAGCGGTATGTGCGAATTTCTCTAATTTCAAGTAACCCCTGCATTCCTTCTTTCTCTGCCCCTCCCCAACCCTATTCGCCACGTCTGTTCCATTGTTCACATCTATATATTCCTTCATTATCACCTCTTCCACAGCCAACAATGGGCCATTCTGGGCCACCTTGATCATCAGTGCCGGCTCTGACTTGTTCTGAACAATTTCATAACTGGTTTCCCTCCCCCCGACTCTCAGTCTGAAGAAGGGTTTCAACCCAAAACATCATCTATTCCTTTAGTCCAGAGATGCTACCTGACCCGCTGAGTTACTCCTGCATTTTGTGCTTATCTTCGATGCAAACCAGCATCTGCAGTTCCTTTCTACACATTTTGTCCACCAATGTTTACTTTTATTATAAAAGAACTAATACTTATTTCAGATGTTGTTATGTAGAATATACTTTGTAGGTGAAGCATACACTGCTTTGTAATAGAGAATATATTTGCAAAAGAACAATTTTCTTGCAGTGGAAGTAATCCCAATGCAATGTATTTCACTGCAAAAAGGCTTTTTATTAAACACAGGATCAACTACTGTTTAATGGCAGGGTGCAGAATGTATCAAATATGTTGTTTAGACAGTGTAATACTATTTAATGAGAAATATCCCAGCAAAGATCAGATAGAATTAAAACAACACATAACACATATTAATCTATTCCAAAAAATGATAAAGCTTCCCCATGGGAATTGTTTACAAGCGATGGTTCATTTACAAAAATATTAATATACTAATCACAGAAAGATCTAATTTAAGCCGTTCTAATTACAAACCAAGGTGCTCTGTGCTCAGTAATATTCTCCACCCTCAGCAGAATGCAGTCTCTGAAGGCAAATATTTTGCATGTTGTAAACACAATAAATTGCAAAGATTTTGCGACCTTGAGGATGGGAAGTTATTGTTAATGAAGGTTATAATCAGTTTCCATTAAGCATAAAAAGATATGATTTTTGTATAGGGTGATCTGAAAATATGTCTGTGAACAATATATTTAAAATCATGTGATTTTAGTACTGAAAAATAACACTACTGTTAACTACCTTGATGAGGCAGGAAACTATTCCACTCTTCATTCCTTCTCTCCAGAGATGCTGCCTGTCCCTCTGAGATACTCCAGCATTTTGTGTCTACCTTAAACCAGCATCTGCAGTACTTTCTTAAAGTATTCTACAACTGGGGTTATATATTGAAAATGGTGATAGTCTGTGGCCATGCTTCATACAGTGGATGGTCTACACACTAGTGAGTGAAGCCCATGACTTGTATATTACTGAGAGGAAAATCCTCCTGTGACCAATAATGTTAGATTGCTGCCACTTTCAACAGTTTTGATATAAAATCAATTTGGAAACATCTCAGCAATCTGTGGTCCATGTATACAGTTATTGTTTGTAAGTACTAAGAAGAGGCGAGCTCAGCAGAAGGACTAAGGTTTATTTCCTGCACTGTGCCCCATGAAATGCCTATATACAAGCAGCTCATGCAAAGGGATCAATACAAACAGAAAGCACAGGGATTGCAAATATCTCTCCTTTGTTCACACAAAGGTTAATGGTGTTACAACAGGATAAGGGTGTGTTGCATGATCAATAAAAATGAACCTCGTGCATCTCAAACTACAATTACTTTCCAACAGTGATTGGCGGATTGATTACATTGTATTCAGCCTGTACAAGCACAAAGCTATTTTCACGTATCTTTCTGACGTGAACCAGCTCACCGTTGTCTCCCACACCCATGATGCTGCTATCGGTGTCGCGGAAGGACACCTCTGTGCGTTTGCGACAGTGTTGGGAGAAGAAATGGCGCATCCCCACTGCCAACGCCATACCCAGAGCAGCAGAGCAACCAAGCAGGATACCGAGTTGAGGAATGCCCAGCTGTGCTCCTTTCGTAGGACTCTCTCCATGACCTGGGCCATTATCTTCCTGCACAGGCTCTGTCACCCTGACTGACGTGTTTCTGACAATTTTACCCAGATTAACTTTGGAACCTGAATTTTTGGAAGACTGAAGAAAATTTACTGAAGCACGTTGTGACATCAGCTGCCTGGCTGTGTTGGTCGGGGTTACATCCTCTATGTTTGGGATCCGTCCTCGGCTCAGAATTGGTGTTGTTTCTCCTTCTTGGCTTTTGTACTCTTCCATATCTGGAGGCACCGATTCCTTTTCCTGACCTGTCGTGAAGCTAACAGGCCAGAAGGGCGGATAATCTTGTCCGGAAATTACAGCAGAAGATCTTGAATCAAAAACTTTAGAAGTGGACCATGTGTTGACCTTTAAAATGAAATGATGAAAACAGATAAAAGTCACAACAATCAAGTTAATTGTGCCCGCTGACTATTGAAAGGTAAAGATAAAGTCGTCGATCACCACAGCTCACAAAAGGCATGGCAAATAAGATCAAAAGTTAAAACAGTAGTTAAATCAGTTACACAGAAACATAGAAAATAGGTGCAGGAGAAGGCCATTTGGCCCTTCGAGCCAGCACTGCCATTCAATATGATCATGGCTGATCATCCAAAATCAGTGCCCCGTTCCTGCTTTTTCCCTATATCCCTTGATTCCGTTAGCCCCAAGAGCTAAATCGTAAGGGCCTGTCCCACGAGCATGCGCCTGCATGCGACAAGCGCGACCCAACGTGGTCGCTTGAGCCGTAGGGCCTCGCGGGGCCGGTCCCATTTCGATCGCCGGAGCCGTATGGAGTTGTGCGGAGCTGGTCTCGACATCGCGTGGGGCTCCGAAAAACTGACCGTGTTTAAAAATTCCGCGCGGCAACGGCCTGCCGGCCCACAGCCGCCTCGACGCCGTGTCACTCACTCGACCTCCGCGCGGCTCCCGCTTCTGGTTTGGTCGCGCTTGCCGCATGCCGTACGGCTCAAGCGACCACGTTAGGTCGCGCTTGCCGCCTGCAGGCGCATGCTGGTGGGACCGGCCCTTTAGGTCGCGCTTGCCGCAAGCAGGTCGCATGCTCGTGGGATTGGCCATTAACTCTCTTGAAAACATCCATTGAATTGGCCTCCACTGCCTTCTGTGGCAGAGAATTCCACAGATTCACAACTCTCTGGGTGAAAACATTTTTCCTCATCTCAGTACTAAATGGCCTCCAACTTATTCTTAAGGTAGTGAGTCCATCGACAACAATTGGAAAAGAATACAATGTGTATGCTCAAATATTTTTTGAAATTTCATAATTTTAAAATTACTTCACAGAATTATTTAACAGCAAAAACAAAGACAGCAATAATAACTGAGCAATAAATAATAAATAAGAACAAGTAATACAAGGAACAATCAATAATAAATTTAACAACATTAAGTGCAAATCCTGAACCGATACAGGCGTTTCTGTCTGAGTAACTGAGCAGGATGCAGTGAGTGTGGATTCAGTGCAAATGCTAAGAATATTCTTTCCTGACACGATCCTTGCATTCAGGAAGATGGATGCCTGAAGCAACCAGGTGTCTGGTAGCATAATGATTGTTAATGAACAACACTTCGCTACTACGAGTTTTATTCTCTCCAGTTAGGCACGCCTGTTAAAGTAGGCCATGCCAATAATATCCATAATCTACTGAAGAAAAATATCCCTCTGAGGGGAATTGCAGGCAGACCGGCTGTGGCTTGTGGCAGCCGCATGCAATGGACAGAGAGCTGCTGGCTACAGTTCAGGAGGACAGTGCTCACACCTGTGTGTTTGGCACAAGACCTGCAGATAAGCAATGTCTGGCTCAGGCAACCACACATGTCCTGCCCCGTGATATTTCTCATACCATCTTTAGAATTCAGAATATTTACATCCAATAATTTAGTACCAGAGGGTTATGCACATTAGGTTACCAAATGTATAATCTATAAAATAATTGCTACAGCAACCAGTGTGAAAATTAATTATATACTTACTTGTTCAATATTACTGCAACCTATGCAAGATGGAGAGGTTAGGTCGAAATCACTCACACTATTCAGAATATTCTTGCTATAATATAAAATTGTGAGAAAACAATTACTCTTCAGTATAAAATGGAAATGAGTAAGTTATTCAAAATAATATCTTCCATTGCATAGAAATGCCCCAAACCAGATATTCTCTCTTTATGAGTCTAGCTCCAACATTTTGCTACAGAGAAAAATCACATCACATATCCTTTAACTGTATACAAGTTCAAGTTCAAATGTATTTGTCACATGCACCACAAGGTGCAGTGAAATGTAATTTACCATGCAGCGTTCCAATTAAAATATACAGTTCTTTTCTCAGTGCAATTTGTTTCGATCATGACTTAAACTTCCACAAGTGGTCCAATGTAGACAAAACTTCTTGCAACACAGTGATCTACATCCTCTGCGGAATATTCTAAGCTGATGATAACCAAGATTTGTTCCATGAAAACATTCAGCTCTCTAAACATCCCAAGTTAATATCAGCAAAACTGGACACAAAGTGCCTGGAGTAATTCAGCGGGTCAGGCAGCATCTCTGGAGAACATGGATAGGTGCTGTTTCGGGTCAGGACCCATCTTCAGATGGTAACTCCTTAAAATCAGCAACTTTGATTTCATCTTTTTAATACTCCTGGACTTGGGAAATCTTCAGTCACCACTCAGAAGCCAATTTCTTTTCTATCAATTAGAAGTCGGTTTTATCATCCTCCTGTGTCTAGCATGTTTAGAGAGTAGTAAGTTTTCATTCTTTATGAAAATAATGCCCTTGTCCCACTTAGGAAACCTGAACTAAAACCTCTGGAGACTTTGCGCCCCACCCAAGGTTTCCGTGCGGTTTCTGGAGGTTGCAGGTGGTTGCCGGAGGTTGCAGGTAGTGGAAGCAGGTAGGGAGACTGACAAAAACCTCCGGGAACCGCACAGAAACCTTGGGTGGGGCGCAAAGTCTCCAGAGGTTTCCGTTCAGGTTTCCTAAGCGGGACAGGGGCATAAGGGAGCAGAGAAGCTGAACTTTTTTAGATAATAAATGTATTAGGACTTGCATTATTAGAATAATTTATTTAATTACTATGTTTAATCATAAATTATTTAAGCAATGATTTTTTAAAAATATATTTGGGTACCTAGATCGCAGGCACAGGTTAAATGTCTCTTTTCTCAGCAACATACTAAAGAGTTGGTATAAATGGATTATTCAAATGGATTATTGGGCATTGTGTCATACATTGAACTTCCTTCAATGAATTATGCAAGGCGTACTGTTAAGCAAGACCATTGCACAAGCTGATCACGGTGAAATTGTCCAACACAATCAGGTGTAGGAAGCAAAGCCATTGTTTAACATCTGGCATGGACAGATCCCAATAGAAATACAGAAGTAGACTAACAATGCTGTATTTCAAGGTTGTTTTGTTTTGATTCTTTTCTTATGGATTGAATGTGTTGTGATGTGTTAACCTGGTTTACCAGAGGGACTACAGATAGAAATTAGCCTATAGCTATAATCTTGCGTATTGCATGCAAATGTTTATAAATATGCACTGTCCTTAATAAAAACATCTAAAAAAAAAATAAAAAAAAACAAAGATGAGAAAAGCATTGGATATTCTTGCGGAAAATATGTTGCCCATGACTGCATAAGTCTGCATGTTTAACGCAGCTTCTACTCTGTGTTTGTGTAGTCCCCTTGAATATATTTAATGTGACATAATCAAGGTCCAGTACTACCCCAGTCACCCCCTCTTTTCCCCTTCCCATCAGGCAAGAGGTTCAGAAGTGTGAAAATACGTGCCACCAGAATCAGGGGTGGTTTCTTTCCAACTGTTATCAGGCAACTGAATCATCCTCCCACTAACTAGAGAGTGGTCCTGACCTCCCATCAACTCCATTGGAGACCTTCAAAATAACTTTAATCTGACTTTATCTTGCACTAAACATTATACCCTTTATCCATCTGTACACTGTGGACACCTCAATTGCAATCATGCATAGTCTTTTCACTGACTGGTTAGTTAGCAACAAAAAAGGTTTTCACTGACAATAATAATAAATGAAATTAAATCAAACCAAAGATAATGTTTGCATTTTTGGAGTAAATGCTATGACAGGGTAGGACCTACCTTTCTGCAGACTCGAGCTCTAACGTTTTCAGCAGAAATCCACTAATAGTTGATGGGAGCGCAGTCAGTTTCCCTCTTTTTCTGGCGTTCAGGGATGGTTGCAGATGTTGATCAATTTCGCCCAGAACCAAGTTGGACTGTTCTGTTGCAGGGCTCTGATCTACTTTGGACAAATTGTTTTTAATGTATGTATCCTGTGATCTGAGGGCCCTTTCCTTGGTGATTACTGGAGTCTGTGAAAGTTTCTTCATCGTGCGAGTGCTTCCTTGAGGATTGACGTAGTCTGCAAACCTCAGAGATGGTAAGACTGCTGCTGTATTTACAAGGCAAATATACACATTACATTGATAATTGAAAGCCAAAGTCTCAGATATCCAAAAGAGCAGAAGGAAATGTATATTTCTGCCATTTGAATTGACAGTGGGAGCATCACGCTGCCAACAAAAAATATATATATATTATTTTATGTTCACCAATTGAATAGTTAGGTCTTGGCATTTACAATAATGTTCATCACAGCTTCCTATCACAGCTATCTTTCTTTGTGATTTAGTAGAGCATGTCCAATAAATTCCCTGACATAGTAAGTAAGTAAATTTTATTTATATAGCACGTTTAAATCAACTCGCGTTGAAACCAAAGTGCTTTACAAAAAATAAATAATAAAATAAATAATAAAGTTTCCGTACACCCATAGAAAAATTAAAAATCAGAAAAATGACACAACACATTATAGAATTTAACATGAACGTCCCCCCCACAACAGAATCAACATTTTCCACTGTGGGGAAAGGCATCAAAAAGTTAAGTCTTCCTCTGTGAAACACCCGGGGTCGGGGCCCATTGTGGCCTCCGCAGCCAGTCCGATGTTTTCAGGCCCTCTTTGCCGGAAAGCTGGAACTCCGGCGTCGGGTAAACACTCCTCAGCGGCTTGGAAAATGTCTGGAGCGGCCGCTTCCTCCCCGAAGACCGCGGCACCCGAAGTCCTCAGGCCGCGCTGGCTGGAGGCCCGACTCTGGCGATCTCGATCCCAGGCTCCGCGGTGTTTTAAATCCAGCGCCGCCCGTGGCTGGACGCCTGCAGCCACAGCTCCTCGGATGTTGGAGTCGGTGATCACCGCACTCCGGAGCTTACCGCATGGCGACCCGGTAAGGTTTTGAAGGCCTGGGACAGATTAGGGTGCACATACTCTTTTGGTGCCGTGTACTGGTGTGTGCTGAATGTAAGTACAAGGCAGGAGAATGTATAAAGTGTTTGAATTAAGATGGAAATTATACTTTACAAGTACTAAGGATCTGAGTTCTCCCACCTTCAGAAAATGCCTTTCCAATCTTTAATTTGCCATCAAGCAATTTTTCTTCTTTGGAAATGTGAACATTATAAACAGTTCCTATCTGGATTATGGGAAGCATGGAAATAATGATGAATTCCAGTCTCACTGCCACCCTCAATATACCAGATTTATCAGGAAGGGTCATCAGCCATTAACTGGACACAATTGGGCAGCACGGCAGTACAGCGGGAGAGTTGCTGCCTTACTGCGCCAGAGATCCTGGTTTGATCCTGACTACGGGTGTTGTCTGCACAGAGTTTGGACATTCTCCCTGTGACCACGTGGGTTTTTATGTTCTGAAGTGGGACCCGTTGGGTCTCTGTCACACGGGAGGCCTGGTCCCCCAAAGCAATATCACACCACTCACCCACAGCCTCCATGGGAGGCAAGGAGAGATTTAGAGAGATATAGACCAAGTGGGACCCGTTGTGCCCCGTCCCCCAATGTGGGGGGGAGGGGGGGGCGGGGGGGGGGGGGAGGGGGGGTGGCATCTGCTCTCACCCTGGAGACAGGCACCTCCTGGAGTCAATCACCCCATCACCCCCCACAAAGAAAATTCTTGAATTTATGGAGGCATCCAATCGTCCCCGCGTTGGGGGGGGGGGGCGAGGGAGCAATCCCAGCTCAACTCCCACTGGGTCAACCAACAGGCCCGGACCCCACCGCCACCGCGAGGTCCCACGATCACGATGCTTCACCGCCGCCGCGGCCCCATCATCACGAGGCCTCACCGCTGCGGTCTCGATGCCTCCTTGATGGTCGCGTAAAACCCCAGCCGGGGTGTCACGGGGAGAAGCCCGGGTCGGAAAAAGCGGAACGTTAATTTAAATGCTGCCCTCCCCCTGACGTCACTCGAAGCTCGTGGAATATTCTGTGTGTGAAACGGGCGCCGACCTGAGCCATCGTGCCCGCCCACCTCAATCTGCCGTCATCAGTCGAAGGTTAAGTTTGTTCTTTTTTTTAAAACTTTAATCACCAATAAGGTGGGAAATACAGCATCAAATCTTAAGTGAAGTTGATCACTGTTCAGAGGAGAAAAATGTGAGTCGGAATCTTTAAAGATTTTATCGTTACCGCTTAACGTTTTGGCGAAAATATAAAGACTCACACATATACACACACAAATACAAGATGAGGGTTTTAAAGTTATAGAGATAAGTTCTAGGAGCAGGATTATGCCATTCAGCCCATTAAGTCTACTTCGTCATTCAATCATGGCTGATCTATCTTTCCCTCCCAACCCCATTCTACTGCCTTCACCATTTAATACCTGACATCCTTACTAATCAATAATCTGTCAATCTCCGCCTTAAAAATATCCATTAACTTGGCCTCCACAGCCATCTGTGGCAATGAATTCCACAGATTCACCATCCGCTGACTAAAGAAATTCCTTCTCATCTCCTTTCTAAAGGTATGTCCTTTTATTCTGAGGCTATATCCTCTGGTCCTAGACTCTACCACTTGCCCAAGCAGTTGTCCCCAAGTGCCTTAAAACCACCTCCATCGTGCCGGTGCCAAAACACTCCACTGCGGCGAGCCTCAACGATTTCCGCCCAGTTGCACTTACTCCCATCATCACCAAGTGCTTCGAGAGGCTGGTCCTGGCACACCTCAAAGGCTGCCTACCACCCACATTGGACCCCTATCAGTTCACCTACCGCAAGAACAGGAGTACGGAGGATGCCATCTCAATGGCGCTCCACTCCGCCCTCTCCCACCTCGCCAACAGAGACACCTACGTGAGAATGCTGTTCATCGATTATAGCTCAGCATTCAACACCATTATACCCTCTAAACTGATCACCAAACTCAGCGACCTGGGTATCGACCCCTCCCTCTGCAACTGGATACTGGACTTTCTAACTAACAGACCCCAGTCTGTTAGGTCAGACAACCACACCTCTTCAACCCTCATCCTGAACACCGGCGTTCCACAGGGCTGTGTGCTGAGCCCCCTCCTCTACTCCCTCTTCACCTACGACTGCACACCTGTACATGGCACTAACATCATCATCAAGTATGCAGATGATACAACGGTGATTGGCCTCATCAGCAACAACGATGAGTCGGCCTACAGGGAGGTGGTCCAGCTCTTAGCTGCATGGTGCGCTGACAACAACCTGGCCCTTAACTCCAAGGAGACCAAGGAGCTCATTGTAGACTTCAGGAAGTCTAGGGGCGGCACGCACACCCCCATCCACATCAACGGGACGGAGGTGGAACGTGTTTCCAGCTTCAGGTTTCTGGGGGTCAACATCTCCGATGACCTCTCTTGGACCCACAAAACCTCAACTCTGGTCAAGAAGGCTCACCAGTGTCTCTTCTTCCTGAGGGGACTGAAGAAGGTCCATCTGTCTCCTCAGATTCTGGTGAACTTCTACCGCTGCACCATCAATAGCATCCTTACCAACTGTATCACAGTATGGTATGGCAACTGCTCTGTCTCCGACCGGAAAGCACTGCAGAGGGTGATGAAAATTGCCCAACGGATCACCGGTTCCTCACTCCCCTACATTGAGTCTGTCTAAAGCAAGTGATGTCTGGGAAGGGCGCGCAGCATCGTCAAGGACTGCTCTCACCCCAACCACAGACTGTTTACCCTCCTACCATCCGGGAGGCACTACAGGTCTTTCCGTTGCCGGACCAGCAGGTCCAGGAACAGCTTCTTCCCTGCAGTTGTTACATTACTTAACTCTGCACCTTGGTGATTGCCAATCACCCCCCCCCCCCCCCACCGGACACTCCTTCCCCCAGAAAAATTGCACTACTACTACTGTATGTACGTATATATATTTATTGCTCATTATTCTATGTTTGCTCTACTGGGTGAGATGCTAACTGCATATTGTTGTCTCTGTACTGTACACTGCACAATGACAATAAAGATAGAATCTGAATCTGAATCTGAGTAGTGGAAACATCCTCTCCACATTCACTCTTTCACTATTTTCCCCAGGTGCTCCAGTTTCAAGGTTTGTACATTAATTTAGCTTTGTTAAAAATTGGAAATTAACCCTGGTGTGCAGGATAGTGCTAGTGTACGGGGATCGCTAGTCAGCGAGAATTAGGTGGGTCGAAAGGCCTGTTCCACACTGTATCTCTAAACTAAACAGGGTGACCAAAACTGAACACAATGCTCCAAATGTGACTTCACCAATTTCTTGTACACAACCCCCCAACTTTTGTACTCAATACCCTGACTGATGCAGGCCTATGTGCCGAAAGCCTTCTTGACCTATTTACCTGTGATGCCACTTTCAATGAACTACAACTTCTGCTCTACAACACTCCCCAGAGCCCTTCCATATGCTATGTAGGTCCTGCCCTGGTTAGACTTCCCAAAGTGCAACACCTCACACTTATTAGTATTAAACTCCATTAATCATTCCTTAGCCCACTTGCTCAACTGATCAAGCAGAACTAAACTCAGCTGGGGGGCCAGTTACCAGAACCTTAAACAACACCTTGATCTGTGGCACCAGTGTTGCCAAGTTATGCCCCTGTCCCACTTAGGAAACCTGAACGGAAACCTCTGGAGACTTTGCACCCCACCCAAGGTTTCCATGCGGTTCCCGGAGGTTTTTGTAAGTCTCCCTAATGGTCGAAAGTGGTTTCCGCTTCTTCTATGTTCTGGCAATTATTTCAAAAAATTCAAAACCGGCCGCGACTAAAAATAGGTAGCCATTTTAAAAATCGGTAAGTTTTTAGACAAATCCGGTTTCGATGCTAGTTGAAGGTGGTTGCCAGAGGTTGCAGGTGGTTGCCGAAGGATGCAGGTAGTGGAAGTTCTTACCTGCAACCTCTGGCAACCACCATTAATGGACCACAGAGAGGTTGTGTGAGTTGTCGACAATCTGCACCTACCTAGCCACCTAGATCTCCATGAAGCTCCGTATGGTTTCCAGGTAAGCTTTTGCTTCCCCTCCTGTAACATCATTAATTTCAACAGCTGTAATGAATCAAACCTGAAAAGACTAGTCAAAACGAAGGGATACATTCAAGAACCAACACTAAGGTTGTCTCAAAGGGAATGGGCATTTCGAAAAAGAATATGAATGTGATATGGGCATTGCAACACTATATACGCGTGAGAAATCAAACTTCCTCTGTTTGTGAATGCTGGCATAACCCAAATCACGCAATGACCACATAATCATATTCTACCCTCATCACAAATTCAATAGAGATATCTGAGAGGTGGACTCCCTTTCTGAAAAGCCCATGCAGTGGCCCATAAACTCACTCTATAAATATTGCTCTAGCCATATGGAAGTTGAAGAGTGAAAAATATTGATTTTGAATATGAAAAGGACAGCATTATGCAATTCAATTTCTAGGAAATGATTGCTTGTTATTGATAAGTTCTGAAATTCATAGAACTGAAAACTTTGATAAATGAATGTTACGCATGGCTGTGACATTGGCAAATACATCACATCAGACCTCGCAATTATAATAGGAAATAAAGTGTTTTGCAGTGGGATGGTGGCGTGTACTTTGAGGGCCTATCATTCATGTCTGTGCATATTACAAAACCGACAGATCATAGTGGAATTGTGCTTTTGACAAACTTCTGATCAGAACTGGATGAGCTGGAATTTAACCCGTCAAAAAAGGAAAACAAGATCTTAATGTTTTTCACTAGCTTTCTCGTGCATTCCCTCTCTTTGTACGAAACAAGTGAGGAGAGGAACTCCATCATGCATCAAACTAGACACAACCCACAGACTACTTGAGGTACTGGTAACAGAGTGTTTATTCATCTATGCTGCTTGTCTTTTCCACTTTGATATCAGGTTAGCTAAACAGACCAAAAGGAAGAGGAATATCTCTCCAAAAATCAAAGGGAAAATATCTAATTTTTCTCTCACTTTTGAATGTACATTCCAGCATTCTACTTTTCAAAACCACCCCATTACATTTATTCATTCCAGAGAAAAGCTTGCTTACTGTTAAAATAATTTCAGTTTCAGGTTACGTTTACTAATGGAAGAATTGGCTACAAAATGTTTTAACTTTGTTAGCAAAATGCCCCCAGGATTTAATTTCTTAATAAAACAATATCAATATAATTATGAAGAATTATTACATTGATACAAGTAAAATTTGTTGTACCTTCAGTAAATGGCGTGGGGGTTGCAGTTGTATTATATACGGATGTCTGGAGGGTTCCCATTAATTCCACATTTTTTGTCAATGTAGAATAATTCTGCTTTAGGTCAGAAATAACACCAGACTCAATTCTACTCCAGTATATGAAGTATGACTGGACAGCTGAGACACTGTAGGTTAGATGGGACAAGACACAGATTAGCAGGAAATCTGAAATAAAAAATGAAGTCAATGGCCTTTGATTGATTGAAAGATTGAATGAAAGCTTGGAAACAGCCCCACCAAGCCCACACCAACCATCGATCACCCGCTCACACTAGTTCTATGTTATCCCACTTCCACATGCGTTTCATCAGAATTGAATAAGAGTTAAATTTTAAACATGCTTTAAAAATGTAGAGGGGATAGGGGAGACAGAGAGGGGTTAGAGAGGCAGAAAGGGCAAAATAGCTGGGAATAATGTAGTGTTATTTTGATCACCTTTGGTGGAGTCCAGCTTACCATTTTTCAAGCAATGCCCATCAACACTGGCTCACATCAGAGTCACCCACCTGTATCAGGCCCAGTTAACCAGCCTGATTTCCACTATAACCTATTTTTTAAACTATGTTTAATTTATCCTTTATTCCCCCTCATTCCCCCTTCCACCATTTTTTCAAATTTGTTTGACACTAAGAAAGTTGGGGGAATATGAAAGGAATGCTATTGGGGATAAAAGCCATATTCAGCGATGGAAAGTAATGGACATAAGCCTTCTCTCTCTGTGTGTCTGCCAGATATTTCCTGCATTTTCTCTTCTTTAGGACCATGTTAATACTGACATCTTTTCCTTTTCTCTTTTCCCATCCCTTCCATTCAGACTCAGTTCCAGAACATTCCTGAAAAGGATTCTGATGGATGGAAGACTTTAGACTAGAGATACAGTATGGAAGCAGGCCCTTCGGCCCACCGAGTCTGCGCCAACCGATGACCATCCCGTGCAATATCACTATCACACACACTAGGAACTATTTGCACTTTACAGAGGCCAATTAACCTACAAACCTGTACGACTTTGGAGTGTGGGAGGAAACCGGAGCACCCGGAGTAAACCTACGCAGTCACAAGGAGAACGTACAAACTCCGTACAGACAGCACCTGTAGTCAGGATCGAACCCGAGTCTCTAGCATTGTAAGGTAGCAACTCTACCGTTGTGCCACTGTGCCACCCCTAATTTGTATTTTTGTTTGAATTCACATCAATATTACAAACCTTCTCAACTTTTATTGTTTGACTATATGGTAACGACATTTTGTTCAAATTGTTTTTGAATGACAAATAAAGAAATTCAATTCAATTCAATACAACTGCTCAGTTTTGATTGGTTTGCATTTTTCTCTATGAAGGTATTAAAAACATAATTACAAAAATCTGATGTCTCCAGTGAATTGGTCTGGTGCTTTCCAGACAAAGGAGAGATTTCTCTTCAATAACTTGTCCGAGTGGGTCACGGTATCTCCGTCCTCAAAACACTTCAGTAGTTTAGATCCAGGGGAAATGAGAATGAATGTCCCAGCCACACGATCATCAGCCACTCGCCGAGCTTGCATCAGGAAACCCATGAAGTCTCTTGTGCTCCTTACAGTCACTATGAAGTAAAAGATACACACAGCAATATCACACTCCGCTGTGAAATGGCCTCCACCCATGGAGCTGTTATCTTTAAGGGCCTGTCCCACCAGCATGTGATAGCATGCGTCTAGCACGACCAAACGTGGTCGCTTGAGGTGTACGGCCTCGCGGGGTCAGTCCCAATTCGAACCGCGGAGGCGTATGGAGTTGTGCGGGGCTGGCCCCGACATCATACTCACCAATCAGCTGGGCAGGAGGCCGGCCGACTGAATTTGGACGTCGCACGGCGTCGGGCGGTGACGTCATCACGCAACGGCACGCCGGGCGGTGACGTCATCGCGCAATGCCACGCGCTAGGCGTACGCCATCAAGATGCTGCGTACCACGTCAAGACGCTGCATACGATGTCAAGACGCTGCGTACGCCCGTCGAGACGCTGCGTACGCCCTCAATGCGCCTGCGAGCCGACAGGCCGTTGGCGCGAGGGATTTTCGGACAGTGAAAGATTTTTGGAGCCCCGCACAACTCCGTACGCCTCCGCCGATCGAAGTGGGACCGGCCCCGCGAGGCCATACGCCTCAAGCGACCACGTTTGGTCGCGCTCGACGCATGCAAACGCATACTGGTGGGACAGGCCCTTTAATATCCCCATTGTCAACTTCAAATCTCACCTTGGGCCCACTCAGAAGTGAGGCAACAGGGAAAACCGAGGCTTTGACCTTGTATCCCAGCACTTTATAAAACTGCCCATCTTTCTCCATAGAGCTGGACCTAACTTACTTCCATTTTATCATGAAAAGGTGCTATGGTTTCCTCTTTAGCAAGCTTTGATGGCCTAACAATTCTGAAACTTATTGCAAGCTCTCGCCCCCATCTCGGAACAAATTACATTAAAATTCCCTCATCATTGACCAAATAATGGCAATATTGCTTCCCTATTCAATGTATTCAAACACCTCAAAATTGTAAAAGTATTTAAACAAATTTGATTTGGAATACTAGTTTCTTGAGATTCTCCTTGTAGTTTCCAATGTTCTCAAACTATGGTGTACTGTGAACTCTGTAAGAAATTATGTACTTTTTCTGTCTAAAACTCCACACAACACCCTAATCTGATTAGACCAAATATTTTCACCAGTTTTTCATTGCATCTTTACACGTGATGTCTATATTCTGATTTATGTAACCTAAAATGAGATTTCCAATTCGTTGATGGCTGAACTCCCTGCCTCATATGTTGCAAAACGATGTATCAGAAACACTATCTTTCCATTAAGTGAAAACTCCCATTGGTTTTTATTCACTTAGGCTGCAATACTCACAGATTTATTTATTAAATTGCATCTGCCACCATAAACTCTAGCTCATTTGAAATTCTCCTTTCCATATCCAATCCCACATCAAGTCCCATTAAATCTATCCTCACTGCCCTACACTTTATGCATCTCCCTTAAGTGTATTTAAAATACTTATTTTCGTGTTTAAATCTCTCCATGATTTTGCCTGTCCCTGTCTTTGTGATCTCCTGTAGCATTGAAATCTCAACAAATACTTTGGCTTAGAACCTGAATGACTCTGCAAATGGTATGTTAAAATGTTGGTGCACTTTGTGAAACCAGTGAATATTTTAATCAAACACATTTCACTGCAATATTCAGTACCTTGCAAGCCCCAAGGAACTTCACTGCAACTATAGAGCAGACCTTAAACCTTGAAAGTCCTTTCCATTCCCCATTTCATCATTGTGGAGCTCAAAAAGGAAATCATGTTATTTACGTCTAATCCACACTGTGGGTGAGGAAGGAGGGCTCTTAGACATGTCATGTCATCAGCCAGATGTGATTCGGCCAAGGAGGAGCAGGTATAGCCATTGCAGGCAAGGAGAGATAACACTCAGCTGCTGGAGTTTGCTGAGACATACCAAGACAATAGACCAGTGGGAGTGGGTTTGGGTGGAGATCAGGCTGGCAGATTTGGAGAAGGAATGGTCATGTGGGTGGTACCGGGGAGGAAACCTGGAGAAACCTTTCATCATTGTTCAACTTCTGTCAAGGAGAAGCTATACTTCACCCTCGTTAGACCTCATTTGGACTACGCAGTTGCAGCATGGGACCCATACACAAATAAAAAAATGTCTTCCATCGAACGTGTCCAAAGACAGGCAGCTCGATTTGTTACTAACACCTATGAGAGAAGCGAGTGTCACCAAACTTCTGAATTCTCTGGGGTGGAACCCTCTCCAAGACAGACGTGAAGCTCACCGTTTGACCTGTTTTTACAAAATGTTAAATGGTCAGCTCGACATAGATTACAAGACCTACACCAAACCCAAACCAATTAGGAGCAGACGAGGGCATTCAATCCAATTTGTGATCCCAGCTACAATGACAGATGTGTACAGCAATTCGTTCTTCCCCCGCACAATTAAAGCATGGAATAATCTCCACCCAACTATAGTTACCCAACCAGATGCAACTAAATTTAAAGTAGCTCTTTCTTCCCAATAACCCTTTCTGGCTTAAGCCCTCCCTCCACCACCTCCAGTTTAAATTCCATTTGGAATATTTTGGAGGACCAAGAAACCAAGAAGAAACCAAGAAACCTCACATAGTCACAGGGAGAACATACAAACTCTGTAGAGACAGCAACTGTAGTCAGGGTCTCTGCTGCTGTAAGACAGAATCTCTACCACTGTGGAGTGTCCCCGTACGCCTGCACTTTTAAGGTGCCATGTAAATGGAAACAAATGCTGTTTTGCTTTCCTGGTCTCCATTGGTGTGCCTTTTGTTCCATTCCCTGGGGCCAATCGTCTACAGATAAAACGGATGCTTTGGAATGGTTTAAACCGTTTAAAGTGGCAGACCACCTTAAGGAAACAATGCAGAATTCTGTGAGTCAGAGTTTAAAGTTGTTACCAAATCAAACTAAAAATAAATGATGATAATTTTAACTGAGTGTCATTTAAGGTTGATATCTCAATCTATTTATTCCATTAAAATGTTGCCTTTTGTTGCCATGAAATCCCAAACAGCCCTTCACATGCACTGAAATCAATTACAATATTTCCAAGGCAACCATCTACACCTAGTGGCAGGAAATCGGTATTGCACAGAATTTCCTCTCAGTGAAATTCATTATTAAAGTACTCAAATCTCACGTGCAAAACTTCCTTGTCAATTCTTACTTTTTATTTAAGTGAATTTCTGTTGTTGAAACTGATACACACGTGTATTAGCCGTTGAGGCCTTTCAGTGTACTATTTTTCTAGAAAACAGTGTTCTTTATTTTGACGACACAAGGCCATGAACGCCAGCCTTCCCCATGGAGTTAAAACCCAAACTAGTCTTTTAAGTCCCCTGAATTGCGATAGAAATTTTAGGGCACTGCTCAGTGACATCTTCCGTTTTCACGTTAATGCAATATAGACTATTAATGTTCAATTAATTAAAAGTGACACTTTTAATTCATCTAGCTATGTACATATTAATTGCTGCTGAATTCTGTGGTGCACTTGCACTACTGACTGTGTGAAAGGGAGAGGTACCCTGACTGCTTCAGTTGCCATATTCCAGGGACAAGTCAATCAGATAAGAGCAGAAGGCATATGTGCCTGTAGTTGAGACCTGAGGAGACATCCTAATGAAATCAAGGAATGGCATCAGACCTCTTCATTAGAAGGAACTAAAACCTAAAGATCTAATAGATTCCTAACAGCCTCAACAAATGTCCCACTCTGCAAGATCATCCTCTTTGCAATAAAGGTCAATGTTCCATTCCTCCTCCAAATTATCCAACAGAACCTACACTCTCCTTTCAGTCTCTATCGAAGGCAATTGCATTGAGCCAGTTCCTTTTAGTGAAAACCCCACTGTCAGCCAAGTGCTTTCTGTCATCAATCGATGGTAAAAGGAGGGGTCCACAGGCGACAATGGGAACACCTGAACTTGCATCCAGGAGTGGATGGAGCAGATGATGCGGCATTCTTCCCATTCTTCCTCAATGCTGAAATTTGATCAGCCATATAAAAAAACACGTTTCTGGGATTAGGGTCAACTCCAAATCTAATATTTCAATCCTGAGGAGACAATAAAGTTTCCACCCTCAGACTGTTTCCCTCCACTCAGAGGTGAGCATTTAATTCCGGATGGGACCGCTGCCTTAGGCCTGAAAGAAACTTCAGTAACTCTAGCCCAAGGAGACTCGGCTGTAGAAGCACAAGGTCGCTTGAGGGTCACAGTTGACACACTGGCCGAAAATGACACTGAGGCTGTTTACATTTTGGGAGAGAATTTCCGCTTGTTTTCTGTGCCTTATGTTTTAAAGAGCTTAAATGCAGTTGACACAAAGGATGGTTGCTTCTGAGTAGCCAGTTTCCTATTGATTCAGAAGCTTAATTTATGGGCGAAATGATCCAAACATAGACCTCAACTTTTACCCACACACCAACTCATTGATATCTTCCTGTCCACAGACTTCTTGCAGACCATCTATCTCAAGGCCAATTTAGTAGAAAGTGCAAACCTTTTAATCTCTGAGCTATGTTCCCTCTGTTCCCTCACACCAAATCATTGATATGTACCATGAAAAGCAAGAACTGAGCCCCGCGATACCCAGTGGTACGTATTCTTCAAATCACTACAAAATCCATCGTCTGTTACTCTTTGCTTTCTTGCAATCAACTGGTTTTAGATAAATATGTTCAACGACAGAGTAATTGAGACAAGAACACTCAGGTTATTCAAAACAGGACTGAATGTTGCGTTGACCAAATTAAGATACTACTGGAATCAGTTTAATTTGACTAATATTGTTTTCTTCATTGTCATGGAATTCCATGCAAGTTCCTCGTGGATGTTTCAATAAGATCACCTGCCTTTCTTCTAAAGTCCAACGCCTATGAGGGAAGAAGGTTAGACTTTATTGCCTTCCATCACAGTGAGGAATGTGGAATCCGCTGTGGTGGATGTTTATGTTAACATTTATGTAGTTGTGTGGCTTGTTGCTTTTTTTTAAGTATGGCTGTATGGTAATACGAATTTCACTGTACCTTAATTGGTACACGTGACAATAAAATACCTTTGAAACCTTTGTATACTGTAGATCCAACCTGTTCAGTTGTTCAGCATGAGTAGATCCAGGATTTTGCCATAAATGCCATGTGCCTTTTCATGTCTTTTTTGATTATTTCACCAAGATAATGCCTTTTTCACGATCGAGTGCCTAAATCAGCCTTTTTTTTGCCATTTTGCTAAAAGGTCATATCGTGATTACAAAGATGTTTTCTATGTTAACACGTTAATATTAATGTTATTATTAACGGGTTAACACAGTATAACTTACAAGAAAACTTCCACCACCGGGGTGAAACCGGGGGGGCCACTGTCGATCATTCATTAATTCATGCCGCTGCCCTCTGGTTCAGTCTTCTCCAAGATCTATTTAAGAAAGTACTGCAGATGCTGGAAAAATCGAAGGTGGACAAAAAATGCTGGAAAAACTCAGCGGGTGAGGCAGCATCAATGAAGAGAAGGAATAGGCGATGTTTCGGGTCAAGACCCTTCTTCAGACTGATGTGGCGGGGGGGAGGGGGGGAAAGAAAGGAAGAGACGGAGACAGTAGGACTAGAAGGAGAGCTGGGAAGGGGAGGGGGAGGAGGGAGAAGACAAGGGCTATCTAAAATTAGAGAAGTCAATGTTGATCCGCTGGTGTGTAGACTACCCAAGCAAAATACCCAAGCTTGGCTCCTCACTACATTTACAGTCGCAAAGCTGGGTTTTCGAGTGTTCTGTGCAAGGCATTCATTGATGCTGGAATTCCACTGTGGAAATTGGAACACAAATCTCTCAGAGGTTTTTTAGAGAAATACACAGAGGAACATATACCAAGCTAGTCATCATTATGGAGAAATAATGTTGACAGCAACTTCAACATTGTTGTGCAGAAAATTAGAGATGAAGTTGCATGCAACAAAATATGAATCTCAATAGACGAGACAACCGATGCTGTATGGAGTTATGTTGCCAATGTGGTCATTGGTACACTGGAGGCAGGTCAACCATCAAAGGAGTATTTGTTGACATCGGAAGTATTGGAGAAGTCAAACAGCTCAACTATTGCTCAGTTGTTTACATCTTCACTTGCTGTACTTTGGCCAGAAGGTATAAAACACAAGAAATTTTTTCTGTTTGTGATTGATGCAGCTCCGTACATGAATAAAGCCACTCGTGCTCTTAGTTTTATTCCCCAAAATGTTATATTTGACATGCTTAGCTCAAGGATTTCATAGAATTGCCAAGCACATGCGTAGCTTGTTTCCAAATGTCGATCGCCTAGTTTCCAATGTCATGAAAATCTTCCTCAAAGCATCGTCACGTGTGCAGTTGTTCGAGGAAATGGCACCCAAAATTCCGCTACCTCCTCAGCCCATTTTGACTAGGTGGGGTACATGGCTCTCTGCTATACTCTACTATGCTGCAAATTTTGAAAAGATAAATTAAATCGTCAACTGTTTTGAAGAAGAAGAATTTGTTGCAGTCAGGATCGTCAGTGAAATCATGCAGAAAAAGTCCCTCCACTGCTATCTCGTGTTTATTGCTTCCAATTTTGCAAACTTCCCACAAGCTATCACTTCCCTTGAGAAACATGGCGAAGCATTAGTGAATAACTTGCAGGTTTTCAACAAAGTAACTGACGATATTCGTAAAATTCCTGGCGATGTAGGTAAAGACATACAAGGAAAATGTGAGAGAGTAATTTTAGCTAACAAAGATCTTGAAGAAATACAAAACATAGCTCAAGTTCTCAAAAGTAGTTGTAATGCACAAGATATTGACATGAATATGGAGTCTGTAGCTTGTTTCGGGTATGCACCAGTGACCTCAGCTGAGGTAGAAATAAGTTTTTCACAACTTTTCACAACAGACGGCATAGTTTAACACCAGATAATTTGAAAAAAAATGCTAGTAATTATGTGCAACCAGGCAATGTTGGTCATTTAATGTAGTATACCTTTATATTATCAATTTTAACCATATTTTGGTGGTGGAATTACATGACTTTTTATGCCTTTCTTTGTCACTAAATGCCTTTTCCGTGCCTTTTTTGTAATTTTATTATGCCTTTTTCCCTGCCTATTTCAGTTTTTAATGCCTAAACATCCTGGCTCCACTCATGAGACATCCCTTTCAACCCAGAAATCAATCCAGTGAACTTTCTTTGTTCTCCGTCCAATGCTTATATCCCTACTGAAAAAGGGGTCCAAAAATGTGTACCATGTTCTTTGTGTGGTCTCAGCAAAGCCACATGTAACTGCGGTAAGACTGCCCTAGCTTTGGACATCATCCACTTTGCAATAAAGGTCAATGTTCCATTCCTCCTCCTAATTATCCTGTGAATCTACATATTAACTTGTTGTTTTCTATGTATGAAAATAACCCAGATCTCCATGTACAAAAATGTCAAACACCCTCTCCACTCAAACAATATTCTGCTTTTCTATTTGTCCTATCAAACTGGATAATCTCACAAGTTTCCACACTTCACTACAAATGCATTCTCATACAATCCATCTATGTCTCCTCGCATATTTGTGCTTCCTTCTCACAATTTGCATCACATACCTAGTTTTATATCATCAGTAAATTTAACTCTAATATACCAGATCCCTTTATCAGTCGTTACCATACTGTAAATTGTAAACAGTTAAGGTCCCAGCTTTGAACTCTGTTACGCATTATAAGTTCAACCTGAAAATGAACTATTTATCCCAACTCACCATTTTCTGTTTGTTCGTCAATTCTCTGTGAATTCTCATACAGTATATTGCACCAGTTTTATGGAAATCCAATACACTATACTTATTGGTTCTCCTTGAACCAGCTTGGCTCTAATACATTTGTCACATAAACCACATTGATTTTGTTTAATTGCATTATGGTTTTCTAATTGTCCTGTCACTGTTTTTTTCATGACAAATTCCAACATTTTCTCAATGATTAGACGATGGGTTAATTAACCAGCCTTTGGTTTCCTGCTTTCTCACTCCCTCTTTTCTCGAATGGGGAGCGGGTTACATTTATGGTCTTCCGATCCACGGAGACCTTTCCAGAATCTACTGTCTATTGTGAGTTGACCAACAATGCGTTCCCCATCCTTGTAGCCATTTATTTTAGGATCCTAAGTCTTAGTTTAACACTTTGTGTGTCCTAGAGCAACAGGCAAGAATAAACTGGAAGTCCTTACCTGGTACCTGGTCTCCAGGGAGAAAGGTAGACTTATTGATGTGCACTGTGACAAAGCTGTTGCGTTTATCCTGCGAGTGAGCGCTGATGTGTTTTGGTTTCATATCAGCACAAGCAGATTGACTGGCACCATGCGAAAATCCACTGGTGAAGGAGATCAGGCAAAGTGAAGCGATGATCCAGGCCAGCAGATCTTCCTGGCCTCTTAACAATTTTAAACTTATCTGTGTCATAATAGGTAGGACAAATAAACTCAAGATAAAGAAGAAAATTAAAAATATGTTACAGGAACTTAAATCAAGAAGTACCACAGGAATATACAACTTCTCCTCCTTGCCAATGTTCTTTTAGTTGGAGTGGTCAGTGGGTCTGCGATCTAAATGCTCATTTTGCAGTAGCAAATGGGACCAGCCATCAGATTCCTGGCAATAGAATTGACCTGTGCAATGCAATTGAACTAATACAGAAAAAAGGCAACTCGTGTCTATCACAGTATCACAACACTTAATTTCTTACCGGTTGGCTGATTGTGCTTGTATTATTTTACTTCAGTCACAAATCACTTCCAATGAAAAGCTCACAGAAGTTGACTGAGGGAAAATTGGGCCTGAAAGCTGAAGTGACTGATAAGAGATGAGGGATAGGGGCAAGGGAATTAAAAATAGGACTCAGAATATTTTGGTTCTTTGTTGATGCAAAGATGCTCAGGAACTCCTTGTAATAGGTGTAATTCTGAAGTATGATCCTATTAAGGCTCAAGGCCAAATATTGAGTGTGATGTGGTCTGTTGGCCACTTTGGTGGAATAGGTAGTCTCCACACCTCACTTATATGATCAGTCTTCACGTTTTACTCAGTCACCTAATAACTGCAGGCTTTGGAACTTCATTTGACATTAAAGCAAAGCCCAATATAGTCCTGATTCTCAGATTTTCCAACGGTACTAATAGGAATGAAAACCAGGCTCGTGTTCCTGGTTTTGAGCTATTAGCTGATTTCACACTTTGACTCAAGCGACATTGCAGAATTCAGGGACAGAATGTGAAACATGCCAACAATTGAAGCTTTCCAAACCTGAACCACCAGATCTACAGTAAAACTGTTAATTTAACACACTTGATACTTCAGTGGTGCAGAACTGGAAGATTTCAGGACTCTTGGGTGTTATTTCTATTAAGACTCCAATACATTTTTAATTCACTTACTTTTTCAATGCTAGCCTGGAGTTTAGAGAGAATGCAGAAAACAACATCTAGTTAATTTAGGATACAGGCTGGCTGGTTTATGGGCCTGTCCCACTTAGGTGACCGCCAACGACCAGGACAATGGAATTCACTGAAGTCAACACCGGCGACAATCTACGGTTAACCATATAAACCATATAACAATTACAGCACGGAAACAGGCCATCTCGGCCCTTCTAGTCCGTGCCGAACACTTACTCTCACCTAGTCCCATCTACCTGCACTCGGACCATAACCCTCCATTCCTTTCCCGTCCATATACCTATCCAATTTATTTTTAAATGATAAAAACTAACCTGCCTTCACCACTTCCACTGGAAGCTCATTCCACACAGCTACCACTCTCTGAGTAAAGAAGTTCCCCCTCATGTTGCCCCTAAACTTCTGTCCCTTAATTCTCAAAACATGTCCTCTTGTTTGAATCTTCCCTACTCTCAATGGGAAAAGCTTATCCACGTCAACTCTGTTTATCCCTCTCATAATTTTAAAGACCTCTATCAAGTCTCCCCTTAGCCATCTGCACTCCAAAGAATAAAGACCCATCTTGTTAACCTGGTAACAACCTATGACAGCACCTACAACAGACAAAATTGTCGTCACTGTTGCTGAAAAATTTTCAACATGTTGAAAGATTTTTGGCAATCGCCTGTAGTCTCCTAAAAAATCATCTAAGTGGGACAGGGCCATTAAAGGGAGTGCTAGAAAAAGACCACAGTAGGTTAAAGGGAGTGCGGGAAGTTTAAGGGAAGTGTAGGGAATGGGACTCTATTTACTTTAACGGAAGCATAGGAAATAGGGAACCAATGAGTTTAAATACTGAGGAGGATATATCACCCAGTGGAAGAACTAGGACCGCAGCGAGTTCAAAGGAAGAGAATGAAAAGACCTAGTGTGTTTGAAGGGAGCACAGTAAACATTAATTGGTGAGTCAGATGTCAAACCATTAGGTTTTCCAAATAATCACGTTGCAGGTTATCAGAGTTGTACTGTTCTTTGATTTATTAATAAACTAGATCCATTCTATATTTCGACTACAGTGCATTACTCTGGGTAGCGTTAACACATTACTCATCAGAATATGCCCTGATAATGCCTTCAGGCATTCACAATATCCAGTAATTGATTCAGGTCCTGTTTTAGCAGCAGAAACAAAAGCTTTCAGTGTGATTTTCATCCTATCTTTTACTTAAATGTTTACAGTTGAAAGCAACAGAATCAAAGAGAAAAACAAAGAAAGGCCACAACAGCAGTGTTCTCTTTGCTGCACAATGCTGTGTTCAGAAAAAGAGAAGACTTTGCAGGAGACAGTCCTCTGAAAGAACTTTAATTAAATATTAAAAGATAAAGGAGAATCACAACAAGTCCCAATCCTCAGTCTTGGAACAGATCAGTACGTTGTAAACTTCAAGCATGGTACAATATCACACCCACCTGAATTTCTTCTGCACTGACTTCAATAGAGATGCAAATCAGTTGGGATCTAAACTGGGTGGAAAAGTTGTTGCTGCCTATTTTGTGCTACCGCTAATGACTAGCTTTACGTTCTGTATGTTTTATATACATAAGCAAATTATGGCTTAAAATCGTACAAATGTAAAATCGCAACTTTCGCCACCCTGCCCCCGCCATCAGCCCACATATTATCCGTTCAAAACAAAATGAAGATCCGCCTCTGGACGGATGTGTAATTAATCCATTGAAAGTTGCTAGAATCCATGGAACTCATTAAAATCACTGATCACTTACCTTATTAATACTCATGAAAAGTAACGCGTGATCATTAAACAGACTGACCTTTGAGAGCATTTTGTTATGGGACTAGCTGTGTATCAGCCACTTTTAATATATCACCACTTTCTGATCAGGGAAGCACATCTCCGATAAGTGTCTGGATTCTTCCCTCTAATGGCAAGCCCAGCAGCTGTCGCTTCTGTAACAGTGAAATGTTTTGTGATGCTGGTCTCTGTCTCTTTAATCCTATTAAGGGCAAACAATTTTTTTCTTTTCTTTTTCTCTCCGTCTTATCTGCGTTGTGCAAAGAAAAGGGATTTGGTTAAATTTCTGATGTCCTTGCCCCCTTCCTGTGGGCTATAGTTTTTCAGTTGTTTGATCTCTTATTAAAGGGTTGAAATTCTTCATTGCCTTCCAATTAAATCAGTACAGCTGGTTCATGTTATTCTCATCACAGACAATGTACGCTCTACGTCATGTCCGTAACGACTGTTTCTCCAATAGTGTAGCGTGGTGAAGTTTAGTTTTGTTTAGAGATGCAGCGTGGAAACAGGCCCTTCAGCCCACGAGGTCCAAGCTGACCAATGATCACCCGTACACTAATTCTATCCTAACCACTAGGAACAATTTAGACAATAGACAATAGGTGCAGGAGTAGGCCATTTGGCCCTTTGAGCCAGCACCGCCATTCAATGTGATCATGGCTGATCATCCACAATCAGTACCCCGTTCTTGTCTTCTCCCCATATCCCCTGACTGCACTATTTTTAAGAGCCCTATCTAGCTCTCTCTTGAATGCATCCAGAGAACCTGCCTCCACCGTCCTCTGAGGCAGAGAATTCCACAGACTCACCACTCTCTGTGAGAAAAAAGTGTTTCCTCGTCTCCATTCTAAATGGCTTACTCCTTATTCTTAAATTGTGGCCCCTGGTTCTGGAGGTACAGAATTTACAGAAGCTAATTAACCTACAAACCTGCATGTCTTTGGAGTGTGGAAAGGAACCAGAGCACCCGGAAAAAGGGAAAACATGCAAACTCCGTACAGGCAGCATCCGTAGTCAGGATCGAGCCCAGGTCTCTGGCGCTGTAAGGCAGCAACTCTACCGCTGCGCCACTGTGTTCTTCTTCAAACAGGGCATACTGATATAGTTAATCTTCTAGTAAAGAAATTACCCTTATACATGAAAAGAAATACGTTTATATTGCTATTGCCTCTAACATTCAATCTGGTCATATAACTTGAAGGTTCTTTTCAGGCACCACTTTTCAGACAATGATGTTAATCTTTAGAAACAGTGCAATTTTTTTTAAATGTCGTCAAAAGCTTCACGTAACATACTAGAAAGACATGTGTGAGATTTTGAATTTAAACCTAGGTGCATAATGAAATAAACATACTAATAATTCTCACAATTCAACATCTCTCCTTATTCCGTCCTCATCCCCATCTGTTAACTTTTGGTATTCTCTTTCTCATTCTTCAGTGTGTAAAGGGCTTTAATAATGTTTTAGTTCGATGCTTTGGAAACAGTGGCCCGTGTCCAAGATATGCTGAGAGCTGGATTAAGACATGGATCCATCCCAGTGGCAGCAATTTAATATGTCTAATGTTTGCTGACACCACAGGCACACATACAGTAATCTTGATGTTAACAGAAGCACAGATGCTACCCATTTATATCAATGCTTCATTGCAGAAGTTGACATATCCTGGTGGGAATCTTTGGGATGTTCAGGATGGTCACAAATTGCCAAACTTCCAGCATTTGGAAAATTACTCAGCAGGTCTTTAGACTGGCATTCCTCAGCTAAGCATTAAGTTCCAACAGGCCTATCTACATTTTATCCTTGCTTAAATGATTTTCTTTGAAAAAGACTGCAAGTGACAAATGGTAAACACGAGAAGATTTCTGGTCTTCTTTCCTAAAAGGTGATTTGTAAGGGGGCATGAAGAAGTCTTCTGCAGCAAGGTAATTACATCCTAGATAAGGAATGGCCCGAGGTGAATGCCAGATCTGGAGGCAGTGCACTTAGTGTGGGATCGGGATGTGTATAAAATGCAGCCACTCATATCTTAAAACAAACAAATCACATATTAGCTTGTCGTCCATTATTTAATGGAATGTACAAGATTTTTTGTTTCATCTTTTTGCCTTTACTTTAATAGTTGATAATAGGACTGGGGAAAATGGATGATTTAAATCAGTTTGTAAGGGTCTCGACCCAAAACGTCCCCCATTTATATCTCCAGAGATGCTGCCTGTCCTGCTGAGTAACTCCAGCTTTTTGTGTCTCTCTTCGGTTTAAACCAGCATCTGCAGTTCCTTCCTACACAGGCAGATTGATAATGTCGGTTACGTTTCGAGGTATAATATTGGAGTAACTCAGCGGGACAGGCAGCATCTCTGGAGAGAAGGAATGAGTGACGTTTCAGGTCGAGACCCTTCTTCAGACTGGTTAGGGATAAGGGAAAAGAGAGATATAGACGGTAATGTAGAGAGATAAAGAACAATGAATGAAAGATATGCAAAAAAGTTAAGATGATAAAGGAAACAGGCCATTGTAAGCTGTTTGTAGGGTGAAAATGCGAAGTTAGTGCGACTTGGGTGGGGGAGGGATAGAGAGAGAGAGGGAGGGAATGCTGGAGCTACCGGAAGTGAGAGACATCAAGATTCATACCACTGGGCTGTAAGCTGCCCAAGCAAAATATAAGATGCTGTTCCTCCAATTTGCGTTTAGCCCCACTCTGACAATGGAGGAGACCAAGGATGGAAAGGTCTGTGTAGGAATGGGAAGGAGAATTAAAGTGCTGGGAGATCAGGTAGATTCTGGCGGGCTGAGTGAATTTGTTCCGCGAAATGATCGCCCAGTCTGCGCTTGGTCTCGCCGATGTATAAGAATGCACATCATGAATAACGAATACAGTAGATGAGGTTGGAGGAGGTGCAAATGAACCTCTGCATAACCTGAAAGGACTGCCGGGGCCTCTGGATAGAGTCGAGGGAGGAGGTATAGTGACAGGTGCTGCATCTTCTGCGGTTGCAGGGGAACGTACCTGGGGAGGGGGTGGTTTGGGTGGGAAGGATGAATTAACCAGGGAGTTGCGGAGGGAAGGGTCTCTGCGGAAGACTGAAAGGGGTGTAGATGGGAAAATGTGACTAGTGGTGAGATCCCGTTGGAGGTGGTGAAAATTTTGGTGGATTATGTGTTGTATGCGAAGGCTGATGGGGTGGAAGGTAAAGACTAGGGGACTCTGTTGCGAGTAGGGGGAGGGGGAGCTAGGGCGGAGCTGCAGGGTACCAAGGAGACACGAGTGAGGGCCTCATCTATGATGGGAGAAGGGAAGCCCAGTTCCCTAAAGAATGAGGACATCTCAAATGTTGTAGTATGGAACACCTCATCTTGGGCACAGATGCGGCGTAGACGGAGGAATTGGGAATAGGGGATAGAGTCTTTGCAGGAAGCAGGGTGGGAAGAAGTGTAGTCGCGATAGTTGTGGGAGTCAGTGGGTTCTCTCTTCCATGTTCTTCTTTTATGCTCCATGTTCTATGGTTTCTAAACTGAAAGTTACCCAATACCTTTTATCCTTTGGTCTATTGGAAAAAAGGCACAAGAGGATGAAGCCCATTACCTCCAGATGCAAGAACATCAACCATTAAATTCTTGAATCACCCTGCACAATCCTAACCCCAACGGTACCTCAGCACCAAACCACTACGGACTTTGTGAGGAAATCTGAGGAAAGACATTCTTGCCATAGAGGGAGTACAGAGAAGGTTCACCAGACTGATTCCTGGGATGTCAGGACTTTCATATGAAGAAAGACTGGATAGACTCGGCTTGTACTCGCTAGAATTTAGAAGATTGAGGGGGGATCTTATAGAAACTTACAAAATGCTTAAGGGGTTGGACAGGCTAGATGCAGGAAGATTGTTCCCGATGTTGGGGAAGTCCTGGACAAGGGGTCACAGTTTAAGGATAAAGGGGAAATCTTTTAGGACTGAGATGAGAAAAACATTTTTCACACAGAGTGGTGAATCTGAGGAATTCTCTGTCACAGAAGGTAGTTGAGGCCAGTTCATTGGCTATATTTAAGAGGGAGTTAGATGTGGCCCTTGTGGCTAAAGGGATCAGGGGGTATGGAGAGAAGGCAGGTACAGGATACTGAGTTGGATGATCAGCCATGATCATATTGAATGGCGGTGCAGGCTCGAAGGGCCGAATGGCCTACTCCTGCACCTATTTTCTATGTTTCTGTTTCTATGTTGTGCCACTAACAATGCTCTTAAGTACTTTTGTTTTTGTAGACTCATGGACTATTATACTTAGAGCAACTGATAAATAAAGCTCCAGGTGGTTTTCCTAAACTCTTAGTCTGGTAACATCCTTACAAGTGTTCTGCAAATGTTTTTGATGCTTCTATATCTTGTTCACAACACGAGTTCAAAGACCTCAACACAATTCTCTTTTTGCACCCATCCTCTCCTGGTTTTTGCCAAAGGTCTGGAGCTCAGATTGCAACATTTATCATCTTGCCAATGCTTCCTGCAAACGGATAAACCAGAATGTGAGAGACTGTGAGAATAAAAGAATAAAAGTGCTTCAGCAGGTTCCTTTACATCACAGATGTTCCCAGCTTCCACGGCCAGGTGCTCCTTGTATTATTGTGAGTGAACAACAAGATGGAAGGTCATCAGCTTTCAGTCCTATTTCTGTCAATGTCAGAATTGCCTGACGCAGATGTTGATGATATCACCAGGTAGGAAATATGATGAGGAAATGATAGCTAAGTTACAGTAAATTGCAACAGGATGTGCCTGCTCCAGTTTCCTGACTGGCACAGAGTTCCATTAGGAAATGGTCGCAAACACTTAAAAAAAGTACAAATGTCCTTTTTTCCCTAATTTAATTACTAGACTAATGCACTCCCTTTGCTTTTCTGCCAAAAACTAATTGAATTCGCTACAACCTCCACTGATGGTCAGGCTTCTTTGGGTGGCAGCTAAAATGTTTTTCCTTATGAGAAATATAACCACTTTCAGTATCTAGCACCTTAAAATAACCCTGTTTGCAGTAGGTTGCAATCCATCTCACTATTGTTCCTCAGTAGACTCATGTCATAGAAACATAGAAAATAGGTGCAGGAGTAGGCCATTCGGCCCTTCGAGCCTGCACCGCCATTCAATATGATCATGGCTGATCATCCAACTCAGTATCCTGTACCTGCCTACTCTCCATACCTCCTGATCCCTTTAGCCACAAGGGCCACGTCTTAAATATAGCCAATGAACTGTGGCCTCAACTACCTTCTGTGGCAGAGAATTCAAGAGATTCACCACTCTCTGGGTGAAAAATGTTTTTCTCATCTCGGTCCTAAAAGATTTGCCCCTTATCCTTAAACTGTGACCCCTTGTTCTGGATTCCTGCCATTCAATGGGATCCTGGTTGATTGGTATCAGAATAACTTGCTTCCAAAAGCCCGAGCACCCTTGCTTAATGCAGATCCGTCAATCTGTCCTGACATTTTCAATGAGCTTTACTCCAACTTCCTTTTGCAGGGAAGAATTCTAGATTCCCACTATCTTTTTCATGTATTATTAATAAATGCCCCTGGATCCTGGATCCATTGTCTGAACTCCCCCTTCAGATAAAATAACGTCTCCCATTAATCCTATTAAATCCTTTCATCGACCCATATTCACAAAAAGATCGTCTTAATCTGTTATATCCTGTCAAATCAGTCTTCATTGTTGAACCATTTAATGCTGCAGCCCCTCTGAGACCAGGATATCCTTCCTGAGGTACAATATCCAGAAGTGAATACATTACTACAATAATGTGTGCCCAGAGTTGTGTCCAACTATTGCATCCACAGCTTTGTGTAGGGAACTAAATGCTGGAAGATGATTGCTTGAATTGTTATGAGGCACTTGATGATTTTGGCTCTCTTCCCTCTCTACTCTCAATCCTAATGCAGGGTCTTGAAACATGAAACGTTAACTATTCCTCCCTCTTCCCACCCCCTCCCTCCCGCAACCCCCATCCCTCCCACCCTCCTGTTGAGTTCCTTCAGCAGATAGTTTGTTCGTCTAGGTTCCAGCATCTGGTTGTATTAAAGTTATGCAAAGACATGGTTAACATTCTTTAGTTAATTTGAGTATATTTAAATGTGTTTCTCTTTAAGTTATCATTTATAATCCTAAAAATTAATTCAATTTCAAAAGACAATAGACAATAGACAATAGGTGCAGGCCATTTGGCCCTTCGAGGCATGCACCGCAATTCAATGTCATCATGGCTGATCATCCCCAATCAGTACCCCGTTCCTGCCTTCTCCCCATATCCTCTGACTCCGCTATTTTTAAGAGCCCTATCTAGCTCTCTCTTGAAAGCATCCAGAGAACCTGCCTCCACCGCCCTCTGAGGCAGAGAATTCCACAGACAATAAAGTGAAACTTTACAGGAAGATAAACTGCTTAATCATGGTGGGTGTGACTGTGGTGGAAGGGAGGAGGGCGGAGACAATGTAGGCAGATGGCAGAGGTTGGGAATGTGGTGGGTAAACACCTGGATGAAGAGAGGTGTAGGAACTGCAGATGCTGGTTTACACCGAAGATAGACATAAGATACCGAAGATAGCATAAAGTGCTGGAATAACTCGCAGGTCAGGCAGCATCTCTAGATAAAAAAGAAAGGTTGATGTTTTGTGTCGGAAGAAGGGTAGAGAGGTATGGTTTACTGGGTGGCTAGCTGAGTTGCGAATAACTGGCTCCCACTGGCCCATGCGTAATGTTGTAAAGGACCTATGCTCATCGATTCAGGCCTTTTCACCTTCCTTCAGCTGCCAGGTTGCCCAAGGCAGTAAAGAGAGAATTACTGTTAAAATCAAAGAATGGCACCTCATTATATATAACAATGGACTGTCCCCTCTGAGCAAGTTGACTGCATAACCCTTGTCCCACTTTTATTAAAATTAGAAATGAGTCAGTTTAAGATAGTGTCAATCCATTCCTAGATATATTTGTTTACGAAGGAACTGCAAATGCCGGAAAACCGAAGGTAGACAAAAATGCTGGAGAATCTCCGCGGGTGAGGCAGCTCCATAGATATTGTATTAAAGTTATGCAAAGACATGGTTAACATTTTTGTTAAGAAGGGTTTCGGCCCGAAACGTCGCCTATTTCCTTCGCTCCATAGATGCTGCTGCACCCGCTGAGTTTCCCCAGCAATTTTGTGTACCCTAGCTCCATAGATATGTTTGTTTGTGTGTTTCAACCTTTATCATCTATCATGATCCCAAGACTCAGTTCTTGATTCAGAACTGGATACAGATCACCACAAGCTTAATGTAAGAAAAAAATGTGAACATTGGTTGATGTGGTTAACGTTACAAAAAACACATCTCAAATCCTCACCAATGATGGATAAGCAGTGTTTTTTTTAATTATCATCTTTGCCATTACATTTGGTGAATGAGTGTCTTTAAGAACACGGGTAAATCTGGCTAGCAGGAGCACAATGTCAGAAATCACCACCGAGTCATCCACACCTGAATTCACCTGGTCTGGTTGTGGAGGACGTGTCTTCTGAAGTATTCCGGACTATTGTGATTGTCAATGAAGTGATAGAGAACGTGTGAAGACGCTCTCTACTCAAACCAGCATTGGGAGCTTTGACAGGCAGCATGGTTCCAGCCTTGTCGCCAGCTGAAGCTGAGGGGATATTTAAATGCACATTTGTCTCTCACATTCAAAGTGGTTTTAACCACGTGTTCAAAAGTAACTTTAACTTTTAAACTAAATTATAAACTCAAAAACACAAATAAATAATCAAATTAAAAAAGGCACAATATTATAAAACTTATCCTGCCTTTACTTTCTGCTCCACAATCTTATACTCGCCACAAACTCAATGGACTCTTGGATCCTGCGCCTGTTTCAATGTGGGGCGATCTCAGCAAGATTAAGCTGCCACTGGACTCCATATAAACTTCCATAAATGCAATCAAACCACCTCAGCTGTATCCACCTGTCACTTTGCCAGGGTTTGCTCCACCCTCACCTCTCTTTTCTTGCTTTTCTCCCCAGCTCTCATCAGACTGACGAAGGGTCCCGAGCTGAAATATCGCCGGTCCATTCAATCTACAGATGCTGCCTGACCCGCTGAGATCCTGCTGCACCTTGTGTTTTACAGAATTCCCAGACTCGCTCCCATCTAAAGGATAAATGCCAATGGTTTCATACCAATTCCCAAACACCCAAGCCACTGATTGCAAGAAAGTTTAAAAAAAAAAAAGGTTTTACTTGTTTCTGCATTTCCTCCAGTTTTGGAATAGGAACAAATTATCTTTGAATTTGCAGTCCTCGTTTATGTTGCCTACCTCCTTGTTGCAATGAAGACTAGTCAGTAGTGTTGTCCACAGGTGTCTTAACAATCCCACCAGGAAGGACATACTGTGATTTGTGCAGTCTCTTCCTGCATGGAAGTACATAAGAGAATAAGGAATAGTAGGCTATTTGATCCTTTGCACCTGCGTTGCTATTCAATAAAATCAGGGCTGATCTTTTTACCTAAATACCACCACATACTTCATATCCTTTGATTTCCTTCATTTTATAGAAATTTAATACTCCATAATTTTAAATATACTCAGCAAATGTGCTCCACTGCCTTGTTGGGGAGAAAATTACCAAATAAATCACTATCTGAATGGCCAACACTCCATATTGAAATGTTGGCACCTTGTTCTAGGCACCCCCACTATGGATAATAACATCCCTTTATCCACTGTGGTAACGCTGCAAAAGTTCATGTTTCATTAGAATGGAGCAGCTGGGCTTGCACACTCTGGAGTTTAGAAGGATGAGAGGGTATCTCATTGAAACATAAGATTGTTAAGGGCTTGGACACGCTAGAGGCAGAAAACATGTTCCCGATGTTGGGGGAGTCCAGAACCAGGGGCAACAGTTTAAGAATAAGGAGTAAGCCATTTAGAACGGAGACGAGGAAACACTTTTTCTCACAGAGAGTGGTGAGTCTGTGGAATTCTCTGCCTCAGAGGGCAGTGGAGGCAGGTTCTCTGGATGCTTTCAAGAGAGAGCTAGATAGGGTTCTTAAAAATAGCGGAGTCGGGGGATATGGGGAGAAGGCAGGAACGGGGTACTGATTGGGGATGATCAGCCATGATCACATTGAATGGCGGTGCTGGCTCGAAGGGCCGAGTGGCCTACTCCTGCACCTGTTGTCTATTATTCCATGTAGCAAAGGCCCAGTCTGCATAATCTCTTCATACGACATATCTGCCATCCTAGGAATCAATCACTTGCATCTTTGCTCCGCTCCCTTTATCACAACTATATCCTACCTTAGCACGGCATACCCCAGATGTCTGTATTCCACATGAAGTCTCACCACACCTGTCTATAATGGGGCCATTAAGTCTTTATTCGCACAGCTTACCTCGACATTTGTTGCTATCGGCATTTTCCTAATCTACCAAGGACTCTATGGACCAGATTCTCCTCTCAATAAACCATGGCAGACTGGGAATACAAGAATTGATTGTACATCTGGTAGAAAATAGTTGTTTGTTTTCAACATTGTATTATTCAATACAGAAAACATATAGTTTTTTTAAGTCAGAAGTGGATATATACCCAAAGATGAAATATGTGCTGCCCAATGGGGAAAGAGCAGAGATTTTTCCTCTTTAGAAGAGCCTGCACATCTAAGCTGCCTCAAATATCCTCCACCTGTCCTGTAGGCAATGCATGACCTGGCCAACTGTACAAGGTCCCAGCCTCCCTTCAGCACTTACAGATCCAGATGCAGAAGCTGAATACAATGACCACCATTCTGCTTCCCCAGTACATAGATACATAGGCAATAGGTACAGGACTATCCTGGCTTTACCTTGCACTAAATGTTATTTACACTGTAAATGGCTCGTTTGTAATCATGTATCTTTCTGCTGACTAGGTAACACGCACAAGCTTTTCATTGTACATGTGACAATAAACTGAACTGAAATGCAGGTGCAGTGAGAATGCTCAAATTAATTTGGTTGCTCTTCCTACAGCTTGTATAAGGTGGCATTCCTTGGCATAAAGTGGAAGACCTTATGTGAGCCGAGTGTAGACTCTTCAGGGAACAACCACCCCATCAATGAACTTGATGTGGAGTCCAGTAATGGACAGTATAGCAACAGCTGATCATCAAGAGGTCTTGGGCTTCTGTATTTACATTGTGCACAAAAAAACAGGGACTTCCCGAGGGGTGAGCAGCTGCTCGCTGGCTGTTCCAAAGGGAACTCCAGACTTTCAGTCAGCATAATTCCACCCAGTGTGGATTTTCACCACCATTCTAGTACCTTGTACAAATAGAACCTGTTACTCAGGAATATTTGAAGCAAAACATGAAAAGTAACGAGGTGATTCTAATAACATAACTTCTGCATTACAGAATGCTTCCGATTCATCCTCCCTCTGCTAATTCCCACAGTATATTAGTGATAGAAACATAGAACCATAGAAAATAGGTGCAGGTGTAGGCCATTCGGCCCTTCGAGCCTGCACCGCCATTCAATATGATCATGGCTGATCATCCAAATCAATATCCCACACCTGCCTTCTCTCCATTCCCCCTGATCCCTTTAGCCACAAGGGCCACATCTAACTCCCTCTTAAATCCAGCTAATGAACTGGCCTCAACTACCTTCTGTGGCAGAGAATTCCACAGATTCACCACTCTCTGTGTAAAAAATGATTTTCTCATCTCGGTCCTAAAAGACTTCCCTCTTATCCTTAAACTGTGACCCGTTGTTCTGAACTTCCCCAACTTCGGGAATAATCTTCCTGCATCTAGCCTGTCCAACCCCTTAAGAATTTTGTAAGTTTTGTTATTAGATCATTTTTGTTATTGTGCACTATTGAACTTTAACAAAGTCAGACGTGTACATCAAGTCCTTTATTCACAATGTTTTCAGCAGTATATTAGCTACTATCCAAACATGCACGTTCCTTTAATTGTATACAATACTTCCAAAATAGGCCAGTACCAGTCAGAATAAGACACATACATCACACCAAACTAAGATATGAATTAAATCATTCTTTATCGATAAACCACCAGTTATATAGTGTAGAAAACTAAATTTTCAAAAGAGTTAAAGAAAAGTTGTTACATATAAAAAAAATTATGCCTTTCAAATCAAAAATCAATATTCAGTCTACAACATCATCTAAAGTCTTCTCTTCTGTGTGCTGATGTATAACACTGAAAGAAAAAAAATGTGAAAAACATTTTCCAATTGAAAAATCAAGATGTTAAACATCATTTAGAGTGCGTTAATTACCAGAAATATATAGAAGCAGGGAAGGCTAACGAAAGGGCCAGAGAAAATGCATTACCTCTTCAAATCAATCCATTCCACATAATCCACCTTGTTTTACATCAGGAGAATTAAAAACTGTAAATGTAGCTACCCAATGTAAAGGAACTATTACCACATGCTTACTGGATGCAATATGCCACTTAATAAACAAAAAATGTTGTTGTTACAATAGTTGATAGCCACACCCATCCAGCCAAAAATGAATAGAAATTTAACACTTGGTTTTTTTTTTTTTTATGAGGGTGGTTTATAAATAATGGTTATTTCTTTGAGAGAAAGATTAGTTAAACTGCCAGAATAGTATTACATTCAACAGTATCAGAATATCCGTGTCCGAACGTCTAAATCATTAAGATTTGCCATCTTTGGATATTTTGCTGTTATTTCTTTCATAATTTCGTATTTTGGGCAGAATGTTGAAACTTCAGGAAGGAGACATGCCTGATACATGAGTGGGTTTTACTCAGTGGGTAAGAATATTTTAATTATTTTAATAGGTAAAAGGAATTAGAAGAAACGTTTCTAAAAAGGAGCACAATTGATAGATGTGGAGGGAAGGGGACTATCTACTGACTATTTACTTTGCTCAATTACATAACTGAGCTGTTATCGACTGACCATTAGCGGAGCTTGTTTGTTGTTTTCCTGAGACATGGCTCAATAGCTGTTATGTCATTGAACAAATTAGATCAGGTAAAATCAGATTTTAAATAGTGTGCATACTTGCATCGCAAGCTTACGACAATTCACACAACCAATCTATCAAAGGCAGAGCAATGTCATCGTAAAACAATATTAACTTTCTTCCAGAAATGGGAGAACAAGAAGAAAACAAAACAGGCAACATGGAAAAAGTAACGCAATAAAAAGGCACGCACCACATAAGATAGTGGGGGAAGCAGGCACACTAAAGTTAAAGGAAGAGATTTTATTTTTAATAATCTTGTTAAGAAACAACACAAGAGCTGTTTATACTTCAGAATAATGGGGACCAAATTTTCTGATCTTACTATAAATGAAAAATCAATTTACCGTTGTTGCCTCGAATAAATGCATCTCCATATTTGTTCTTAAGCTGACCGTTTACATATTCTTCTGTCTGTTCCAGTGCTATGTTCATATATCCATCCAAACAAGCTAAAACACCTGGCAAATATCAGACAGCTGCAATGAAAATATATTCACCCAGTACTAGAATGCTCAATACAAATGCTGACAATGTCTAGTTGCACAACCGAGTGACAGTTTGCATCCATTTGAGATTATAGGACTACAGGGATGGCAACATAATAAAACGATTAGAGATTCACCAAACTGAACTTTAATTAGAACTTGATTAAAACCTAACTAATGCAAACTTCAAACTAAAGTTTATAGTCACACCCGATGTTTGGGCTAATAAACCATTCATTGTTTTGTAATTACACCCAGGTAATATACTCCCAGTCTTCATTGGGAAAGATAATGATATAAAACTTGATACGATCCATCACATTACAGATAATGACGCACCATCAGGTGTGGGGAAAGCTTTTATCACTGTAGAAAAGGGAGCTTCTCATTGGACTCCAAAATTAAAACACTGATAAATAAAATGTACAACATGCAAATACAAAGGCAACAGAAACTTCCTACCAATAAAATTAGGGCCACTTCTTCTCATAAAAGGTGATCTGTCCCCCCTTGCTCTCTTTTAGAGACAAAGTGGCACAAATGATACCTCCAGGTTAAACAGCATCTCAAACCAAATGACTTATTCCCACTATCCTGGTCTACATTTATCAATCTGCATCACTATGAATGCAGATGATCAGGTTATTATAAACTGGTGTTTGCTTGAGCTTGCTATATACAAATTGTAGTTTGCATTTCCCATCTTACAACTTCCAACTTCATGTCACAAGTACCGCATTGTCTATGAAGCACTTTGTGATATCTCAGGATATGACCGGCACAATCGACACGCAAGTCAGTCGCTCGTTAGGTACCTCGGTAATCCACACCCGAGTTCAGTTTAACCACCACTGGCCTCCCTATGATTTGTTTTAGAAAATCGCTGGGCGTTTGCTTTCGCAGGCTCATTTTGCGTCCTTCAGCCTATATGCACCTGTAACAGAAAATAAACATGCTCAATAGTCTCAGCACATCTCATTCAAACCAGGAAATTGCACAAAAGTGACAAAGGTTTCTGGGATTTACAAACCCTGCTCAGCAGCAAGAAATAGCAAGGCAAGCGGGTATTAATCAGACAGAGCATTGAGCATAAAAGATGGGAGGTCGTGTTGCCGTTGTCTAAGATGTTGGTGAGTCCGCATTTAGAGTATTGTGTTCAGTTCTGGGCACCATGTTAGAGGAAAGATGTTGTCAAGTTTGAAAGGGTACAGAGAATCTTTATGAGGATGTTGCCCAGACTCGAGGCTCTGAGCTATAGGGAGAGATTGAATAGGCTGGGACTCTGTTCCTTGCAGTTTAGGAGGATGAGGGGTGATCTTATAGTCGTGTATAAAATCATTCGAGGAATAGATCGGGTTGATGCAAAATTGGGCAGCTTACACGCCAGCGGTATAAATATTGATTTATCTAACTTCAAGTAACCCTTGCTTTCCCTCTCTATCTCCATCCATCCCCTTTTCTAGTTCTCCGACCAGTCTGACTGTCCCTTTGATTACATTTTATTTCTGTCTGCTTCGTTGTCAACCTTCTCCTAAAGTTAACAATGATCTATTCTGAGGAAGGGTTTCGGCCCGAAACGTTGCCTATTTCCTTCGCTCCATAGATGCTGCTGCACCCGCTGAGTTTCTCCAGCTTGTTTGTGTACCAATGATCTATTCTACATTTTCCTTTGTCCTCATTCCCTTTGATGACTCGTTCTCACACCCTACATTTCCTTATCTGTGTCTCCCTCCACCCCTGACTCAAAGTCTGAAGAAGGGTCTCGACCCGAAACATCACCCATTCCTTCTCTCCAGAGATGCTGCCTGTCCCGCTGAGTTACTCCAGCATGTTGTGTCTACCTTCGGTGTAAACCGGCATCTGCAGTTCCTTCCTGCAACATTGAATTGGCGGCCAGTTCAATGTATGGGAGAAAGCAATTGTTAAGAGTTGTCGAGGAAACTACCGCGGGCAATAAACATTCAAAACAGAATAGACGGCTGCTGGTTCATCAACGGAGAGGTTTGTACATCATTATAAGCTACCTGCCTAATGCAAGCAGATATATATGCAAGCTATATAAAAACGGGAAGGTTTAGAGTCCCTGAAGGCCCTTGTAATTCAGATACAACCCTTACACGCCGTGAGCCCCACGCATAGAGGGCTTGTGTGAGACCCAGCCGCGGTGCCGAGGCAGGAGGGTAAAGACAACCCACGTACAGGCTCCTCTCACTCACAGTCCACTGGTGGTTGGATTGGAACGCGGCCCGGACGGTTCCAAACCCCCTGCACCCGGAATCCGCCAAGCGATTCGAACGCGGCCCGGACGGTTCCAAACGCAGCTCCCAACCTCCAATCGCGTGCGCGGACGCCCGCGTGTCACGGCTACAGAAGCCTCGCTGGAACAGAATTCGAAAAAGTCGATTCGAACCAAAGATCTTAGAGTTAACAAACATGCATCGTGCAAACAACTAGAATCCTGCGAAAGTTGCAGTTGAATTATTTTACTCGTCTGTTTTATGCAGAATCTATTAACCCTGTAAAGCAATATAGTTTGGAAAGGATATAGTAGCAATGTTACAAAATTTTGAGATTTTAAAAATCAAGTCTGCAATTTATCCCATCAGATAAAGCATAAAAATAAGTTTAATTTGACACCTAATTCACTTTCATATCTTCAGTATTAAAAAATGTATGGCCATTTTCATACTCGGAAATTAGCATCTTGTTCCCTATTGCTTTTCCATTCGTAACTCAAAAGCTGTGACCGAGGACAGTCAAAAGCCCATAACTTTCTTAAAAATTAAGAGAACTGAATGAAATGTTCAGTTATTTTAGATTGAAGCATTCTGAAACAAATATGAAACAATCTTACTTGGATGATCTGAAATTAAAGCATATAATTAGTTAGTTACCTAATTGTAGCTAATTACAAAATTCAATTACTAGATCTAACCATCTGTCAATTTCTTAAGAAAAGGTTAACATTTTTAAATAGCCTAAGTGTCCAAATAACATTCACACAAGAATTCACAATATAACATGATTTTAAAATCTCATTGTCATGAATTTATAGGCCAAATGGAAGGAATTTAGTGTTTAATTCCCGTAAATTAATGACCATTTTAATCATCTTGTGAATGGGATTTTGTGGAACGTGATCATTTGGAACATAGAAATATAGAAACATAGAAAATAGGTGCAGGAGTAGGCCATTCGGCCCTTTGAGCCTGCACCGCCATTCAATATGATCATGGCTGATCATCCAACTCAGTATCCTGTACCTGCCTTCTCTCCATACCCCCTGATCCCTTTAGCCACAAGGGCCACATCTAACTCCCTCTTAAATATAGCCAATGAGCTTAGTAGCCTCAACTACCTTCTGTGGCAGAGAATTCCAGAGATTCACCACTCTCTGTGTGAAAAATGTTTTCCTCATCTCGGTCCTAAAAGATTTCCCCCTTATCCTTAAACTGTGACCCCTTGTTCTGGACTTCCCCAACATCGGAAACAATCTTCCTGCATCTAGCCTGTCCAACCCCTTAAGAATTTTGTAAGTTTCTATAAGATTCCCCCCTCAATCTTCTAAATTCTAGCGAGTACAAACCGAGTCTATCCAGTCTTTCTTCATACAAAAGTCCTGACATCCCAGGAATCAGTCTGGTGAACCTTCTCTGTACTCCCTCTATGGCAAGAATGTCCTTCCTCAGATTAGGAGACCAAAACTGTACGCAATACTCCAGGTGTGGTCTCACCAAGACCCTGTACAACTGCAGTAGAACCTCCCTGCTCCTATACTCAAATCAAAGGAACGTTGCGGTTGCGGTGAATTTAAACCCCATATCGGCGGGAAAAATACTGCCGGTTCGTATGGGTCCTAAGTCACCTTTTCGCAAAGTAAAATTTTGATTAAAGGCATCCTAAGAAGCACGTTTATATGTAAAATAAATGGCTTTCCTTTACCTGCCCCGTACGTGAAATCCGTCCCTGTTGTCGGTGTTGACGGCTTTAGAAGCTGATTTTTAAATTACTCCTGCTATTAAGATATCCAGTGCAGTTTAAAAAACCCGTAATAAAACCGATGTCGGAGCGATTATTCTTCAGCAGCTAAACAGCCTGACAAAAATCGATTTGAACAGGCTGGGAAAAAACGCCATTTTAAACCCGCCCCCCTCTCAAAGTCGCCAAAGTCGCGCACACGGGCAGTGACAGAACTGCAGCGCCGCTGAAGGTAAGTTTTGTAACATTCCTAGATACAGCACCCAATTTTTAAGTGAGCTCCCCGAACTGATGCAGCCGCTCAATGCTGGGATGAAGGACTCAGGACTGCATCCTGGCAGTTCAGGGAATTCTCACCACCCCCAACAATGAATGGAATTAACCTGCAAACCTGTACGTCTTTCGTGTGTGGGAGGAAACTGGAGCACCCCGAGAAATCCACGCAGTCACAGGGAGAACGTGCAAACTCCATACAGACAACACCTGTGGTCAGGATCGAACCTGGGCAGTAAGGCAACAACTCTACAACTACGGCACTTCGTTAATATTGCACTTTGGCCTTTTGAATTTGAAAACATAGGTAAGAAAATGGACACTCATAACTGTTGTTCAATATGTAGCATGGTTCAGCTAACTGGCTGTGAACCTAAAGGGAATATCAGGGATGCTAAAAAGCCTGCCATCAAATGTCAGGAGACATACTTGTATGACACAAGACACTACACGTGACAAACCATGCTTCCCGAGGATTAAATTAGCAAACAGATATCTGATATTAGCATGTGTAGGAAGGAACTGCAGATGTTGGTTTAAAATCATCATGTCATTAGGTCATGTGATAGGAGCAGAATTAGGCCATTTGGCCCATCATGTCTACTCTGCCATTCAATAATGGCTGATCTATCTCTCCCTCCAAATCCCATTCACCTGTCTTCTGCCCATAACTGCTGACACCCATACTAATCAAGAGTATCTATCTCTGCCTTAAAAATATCTATTGACTTGGCCTCCTCAGCCTTCTGTGTTTAAACCGAAGATAAACACAAAAAACTGGAGTAACTCAGTGGGTCTGGCAGCATCTCTGGACAAATGGAATCGATGATGTTTTGGGTTGAGACCCTTCTTCAGATTTATGCTGCCTGACCCGCTGAGTTACTCTAGTTTTTTTGTGTCTATCTTCTGATATTAGCATGTTGGTTTTTGATGTGCATTATTAAATAATATGTGAGGGAGTAGTTTAGTTTATTAATGAACCCACTCTCCAGGTTAAATCTTGATTATAGAATTCTCCTCGGCCCAAATGATTTATTCTGTTAATCCTATAGCCATCATAGAAACATAGAAACATAGAAAATAGGTGCAGGAGTAGGCCATTCGGCCCTTCGAGCCTGCACCGCCATTCAATCAATCAATCAATCAACCTTTATTGTCATCTTGCAAGCAACAGTTGTACAGTGCAATGAAAAGACGTTTCCCAGGGAATAGCTGAGTTACTCTAGTTCATGGCTGATCATCCAACTCAGTATCCTGTACCTGCCTTCTCTCCATACCCCCTGATCCCTTTAGCCACAAGGGCCACATCTAACTCCCTCTTAAATACAGCCAATAAACTGGCCTCAACTACCTTCTGTGGCAGAGAATTCCACAGATTCACCACTCTCTGTGTGAAAAATGATTTTCTCATCTCGGTCCTAAAAGACTTCCCCCTTATCCTTAAACTGTGACCCCTTGTTCTGGACTTCCCCAACATCGGGAATAATCTTCCTGCATCTAGCCTGTCCAACCCCTTAAGAATTTTGTAAGTTCTTAAACCCACCTGCACACCCGAATCTCTCCTCAGCAATGGAACATTACAGGACTTCTCTCCCACTACCATGGACCTGTTGTGCTAATCGTGCTTTTGCACTAATATCTTGTTTTTCACAGTCTTTTACTTTTAACTGTCTTGTATACATCATATACTATTTATGCGTATGTTACATTTCGTGTGCTGTTTGAGTATGTGCCAGTGTTGCGGCTGCAAGTAAGATTTTAATCATACCTGTGCCTCATATTTTGGGGGGAATATTACAATAAACTCAATTTGAGTTAACTTAATTCTCTCTTAAGTAAAAGCTGATTTACATCAGAACATATTGTATGATTTTGAAATATAAATCTTCCCCCCTGATGGCGCTGGTTCACTATGGCTGTGCTTTGAGTGTGGAGCACTGTGTTCGATTACTATTCTTTATGCTTACGCCCTGACAGTGTATTTATATTTCTGCAATTGTTTCTTCTTGTCTTCTTATGCAATCCCTCCATTTCACTCCATTTCTGTAGGAACTAAGATAATCAGTGATGAGACCAAGACAGGAGACACTTGATGGTGTGATTGGGCGTGAAGCTTAGACATTTTGAACTCTATTTGCAGTCTAATCTGCCTTTCCACATGTTTTCAACAAATGGATTCAAGATGCTCAGCGTCATCCCAAATGCTGTTGCTTCATCTCGCCAATCATAGACCAGCAGGGTTCTGCAGGGCTGTCAAAGTGTACAGCGGAATATAGATCAACTCCACAATGGGTTGAGAAATGGCAGATGGAGTTTTAATCCGAGCAAGTGTGAGGTGTTGCACTTTGGGAGGGAGAATATAAAGGGAGAGTACACGGTTAATGGCAAGACCCTTAACAGTGTTGATGTACAGGGGGATCTTGGGCTCCAAGTCCATAGCTCCCTGAAAATGGGAGCACGTAGATAGGATGGTAAAGAAGGCATATGGCAAGCTTACCTTCATCTGTTGGTACATTGAGTATAACAAATCGTGCTGCAGCTTATAGGACTTTGCTTTGGCCTCATTTGGAGTATTGTGTGCAGTTCTGGTCGACTGATTACAGGAAGGATGTTGAAGCTTTGGAGAAGATGCAGAATAGTTTTACCAGATTCCTGCCTGCAATAGCAGTTATTATAAGCTAAAAGGAGAGGTTGGAAAAATTCTGGAGAATTGGAGACCAAGGGGAGACCTGATCAAGTATAGAAAATGATGTGATGTAGATATGGTGGAAAGTGTGAGTCTGTTTCCCAGGGTGGCAATGTCAAAGACTGGAGGGCATAGCTTTAAGATGAGAGGGGCTGTTTAAAGGAACTGTGCAATGCATGTTTTTACATGGAGTGTGGTGGATGCCTGGAACACACTGGCAGGTGTGGTGGTGAAGGCAGAATTGATAGGGGCATTGAAGAGGCTTGTGGATAGGTGCACGGATATGCAGGGAATTGACGGATCTGGATCACGTGTGGGCAGAAGAGATTAATTTTGGCTTGGGTTTATTATGGTTACATGTACCAAGGTACTGTGAAAAGCATGCTATCCCAACAGATCAAATAATACTATACGTAGATATAATCAATTCAAACTCACGTACGATAAATGTTGAACATGCAGAGGGCAGAATATAGTTGTCGGCATCGGAGCACATCATTTCCTTAGACAAAGTCCAATGTCCACAATGAAGTAGAATTAAATTGGACAGTACCCTAGCTTAGGCGGCACAGTGGCGCAGCTCCCTAACAGCGCCAGAGACCCGCAGACTACGGGTGATGTCTGTATGCTGTTTGTATGTTTTCCCTGTGTCCGCAAGAAATTTCTTCAGGTGTTCAGGATTCCTCCCACATCCCAAAGACATGCAGGTTTATATGTTAATTGACCTCAGTAAATTGCCCTGAGTGTGTATGGGTGATCGCTGATAAGTGCAGACTTGGTGGGCTAAAGCAGTGGTTCCCCACCTTTTTTAGCTCATGGCCCCCTTGGGATCTTTTAATTTTTCTGTGGCCCCCCTGGCATTATTAGCGTAAAAAAAGTACTTCAATATAATAATACCTTCCATAAAAATATCAGTGTCTATTAATTGCACATATACTCTCTTTTATTATATTCCACAAACATCAAAAATATTTCCACTACATAGATTTAAATTTATTAGAACTGAAATTTAGGAGACAACAGGGTGGCCCCCTTCATTGAACCTGTGGCCCCCTAAATCCCAAAATCCTCACTTTTTCTGTGGCCCCACTGAAATTTGCCATGGCCCCAGGTTGGGAATCACTGGGCTAAAGGGCCGGTTTCCACACTGTATCTTTAAAACTAAACTAATGAAAGGACCGTTCAGAAGCCTGATAACAGAGGGGAAGAAGTTGTTCCTGAGTCTGGAGGTGCACTTTCCAGCTTCTGTACATCCTGCCGGACAGGTAGAAGAAGGAATGACTGGGGTGGGACAAGTCTTTGATTATGTTGGCTGCTTTTCTGAGGCAGATGAAGTGTAGATGGAGTCAATGGTGGGAAGTCTGGCTGTGCGATGGACTGGGCAACATCTACAATTGGTCCAAACCAAGCTGAGTGCAACCCAACAGTAAGCTGTTTCTGGTGTATCTGTAGAGGTTTGTAAGGGTCATTAGAAGCATTCCAAATTTTACTCAGTCTTCTCAGGAAGTAGGTGCCTTCCTGGCTGTCACACCAATGTGGTTGGTCTACGGCAGATCGGTAGTAATATTAACCATAGCTCTCAATTCTTAAAGCTCCCAACCATTTCCACCGGCACCATTGATGCTATTGGGGCATGTTCTCTACCGTGCTTCCTGAAGTTGATAACTAACTTCTTCGTCATGCTGACATTAAGGGAGAGATTATTGTCCTGACACAATGTTACTAAGTCCACTAACTCCTTCCTGGGCTCAGTTTCATCATTGTCCGTGATGCAGCACACCAGTTGCTTCATCTGCAAACATGTAGATTAGTTAGAGCCAAATTTGGACCTTCAGTTATGGGTGTGCAGGAAGTATGTCAGTGGTTCTGAGAACGTATCCTTGCGAGGGATCGGTTTTGAGAATCACCGTGGAGGAGGTGTCGGCAGCTGTTGTCACTGATTGTAGTCTGTGTGTCAGAAGGTCGAGGATCAAATTTCAAGGTCAAGGTCTGGTTATTGTCACGTGTACCAATTAAGGTACAGTGAATCTCGATTACCATACAGCCATACTAAAAATAGCAACAAGATACACAACTACATAAAAGTTAACATAAACGTCCACCATACGGATTCCCCACATTCCTCAACGTGACGGAAGGCAATAAACTCTAATCTTCTTCCCTCATTATTCAATGGGGTGCTGAACCTTCAGTCCAGGGGTTTGTAGTTGAGTTTGGACAGAATCGTGTTGATAAAGGCAGAGCTATTGATAAAAGAGTTATAGAGTTATAGTACATAGAGATAAATAGAGTCTAACGTAGAAGTTATTCTATTTATTATTAAGAAGTTATTATCTCAATGGGGTTAGGTTAGGTAAGGGGGAGGTGCAGCGGGACCTGGGTATCCTTGTACACCGGTCACTGAAAGTTGGCTTACAGGTACAGCAGGCAGTGAAGAAAGCTAATGGAATGTTGGCCTTAATATGAGGATTTCAGTATAGGAGTAAAGAGATTCTTCTGCAGTTGTACAGGGCTGTGGTGACACCACATCTGGAGTATTGTGTACAGTTTTGGTCACCTAATTTGAGGAAGGACATCCTTGTGATTGAGGCAGTGCAGCGTAGGTTCACGAGATTGATCCCTGGGATGGCGGGAGTGTCATATGTGAAAAGATTGAAAAGACTAGGCTTGTATTCACTGGAGTTTAGAAGGATGAGGGGAAAACCTTATAGAAACATATAAAATTATAAAAGGACTGGACAAGCTAGATGCAGGAAAAATGTTCCCAATGTGGGGGCGAGTCCAGAACCAGGGGCCACAGTCTTCGAATAAAGGGGAGATCATTTAAGACTGAGGTGAGAAACTTTTTCACCAAGAGAATTGTGAATTTATGGAATTCCCTGCCACAGAGGGCAGTGGAGGGCAAGTTACTGGATGGATTTAAGAGAGAGTTAGATAGAGCTCTAGGGGCTAGTGGAGTCAGGGGATATGGGGAGAAGGCAGGCACGGGTTATTGATAGGGGACGATCAGCCATGATCGCAATGAATGGTGGTGCTGGCTCAAAGAGCCGAATGGCTTCCTCCAGCACCTGCTTTCTATGTTTCTTCTATGTTTCCAAGTACTTGTCTAGGTGTTTCAGATGATGAGTTAAGGCCCAGGGAGCTGGCATCTGCTGTGGACCTGTTGATATTTCAGTAATAATTTTGATGCTATTTTTACTGGGATCTCTGTCTTTTAAATGTTGTTTCTGGGTCCCCGACCTCCTCAGAGTATTTTGAGAGACACCACCATTGCTAACTTTACAAAATCTTTCAAATCCACTGGCAGGATAGATAAGCTAATATCAACATCTTCTCAGCACTTAATCAGACCCATGGAAAGGCCATGTTATTTGTGTACAGGCTCTCAAAACAGAGCTCTATTCTGAGCTCTGTCACTGCAAGAGGGTTACCAGATGGACAACGGAAATGATTACAGAATATTCTTGACACCTCCTGAACAAAGTGTAACATCCTCTCAGACTCAGGAAACTAAACTAAACTAAACTCAAGAATTCCTGGCGCATAGAACATAGAACACTACGGCACAGGAATAAGTCCTTCGGCCCACATCGTCAAACACGATGGCAAATTAAACAGCAACAGGTCCACAGCAGATGTCATCTCCTTGTCCCTAAATTTATATGTGTTCCACCTGGTCAACGTACTCCTACAATTAGACTCGTATTTATCTACTACAGCTCTGAGACAACAAGGAGCGAAGTGTAAAAAATAATCTTGTTTCCTCAAATATATTTTTACATTGCTTATGAATAGTGGCCAGTGTCTGTTGTCCCCAAGTGAGCACAATTCTATGTGACTCCAAATAGTGACTGTAGGTAGGTTTCATGGCCATGTCAGCTTTTAGCTCCAGCAGATGTTCATGTAAGTGTCCATTTTTAATGGGAACTAGAACTAATGACAGGTACATGTATAGGAAAGGTTTCAAGGAATGCGAGTTGTAACCAGGTAAATGGCATTTTGTTTGGCACAAACAAGTTTTGTCAAAGGACCTGTTTATATGCTGACTATTTCTATGAATCTAAACTCAGATGATTTTATCGCTCCAGGCCTATGGCTCCTGAGGATTATTATATCAATAAATCTGAGATATGGGCCTGGATTTAGTAGTCATCAGTGACATCATGGTGCTTACTGCTCATCTTGAACAAAATTCCACCCACGAGATCTAGCAATCTCTGTTTGCATTTTTCCCCTTGAGTTATAAAGTGGTACAGTGTGGAAAAAGGCTCTTCAGCCCAACTTGCCCTCACCGGCCAACATATCCCAGCTACACTAGTACCACATGCCCACGTTTGGTCCATATCCCTCTAAACCTGTACTATCCATGTACCTGTCTAACTGTTTCTTAAACATTGATGTAGTCCCTGCCTCAGCTACCTCCTCTGGCAGCTTGTTCCATTCACATGCCAGTCTTTGTGTGAAAATTTTACCCCTCAGATTCCTTAGAAAATCCTTTCCCCTTCACTTTAAACCCATGTCCTCTGGTCCTCGAGTCATCTACTCTGGACCAGAGACTCTATCTGATCTATTCCTCTCATGATTTTACACACCTCTAGAAGATCACTCCTCATTCTCCTGCGCTCCATGGAAGCCCAGCCTACTCAGCCTCTCCCTATAGCTCAGACTCTCGAGTCCTGGCAACATCCTCGTAAAAATCCTCTGTGCCCTTTCCAACTTGACAACATTTTTCCTATAACCTTGTGCCCAGAACTGAATACAATACTATAAATGTGGCCTCACCAACATCTTATACAACTGCAATATGACCTCACAACTTCTATGCTCAATACTCTGGCTGATGAAGGCCAATGTTCCAAAAGCATTTTTGACCATCCTATCTATCTGCGACTTCACCTTCAAGGAACCATGCACCTACATTCCCAGATCCCACTGCTCAACAACACTCCCCAGAGCCCTACCCATTCACAGTGTAGGTCCTGCCCATGTTAGACTTCCCAAAATGCAACACCTCACATTTCTCTGTATTAAATTCCATCAACCTTCCTCAGCCCACCTGGCCAACTGATCAAGATCCTGCTGTAATTTTTCACAACCATCTTCACTATCTGCAATACCACCTACTTTTGTATCATCTACAAACTGGTTAATATTGCCATGTACCTTCTCATCCATATCATTGATATAGATAACAAACAGTAATGGGCTCAGCATCGAACCCTGAGACACACCTCTCTAGTCACAGTCTCATGAGTTTTCTCACAGGCATCAACTTTAGAGGATTTCCGCTGTTTCACAGTGTTGATGTCAAGCTGGGTCAGTAGCTAATCATGTTGGAGAATTCTCTCAGATGACAAACAAGGAAGTAAAAAATACAAAGAGTCATCTGCCCTACGTCTATTCCATATGTTCCTATATATTATTTTGTAGTTAAGTGCATCAAAAGTAACTTTCTAAAAGGTGGATTGCAATGTATCTGTTCAACATTTATTTCACACAGATAGTTTTCCAGGTATTATTACTTCAATCAGCCAATATACGCCATACCAAAGCTTTGATCACATCCAGTAATTGCCTGAATCTTGTACCTTCTCCCTGTGACTATGGGTTTCTCCGGATGCTCCGGTTTCCTCCCACATCCCAAAGATGTGCAGATTTGTAGATTATATTGGCCTCTGTAAATTGCCCATAAGGGAGTGGATGAGAAAGAAATATAACATAGAACAAGCGTGAACGGGTGATTGAAGATCAATGTGGGCCAAAAGGTGTGTATCTCTAAACTAAACTTGTTTATTGTCTTTTATATCAAAATGTTTCTCAGTTTCATGACAAATAGTGAAAATAACATCAAAATATTTTGCAGGGTAAGAAGTTTTATCACTAGAGATACCTGTACTGAAGAAGGATTTTGATCCGAAACGTCACCTAGAGATGCTGCCTATCCCTCTGAGTAACTCTGGCATTCTGTGCCTTAGGCTTTATCACTATATTATTATTATTATTATTATTAAAGCTTTATTTCAGACACAGGTCCATATAACACATCAAACAGTACAAAGAATTACAAAGATGCATTAAAAAATTGCATATTAGCCTAAAATATATATAAGCTATTGCACCAATGCCGTCTTAGCCTAGAAGTGAATCTATAGCAGCTTTTCAGAGGGCTGACTAGGGTTTCAATTATGTGGTTCTCTGATTTGTCCAGGCGACACATAAAACTAAACATCAGCTGTCTTAAGAGTGCCTCACAGGTTGGCACTCTAGTGGACACAAACAATTGACTGGCACTATGCCACCTAGGGACACGAAGTAGCAACCTCATTGCATCATTGTATGCAACCTTAAGCCTCTGCATACTCTTTTTCTTATAATTAGACCACAATTGAGCAGTATATAACGGTGTGATGTAGATTCTGAACAGGGAACACTTCACAGAATCAGAGCACATATAAAACTTCCTTATAAGCATGTTGGCTTGAAGATAAATTTTACAGCGCTGTCGGTAGAGGTCTTTGTCATCCTTCCAGTCATCAGATATGACATGACCTAAGTATTTAATTTCCTCACACACAGCAAGAGGACTGTCTGACAAATAAAAGGTCGGAAAAGTTGATTCCCTGTCCTCAGCGCTTCTAATTACCATTATGCGGCTTTTCTTAGCGTTATACTTAATGTCATAATCAAGGCCATACTGAGAGCACACCTTCAGCATCTGCTGCAGCCCAGCACTATATGGACAGAGCAGGACCAGGTCATCTGTTCACTATATGTTCTCTACATATATCACTATATCATTCAATGATTTTTGGTATAAAAAATGCACCTCTTATTTTTTTACGTTAATAAACTAACTATAGTTAGTAATCATCAGAATAAAAAGAAAGATTTAGTGCTTTAATATGTGGGAAGTACGATTTCAATTTTAATACATAAAATCTGAAGAAAGTTCAACAAAATTTACTTGATATAATTAGAATTAAATATATAAATATATATTATTAAGTGCCCCATAGTCACTAAAACTAGTAGCCAGTTTTATATATTCAAAGATATATTTAAGCTGAACACCATTGGACAACATGAATAGGATAAAAGGTAAATGGAACAGATATACATAAATAGATTACAAAAGGGAGGAATGTGACAGGTCAAGGAAAACAAAACAACTACACACTATGTAAGATACAATCTGACCCAGAAATCAGAAAAGAATCTGATCATTCTGCGATGTTGCACGTCAAATTAATCACTGCCAATGTTCCTTTATTTCTTGCCAAAAACATTTCTTTTTTAACAACCACTGATGAATGATGATGCTAAGGTCCAGCCCTATGAACGATCCAGGTAGAAAAATCTTTCACGGGAAATGCATGGGTAGACTTGTTATGATAGAGCACCTGAACAGCAATGGAAAACATTCAATAATCTTTCACAAACATTGCGCAAGACTGGAACAAGGACATCCTATTCTTACCTGTAAAACAAATTGTTCTCATAAACAGGATGTAGTTATTAAACATCTTCTCTTGCTTAGAACAGAAACAAATAGGAATTTTATAATTCTGAAGAAGTGTTTTGGCCCGAAACGTTGCCTATTTCCTTCGCTCCATAGATGCTGCTGCACCCGCTGAGTTTCTCCAGCTTTTTTGTGTACCTAGAAAATTTTATAATAATGTGCTGAGCTTTGCAACTTATGAAATTTAATTTCAACTTTACCATGCTACCTGCCAAGGAGTTTCAAGCTCAACAGCAATATTTTAGGGAATTGTTGTGGACAAATCTACACTCCCCTGCCCTCTCCTGAGGTGAGAGATTTGTGCAATTTCTACACATCTTTTTGTAGCAGAGTAGCAATGGTGAGGAACTTTGAGAAAGAACTTTGTCCCAAACCTCAACCCTAGAGAAGATGACAGTGTCATGGACAAAGGTGCATGAATATAACATAAGGCTGAAATTAGTACTTATTTTTAAATTACCGTTAACACTCTTATTACTGCGGTCTTAAATTTTCAGTACATTCTGATGGGCAACAATTTTCTCCATCATAAATGCTAAGCTGAAAAATTACTTCTTTAGTGTTAAGCAATAAAACAATTATTCTCTGAAAATATAGTATAAATGTAATAAATTGGATCATTGTCAAATATGTGAAAGTGACAATGAACATAATGTCTGTGAAGCCCGGTCTATATTCACAAGTTCACAAGTTATAGGAGTAGAATGAGGCCATTTGGCCCATCTATTCCACCATTCAATCATCGCTGATCTCTGCCTCCTAATCCCATTTTCCTGCCTTCTCCCCAAAATACCCGCTCTAATCAAGAATTTGTCTTAAAAATATCCACTGACTTGGCCTCCACAGCCCTCTGTGGCGATAGATTAACTACCCTCTGACTAAAGAAGTTCTCCTCACCTCCAACACTGAAGAAACTGTGTCTGATGAGAGTAAACCATGTATTCCCTATTCCTGAGCAAGAAACAGATTGTTGAAGGAAATCAGTGCATCAGCTAGCATCTGTGGAGGGGAAGGGATAGAAACATAGAAAATAGGTGCAGGAGTAGGCCATTCGGCCCTTCGAGCCGGCACCGCCATTCAATATGATCATGGCTGATCATCCAAAATCAGTACCCCGTTCCTGCTTTCTCCCCATATCCCTAGATTCCATTAGTCCCAAGAGCTGGTCAGTGTTTCTATGCTCAAAATGGCAACCATCCCTCTACCTCCACAGATGGTGACTGACCTGCTAAGTTCCTCCAGCAGTTTATTTTGATCTACACTAATTTGAGGAAGGACATCCTTGTGATTGAGGCAGTGCAGCGTAGGTTCACGAGATTGATCCCTGGGATGGCGGGACTGTCATATGAGGAAAGATTGAAAAGACTAGGCTTGTACACACTGGAGTTTAGAAGGATGAGGGGGGATCTTATAGAAACATATAAAATTATAAAAGGACTGGACAAGCTAGATGCAGGAAAAATGTTCCCAATGTGGGGCGAGTCCAGAGCCAGGGGCCACAGTCTTAGAATAAAGGGGAGGTGAGAAAAAACGTTTTCACCCAGAGAGTTGTGAATTTGTGATAGGGGGGAGAGGTGGGGGGGCATCAACATTCCAAAAGGTTTATTGATTGAAAAAATCCACATGTAGATCTAATGTTGAACAAAGATCAGAGTCTTTCTCTTCAGCAATTCAATTCAAGGTTGCTTTTCAGTCCATTCGCAAACAGCAATTCTTTACATAATGGAGACATAGAGAATCATAGAGTCAGAGCGCATGGAAACAGGCCTTTCAGCCCAACTTGTCCGTGCCAACCAAGATGCCAAGATCTACACTAGTCTCCCAGTATTTGGCCCACATCCCTCTAAACATTTCCTATTCATGTACCTACCTTATAGTACCAACCTCAACTACCTCTTCTGGCAGCTCATTGCATATAGCCACTACCCACTGTGTGAAAAGGTTGCCCCTCATGCTCCTATTAAATGTTTTCTGTCTCAACTTAAGCCTATGTCCTCTTGTTTCTGCTACACTGGATAAAAAAGTGCATTCACCCAGTCTATTCCCCTCATAATTTTATACACCTCTATATGATTACCCCTCAGCCACCAGTGCTCCAAGGAATAAACTCTTAACCTGCCCAACCTCACCCCATAGGTCAGGACCTCAAATCCTGGCAACGTCCTTGTAAAATCTCCTCTGAACTCTTTCTGCTTAATCTTACGTAAAATAACAAAGCTTCCAGCAAAGGTCAGATGGGACTTGCTTGCCTGGATGGGACCTGCTGCCTACTTGCACATCCCCACTGGTGTGATCTGGCAATGGAGGGCCAGATCACTTGACCATCCATGTATAGGGCTCATATCATAGAATCATAGAATCATAGAAAGTAGGTGCGAGAGTAGACCACCAGGTCCGTCGAGCCCGCACCGCCATTCACTCATGGCTGAACACCAAACAGACACACTTACCCACAAACAGTAGACACAAGACACAGAACACAAGACACTACCCTCCCCTTTATACCGCTATCACCCCTCTCCACCCCAAGAACCGCGTGATCTCCTGGGGGAGGCAAAAAAACGGATAAAAACCCAGGTCCAATTCGGGAAAAAAATCCGGGAAATTCCTCTCCGACCCCAATCCAGGCGATCGACACTTGTCCAGGAGATCACTCAGGTCTACTATACTAACCATACCTAGGTCCATATCCCTGCCCTCTCCCTGTAGCCCCTTATCCCCTTGGCAGCTAAAAAACCATCTATTTTTGACTTAAATATATTTAACGTTTCTGCTTCCACTGCTCCCTGGGGCAGTGAATTCCACAAACTAACCACCCTCTGGGTGAAGAAGTTCTTCCTCATCTCAGTTTTAAAAGAGCCCCCCCTCACTCTGCAACTATGTCCCCTAGTTCTAGCCTCCCCGATCATTGGGAACATCCTCGGTGCATCCACCCGATCAAGGCCCCTCACGATCTTATACGTTTCAATGAGATCGCCTCTCATTCTTCTAAACTCCAAAGAGTAGAGTTCCAGCCTACTTAACCTTTCCTCATATGTCAATCCCCTCATTGCAGGAATTAATCCTGTAAACCTTCGCTGCACTGCCTCCAGGGCTAGTACATCCTTTCTCAAGTATGGACCCCAGAACTGTACACAGTATTCCAAATGTGGTCTCACTAATACCGTGTACAGCTGCAGCAAGACCTCCGTGTTTTTATACTCAATCCCCCTAGCAATAAAGGCCAAAACTCCATTGGCCTTCCTGATTGCTTGCTGCACCTGCATACTGACTTTTAGTGATTCATGTACTAATACCCCTAGATCCCTTTGCGTTGCATTACAACGCAGCTCCTCCTCATTTAGAAAATAACTTGCCCTATCATTTTTTCCCCAAAGTGAATGACTTCACATTTATTAGTATTAAATTTCATCTGCCAAGTTGTTGCCCACTCACCTAGCTTATCTATATCCTTTTGCAGACTCTTCCTATCCTCCTCATCCCCTACTTTCCCTCCCATTTTCGTATCGTCCGCAAATTTTGATATATTACACTTGGTTCCCTCCTCCAAATCATTTATATAAATTGTGAACAACTGGGGTCCCAGCACCGACCCTTGCGGAACCCCGCTAGTTACCGGTTGCCATCCCGAGTATGAACCATTTATCCCCACTCTCTGCTTCCTATACGTTAGCCAATCCTCTACCCATGCTAATATATTACCCCCAATCCCATAATTTTTTATTTTTAGCAATAGTCTCTTATGTGGCACCTTGTCAAAAGCCTTTTGGAAGTCCAAGTATACCACATCCACCGGTTCCCCTTTATCCACCCGAGTTGTTACTTCCTCAAAGAATTCGAGCAGATTCGTTAAACACGATTTCCCCTTCACAAAACCATGCTGGTTCTGTCTGATGAAGTCATGTTTATCCAAGTGGCCCGTTAGTGTTTCTTTAATAATTGTCTCCAACATTTTACCCACCACCGATGTTAGACTAACCGGTCTATAGTTACCCGCCTTCTGTTTACTTCCTTTTTTAAATATAGGTGTTACATTGGCCATTTTCCAATCCACTGGGACCGTTCCTGCCTCCAGGGAGTTTTGGAAAATTATCACCAATGCATCCACAATCCCCACTGCTATCTCCCTCAAGACCCTTGGATGTAATCCATCAGGCCCAGGGGATTTATCCTCCTTCAGTCTCATTAATTTCCCTAATACCACCTCCTTGGTGATCTTAATAGTATTTAGCTCCTCCATTCCTACCGCCTCCTGTTTATCCAGCGTTGGAATATTTTTTGTGTCTTCTATGGTGAAGACTGATATAAAATACTCGTTTAATGCCTTTGCCATTTCCATGTTCCCCACCAACAACTCTCCAGTCTCACCCTCCAATGGACCAACGTTCACCTTAGCCACCCTTTTTCTTCTTATATAGCTATAAAAACTCTTACTATTAGTTCTTATGTTGTTCGCTAAATTCCTCTCATAGCCTATTTTCCCCGTCTTAATTAATCTCTTAGTTACTTTTTGCTGACCTTTAAATGCTTCCCAATCCTCTACCCTCCCACTACCTCTGGCTACCTTATATGCCCTTGCCTTCAGCCGAATACTATCCTTTATAGTTTTACTGAGCCATGGCTGACTGTTCTTACCCTTACCCCTTTTTTTCTTCATAGGAATAAATTTTTCTTGAAGGTTATACAGTAGATCCTTAAACGTACACCACTGCTCATGTACCGTCTTATTCTTGAGTCTGCTATCCCAGTCAACTTTGATCAGCTCAGTCCTCATACCTTCATAATCCCCCTTATTTAGACTAAGCACCCTAGTCTGAGTTTCAACCTGCTCCCCTTCTATTTGAATATGGAATTCGACCATATTGTGGTCACTTGTTCCCAACGAGTCCCTAACTATGACATTTTTAATTAATCCTGCTTCATTACACAGGACCAGATCTAAGATTGCCTCCCCCCTTGTCGGTTCCGTGACATACTGTTCTAGGAACCCGTCTCTAATACATTCTATAAACTCTTCCTCTAGTCTACCCTGCCCAGTTTGGTTTGCCCAATTAATATGAAAATTGAAGTCCCCCATGATTACAGCAGTTCCCTTTTTACATGCGTCAACTATTTGCAGATTTATGTTCTGACTAACAGCGTCACAGCTATTTGGAGGTCTATAAATTACACCCACTAGTGTTTTTTTCCCCTTGTTATTCTCTATCTGTACCCAAGCTGTTTCACTATCCTGATCCTTCAACGCAATATCCTTCCTCTCCATTCCTCTCTTAATATCATGGAGCATAGAAGGCCACAAATGCCGACCCATCCAGGGTTATAGCAGTATTTAAAAGACAGGTACATGGATAGGAAAGGTTAGAGGGGATAAGGGTTCAAACAGGTCCAAATGCATCTAACTAAGGCTATCTTGGTCGGCATGGGTGGAGGTAGACTGAAGGGCAAGATTTTGTGCTGTATGACTCTATGACTCTAAATAAATGTAACCAAAATACTTTAAAAGTCAAATAAATTGATTCAGAAAATTAAGTTCAATGAAGTTAAAGAAAAATAAATAAACTACTTCCCCGCAGTTTATACTTTATTCAGAGTGGTTGTGGACTGAATGCAAAGTTCCCAGGAACTGCCACCACAGTGGAACCAGCAGCAAAATGGGAGCTCCGGCAATTCCCCTTTCACAAGACATAGAATCATAAGACATAGGAGCAGAATTAGGCCATCGGGTCTACTCCGCCATTCGATCATGGCTGATCTATATTTTCCTCTCAACCCCATTCTCTTGACCTTTGACACCCTTACTAATCAAGAACATATCCATCGCCACATTACAAACACCCAACAACTTGGCCTGCACCACCTTCTATGAAATGAATACCACAGATTCACCACTCTCCATTCTAAAGGTATGTCCTTTTATTCAAAGGTTGTGTCCTGACCTCTGGTCTTAGACTCTCCCACTACTGGAAACAACCTCTCCACATCCAAACTATCTTGGCCTTTCATTATTCGGAAGGTTTCAATGAGTTTCACCCTCACCCTTCTAAATTCTAGTGAGTACAGGCCCTGAGCCATCACACGCTCTTCAAACGATAACCAAATCATCCTTTTGATCATTCTCGTAAACTTTCACTATACCCTTTCCAACGCCAGCACACCCTTCCGCAGATATGCGGCCACAAAACTGCTCACAATATTCAAAAGGGGGTCTGACCAACACCTTATAAAGCCTCAGTTACATCCTTGTTTTCTATATTCTTATATATATTGTTATATTCTAGTCAACTTTTGATTTTCAATGCACATGCTCAAGAGTCAGAAATGAGTTGACCAATGGGGAAGATCTCCCTAGCAGTTTCCTACCAAGCCATGAGTGATAAGAAGGGTCTCAACCTGAAACATCACCTATTCCCCCTCTCCAGAGATGCTGCCTGACCCGCAGAGTTACTCCAGCTTTTTGTGCCTATCTTCAGCTATAGATGATGCCGGTCCAAATCTTCCAATCTCAGGAAGTAGAGGAAGCGCCTCTACTTCCTGAGAAGATTAAGGAGAGTCGGTTTGTCAAGGAAGACTCTCTCTAACTTCTACAGGTGCACAGTAGAGAGCATGCTGACCGGTTGCATCGTGGCTTGGTTCGGCAACTTGAGCGCCCTGGAGAGGAAAAGACTACAAAAAGTAGTAAACACTGCCCAGTCCATCATCGGCTCTGATCTTCCTTCCATCGAGAGGATTTATCGCAGTCACTGCCTCAAAAAGACTGGCAGTATCATCAAAGACCCACACCATCCTGGCCACACACTCATCTCCCTGCTACCTTCAGGTAGAAGGTACAGGAGCCTGGAGACTGCAACAACCAGGTTCAGGAATAGCTACTTCCCCACAGCCATCAGGCTATTAAACCTGGCTCGGACAAAACTCTGATTATTAATAACACATTTTCTGTTATTTGCACTTTATCAGTTTATTTATTCATGTGTGTATATATTTATATTATGGTATATGGACACACTTATCTGTTTTATAGTAAATGCCTACTATGTTCTGTGTGCTGAAGCAAAGCAAGAATTTAATTGTCCTATACAGGGACACATGACAATAAATTCACTTGAACTTGAACACTTGAACAATTAAGTCAAGTTTTTTATTTGGACTCTGTTGGAGTCAAGCACAGAATTTTTAACAGTTGATTATTTTGAGCTTATGTATTTATACATTTCTGTCTGCCTATCCAACCTTATCTATCTTATATTACTAAAAGTCTGATCTTGACCGCTTTTGGCCCACTGTGCTGCGATTTCCGAGAGATCGCCTCCACCCACGGCTGTCATTTTTGGCCACCTCGCTCAGAGCCCATGTCTGCCTTCCTGGACCGGAGGATTTTTCCCATTGATGAAAAATCAGAGAGATATTAATGATTTTTAAAAAATCACCATTCTCTCTGCTGCCCCTGCTAGAGGGAGGGGGGGGGGGTGACTATAAAACCAGGAAGTGGTGTGCCTCACTCACTCTCTGCAAGATGGAGATCACGTCTCTCTGAGCTCTGAATAACACTGAACACATGTCTACTCAACTGTGAGTGACCTTAATGTGGTTTGAAAATGAAAATATGGTTGGTTTGAAGTAAAAAGGCACTGCCTGCAAATGGTTGTTTGGAGGGTTTGGGCTGAAGTAAAAAGTTAAAGTCTCCTCTCCTCTCTCTTCCCATCTCTCCTCCCCCCCTCTCTCTCCCTCCCCCCTCTTCCCCCCCCCCATCAACCCTCCCCCCCCTCTCCCCCCTCCCTACCTCACTCCCCTCTTTTTCTCCCCCTCCTCCCCTCCCCCACCCTCCCTCCCATAAACCCCCCTCCCCTCCACACCCCTACCCCCTTCCCTCCACCCTCCCCCCTCCCTGCTCCCCACCCCTCCCCCTACCCTCACCCCCCCCCCTCTCAGCACCCCCTCTCTCTCCCCCCTCTCCCCCCTCCCCCCTCTCTCCTCCCCCCCTCTCTCTCTCCCCTCTTTCTCTCCCCCTCTCTCTTCCCCTCCCTCTCTCCCCTCCTCCTCCACTTTCCCCCCTCACCCACCCTCCCTCTTCTCCTCCCCTCCACCCCCTCTCCCTCTTGCCCCTCTCTCTCGGTCTCTGCCTCTCTATCTGTCTCTGCCCCTTCTCTCTCTGCCCTCACTCTCTACCCCTGCCCCCCCCCCCCCCCTCTCTAGATGTGACTGCAAGTTGGGGGCTATGCGTCAGTAGATAGGGTGCTTATGGGGTAAAAGGAGCAAATTAATAATATTAATATAATATCAAGGGGGGTAATTAGCGTGTGTGTGGGGGGGGGAGGGGGGGGGGGGGAGTTAGTGTGTGTGACGCTGCATGCCGCCTCCCCCCCCACAACCGCACGTTGGGGGAACAGACCCAACGGGTCTGCAATTGGTCTAGTATAATATATTATCCATTCAGTAGTGACAGGTGGGATGCAAGCAGAAGCCTCCACGTGGCGCATCCCGAGCAATGCTGACGACAGAAACTGTACCACAGTGACTGACGGAAGTAGCCAATTCTGCAACCACCGACCGTCAAACGTCACTGACCGACCGGAAAGACGTGACATAGAAGATGGCCGGACACGAGGAAGAAGAAGTAGTGACAGGTAATTGTTTATCCTCTACAGTTGTTCACTCAACATTAACTCTGACACTCACCGCACCTGGGTAATTTACACATAAATTATTATCTGGGGTCAAGGGAAGAGCGTTCACGTCGTGGCCCTGTTTCCACCAATCTTTCCACCACCACACACAAGAAGCACAAGAAGCGACAAGACAGACACCATTGTGCAGATGCCGAGAAATGTGTTCAGCTCCGGCTGAACAACTTCAAATCTTGCGTGTGGACTCGAAAAGAAGAACAAGACTATTATCTTATATCTCACAAAGATTTAGTTTGGAGATCTAGCATGGTATCAGGCCCTTCGGCCCCTCGAGTTCTCGCTGATCATCGATCACCCATTCACACTAGTTCTATGTTATCCCACTTTCACATCCATTTCCTACGTTCCAGGGGCCATTTTACAGAGGCCAATAAACCTAAAAACACACATGTCTTTGCGATGTTGGAGGAAACCGGAGCACACGAGTACACGCATGTGGTCAGAGGGAGAGGGTACAAACTCCATAACGACAGCATCCAAGGTCAGGATCGAACCTGGGTCTCTAGTGCTGTGAGGCAGCAACTCTACCAGCTGTCCCACTCTGCCCCCCACAGTGAAGTACCCAATATCCACGCTGTGAAACTCTCTTATTCTCCTCAGAGATGCTTCTTATATTCCTAGGATATTAAATCCAATGTGCAGGATTTGAAATATTTGTCCTTTGATAATAGGATAACTAGTTACTCTATAACTGGCATAACATGTAGATCAGTGCATGCTCCTTTAACATAGTGACCTCACCACTACTAACCACGCCCCATTGTCTCCTGTATAATTGTAGCTTCCCCGCCTCTAGCTCTCTCTCTAGTCCCAGTGATGACCACGGACAGCTAGAGCACAATGTGTGTAGTGACTAAATAAAGATACTTGGTAAGAGACTTTGTGTGTCGGAACAAGACCTTTTACATGGTGTCAGCGCGGTAGACTTGCGTCTCCTGTTTATCGGTTTTATTTTATTATTTGTTTCTCCCAGTTGTTTCCCCACCATTGCATTTTACTATGGCTAACTCGTGCCGTCGTCCTGACAAGCTCGTTTTTGACGCGGACATCGTGCACCGCTGGACTGTCTTCCAGCGCGACTATGAACATTACATCGCTATCGCTCATCCTGGTGCAACTCCTGTGGTACAGGCTCACCTACTCCTCAACCTGGCTGGTCCGGAGGCTATGGAACATTATGCGGCGTTCGAATTCGTCCCTCCGGAAGACCGCCATGACCCGGTATGTCTCATGACCAAATTTACTGCCCTATGTGACATTCCCACAAATAACATCATTGAGCGCTTCAAGTTCTTCTCAAGACGTCAGGTTCCCGGTGAGCACATTGACGCTTACATTGCCTCTTTGCGACATATGGCTCGGCGGTGCCGCCTCGAAGCTATTACAACGGACGAATTGATCAGGGACGTCCTGGTCTACGGTCTCCTAAACTCAAAGCTGCGCGAAGATCTCCTAATGAAACCCGACCTCACGCTCAAGGATGCCATGCATTCTGCTGGTATGGCCTCTGCTGTCGGCTCCGTTTCTCACCCACCGTCCCAGGACATCAACTTCACCGGTACCGTTGGCCGCCGGCGGAGCAATAGCCCGCCTCGCCAGTTCACCCCCTCCACTCCCGCTAAGGTCACCCCTCGTCGTTGCCCAAATTGTAATTTCTCCTCGCACCAGAACAACGTTTGCCCAGCGCTGGGTAAAACTTGCAACTCCTGCGGGAAACTTAACCATTTTTCTTCAGCCTGTCGTTCTCGTGGGAAACCGGTCCCTGCTCCTAGAAGGAGTCTAAACATTCTTGCGGACACTGATAGCGCGCCTGGTTCCCAGTACCAGCCCGAACTCCCTGATTCAGATACGATTTCCTCCCATGGTGATCCGACTGTGTTTTCGCTCTTGAGTGCACCTGCCCTGATAACGGATCCCTCAATACATGTTACTGTGAATGGACACTCCTTCTCGGCCAAGGTCGATACTGGTGCGTTTGCAAACGTTATGTCTGTTCGCCTCTTCAAACAGATAAGATCGGGTGAGAGAGTGCTTCCCGATGACTCCCGCCTTCATGCCTATGGGGGAGGTGTTCTGGTCGCAGTGGGGAAGGCCACTGTTATCTGCACTGTTCTCAAGACCTCTCGGCCCCTCACTTTTCTCCTGCTGGACTCTGATAACGTCACCCTGCTGGGCGCCCGTGCATGCCAGGACTTGGGTTTGGTCTCTTTTCACCGCGATGTCCACCTGGTGCAGGCCCCCATGGACCCCCTGATAGAGTATCCCGACCGTTTCGATGACATTCTGGGCAAACTGCCCTGTGCCTATAAAATCGTTGTTGACCCGGGGGTCGACCCGGTGGTTAGACCGGCCCACCGTGTGTCTTTTGCCATGAAGGGCCGCGTGGAGTCCACACTTCGTGATATGGTTTCCACTGGCATTCTCAAGGAGGTGAGCGCTCCCACCCTGTGGGTCTCCACCATGGTCGTCGCTGCCAAGAAAGACGCCAGCGAGGTCAGGATCTGCATCAACCCGAAGGACCTGAACCTTGCTATCCAACGCCCGCACTACCCCATGCGGACGGTGGAGGACGTCGCTGCACAGGTTGGTCCTGCCACTGTCTTCTCGGTCCTAGAGCTCCTTTTGGCAGATCCCTCTGGATGAACGTTCATCCTTTTTAACCACCTTCAGCACACCTTTCGGCCGGTTTCGTTTTCTTCGCATGCCCTTCGGGATCAACTCAGCAAGCGAGGTTTTCCAGCGGACCATGGAACAGCTGTTTGCCGGGTTGCCATGTGCTATTATTGTTGATGACATTTTGGTATACGGGAAGGACGTCGCTGAGCACGACCTGCACCTTCGCCAAGTCCTGGACCGGGCTCGTGAGATCAATCTCAAGCTCAACCCGAAGAAGTGTCGGTTCCGCGTTCAGGAGGTCACGTACGTGGGCCACGTTTTCACGGCCAGGGGACTAAAGCCAGACCCCCAGAAGACTGCTGCGGTCACCGAAATGCCTGCTCCCACCGACGTGCCCGGCCTGCAGCGCTTTCTGGGCATGGTCAACTACCTGGGTAAGTTCATACCCGACCTCAGCGAACTGAGTGCCCCTCTGAGGGAGCTAATCAAAAAGGACAATGCCTGGGTCTGGCTACCGCATCACCAGTCGGCATTCGTAGCCCTGAAGTCCAAGCTCGCTCGCACCCCGACTTTAACGTATTTTGACCTGAGCAGGCCAATCGTCCTCACCTGCGATGCATCTCGGTTCGGACGCGGTGTTGCCTGCCTGCAGCTCCAGGACGATCGGCAGCTGCCTGTTTCCTATGCCTCTCGCACCATGACCCCTGCTGAGCAGCGCTACGCTCAGATCGAGAAGGAGCTCCTTGCCGTGGTTTTTGCATGCTCCAAATTCAAAGACTACATTCTGGGCAACACTTTCACCATTGAAACGGACCACCAGCCGCTGGTTTCTATCTTGAACAAGCCTATCCATGCGGCCTCCTCGCGGTTGCAGCGAATGATGCTGCAGCTCCAACGATTTACTTTCAACATTGTGTACCGCAAGGGCAAGGAGATGTTCGTGGCCGACACATTGTCCCGTGCGCCGCTCCCATCCGTTGCCCGCCATCCATACGAATCGTCTGACCTGATGGTGCTGAACGTTAACATTGTTCCCTCTTGGCAGATGCAGTCCCTGGTCGAACACACTGCCGCTGATCCTGCCCTGCAACAGCTTGAGGGCGTCATCCGCCGTGGCTGGCCTGACCGACGCTCTTCCCTACCGGCCGGTGCCGTGCCCTACTTCCTGGTTCGGGACGAATTGGTGCTGCACAACGGCGTGGTGGTGAAGGGTCACAAGGTCGTGGTGCCGGACGCGCTGCGGGATCACTACTACCAAACCGCACACAGCGGTCACCCCGGGGTGGAGGCCACTTTGTCCCAGGCCCAAGCTCAGTTTTTCTGGCCTGGCATGATTCAGGAGATTCGTGACAGGGTCTCCGCCTGTGCTGCCTGCAACAGCCAACTGCCTCATCAACGACGCCAACCTCTCATGCAGCAGCCGGCTCCCGAGTTGCCGTGGATGGCTATCGCCACTGACATTTTCGAATGGCGCGGCAAACACTTCCTGGTCCTGGTGGACTCCTACTCCAGCTGGTTCGAGGTGGACCAGCTGCCTTCCCTCACGTCTGCTGCCGTCATCGGGAAGCTTCGCCGCCACTTTTCTACCTTTGGTTCCCCGGTGACTCTCCAATCCGACAACGGCGGACAGTTTTCCAGCGCAGAGTTCGCCGCTTTCGCAGCCCTATGGAACTTTCGCCACATCACCAGCAGCCCCGAGTACCCGCAAAGCAACGGCCTTGCAGAGCGCGCTGTCCGCAGCGCCAAGGAGCTGCTGGAACATTGTCGTCTTTCCCATTCGGACTTCTATCTTGCCCTCCTCAACCTCCGCAACATCTCCCGGGACCCCGCACTTGGTTCTTCTGCCCAGCGCCTCATGTCCCGCACCACTAGACCCCCTCTCCCGGTTTCTCAGCATTCTCTAACGCCCGCTGTCCGCAGCCCTGCCGCTGTCAAGGAGCGCATCATCGAGAAACCTCACCACTACTAACCACGCCCCATTGTCTCCTGTATAATTGTAGCTTCCCCGCCTCTAGCTCGCTCTCTAGTCCCAGTGATGACCACGGACAGCTAGAGCAGAATGTGTGTAGTGACTAAATAAAGATACTTGGTAAGAGACTTTGTGTGTCGGAACAAGTCCTTTTATTAAAAAAATCACCATTCTCTCTGCTGCCCCTGCTAGAGGGAGGGGGGGGGGGGGACTATAAAACCAGGAGGTGGTGTGCCTCACTCACTCTCTGCAAGATGGAGATCACGTCTCTCTGAGCTCTGAATAACACTGAACACATGTCTACTCAACTGTGAGTGACCTTAATGTGGTTTGAAAATGAAAATATGGTTGGTTTGAAGTAAAAAGGCACTGCCTGCAAATGGTTGTTTGGAGGGTTTGGGCTGAAGTAAAAAGTTGAAGTCTCCTCTCCTCTCTCTTCCCATCTCCCCCCCCCCCTCTCTCTCCCTCCCCCCCCTCCCCCCCCCCCCCCCCTCAACCCTCCCCACCTCTCCCCCTCCCCTCACCCCACCCCCTCTCAGCACCCCCTCTCTCTCCCCCTCACTCAGCACCCCCTCTCTCTACCCCCTCCCCCCCCTCCCCCCTCTCCCCCCTCTCCCCCCTCTCTCCTCCCCCCCTCTCCCCCCCTCTCTCTCTCCCCTCTTTCTCTCCCCCTCTCTCTTCCCCTCCCTCTCTCCCCTCCTCCTCCACTTTCCCCCCTCACCCACCCTCCCTCTTCTCCTCCCCTCCACCCCCTCTCCCTCTTGCCCCTCTCTCTCGGTCTCTGCCTCTCTATCTGTCTCTGCCCCTTCTCTCTCTGCCCTCACTCTCTACCCCTGCCCCCCCCCCCCTTCCCCCCTCTCTAGATGTGACTGCAAGTTGGGGGCTATGCGTCAGTAGATAGGGTGCTTATGGGGTAAAAGGAGCAAATTAATAATATTAATATAATATCAAGGGGGGTAATTACCGTGTGTGGGGGGGGGGGGGGGATTAGTTAGTGTGTGTGACGCTGCATGCCGCCTCCCCCTCACAACCGCACGTTGGGGGAACAGACCCAACGGGTCTGCAATTGGTCTAGTATAATATATTATCCATTCAGTAGTGACAGGTGGGATGCAAGCAGAAGCCCCCACGTGGCGCATCCCAGGCGATGCTGACGACAGAAACTGTACCACAGTGACTGACGGAAGTAGCCAATTCTGCAACCACCGACCGTCAAACGTCACTGACCGACCGGAAAGACGTGATATGGAAGATGGCCGGACACGAGGAAGAAGAAGTAGTGACAGGTAATCGTTTATCCTCTACAGTTGTTCACTCAACATTAACTCTGACACTCACTGCACCTTGGGTAATTTACACATAAATTATTATCTGGGGTCAAGGGAAGAGCGTTCACGTCGCGGCCCTGTTTCCACTAATCTTTCCACCACCACACACAAGAAGCACAAGAAGCGACAAGACAGACACCATTGTATGCAGATGCCGAGACGTGTGTTCAACTCCGGCTGAACAACTTCTAATCTTGCGTGTGGACTCGAAAAGAAGAACAAGACTATTATCTTATATCTCACAAAGATTTAGTTTGGAGATCTAGCATGGTATCAGGCCCTTCGGCCCCTCGAGTTCTCGCTCATCATCGATCACCCATTCACACTAGTTCTATGTTATCCCACTTTCACATCCATTTCCTACGTTCCGGGGGCCATTTTACAGAGGCCAATAAACCTAAAAACACACATGTCTTTGCGATGTTGGAGGAAACCGGAGCACACGAGTACACGCAGGTGGTCAGAGGGAGAGGGTACAAACTCCATAACGACAGCGTCCAAGGTCAGGATCGAACCTGGGTCTCTAGTGCTGTGAGGCAGCAACTCTACCAGCTGTCCCACTCTGCCCCCCACAGTGAAGTACCCAATATCCACGCTGTGAAACTCTCTTATTCTCCTCAGAGATGCTTCTTATATTCCTAGGATATTAAATCCAATGTGCAGGATTTGAAATATTTGTCCTTTGATAATAGGATAACTAGTTACTCTATAACTGGCATAACATAGATAGAATAATGCATTATTCATTTTATTTGGAAGATAAAATTATCTTCCAAATACAATTAAATTACAATGGGACAAAATTAATAGAATAAAATGTGTGATTCAATCTAAAATTATTCTTGAATTGGTACATTTCCTCTGCAAATTATTCAGCATTTAATTGACCCCTCTTTCCATAAGCAGCCATGTCGTATATTTTTTTAAATCATTTGTTGGTTTTTGATGAAAATGCTGCCATTGTTGTATGCAGTAAATAAAGGAAATTGCACTGTATTTCATTTACGAGTTTCGTTTATTTTAGTTTAGAGATACCATGCGGAAACAGGCCCTTCGGCCCATCGGGTCCGCGCTGACCAGCAATCCCCGCATATCAACACTATCCTACACACACTAGGGACAATATTTACATACACCAAGCTAATTTTACCTACAAACCTGGACGTCTTTGGAGTATGGGAGGACACCAAAGATCTCGGAGAAAACCCACGCAGGTCATGGGGAGAGCGTATAAACTCCGTGCAGACAGCACCCGTAGTCAGGATTGAACCCGGGTCTCCGGTGCTGCAAGCGCTGTAAATGGCCTGTCCCAATTGGGTGTCATTTGCGCGTCACGCAGGTGGCACGTGAAGATTTTGAGAATCCCGAAATCCTGGGGCGCCGTACGCTACCGCTCGTCACTGCCTATGCCCCCATGTCTCACCACGTGCCATGCGCGGGTAATGTAGGCCATGTGCGTGTTACACCGCTCGCGTCGTGCGTCGTGATGCGTAAATGATGTAGCGTAAATAACGCGCAAATAACGCCCAAATGGGACAGGCCCTTAAGGCTGCAGCTCTACCGCTATGTCATCGTGGCAGATCTCTGAGTTCAAATGTTTGGGGGATTGCATGCGGTTCTGGTCACCCCATTACGGGAAAGATATGGAGGCTTTAGAGCGGTTGCAGAGGAGGTTTACCAGAGTGCTTCCTGGATTAGTGGCTTTCAGCTACAACGAGAGGCTGGATAAACTTGGATTGTTTTCTCTGGAATGTCGGAGGTTGAGGGGAGATTCGATAGATGTACATAAAATTATGAGAGGCATGGGTAGGGAAGACAGTCAAAACCTTTTTCACAATGGGGAATTTTTCCAGCACTAGAGGGCAGCTATAAGGTGAGCGGGGAAAAGTTTAATGGAGATGTGCAGGGTAAGATTTTTACACAGCAAGTGAAGGGGGCCTGGATCACACTGCCAGAGGTGGGCAGATAAGATAGTGGCATTTAAGAGGCTGTTAGATTGGCATATAGGAGTGCAAGGAAAAGAGGGATATGGATCATGTATAAGCAGATCAGTTTAACTTGGCATCATGTTCGGCATAAACATTGTGGGCTGAAGGGCAGTACTGTTCGATGTTTAAATGTACTGAAATTCCAGTATATTACAGAATCTCACAATAAGAAAGATTGTGCAATAGTTGCAACATTTTCAGTAATAGCAACTCCATTACTATTTCCATACAACAGCCTTCCCATGGAACAAATCCCCCAGCTAACACAAACTTTGAGGTCATTTGCCCATTAGGTTTGCGTCTGTCAGTACATCACAATGCTAATGGAATCTACACTGGAATAGCGCAGTGCACCTGGATTGGTAGGCCACATGAAGGCTTGAAGGCTTATGATTGCCTCAGACCCACTTCACATCATTATAATATCACATTGTTCTCAACATGTCAGTGCATTATCTGTCAATTATCCAGCCCTTAGATCATTTCCCAGAGGTGTGTATTAGTACAGTTATTTTTAATGATGTTGTGCCAAGAACTTCTACAGTTACTGTAGCATATAGACACAGTCATCACTAACTTGACATTGAGTTCACTAATATATTCCTTTGCAGTCAAGGGTTCTGAACCATTGGATACTTTGCAGTATGCTAGAAAAATAAACACTTGAATTTTGGAGCAAGGGAATTTTCAGGATTAGCCAAGGGTTTACATTGGTACATCCAAGACGATAAACACAATAGTTAACTCATGAAAATATATCATGTTGAAGGAATCTTGCGAGTTCACTCTCTCTCTCATTTACATTATCCTAGATGGTCATGAGAATAATTCCTCCTCATTTGGAAGAATGGTCTTGTCAAACTTTTTAAAATACCCGACAGTTCTTAACTCAGAAGCTAATAAAAAAGATTGTCGTGTTTGTGAAAGTAGTTAGAATCAAAATAATAAATTAAAAATATTCCCTGTTTTTGGTTTAGTATGAAAAGCAATTATATTTAAGTTGAATATGGTCCACACCAAAGGCCCAGGGAGCTGTTTGTGCGAGGGGAGGAGTACCTGCGCTGTAAGTATAAAATACATCGCGGGGCTTGCTTTCACAGAGGCCCAGGGAGCCGTTGGTGCGAGGGGAGGGGAAACTGACACCAAAATCGGCAACGTTCCAGAGAAGGAGTCTGGTGGAAGCCTGATTGATGGAAGAGGACCGGGTTTACATTTTTACACTTCTGCCTTCAGGTTAAGGATTGTGGGAGTTAAGGATTGTGGGAGTTACGTGTACAGTATTTATTAGTATTTATTAGTAAAGTTTAAAGGATAAAGTTTTGTGTTTTTTAATATTTAATATAGAGTTAATTTGGGAGTAAGATATGTCAGTGGAGATTGGCCCCGTGGTTTGCTCAGCCTGCAACATGTGGGAGATCAGGGATATGGTCGGTGTCCCTGGTGACTATGTTTGCAGGAAGTGTGTACAGCTGCAGCTCCTGGCAGACCGCATTGAACGATTGGAACTGCGGCTGGATTCATACTGGAGCATCCACGATGCTGAGAAAGTCGTGGATAGCACGTACAGCGAGTTGGTCACACCGCAGGTAAAAGGTAAGAGGGCAGAAAGGGAACGGGTGGCCAATAGCCAGCAAAGCAGTAGGCAGGTAGTGCAGGAATCCCCTACGGTCATCTCCCTCCTAAACAGGTATACCATTTTGGATACTGTTGAGGGAGATGGCTCATCAGGGGAATGCAGCAGCAGCCAAGTTCATGGCACCATGGGTGGCTCTGTGGCACATGAGGGGGGGGAAAAGAGTGGAAGGGCAATAGTAATAGGGGATTCAATTGTCAGGGGAATAGATAGGCGTTTCTGCGGCCGCAAACGAGACTCCAGGATGGTATGTTGCCTCCCTGGTGCAAGGGTCAGGGATGTCACTGAACGGCTGCAGAACATTCTGGAGGGGGAGGGTGAACAGCCAGTTGTCGTGGTGCATATTGGCACCAACGATATAGGTAAAAAAAGGGATGAGGTCCTACAAGATGAATTTAGGGAGCTAGGAGATAAACTTAAAAGTAGGACCTCAAAGGTAATAATCTCTGGATTACTACCAGTACCACGGGCCAGTCAGAGTAGAAATAGGAGGATATTGCAGATGAATACGTGGCTTGAAAAATGGTGCAAGGGGGAGGGATTCAAATTTTTAGGGCATTGGAACCAGTTCTGGGGGAGGTGGGACCAGTACAAACAGGACGGTCTGCACCTGGGCTGGAATGGAACCAATGTCCTTGGGGGAGTGTTTGCTAGTGCTGTCGGGGAGGATTTAAACTAATGTGGCAGGGGGATGGGTACAAGAGCAGAGAGGCAGGGGGGTGTAAAATGAGGGTAGAAGCAATAGGTAGCAAGGTGAAAAGTAAAAGTGGCAGGCAGACAAAACCAGGGCAAAAATCAAAAAGGGCCACTTTTCAACATAGTTGTATAAGGGGTAAGAGCGTTGTAAAAACAAGCCTGAAGGCTTTGTGTCTCAATGCAAGGAGTATTCGTAATAAGGTGGATGAGTTGAACGTGCAGATAGCCATTAATGATTATGATATAGTTGGGATCACGGAGACATGGCTCCAGGGTGACCAAGGCTGGGAGCTGAACATCCAGGGATATTCAATATTCAGGAGGGATAGAGAGAAAGGAAAAGGAGGTGGGGCAGCGTTGCTGGTTAGAGAGGAGATTAACGCAATGGAAAGGAAGGACATTAGTTTGGAGGATGTGGAATCGGTATGGGTAGAGCTGCGAAACACTAAGGGGCAGAAAACGCTGGTGGGTGTTGTGTACAGGCCACCTAACAGTAGTAGTGAAGTTGGAGATGGTATCAAACAGGAAATTAGAAATGCGTGCGACAAAGGCAAAACAGTTATAATGGGTGACTTCAATCTACATATAGATTGGGTGAATCAAATTGACAGGGGTGCTGAGGAAGAGGATTTCTTGGAATGTATGCGGGATAGTTATCTAAATCAACATGTAGAGGAACCAACGAGAGAGCAGGCTATTTTAGACTGGGTATTGAGTAATGAGGAAGGGTTAGTTAGCAGTCTTGTTGTACGTGCCCCCTTGGGCAAGAGTGACCATAATATGGTTGAGTTCTTCATTAGGATGGAGAGTGACATTGTTAATTCAGAAACAATGGTTCTGAACTTAAAGAAAGGTAACTTTGAGGGTATGAGACGGGAATTGGCCAAGATTGACTGGCAATTAATTCTAAAAGGGTTGACGGTGGATATGCAATGGAAGACATTTAAAGACTGCATGGATGAACTACAAAAATTGTTCATCCCAGTTTGGCAAAAGAATAAATCAGGGAAGGTAGTGCATCCGTGGATAACAAGGGAAATCAGGGATAGTATCAAAGTGAAGGATGATGCGTACAAATTAGCCAGAAAAAGTAGCATACCAAAGGACTGGGAGAAATTCAGAGACCAGCAGAGGAGGACAAAGGGCTTAATTAGGAAAGGAAAAATAGATTATGAAAGAAAACTGGCAGGGAACATAAAAACTGACTGCAAAAGTTTTTATAGATATGTGAAAAGAAAGAGATTAGTTAAAACAAATGTAGGTCCCTTGCAGTCAGAAACAGGTGAGTTGATCATGGGGAACAAGGATATGGCGGACCAATTGAATAACTACTTTGGTTCCGTCTTCACTAAGGAAGACATAAATAATCTGCCGGAAATAGCAGCGGACCGCGGGTCAAAGGAGTTGGAGGAATTAAGTGAAATCCAGGTTAGTCGGGAAGTGGTGTTGGGTAAATTGAATGGATTAAAGGCCGATAAATCCCCAGGGCCAGATAGGCTGCATCCCAGAGTACTTAAGGAAGTAGCTCCAGAAATAGTGGATGCATTAGTAATAACCTTTCAAAACTCTTTAGATTCTGGAGTAGTTCCTGAGGATTGGCGGGTAGCAAACGTAACCCCACTTTTTAAGAAGGGAGGGAGAGAGAAAACGGGGAATTACAGACCAGTTAGTCTAACATCGGTAGTGGGGAAACTGCTAGAGTCAGTTATTAATGATGGGATAGCAGCACATTTGGAAAGTGGTGAAATCATTGGACAAAGTCAGCATGGATTTACGAAAGGTAAATCATGTCTGACGAATCTTATAGAATTTTTCGAGGATGTAACTAGTAGCGTGGATAGGGGAGAACCAGTGGATGTGGTGTATCTAGACTTCCAGAAGGCTTTCGACAAGGTCCCACATAAGAGATTAGTATACAAACTTAAAGCACATGAGATTGGGGGTTCAGTATTGATGTGGATAGAGAACTGGCTGGCAAACAGGAAGCAAAGAGTAGGAGTAAACGGGTCCTTTTCACAATGGCGGGCAGTGACTAGTGGGGTACCGCAAGGCTCAGTGCTGGGACCGCAGCTATTTACAATATATATTAATGATCTGGAAGAGGGAATTGAAGGCAATATCTCCAAGTTTGCGGATGACACTAAGCTGGGGGGCAGTGTTAGCTGTGAGGAGGATGCTAGGAGACTGCAAGGTGACTTGGATAGGCTGGGTGAGTGGGCAAATGTTTGGCAAATGCAGTATAATGTGGATAAATGTGAGGTTATCCATCTTGGTGGCAAAAACAGGAAAGCAGACTATTATCTAAATGGTGGCCGATTAGGAAAAGGGGAGATGCAGCGAGACCTGGGTGTCATGGTACACCAGTCATTGAAAGTAGGCATGCAGGTGCAGCAGGCAGTGAAGAAAGCGAATGGTATGTTAGTTTTTATAGCAAAAGGATTTGAGTATAGGAGCAGGGAGGTTCTACTGCAGTTGTACAGGGTCTTGGTGAGACCACACCTGGAGTATTGCGTACAGTTTTGGTCTCCAAATCTGAGGAAGGACATTATTGCCATAGAGGGAGTGCAGAGAAGGTTCACCAGACTGATTCCTGGGATGTCAGGACTGTCTTATGAAGAAAGACTGGATAGACTTGGTTTATACTCTCTAGAATTTAGGAGATTGAGAGGGGATCTTATAGAAACTTACAAAATTCTTAAGGGGTTGGACAGGCTAGATGCAGGAAGATTGTTCCCGATGTTGGGGAAGTCCAGGACAAGGGGTCAGAGCTTAAGGATAAGGGGGAAATCCTTTAAAACCGAGATGAGAAAAACTTTTTTCACACAGAGAGTGGTGAATCTCTGGAACTCTCTGCCACAGAGGGTAGTTGAGGCCAGTTCATTGGCTATATTTAAGAGGGAGTTAGATGTGGCCCTTGTGGCTAAGGGGATCAGAGGGCATGGAGAGAAGGCAGGTACGGGATACTGAGTTGGATGATCAGCCATGATCATATTGAATGGCGGTGCAGGCTCGAAGGGCCGAATGGCCTACTCCTGCACCTAATTTCTATGTTTCTATGTTTCTATCATAGAACGGAGGAACAGGTTCTATAATCTTTGGTCCACACTGCCGGATATCTACAGTCTATTGTGCAGATTCGAGTAGATGAGACAGAAAATCCTGCCATGCATCATCAAGTCTCACCAATTGAATTGTGTGGTAAAACTGGTAGCATTATCCTGGAAGCGTTGAAGTAAAAGAATAGATGATTTAAAAAAAAAGTCAGATTAAAAAATAACTTGACCAAAAAGTTTGAGCAGCAGCCAAAATAATGTTAGCTACAGTTCAGCCTTCCTGCTGCAGCCAAATGCAGCTGAGCTATTAGAACAGACTGTTCCAGGAAACAGAGCCTGCCTGAAAACTCCCTGAAGAGACAACAATGTTCCTTTAACTTTACTGCACAGTTTCATTTTAACCATTTCTCAGACTAACAAAACAAAACAAAGGATGTTAAGTGTAATATTTTAATGAGCACATTTTGGGGGACTCTGGGAAGGTAGAACAGGATGCTCCTTTCAAACTACAAAGTTATTTTTTTCTTCTTGACTTAACACAGATGGTGCAGTCAGTCAATTCTGAGCCAGCATTTTGACCTCTACCCTTTGTTCCATCAGCTGAAAGTGAGCTCTTCCAAATCAGAATGGCCAACTCTGCAAACAGATTTTCTGGAATCTGCAGCCCATTTGTTTTGTCAGCTGACAGAGACCAAAAAAAAACACGTCGACTGCTGACAGATTTTCTGAGGCTGAGCTTTTTCTCAGTTCACTTGTCAGCAGAACAGCTGCAACGTTTAAAAGCTCAAACATTCCAAACACTACTTTGTTTAAGGATTACCGGAGAAAACAAGTCGAATTCAGCAGACGGTTAAAATTTCCCAGACCCCAAGCCGTGAGAGTTGGATATTCTTCATTACTGCCTGGGATATGCCTCAGTAGAAAGTAAAACCAGGGGAGCTTCTGAACCAAGGGCTTTTTTGCAGGTTTGAAACTTGTAGCATTTTCGTTCCGTTGCTGTGCATTGGACTCATTTTATTCCAACTATTTCCTCAGATGGTTGTAGAAAACTGCCAACCTGCTAATTCAGGGAATTCCCATTGTTAACTGGCATGATGTTTTGTAACTCTATGTGCAATGGTAACTCTGTACTTCCAGAAAGGAGTTTCGCCAGGTTAGAAAATATATCTTCATTCAACCATATTACTGCATTGTTTTGTTCAATCGAAAATGGATGGGGACTTATGTAGTCAGTATATGCTCCAAGCAGTCAAATAACTATTTTGATGAACAGCCTCATTAAATTACTCCAAGACAGGCCCAAACTCATCACACAGCATGAAAACAGGCCATTTGGCTCATTGAAATCTTGCCAGCCATCTGCACTAATCTTATTTTGTAAAATTCTCTCCATATCCACGTTAACTCCACCTCAAGATTAACAGCAGCCAAGTAACCTGCTGACCCATAAGGTCATTAGTAATAGGAGAAGAATTAGGCCATTCGGCCGATCAAGTTTACTCTGCCATTCAATCATTGTTGAGCTATCTCTCCCCCCTAACCCCATTCTCCTGTCTTCTCCCCATAACCCCTGACATCCGTACTAATCAAGAATCTATCTATCTCTGCTTTAAAAATATCCATTGACCTGGTTAATATCCATTAACCCATACATTTCTGGGATGTCAAAGGCACTCAGTGAAAACCATGTAGTCGGAAAGAGAAATGAAAACTCCACCTGGAAGTTAGGATTGAGGCAGTGGATCTGTTAGCTGCACCACTATGCCATCCCTGTCATAATATCTATCTATCTATCTATCTATCTATCTATCTATCTATCTATCTATCTATCTATCTATCTATCTATCTATCTATCTATCTATCTATCTATCTATCTATCTATCTATCTATCTATCTATCTATCTATCTATCTATCTATCTATCTATCTATCTATCTATCTATCTATCTATCTATCTATCTATCTATCTCTGATCTTGCGCTCTTCTGGTTTGCGTTGTTTTTACATTTGCGCAAAATCGGTACCCGATAGAGCTACATTTCTTTGCCACCTTACTCGCTATTCTCCTGTGCTGCAAGTGCAACACATTTTGTTCCGATCGGTGGTATAATACAAAAGTTATTAATGTTTAAAAATCGTAAAAACCGCGCATGCAGTCAGCAGCAAGCAGATTAGTCTCCACTCCTGTCACTCAACCAGGGCTGCGAAGCCCATTCCTGCACTGCGCCCTGTCCCACCTTACTCACAAACTCCTCCCTCCTCTCCTCACAGTAACTTGTCTACCGTCTCCCGCTCCCTCACTCGGAGGGGGGGGGGGGGGGGGGGGGGGTGGGAGGGGGAAAGGGAGGAAGGAAGGGGAGGGGGAATGGGGGAAGGATGGGGGGAAGGATGGGGGAAGGAGAGAGGAAGGGCGATGGGCAGGGGAAAGGCAGGGGGAGGGCGAGGGGAGGAAGGGCAAGGGGGGGAGGGGGTGAGGGGAAAAGGGGGGGGTCTGGCATCACAACGGGAACCCATCAGCCGCTTCAGGAGGGGGAGGAAGGAGAGAGGGGGAGGGGAGAAGGAGAGGGGGAAGGGAAAGGGGGAAGGGCAAAGGGGGGAGTGAGGGGAAGAGGGCGGGATCAGTGGCATCACAACGGGAACCCCTCAACCGTGCCTGCGCAGTTGTAGGCTATAGGTAAATGGTGGAATATTGCGTTGGGAGAATGGGACCCAACGGGTCCCACTTAGTCTAGTGCTAAATAAAACAAACTAGGTGGGCTTTTGCAGTGGCCAATGGGTCTATTTGATGTTAGTTAATTTTAATTATGATTACATTTGCATGTTTGTTTTATTTGGTTCTATACATATCGCTGTGCAGCAATAAGCAGAATCATGTCCATTCCCTTATGCAAGTGGCTTCATGTCACAAGTGAACAGGATGAGGACCCTTTCTTGACTTCCAGCAACACAATAAGGAGCACATTCCTTGAGGAATAAGCAGATTAGGGCCTGTCCCACTGTACGAGGTAATTCAAGAGTTCTCCCGAGTTCTCCCCTGATTTGAGCTTGTGTAATGTACATAGCGGCTCGTACAAGTAACGGTAGGTACTCGGGAAAACCGGTAAACTCGTGCCTTTTTTTCAACACTGTGAAAAATGTCCACGAATAAAAAAATACTTGTGATGAAAAAAATTGTTACATTTTACTCGTGCGAGCCCCTACGTACCCGCGACGTACATTACACGAGCTCGAATCAGGGGAGAACTCGGGAGAACTCTTGATTTACCTCGTACAGTGGGACAGGCCCTTTATCCAGTTGCCAACATTCATCATTCCTTCTGACCTCCAATGCAGAAAACTCTTTACCATCACCCTTCCCTTCCATCTGTTTTCAAAAGCTTTGGGAAACAATTAGCTTTAAGGTCCATTAGCAGCAGTGGACTGAAATTACCTTAAATAATTATCTGACCTTTTATAACAGAGTCCACTCCGTTGCTATGTGTTTTTTCACCATCTTCCTGCCCACTCACACCCTCAATGGGGAGATAGATGCTCCACATCCTGGGGACTTTCTCATCAATCCCTCATGTAGTCATTTGCCCATGTGCATAGGTTGAGAGACCTGATGTTTGTGCCTGTAAAAAACATCGCCAGCTAGACCTTCAGCACACATATTCGAAAAGTAGAAGCAAAACATTTAAAACAAAAAAATAGAAATCAGGTTAGCCCAGGGAAGAACAATTTGGCTCATTTTTCTGAGCATCATATGGTGTCCAGTCTGAAATTCATCTTATTTTTCAGTAAAGTCTGCCCTCTTCCTAATATTTTTCTTCTGATGTAAAACGCTTTCATATGGTGATAACAGGGATACTGATTGCTCCCCGCTGTGAGAGTGTCAACTTCACTGGTCTGAAAGACATTAGTTCCTCTTTCCTCAAAGAATAACCAACCCATGTCTCCCCCCTGATAATGTGCTAATTATGGGGCAAACTGTAAACTGCGGTGTTTGTCCGCACAGGAATTTGTGACTTCTTGCAATCCCAGTATGTCACTGGACAGTTTGATATGAAGGTCAAGGTCATTGTGGCTGTCAGCTTCCTGGACTCGGGATCAATCCTGGCAGATGCTGCTGGCTTCTGCCACAGCTGACAATGTGCTGTTTCCTGCTGCTTCAACAGTGGTCGCCTAACCTCCATTACCAAGCAGGAAAGCTTTCAGTTACTTTTCCGTTCAAGCCCCTTGGAGTAGGCAGAGCAGGCACAAGCAGTCGTTTACAATTCAGGCTTCTCCGGAGTCAAGGCATTTCACCATCAGAACTTATGTCCTTATGCCCCTGTCCCACTTAGGAAGCCTGAACGGAAACCTCTGGTGACCTTGCGCCATGAAGTTTCCATGAGTCGCCAGAGGTTTTGGTCACTCGCCTGGAAAGCCTCGACCGAAGCGTGAGCTGCATCTACTGACCAAAGATCCTACAGGAACTTTGCTACCGACCACACACACACACACACACACACACACACACACACACACACACACACACACACACACACACACACACACACACACACACACACACACACACACACACACACACACACACACACACACACACACATCGCGAAGGTGGGGACCAGGGATAGTGGAGGAGCGCTGTCTATGCATTGAAGAAGGTAAATGGCTGCCACAGAGCACGCTAAGTCCTTTAGAGAGCGCGGGAGGGAGGGAGAGAAGGGGAAAGAAGGGGAGAGAAGGACAGAGAAGGGATGAGAGAAGGGGAAGAGAAGGGGAGAGAAGGGGACCTCCTGGGTGACTCCCAGCCAGTGTCAGAATGGTTGTAGCTCTAGAGGATCTTTGTGTTCCCCAAGGATGTTCCCCATGTCTTCTATGAGCCTTGTGCTTCAGGATGTCTAGATCCCACAGATGTCCCTTGACATTTCTCATGGGCTCCTTCACTCATATACCATAATTGACGTATCTATTCACTCAGGACCATCTCTCCACACTGGCTGGATGCATGTTGTGGGCTATTGTAATTCTGCTGAGAACTGCAAGAACTCGCAACACCAGGAAACACTATGCTGTGTCAAAGATCTCGCTCTGATGAAGTTATCAAAAATAGTGTTTGGGAGACCGATGGTGCTGCTTCCACATCAACAAACACCAATGTGGAGCAATCTCTGGTTTCATGTGTTGATATGATCGCGCTCAATGCTAATGTGTTGATGTATCACACTTAATGCCAAACCTTATTTCCTGGCGAAGTACTTTGCAAACTTAAGGGCCTGCCCCACTTGGGCGTCATTTGCGCGTCACGCAGATGGCGCGTGAAGATTTTGTACATCTCAAAATCCTGGGGCGCCGCGCGCGACCGCGCATCACTGCCTACGTCACCACGCACCATGCGCGCGTCACCACACGTGCGTCGTGCGTCACGACGCGTAAATGATGTCGCGTAAATGACGCGCAAATGACGCCCAAGTGGGACTGGCCCTTAACGCTCTGAGGCCTGATAATGGACCTATGCTGAAATGAGACTGATATGTAAAGTGAAGCAGTCTAATTAGACATGGTCTTGGCATTGTGAGTAGAACACAATACACATAATATTTAGATTTGCTGCATCTGATCAAATGTTAACCCGTCTTGCATCTGAAATGCAAATAGTAAATCAATATTAATTAAACATTGATCAGACATTGACAAGTATCCACGCTGGGAACTTTGAGTGGCATCAGGCTGAACTAACTTGCATTAGAATGACTTGTTTTGCTCAGGCACAGCCACTCAGAACAGAACCACAGTGTAGCATCGAACTGGGTGGACTTTGAATTATTTGGAGTTTTTTGCGTGCTATCCAAAATCAGAACACATGGAGTTGTTCATAAATGAGCATTTATTGATTCTGCAGCTAACAAGAATGTATGATAAGAAGTGCCATGTAGATCATATACATGATCACATACTACATAATCTCTGTATCATGATCTAAATGCATGCAATCAATATATGATTCTGAGTTATGTCTCCATTTGACAATAAGCATTCAGCTTACAATAGGTGGGTGCTTTTAATGCCAATTTGATTTGATTTTTTTGGCATGGTATGAGTGCACACCTTTGTAGCACACAGCTTGTAACAAATACAATGTTCATGCCAATAGGATATGCAAAATAGGCAGAATGCAACATCCAGCACTGGTGATACTAGCACTTCCAAATTGTTCCTAAACAATGCACTCAAACCAATCCAGAAAAAGAACTCCACTTACCAGAGTGAATGATTCTGCAAATTATCACAACACACAGCAGCTTAAATAAAGTGCCGCTTCTAGAGTCTGCAAAGGCCAGGAATTTGGTGGGCTGGGAATTAGATGGCATTTCTAATACTGTAGTCATCCACATTACATTTCCAGGTAGGAAGTATTCAAACTTTATCCAATACATAGTGTAAGTTGAGGTGTCTTATATAAAACCTGTGTCAACTTATGCGAGGCATAGATGGGGAAGACAGTCAGAACCTTTATCCCAGGGTGGAAATGTCAAGGACTAGAGGAGATGGCTTTAAGATGAAAGGGAAAAAAATAAAGGAGATGTGTGGGGCTGTGTACTATGTTCTATGTAAGAGTTTCAGAAACACAGTGCTACCTTCTGTGGCCAAGCACTGGTTGTGCACCCATGTCTGCTCATGGAGCTGAATCTGACTGTCACCTTGATCCTAGCCTCTGGATTCATTCCAGCTGATGTCCACTGGATGATACAGTCAGCTGTTTACAGCTGCACACGTAGTCACAAAGGTGATCTCCACTCAAGGAAAGGGCAACTCTTCATCCGATAGTGCGGGCATGCAGATTTGCACAGGCCCCACGCGGGATTCCTGAAGGTTCAGGAATGATGGACTGCACTCATGTGGTGATCAGTACTCCACAAGTCAATCCAAGCATCTTTGTCCCACAGAAAGCTTATCATTCCTTGCATGTGCAGGCAGAGTGTAATCTCTGCCAGCACAGCCTTACCAGTCAGCTTTACATTCCCAGGATGCTCACATGATTCTATGATCCTGAGGCAATCAACTCCGTCTGTCATATTCAACCATAATACCAGAATAACAGATGGCTCTTGGCTTACAGAAACTATCCCCGCTATCCATAACTCCATACTCCAATCCACACTCCAGGTGATTGCGGGAGATGGTGGGAGAAAGGTATGAACACTCCAATTTTAAGAAATAGTAGGTAAGTAATTAAATTTTATTTATATAGCACGTTTAAATCAACTCGCGTTGAAACCAAAGTGCTTTCCATTGAAGAAATAATTAAGTTTCCGTACATCCATAGAAAAATTAAAAATAAAATAAAAATGGCACAATACATTATAGAATTCAACATGAATTCAAAATGTTCCACTGTGGGGAAAGGCATCAGAAAGTTCAGTCCTCATCCTCTGTGATCACCCGAGGTCGGGGCCTATTTGTGGCCTCCGCAGCCAGTCCGATGTTTTCAGGCCCTCTTGCCGGGAAGATGGAACTCCGGCGTCGGGTGAAACACTCCTCAGCGGCTTGGAATGTCTGGAGCGGCCGCTTCCTCCCCGGAGACCGCGGCACCCGAAATACAGTACCCCCTCTCCCCCACTCTTTCCCCTGCCCTCTAACCTGGTCCACACGCATTTTATCCACTGTCTTCCAGCACTACAGCCACCCTGCTTCTTTCCCCTCCTTCGTATGCTCATCTCTCTTCTCCAAGTCCCACACTTACCCTTTATCCATCACGTTGCCCTCCACCCTGTCCCCTTCCAATATAACCCCCCCCCCCACCCCCCTCCAGCTTTACATTTCACTCCTCCTCTTCTTTTCTTATTTATCACCCATTTGGCTCCATTTCGCCTCTAGCCTCTGTCACTTACTCCACCAATCTGTCAATTACACTCGAGCCCCCCCCCACTCCAATCAGTCTGAAAAAAGGTCCCCAACCTGAAATGTCACCTGTCCATTACCCTGACCCGTTGCCTTTCTCCAGCACTTTGCTTTTTGCTCCTCTTAATCCTTGATTTCAATTAAGATTGCGGGATGAATACTGATTTACAGTCGGACCCACTATTCAGAAGTGATAACGATGAAAGAGGAACCTGCATCCTCACAGTTAGATCTCTCAGTATTTCATCAGGACGTAAATTGTAAACGACTGGCTAACCAACCGTGCATTTCTCTGTCCGAAGAAGGATCCTGATCCGAAGCATCCCCTGCCTATACCCTCCCCAGATACTGCCTCTCCTGCAGAGGTCCTCCAGCACTTTGTTTTTCTTTGAGGTGCCATCATCTGCAGTTTCTTTTGTCTCCTTATATATTTAATTATTGCCTGCTTTCCAGACCCGTAGCTTGCCTTATGACTTCTAAGTAGTGCGCTCCTGGGGTTGCACGCAAACTATTGGATGCAGAGGCATGTTTAGGAATTTAAATTTGACTGCTTTTGAAGGAGATTTGAAGGCTTTTGATATTACATTACATTATATTACATTCAAATATGCGCGTGTCTGCATTTTTAATGATTGATCACAGGGGAAAGGCAAGAACTTGGCTGCTTCTCCCCACGCATGCCAACATGTTGCTGGTTATACGCATGCAGTTCAGGAGGATGTAGGTAGAGGTGTCACAACCGCAACCTTGCACTCCAATGGTGTCAGCTGATCCCACCACAAACTGCAGTGATTAGAAATTCTCAGCGGCTTAGAAATTAGTAGAAAGCTGGAGAAAGACTAGAGGTGATGGGGAAAACCTTCCCCATCCAGGATTCAAAGCAGCAGACATCTGATCAACACTTCCCACACCATTAATGTCTCAAAGTAGTCATTGCTCACATTACGATCTCCAAAAACTCCAGGATTAGGTTCATCTAATTGCCTGCACTGTTCTAAAAGTTTCTTCTTCTTCTTCTTCTTGCGTATGGCGTGCACAGCCTAAAGTTGTGGGACAACTTGTTCTATTTGATCTTATTTGATTGTGCACGCCGGGTTGATTGCATTTGTCGAAACACGTGAAGGTTGCAATCTCCCACCCCATCTTAAAGTTTGATTCCGTCTTCCAACTTTACTCTTCGAAAAGTTGGCCCAGATTCTCGGCAGGTTGAGATATGTTGGATTTGACACCATACTGTTCGCAGATGCATTGCAGAAATCAAAATTAAGTCAGCTGTCAAAGTAGTAAACCCTTAAAATTTGGTCAGTGCAATTTTAGCATTCATATTTCCTCGGGACATTTGGCTGCACTAAGAAAGCTGCCATTTATCCAGGGTATTTATGGCCTTGCAGCCTCCTCTCTGTCAACCTCCTGCCATAAATGCCTTGTGAATAAAGAAGGTGCCACCTGTGCCCACTGGTTCTCATCCTGTGTCTGCACTTCCCACTATTATAGTGTACTCTCATTCCTTGTTCACACTCCCTGCTAACTGAAAAGAGCACTGGTTATATTGTGAGATGACCCCCATGAACCATCCTGAGGTCAGGCCCCCGAGGAAAAGCACTACCAATGCAGGACATTCAAGGCAATAAGCACAGTGTTCATAAATAGAACAGTGGAATATAAGGCAATTTGTTCGCGCTGTTCTGGAAATGGCTGAGCGATCTTTGTGATTTTTATTGTGTGTGCCTTTTCGGTCAGTGTTGGGGAATTGCCAATGATGGAAAAATAGCACAGACAGAATTTTAGGCCCATGTCTTCTTTGAACAACTATAGAGACATAGAAAACATAGAGAATAGGTGCAGGAGTCGGCCATTCGGCCCTTTGAGCCAGCACCACCATTCAATATGATCATGGCTGTTCAACCAAAATCAGTACCCCGTTCCTGCTTTCTCCCCATATCCCTTGATTCCCTTAGCCCTAAGAGCTAAATCAAACTCTCTTGAAAACATCCAGTGAATTGGCCTCCACTGCCTTCTGTGGCAAGAATTCTACAGATTCACAACTCGCTGGGTGCAATAGTTTTTCCTCATCTCAGTCCTAAATGGCCGACCCCTATTGTGGCTTATCGACTGGGGACTAGTCAAGTGCTCAAGTGCAATTTCTTGTGCACCTGAAATTAAATGGGAACAATGGTAATGCTTTGGTTACAAGAATACAAATGAGGTGTAGCTAGTCTAAGCCTTCTTTACTGTATAAGGCTATAGAGGCGTGGGGCGACAAAGGAGTGGGATGCAAGAATCAGGATTGATTTTTAGCTCTCAGGCATTTCAAATGATTGATTCTTCTGCTAATAACTGGTCTGCAGAGACTGAGCCCTAGATCACATTCATACTTCCATTAATGTGGCATTCGGCCCCCTTCGATCCATTTATGCCAGTGGCAATGGCATATAACCCTTCTCTGCAAGAGGACTGCAGAATGTTAACGAGGCTGTTGCAATGTGTCTGGGCAATGTTGTGCCAAGTTTGAAAAGCTGGAAGTATAACAGGTTTCAGATGAGCTTATGATTGTTGGAATAGTGTTAAGCATGTGAGTGTCTTGGGGCATAATTAGATGTGTTGATGACTAGGCATTATTGTTATGTGAGTAATAGTGCACAGATCAGTGGATGAGTCCATTGTGCAATAGTTGGCAGGCAACTCTGCCACTGTTTACTCCGACCTTGATCACACATGAGAGGTCACAAAACCCAGGCAATGAACTAAGGGCAATGTGGAATGCAATGTCCTTCGTGGCCATCTTCTCCCATTGCCTCTTTGTTTTGCCATAGGGAGATTCCAGGGTTCCCTTGTGCAGCGGATCTCTCTTCTAGTGACCATCTCTTTGATCAGGTCGTTGAGGGTACCACAGTGGCACAGCGGTAGAGTTGCTGCCTTACAGTGCTGGAGACCCAGCCTCGATCCTGATTAAAGGTGCTACCTGTACGGAATTTGTACGTTCTCCCTGTAACCTGCGTGGATTTTCTCCGGGTGCTCTGGTTTCTTCCCACACGCCAAAGATGTCAAGGAAGACTCTCTCTAACTTCTACAGGTTCACAGTAGAGAGCATGCTGACCGGTTGCATCATGGCTTGGTTCGGCAATTTGAGCGCCCTGGAGAGGAAAAGACTACAAAAAGTAGTAAACACTGCCCAGTCCATCATCGGCTCTGACTTTCCTTCCATCGAGGGGATTTATCGCAGTCGCTGCCTCAAAAAGGCTGGCAGTATCATCAAAGACCCACACCATCCTGGCCACACACTCATCTCCCTGCTACCTTCAGGTAGAAGGTACAGGAGCCTGAAGACTGCAACGACCAGGTTCAGGAATAGCTACTTCCCCACAGCCATCAGGCTATTAAACCTGGCTCGGCCAAAACTCTGAACATTAATAACCCATTATTTGTTATTTGCACTTTATCAGTTTATTTATTCATGTGTTTTGTAGTCAATGCCTATTATGTTCTGTGTGCTGAAGCAAAGCAAGAATTTCATTGTCCTATCAGGGACACATGACAATAAACTTGAACTAGAACGTGAACTTGAACTTGTACAGGTTTGTAGGTAAATTGGCTTCTGAAAAAAATTGTAATTTGTCCCTGGTGTGCAGGATAATGCCAGTGTACGGGGTGATACTGGGTACTGAGCAGACTTGTTGGGCTGAAGGGCCTGTTTCCACACTATATCACTAAAGTCTAAGGTCTAAAGCGTTAATGAAATGAAGTGCCCAGTCCTGGGTTTGTGTCAACAGTTCCATCCAAGCTGGATAATAAGTTCTATCAGTCAGTGGAGGTGTAGATGGATGATTTGAATCAGGATGTTAATTTCAGCTGGGGCACATGACTCTTGAAATTACTGTGGTTAATATGCACATAGATCATGACTCGTGCATTTAAAGTTTGCATCTTTAATCTTTGCATGCATTAACATTTTGTGTGAAGAATAAGCTGGTATGTCTTCCTTACGGAATATTTTAGCATAGTGCTTTTGAACAACTAAACTTTTATTTTTCAATTTTTTAATGAACAAAGTAAGAAAGAAATAATATTTATATATTGCACTTTCATATCAAGAGTTTCCACATTTCCAAACTAAAGTAAATGCAGTGTTTCATTTACCCAAACAAATACAACAAATAACCCATATTGTACATGGAGAAATGCAGCAGCAATTTGAATCACAAATAACATTGGGGTAAAAACAATTTATTTCACTGCAACTACTGGAGATGTACATCCCTTTGAATGCTAACAAATGGTGGTCATAATGATGGATGGACCTTTAGTAGGGAGAGGAGCATCTAACTGCTAATTCTTTTTCAACATCCCAGAACATTCATGGAACTTTGCATCTATTACGGGGTGGAAGATTGCAACCTTCACGTGGTCCGCCCTGTTTCGACAAATGCAATCAATCTGGTGTGCACAATCAAATAAGATCAAATAGAACGAGTTGTCCGACAACTTTAGGCTGTGCACGCCACACGCAAGAAGAAGAAGAAGCATCTATTACAAATTTAAACATTTAAATATAGCTTCCCTAAATTGTGTAGATTTTACCACAATGAAGGAAAGCTTAGCATAGTGCATTTGATAGGTTAGACGTATTCTGACCTGCCTGTCTTGTGATTTCGATCATCATGATTCAGTTATTTCTAATACTGTGGTTTATTTTCATTTAGCCCCCAAATATTGGAAGCTGCTGCCTGATATATTGTAATGCAAAGGCTACCAGCAATTGGACCAGTCAACGGGATTCTTTGTGGCTATTCTTCTAGGCTGCTATCCTCAATCCATACAAATCAATTACAGTAGGACAAGAGGCACAGGGGGATGAAAAGATCCAGGCAAAATAAGAACTGAAAGGTTGTAATTTAAAGGGAACCAGATATAATTCTTTTTTTGGAGGGGAGGGGGAATAGTTAGCTTACTATATCATCACTAACAATTCAAAATAGTATCTTGCCACAATAGTATCAGTAGCAGGGTGGCACAGTGGTAGAATTTCTGCCATATAGAGTCATAGCCTGGGTTCGATCCTGACTACGGGTGCTGTCTGTACGGAGTTTGTACGTTCTGCCAAGCCCATGTGGGATTTCACCGGGAGCCCTGGTTTCATCCCACACTCCAAAGACGTACAGGTTAATTGGCTTCATTAAAAATTGTATAATTGCCTTGTTGGATAGTGCTTGTGTACACGGATTGCTGGTTAGTGTGGGCTCGGTGGGCTGAAGGGCCTGTTTCCCACTGTATCTCTAAACTAGCCTAAAACTAGCCCTAATCCAAAGGTTCATGACATCCCGGAGCATCTGGAGAGAAAGTTGGAAAAGCATCAGCTGGACTCAATTGCCACAGTCTACAATGCTCTCCATCATTTATGTATTTGCCTTTGTACTCCATAATTTGAAATTTGTAATTAAAAAAATCACATGTGGTTTAAGTGCACAATGTCAGATTTTATTAAAGGGTATTTTTATACATTTTGGTTTCACCATGTAGAAATTACAGCTGTGTTTATGCATAGTCTCCCCATTTCAGGACACCATAATGTTTGGGACACATGGCTACACAGGTGTTTGTAATTGCTCAGGTGTGTTTAATTGCCTCCTTAAGGCAGGTGTAAGAGAGCTCTCAGCACCTGGTCTTTCCTCCAGTCTTTCCATGACTTTGTCCCAAACATTATGGAGGGCACAGTATGCCAGAACTGGTGACTTTCAGTGTAAAAGAGAAGAGAACTGCCTAAGGGAACATCAGAAACTAGGAACTAAATTGATAAGGAAGCTTAAGGGTGGTGACCTCTGAATTACTGTAGTTGCCTTCTGCTCATTCATGCTGGTTGAGAAGGATCCAGAAGGTGAATGTGTGACCAAGACTAGTTTGGGAAGGAAAGAACATCCATTTCATGGGGCACCACAACCAATACATCACAGCTGCACCACCAGTACAGCAATGGGTCCTAGGTCCACAAGGAAAGGATATTCCATCTGAAAATAAATATATAATAAAATTGAAGGCAGAAGAATGATAAGGTGGGAGGCAGGTCTTAGGTAAGGTATAAGGGTAACATAAATGGTCATCATGCAGATAGCTTTAGTCTAACATGAGTCACAAATAAAGTATGTGTATTGAAATTAAGTTGCCTACGCACAGTCTAAAAATAAAATGGTGGAACTGGATCAACAATCCACAGGGAAGAATCTAAGGTATTAGGAATAACTGAATCTTACTGTAGAAATCACAAGAGGCAGTTGATTACTGCAGGTTATTTTATATTAAACAGTCGAAAATAGGAAATAAGTAGGACAAACATAACAATTACATGTAATAAATGGATAGATCAGGTGATAACATCCAATCAACTGAAAATCAATGGTAGGTAAATTATTGGAAAAGTTTTCAGAGACAACATAATCTACATTTAGAGATACAAAAGTTAGGAACCGTCATGAAGGCTGGCTCCTTCCTGGGGATGGAGTTGAATTCATGGGAGGTGGTCCTGGAGGGGTGGATACTCCTCAACCTGCGGAGCATCTTGGACAATCTCACTGTGATGTTTGGTGGACTGTGTGGGGTGGGAGGACGCGTTGCTCCTCCTGTGCAGCAGGTGGCGCTGAACAGGACAAAGGAAGATGTTTTGTATGTAGTTCATCCTGTCTGTAGACAGTGTGTGTGTGCATCCATTTTGACTTGTCTTGCTGCCAGTATTGAGTAAAGCATTAAAGACTTCTGTTGGAAATTAAAGACTCTCAAGTTTTATACAGACCTAGAAAACGAACAGGAAACTCACCCCCTCCATGACACACTGGTCAACCTGAGGAGTACCTTCAGCAACAGATTGACTCCACCAAGATGCAGATCCTTCTTCTCTGTGGCTATCAAACTGTACAACTCCTTCCCCTTCTGTCATGGGGTCATCCCCCCCCTCCCCCCCCATCTTTGCTCATCCCCAATCCTTTCCACTCATCACGTTAATGTCATGTTTCATGAATCTTGTGTTTTATGACTGTTGGCAGATCAATTACGCTCCGGGGATAAATAAAGTTCTATCGTATAATATCGTGTTGTATCGTTAAACAAAGAGACATTAAGTGAACATTTTGTTGGAATAATGATTTTGATGTGAGAAAAAGGAAGAACAAAATGAGTCAAAAAGCAAAAAAGACTCATTCTGGAAATCTGAAATAAAAAGTGAAATTGATGGAAATACTCACTAATAATTAGAGAGAGAAACAATGTTGATCTTTCATCGGAACAATAAATAAGTTAGAGCTCAATCATGTTTTAAGTTGTACAGTATACGAAGAAACATAGAAACATAGAAATTAGGTGCAGGAGTAGAGGCCATTCAGCCCTTCGAGCCTGCACCGCCATTCAATATGATCATAGCTGATCATCCAACTCAGTATCCCGTACCTGCCTTCTCTCCATACCCCGTGATCCCTTTAGCCACAAGGGCCACATCTAACTCCCTCTTAAACACAGCCAATGAACTGGCCTCAACTACCTTCTGTGGCAGAGAGTTCCAGAGATTCACCACTCTCTGTGTGAAAAATGTTTTTCTCATCTCGGTCCTAAAAGATTTCCCCTTTATCCTTAAACTGTGACCCCTTGTTCTGGACAGAGGTGGAGAAAACACAAGCAATGCCTGAGAGAGGTTGGAGATCAAGAACAACTGAGTTGCTTTAGTGGTGATTGTGGTGATAGAGATAGTGTGTTGAAGGCTGCTTATTTGGGGCTGATCTGTCTAATAAGTTGAACGAGTTAATCAATGACAGAAAGGAAACCAAATTCTGGAACTAAGGTAATCAAAACAGTTGTTGGAAATCTAGAATAAAATAAAATGGCGTAAATACTCATTAGGTCAGGCATAAACTGGAGATTAAAAAGCAAATTTATCAATTGATGATTCTTTCATCAGAGCTATCCTGATATAAACTGGAAAGGATGGTTATCTTAAGTTGTTGAACTCAATGGTGAGTCCTGAGCACTGTAAAATACGTAGTCCATTGTGTTCAGTGCATTCCGAGCTTTTAGTTGCTTGTATCTTACTTCTCCACTCCACATTGACGTGGACCACTCTATCTTTAGCAAGCAACGTCATTCCAAGCCCAATTCATCCCATCTTCCGTCTGTGGTCAAATCTTACATGTACTCATTTGACTCCCTTGATTAGTGTTCGTGGACTTATCTTTTGATTGGTGTAAAATATCCAGACAATTCTCTGCAACACACATCAGATCATGCTTGATGTGGCCGTTAACTCTGCAGTCACAGATTGTGCTTTTGGAAGCCATGCCTAAATAATGCAGGTTTTCTGCAGCCCTGCAGTGATTAACATTTTCATCGATACTTCGAAGATGTAGTGGCGCTTGCACAGGGCACTGCCCTTCACACTGAATCTCCACAGCTGACCCTGCCACAGATGGATAATTCGCCAGTGAACTGCGAGCCATCAAATGAACACCAAGCCATTTGTGCAACTGGATCTTCTCACTCAGGTACATTTGAACTGGAGTGTGGTAAGAGTGAGGCATGCGACAGTGTGCCCTCAGAATGAATTGGATCTTGATGATTTGCTCACCTAGAAAGAGTACGAATTGCTGCTGCACGTATATGAAGGCCTCTGTGCATTTAACTGAGAAGCCCTGATAAAATTGAAGTGAATTGGGAAAATATTCCACTGCCAGGAGTATTAATTCACACAAAGGAAAACGGTTGTAGTTGTTGGAGATTACTCATCTCAGCCCCAGATATTAGTGCAGAAGGGTCTTAGACCCAGAATAGGGTCTAAGAACCAACCATCTTCAGCTGCCCAATGGCATTACCATTACTAAGACCACACCAGGCAACTTAACAGGAGTAGACACACAAATATCCTGAGCTAAGTGATTCATCCCTGAAGTCTTTCCACCATTCACAAGACACAAGTCAGGACTGTAGACAAAGTAGGATGCTTTAAAAAAAAGTGCCATATTCTCCACTAGCCCTGACAAACAATATTCCAACAGCTTGAGGGAATCGAGAGAAACCGCTGGACATTATGGGCATTCATTCCGCCATCCTAAGCATTCACTCCCTCCAGCGAATGCATGCCTTGGCTGTCGTGTGTGCATCTAAAAATATATACTGCAACCACTCTCCAAACCAGAACCACCATTGCTGTGAAAAACAAGGTCTGCAGACCTATGGGACCAGATTCTCCTATATTGTCGCTTGTTCTGACTCCTGGAACTTCCTACGCAATGACACCGTGGAGCAACTTCACTAGAATGACTGCAGCGGTTCAGAAGGACTGGACAAGCTAGATGCAGGAAAAATGTTCCCAATGTTGGACGAGTCCAGAACCAGGGGCCACAGTCTTAGAATAAAGGGGAGGTCATTTAAGACTGAGGTGAGAAAAAACTTTTTTACCAAGAGAGTTGTGAGTTTATGGAATTCCCTGCCACAGAGGGCAGTGGAGGCCAAATCACTGGGTGGATTTAAGAGATAGTTAGATAGAGCTCTAGGGGCTAGTGGAGTCAAGGGATATGGGGTGAAGGCAGGCACGGGTTATTGATAGGGGACGATCAGCCATGATCACAATGAATGGCGGTGCTGGCTCGAAGGGCCGAATAGCCTCCTCCTGCACCAATGTTCTATGTTTCTATGTTTCTAAGCTCATCATCACACTCACAAATGCAAACAGGTAAAGGCACCCCACTAAAAGTATCCCATTTCCCTTTGTCCGCGAGAGTTAAGAGTTTAAGAAGGATGCAGATGCTGGAAGATTGAAGGAAGCGGGGAGAAGAAAGGAAGAGGTGGAGCCAGTGGGCTGAGGGAGAGCTGAGAAGGGGAGGAGAAAGTAAGGACTACCTAAAATTAGAGAAGTCAATGTTCATACCGCTGGGGTGCAAACTGCCCAAGCGAAATATGAGGTGCTGCTCCTCCAATTTACGGTGGCCCTCACTCTGGCCATGGAGGAGGCCCAGGACAGAAAGGTCGGATACGGAATGGGAGGGGGAGTTGAAGTGCTGAGCCACCGGGAGATCAGGTTGGTTATTGCGAACCGAGTGGAGGTGTTCGGCGAAGCGATCGCCAAGTCTACGCTTGGTCTCACCGATGTAGAGCAGCTGACATCTAGAGCAGCGGATGCAATAGATGAGGTTGGAGGAGGTGCAGGTGAACCTCTGCCGCACCTGGAAAGACTGCTTGGGTCCTTGAATGGAGTCAAGGGGGGAGGTAAAGCGACAAGTGTAGCATTTCCTGCGGTTGCAACGGAAAGTGCCCAGAGAGGGGGTGGTACGGGTGGGAAGGGACGAATTGACCAGGGAGTTACGGAGGGAGCGGTCTCTGCGGAAAGCAGACAGGGGGAGTAGATGGGAAGATGTGGCTAGTGGTGGGGTCACGTTGGAGGTGGTGAAAATGACGGAGGATTATTTGTTGTACGTGACGGCTGGTAGGGTGGAAGGTGAGGACAAGGGGGACTCTGCCCTGGTTATGAGTGGGGGGATGGGGAGTGAGAGCAGAGTCATGGGGTATAGAAGAGACCCTGGTGAGAACCTCATCTATGGTAGAAGAGGGGAACCCCCGTTCCCTGAAGAATGAGGACATCTCTGATGCCCTGGTGTGGAACACCTCATCCTGGGTGCAGATGCGGCATAGACGGAGGAATTGGGAGTAGGGGATGGAGTCCTTACAGGAAGCAGGGTGGGAAGAAGTGTAGTTCAGATAGCCATGGGAGTCAGTGGGTTTATAGTGGATGTCGGTCAGAAGTCTATCACCTGCGATGGAGATAGTGAGGTCAAGAAATGGTAGGGAAATGTCGGAAATTGTCCAGGTGTATTTGAGTGCCGGATGGAAGTTAGTGGTGAAATGGATGAAGTCAGTGAGTTGTGTGTGGGTGCAGGAGGTAGCACCAATGCTGTCATCGATGTAGCGGAGGTAGAGTTTAGGGATAGGGCCAGGGTACGTCTCGAACAAGGATTGTTCGATGTACCCTACAAAGAGGCAGACATAGCTAGGGCCCATGCGCGTGCCCATAGATACACCTTTTATTTGGAGGAAATGGGAGGAGTCAAACGAAAAGTTATTCAGGGTAAGGACCAGCTCCTCTAGGCGGAGGAGAGTATCAGTAGACGGGGATTGGTTGGTTCTCTGGTCAAGGAAGAAACAGAGGGCTTTGAGACCCTCCTGGTGGGGGATGGAGGTGTAGAGTGACTGGACGTCCATGGTGAAGATGAGGGAATGGGGGCCTCGAAAATTGAATTTCTGGAGTCGGCGAAGAGCGTGTGAGGTGTCTTGAACATAGGTAAGGAGGGATTTAACCAGGGGGGATAGGATGGAGTCGAAGTATGTTAAGAGTGTTTTATTGTCATATGTACCGAAACAGAAAATGAAATTCTTACTTGCAACAGCACAACAGGTTTTCAAACACAGTGCTCAATAGATAATATAACATACAAAAATATAAAAAGTTCAATATTTAAAAAAAATACAATATAGTGCAAAAACAAAAACAAAATCCAAAGTCCCTCATGCAACCGAGGCAGTTCATAGTTCAGAGTTTATTTGGAGTTCATAGTGTTTCATGGCCTGATGGTCATTGGGAAGATCCTGTACCTGAATCTGGACATTACAGTTTTCAGACCTAAACTTCTTCCCAATGGCAGGAATGATATGAGAGTGTAGCCAGGTGTGGGTCTCTGATGATGGTGTCTGCCTTTTTGAGACAGCAACTCCTATACATCCCTCCGGTGGTGGTGAGGTCAGTACCTGTGATGGAGCGGGCAGTGTGCACCAATTTTTGTCATATCTCCTTCGATCCTGGGTGTTCGACATTCAACAATGTTAGACAATAGGTGCAGGAGCAGGCCATTTAGCCCTTTGAACCGGCACCGCCATTCAATGTGATCATGGCTGATCATCCCCAATCAGTACCCCGTTCCTGCCTTCTCCCCATATCCCCTGACTCTGCTATTTTAATAGCCCTATCTAGCTCTCTCTTGAAAGCATCCAGAGAACCTGCCTTCACCCCCATCTGTGAGAAAAAGTTTAATTGTCTCCGTTTTAAATGGCTTGCTCCTTATTCTTAAACTGTGGCTGCTGGTTCTGGACTCCCCCAACATCGGAAACATGTTTCCTGCCTCTAGTGTGTCTAAGCCCTTAACAATCTTATTTGTTTCAATGAGATATCCTCTCATCCTTCTAAACTCCAGAGTGAACTAGCCCAGCTGCTCCATTCTCTCAGCATATGACAGCCCCGCCATCCCGGGAATTAACCTTGTAAACCTACGCTGCACTCCCTCAATAGCAAGAATGTCCTTCCTCAAATTAGGGAGATGTTGCTGGGAGATATTGCAGTCTCTCTATCACAAGTTTATATTCCCTTAGTTGGGGAGATCAAACCTGTGTTCAATTTTCCAGATGCAATCTCAAATATAATCGGAACAATATGTCTCAACTTCTGTAATTAAATCCTCTTGCATTAAAAGCCAACATAATGTTTGTCTTTCCAGCTGTTTGTTCAACCTGCATGTTATTGTTTTGTTATTTGTGAACAAGGACCTCCAGGTCCCTCTGAAAATTAATACTTTTCAATTCATCACCATTTACAAAATACTCTGAAATTGTACTTTTATTACCAAAGTGCATAACCTCATTTTCCAAGCTATTCTATCAGCGTTTTCTTTATACATTCACTTAACCTGTTTGCAATCTCCTGAAATCTTTACACAGCCTTTTCGAAGCCCCACACTGCCATCTAATATGCCATCATCAGCAATAATTGAGGCATCGTGTTTGATCTCCTCATCCAGATCAATGATGCCGTCTGTGAGCACCTGGGGCCCCAACAATGAACTCTGCAGTGCCTGACTCGTCACGTTCTTAAGATAAAATAACCTGTCTATTCTTATCCTATGATTTTTGTCTATGGACTATTGTAGAATACATGGATTTTTGGAAGATGGCATCCAGATTATCTCCAATGCAAAACCCCAAAATACAGATCACCAGATTCAGATATCACTTCTCGATCCCATAAATAGCTAATTCCCCTTCATGTACTAATTTGTTTACACCTTTGGTGCCCTACAGGAGTTTTGTCCTGCTTATTGAACAAAGAAATTATGGGAATTAGTCCTTTGAGTTTCTCACATACTCTAGACCAGTGATCCTCAACTATATCTGAGAGGTAGACAAAAATGCTGGGGAAACTCAGCGGGTGCAGCAGCATCTATGGAGCGAAGGAAATAGGCAACGTTTCGGGCCAAAACTCTTCTTCCGACTGATGGGGGGTGGCGGGGAGAAGAAAGGAAAAAGGAGGAGGAGGAGCCCGAAGGTTGAGGGATGGGAGGAGACAGCCTGAGGGCTGAGGAAGGGGAGGAGACAGCAAGGGCTAACAAAATTGGGAGAATTCAATGTTCAAGCCCGCAGGATGCAGTCTCCCCAAGCGGAATATGAGGTGCTGTTCCTCCAATTTCCGGTGTTGCTCGCTCTGGCCATGGAGGAGACCCAGGACAGAGAGGTCGGATGGGGAATGGGAGGGGGAGTTGAAGTGCTGAGCCACAGGGAGGTCAGGTTGGTTATTGCAGACCGAGCGGAGGTGTTCGGCGAAACGATCGCCAAGCCTACGATTGGTCTCACCGATGTAGATCTGCTGACATCTGGAGCGTAGCTATGGGCACACCCATGGGCCCCAGCTACGCCTGCCTCTTTGTCGGGTACGTCGAACAATCCTTGTTCAATACGTACCAGGGCCCCATCCCCGACCTCTACCTCCGTTACATCAATGACTGCTTTGGTGCCACCTCCTGCACCCGCACACAACTGACTGACTGACTTCATCCACTTCACCACTAACTTCCATCCGGCACTCAAATACACCTGGACCATTTCCGACACTTCCCTACCATTCCTTGACCTCACTATCTCCATCGCAGGTGATAGACTTCTGACCGACATCCACTATAAACCTACTGACTCCCATGGCTATAAAGTCCTCCAACCCTATATCTGAGAGGTTTTGTATGCCATCTTCTGTGAAGACAGATACAAAATGATTGATTCAAGTCTCTGCCATTCTCCTTGTTTCCTACTACATTTCACTGCGTCCATCGGTTAATCTTCTCCTTTATACAAAGTTCTAACAGTATGTTTTTTGGTGTTTCTCACTAGACTCCGCTTGCATTCTACTCTGCTTTTCCTCATTAATGTTAGTCTTTTGTTCAATCCTGAAATCTTCCCAGGTTTTCTGCATTTTGGCAACATTATCAACCTTTTAGTTTGATCTGGTACTATCTTTAATTTTTTTTCATAGCAATGTCTAGACCACTTCTGTTATTTTTGACCTTAGTCTATATAACTTGCATCGGAGTTCTGTTTGATTAAAGTGCTGCAGGATCTGTTGCATCCATCTGCAGGGGAAGAGAGGGTGGGGGTGGGGTCAGAAAGACAGCAGCTGCGAAACAGTTGCATTCCTTCAGTAACTCTATTGCAATGTCAGGCTACCTCATATGGGATTTGTACCCAAGGAGTTCTAACTCGATGAGCCACGACTGACATCATACATTAATAAATTACTTTAGTGACAATGCATTTCATAATACTTCAAAAAGATAAATCTGCAGAGCAAATTAAACATGTTTTATACTTCCAATGTCTTTTTTAAGATTTAAACAAAATAATAACTCTACATGCTAGTAGATGGCTGGCAGCGAGTTGCAAGACATTCAATCAGGCAATTTAGATGACATCATCGCCACAAGTTCTCAGAAAGAAGCCTGAGCCATTTATATGAACTTCAGCAGAACCGACAGATTGAATTACTGCTCGATATTCAATGCCTTCCATTCTCTAATATGTACTGTTTAGATTTAAATTTTTTAATATTTAATATTCTGACACATTGAACATAAGGAGTGCAAAGATAATATCTAATTTAAAATTGAAGATAAATATAACACACGAACATCTGTTACTGCGATAGAATGCATAAATACAGTATGTGCCGGTAGATACCTAGAATATACATCCTGCAGCAATGACATTAAGTGGTTCGGCAAACAACATAAATTGCAAGAGCTAAAAACTCTGTGATTTATAGCACTGTTCAATTCCTTAATTTGATTATGCTTCAGACATAACATTTTTATTTTTGCCAGCTTTATTTTACAAGGTATTTTAATCATTTTGCTTTAATTCTGTGCTCGATATTGTTATTACTAAAGATGTTGACTGGAAATTTGCTTTATGATGCTCGGAGTAAAGACTGACATCGTTAATGGAGATTTGGTAAATGTTTTCCAATTAACATCCGATAAACTTTACAGTATTGCTGACATTTAAATAATGATGTAATATTTATTCATCTACAGAAATGCATATGGTTCCTGCAGTTTCCAATTTCAGTTTCCTGATTCAGTGTTACCCTTTCAGTTACACCACTCTCTGATCATTACATTCTCTGACCATTATATATTTTTTAAATAAAAAATCATTATTGTGAAATTTAGAAACACATTTTAAGCTTAAAAACACATTTGTAAATTGTGACTAAGTTCACACAAAATAGTAACCACTTTGCAACTCTGTGCAGTTAAGAATGCCTGACTTCAAGTTCAGGTTTGTTGATTTAGAGTTCAGATGTTTCACTGCTTCCACATTGCCTAAAGATGAACATCGTATGCATCAGGTCTTCTCAGTTCACGATTCAACTCACTGATGCATTGGGCAGTGGAAGAGGGGAATTTGCGAACTCAAATTCATCAAAGAATATAATCAAAAGTGATTGCAAATCATTTTGATCCTTATATTCAAACCAGTGGCACAATATGTTCATATTAACCCCAAAGTAACATCAGGGTTAACAGACTGTTAAACCAGAACAGCTGCAGGATACATCCAATCCCATATGAGCAGCTGTGCTGTAAGCAGTTACACAGATCACATATCCTCTGGCACATTTGAAAGCAATCCCTGTATAAATATGGCATATCACAGCTTTAAAGCGTCAGATCTGAAGCTTACTTATCTTTAACAAAGACAGGATTGTTGAATTAGATCAAACGCAGTTGCGAAACCTCACTGCTCCTACTCTTATTATTTCCTTGTATTGGAGAGCTGTTGAAGGAACAAAAGAGAGCGCCGGTCTTGTGGAATTAAACACAAACTTTATTTACAAATTCAAGCCAGATGCACGAGCAGAATTGTGATGACAGAAACTTTAATCAAAGCACAATACGTTGTTTTGTCCCTGACCCACGGGCACTGATTTCCTGCACCTTGCATTCTTTTTTCCTGTTGTCCATATATTTGGAGCATTGGATTATTTGACCTCCCAAAGCGTTTTAACTAGAATGTGCAGATAGCAGGATTTTTAGGCAGTGTATTTCATTCTCAATGCAAACTAGGAGGAACTTAGGTTCAATGTCCATTTTGTTATGTGATCTTCTTCAGTTCTGCTTATACAGTAAATGTTACTGCTGGCCAAAGTTTGAAAATTAAACAAAATTAGAGTCCTTTATAGATATACATTATAGAAACATAGAAACATAGTAAATAGGTGCAGGAGGAGGCCATTCGGCCATCGTGATCATGGCTGATCGTCCCCTATCAATAACCCGTGCCTGCCTTCTCCCCATATCCCTTGACTCCACTAGCCCCTAGAACTCTATCTAACCCTCTCTTAAATCCATCCAGTGACTTGGCCTCCATTGCCCTCTGTGGCAGGGAATTCCATAAATTCACAACTCTCTGTGTGAAAAAGTTTTTTTCTCACCTCACCTCAGTCTATGGAATCAGGATAAGCAGATTTATTCTCTGTGGTCATATTAAGTGTCAATGTTCAGCATCAAGACTCACCATCAAGGCCAGTACTGGATGGCCATAGGGGAACTGTATTCCAGAAATGGAATTATCAATTGGCTATTGTCTTTGAGAAGTACTCTTGTAAATTGTGACTAAGTTCACACAATCTGTGCAGTTAAGAAAGCCTGACTTCAAGTTCAGGTTTGTTGATTTAGAGTTCACAACAGATAACCTAAATAACTATCTTTACTGAATTAAAATGATTGCACAAAGTTCATAAGTCATAGGATCAGAATTAGGCCAGTCGGCCCATCATGCCTACGCCACTAGTCAATCATGACTGATCTATCTTTCATTCTCAACCCCATTCTCCTCTCTTCTCCACATAAGCCTTGACACCCTTACTAATGAAGAATCTGTCAATCTCCGCCTTAAAAAATACCCCAAAAATACCCAGCCATCTGTGACAATGAATTACACAGACTCATCATCTTCTGACTAAAGAAATTCCTCCTTATCTCCTTTCTAAAGGTTAATTCTTTTATTCTGTGCCCTCTGGTCCTAGACTATCCCACTAGTGGAAATATTCTCTCCATATCCACTCTATCCAGGCCTTTCACTATTAGGTAAGTATCAATGAGATAGAGTTATGGAGTCATAGAGTGATACTTTGTGTGAAAAAAGTTATCCCTCAGATTCCTATTAAATGTTTTCCCCTTCACCTTGAACCTATGTCCTCTGGTCCTCGATTCCCCTACTCTGGGCAAGAGATTCTGTGCATCTACCCAATCTATTCCTCTCATCATTTTATGCACCTCTATAAGATCACCCATCATCCTCCTGCGCTCCATGGAATAGAAACCCAGCCTACTCAACCTCTCCCTGTAGCTCACACCCTCTAATCCTGGCAACATCCTAAGAGTTTTCTGAACCCTATCAAGCTTGACAATATCTTTCCTATAACATGGTGCCCACAACTGAACACAATATTCTAAATGCAGTGTCACCAATGTCTTATACAACTGCAACATGACCTCCCAACTTCTATACTCAATACTCTGACTGATGAAGGTCAAAGTGCCAAAAGCCTTTTTGACCACCATATCCACCTGCGACTCAACCTTCAAAGAACCATGCACCTGCACTCCTAGATCCGTCTGCTCTACAACTACCCACTGAGGCCTAACATTTACTGAGTTCAACGTCCCAATATGCAACACCTCACACTTCTCTGTATTAAATTCCATCAACCATTCCTCAGCCCACCTGGCCAATCAATCCAGATCCTGCTGCAATCTTTCACAACCATCTTCATTATCTGAAAAACCACACACTTTTTGTATCATTTACAAACTTGCTAATCTTGCCCTGTATGTTCTCATCCAAATCATTGATGTAGATGACGAACAGGGCCCAGCACCAAACCCTGAGGCACACCACTAGTCACAGGCATCCAGTCTGAGAAGCAACCTTCCACCATCACCCTCTGCTTCCTTCCATGGAGCCAATTTGCTATCCATTCAGCTATCTCTCCTTGGATCCCATATGATCTAACCTTCCAAAGCAGCCTACCATGCAGAACATTGTTGAACGCCTTACTGAAGTCCATGTACACAACATCTACAGCTCTGCCCTCATCGACATTTTTGGTCACGTCTTCAAAAAATTCAATCAGATTTGTGAGACACGACCTCCCAAGTACAAAACCATGCTGACTACCCCTAATCAGCCCTTGCCCATCCAACTGCCTGTACAAACTATCCCTCAGAATCCTCTCTAGTAACTTTCCAACTACAGATGTTAAGCTCACTGGCCCATAGTTCCCAGCATTTTCCCTGCAGCCCTTCTTGAAAAGAGGCAGAACATTTGCTACACTTCCGTCTTCTGGCACCTCTCCTGTATTTAAAGACGACTCGTAAATTTCAACAAGGGCTCCCTCAATTTCCTCTCTAGTTTCCAGCAATGTCCTCGGATATATCTGATCAGGCCCTGGAGATTTGTCGACCTTCATACACAACAGCATCATCAGTACTTCTTCGACGGTAACAATGACTGCTCTCAAGACACTTCCATTGACTGCCCCAAGTTCCTCCGTCCTACTGTCTTTCTCCTCGGTAAATACAGTGGAGAAATTCGCATTGTGGACCTTGCCCATCTCCTGTGGCTCCACACAGAGGTGACCGCTTTGATTCCTGAGAGGTCCCACTCTCTCTCCAGATACCCTTTTCCCCCTTATGTATTAATAAAATCTTTTAGGATTGTCCTTTAAGTTACCCGCCAGCTATCTCCTGGCCCCTTTTTGCCCTTCTGATCTCTTTTTCAGTTTACTCCTTAGCTCCCGAAACTCCTCTAGGGATGAACTTATGCACTTGATCCCAGCTGCCTATACCTGTGCCATGTGTACTTTTTGTTTTTGACCAACGCCTCAAATTTGCCTGCTTTGCCCTTCATTCTAACAGGGACATACATATCCTGAGCTTTCTTCAGCACATTTTTAAAACACATCCCACTTGGCCGATGTTCCTTTCCCCTCAAATAACTTGCTCCAGTCAAAGGAGTGGAGACACTGTTAAGAAGTATAATAAAGTTTAGCGGACATTTTACCTAACGGCAGGTTTTCCTTGGTCCTGAAAACTCCAATGAGCCAATCAAAATGCCCGGTCAGCGAAGGAGATTGCCTACGGCTGCCCTCGACTGCCTGTAACTAAATAATGACCCCACTCCACTGCACTACGAGTTGAAAAGAACCATGCTGACCAAATTCTACTCACAGAAAATTTTTCAACATGCTGAAAATTTTTCCGCGACCTAGCTGAGGCCGCGGGTATTCGAGAACTTCCCTCGAGCATGAAGGAGAGTTCCAGTGACCTCATAGGGCCTGCCAGGACCACGTGTCGACCATGCTGCGAGTTTGAGTCGAGAGCAAACTCTTCTAAACTCGCAGATTAGGTTGCCGCAGTGGGACAGCCCCTTTAAAATCCCCTACTACAACAACCTTATTGGTCCTGCAGTTGTCTGCAATCTCCTGGCACATTTGTTCTTCTAATTCCCATTGACTATTCAGGGGGTCTGTAGCACACCCCCCAACAAGGTGATCATCCATTTGTGTTTCTCAGCTCCACCCATATAGACTCACTTGACAAACTGTCCGTAATGTCACCTCTGATCACTGCCGTGACATCCTCCTTAACTATCAAACTCACCCCTGTCTCTCCTGAAGCTCCTGTACCCCGGAACATTGAGCTGCCAGTCCTGCCCCTTCCGGTAACCAGGTTCCAGTCATGGCTACAATGTCCCAGTCGCTCGTACCTGTCCTTGCCCTAAGCTCATCTGCCTTGCATTAAAATACTTGCAGTTTAAACCAACCCACTTTTCTCACGCTCTGCCTTTCACCTGCTTATTCTGTCCACTAACCTTTCCCACACCATCCTCCATACCAACTTCTAGCCTCTCACGTGCCTCTGTCCTGCACAAGTTCCCACCCCCCTGCCAATCTAGTTTAAACCCTCCCGTGTAGTATTAGCAAACCTGCCCGCTAGGATGTTGGTCCCCCTCCAGTTTAGGTACAACCCGTCCCTTTTATACAGGTCCCCCTGCCCCGGAAGAGATCCCAATGAAATCTGAATCCCTGCCCCCTGCACCAACTCCTCAGCCACACATTCATTTCCCCAATCTTCCTGTTCTTACATTCACTAGCACGAGGTACTGGAAGCAATCCTGAGATCACTACCCTGCAGGTCCTGCTTTTCAGTCTTCTACACAATTCCATAAACTCGTGTTGCAGAACGTCCTTCCTCTTCCGACTTATATTGTTCGTGCAACATGCACAACAACCTCCGGCTGCTCCTCCTCACTCTTGAGGATGCCGTGCAGCTGCTCTGAGAAGTCCTGGACCCTGGCACCAGGGAGGCAACACACCATCCTGGAGTCTCGCCTGCTGCCGCAGAATCTCCTGTCCGCACCTCTGAGTATCAAGTCCCCCACCACTATGGCTCTGCCTGACGTCACTCTTCTCCATTGAGCCTCGGAACCAGGGTTGGAGTCACAGCCCTGGCTGCCACTCAATCTTGTTGTGTTGTCTGCTCCGACAGCTCCCAAGAGGGTGTACCTGTTTTCAATAGGTACAGCACTCCATGATCCCCCATCATGCTAAACTCTAGCAAGTACTGTCAAACACTCATCATACATTAACACAATCATAAGGTCATAAGGGATAGGAGTAGAATTAGGCCATTTACCCCAACAAGTCTACTTCACCATTCAATCATGGCTGATCTATATCTCCCTTCCAACCCCATTCTCCTGCCTCCCCCCATAACCTCTGACCTGTACTAATCAAAAATGTATCTATCTATGCCTTAAAAATATCCACTACTGGCCTCTACTGCCTTCTTTGGCAAATAATTCCACAGATTCATCACCCTCTGACTAAAGAAATCCCCAATGCAATTCTTGTAAATCTCCTCTGGGCCAATGCCAGCACATCCTTCCTCAGATATGGGGCACGAAACTGCTCACAATACTCCAAATTCTACACGTCAAAGGAGAAGAGGGAAAACTGGATAAGGGAAGAGCTCTGAGAAGGAAAGGAAACAGTTTAACATGAATTGTTTCAAATTTGTGGAAATTATTATGATTTCATAATTTTTGATTGTCTAGAAAGGGGAAGGAGGCTGAAGGGGGCAATAGAGAGAAATGAATAAGATATAACATGTTATTATAACTGGTTCTAATCAGATCTACAGTTGTGATTCCTAGAACGGAGAGGGGAAAGAAACTGCGTACATTAAAAAAAAAAAAATTGTTTGTTCCTCAAATTGTAAAATCAACTGTTAACAATGTGCAGTTATTCAGATCAAAGATTTGTATTAAAAGACTTCATCATCATCATCATCATCATCATCATCATCATCATCATCATCATCATCATCATCATCCTTTATTGTCATCTTGCAAGGCAACAGTTGTACAGTGCAAAATGAGAAGACATTTCCCAGGGAATACCGGAGCATCGCACATAAAACTTAAACATTTCATGCATAAAATAAAAACAATTAAAAAAACAATCCAGTTCCTGATAAAACAGTACGAATAGTTTAAAAAAGTGCAGGTAAAAAAAGCAACATTAAAATACAAGTAAAAACAGTCATAAAATGCCCAGGGCAGCTGATTTAAGTGGCCAGAGCCAGTGCCAGAGTTATTACTCAGAGCCAGTTATTAAATTGTCAGTGCAAAGCAGCAGAATCAGGTGGAGTGACTGTTTAGCAGCCTCAGCCTGTGGAAGGAAGCTGTTTAGCATTCTGGTTGTCCGGGCTTTGATGCTGCGGTATCTCTTTCCTGATGGCAGGAGATCTAGATGTGTGGGGAGTGGGTGCAGTCTGTCCTTTGTTATGCTTAGTGCTTTCAAGTTAATTAATTTTATTCTTGAAACCAACTCTGAGAGAAGTAAATACAATGCTTCATACAAATAACAGGAACGCCAAACTCTTTTTGGAAGTATTATACAGGCAAAAGCCCCATCTTCATGAGAATAGAAGTATCTCGAATGATTTGATACAGAAAGATGAGGCACCTCATGTTCCAGCTCAGGAAAGCTTCTGTATGTCCCAGCAGAATAGCAGTAAAAAATGTTGTGGTACATCATTCAGAGGATTTACTTCCAGAAAACAGTTTTAAATTAAATATCATAGAAGAAATTGATAAATGGAATGGCCCAGAGCCTATGTTAACTGGTTTCTCCCATGTTGAGCCAAAATAGAAAGAAGGCCACTTGCACGGCCATGCATTGCCATGTACTGAACTGCCCTTATCTTCATTGTTTCCTTAGTGGGGTCAACCAGAAGGGAAAAACATTGCAGAGGGATAGTACTACAGATAGACTCAAGTAGAATCAATATTGGATATATTGCAAATTAAATGTTGGAGAACCAAAAACCATTACTGGGTGCGAGAATGGTGCGAGGGCTGACGGGGAGGGGGGTGATGCCTACGTGGAACATGGAAAATAATTACAAACTGCTAACCCTATGAATCACATGGTTTAGGTCCATTTAGTTCTTACACCTCCATTGAAATGACTTGGCGTAGAGACACTGCCAAAATAAATGATACAGCTAAGAGAATGAGGAAAGGGAAGGTGTATGACCAAGAACAGGCTCAGAGTTACACTCACCCAATGATATGTGTTCCACATAACGATCACCCTATCAGTCTTTGGTTTCTCCAATGTTGAGGAGACCGTGTTGTGGAGAATGAATGCAGTACGTTAGATTACGAGAAGTGCAAGTGAATTGTTGCTTTACCTGAAAGGACAGTTTGGGTCAATGATTTGTGGGAACGGAGGAGGTGAAAGGACAAGTTTGCATTGTCCGTTTGTTGCAAGAGAAATTGCTGTTGGAAGGGGGATGGTGAGTGGAAACGGAAGAGTGGACCAAGCAGTCTTGAAGGAAAGCGCCCCAATGAAATGCTGAAAGGGGAGAAGGGGGAAGGGAAGGAAATTGCTGGTGTGGAATCTCTTTTTAGGTGGCAAAATATGCTGAGAATGATCTGTTGAATGCAGAGGCTGGAAACTCTATCCTTATTCTGTCCCAGAGGAAAGGGAGTGAGAGCAGATGCACAGGAAATGGCTGAAATGCAGTCAAGAGCTTTTTAACCAGTAGGAGATGGTAGTCAGATATGATAGTGGTGATTAAGAAGCTTTTGGATAGTCACAAAGATATGCGGGGAATTGAAGGATATGGATAATGCGAAGACTGATGTGATTGGTTTTTCTTGTCATCGTGATTGTCACAGGCATTGTGGGCCAAAGGGCCTGATCCTGTGCTGTACATTTCTATGTTTCCTGTACCATGTTCTATGGTTTAGAAAGAAAGAGGAGTTTCAGAAGCACCTGTACAAACATTCATGAGATGATGAGTCTTTTTGCGGATGTCCCTGCAATGTCTTTTCTCACTTCCACCTTCTCTGCAGCTTCACAAGTGTCCTTTGTCTCCCTTTCACTTCTACTGAAGGGTCCCTGAGATGAAACATTGACTCTGTTGCTCTTCCCATGTCTTTTTTTTTTTACCTATCAGCCCTTGCATTTATTACTGCAATTAACCAATTTTGGATTCAGTTTGATAATCTCTCTTGGATCCCATGAGCTTTTACTTTAGTGTGCAATTTGCCATGTGAAACCTTGTCAAAAGCTGTGCTTACATAGCCATATAGGCTATGTCAAAAGAGACCTAGGGCTCCATCATTCTTCCTCTCTCCCCACATGAGGGAGAAGGTGCTGTCACATTTGCTATCCATATATTTGTTCAAATCTATATTACTAAAAGTCAAATCTTGACCACTTCCTGTTTTTCTTTCATGATTTTAGAAAACACGCTGCCACTTACGGCTGTGATTTTTGGCCATCTTACTCAGAGTCCCCCTCCGCTGTGCAGGACAAGAGGACTTTCCCCATCGATTAAAAATAAAATAGTTATTAATGTTTTTAAAATGTTGACATTCTCTCTGCTGTCCCTGCTGGTGGGAGGGGGGAGGGTCTATAAAATCCATAAGTGTTGTGCCTCACTCAGTCTCTGCAAGATAGAGGTTGGTGGGTGGTTGCTTTGAAATGCTGCACTGCAAATGGTAGTTGGTGGGTGGTTGCTTTGAATGTTGCACTGCAAATGGTGTGGCTCAGTCTCTGCAAGATGGGGAAGGGAGAGGTCACGACTCTGTCTGAGCTGTGAATCAACTGAACACACTGAATGTCTACTGAACTGTGAGTGTGGTGTTTATGTGGTGTTTTGGGTGGTTTTATGGTGGTTTCACGCTGCTTGAAATGGTATGAAACTGCATTTGAATGTGGTGGCCTTGCACCCTGCATGAAATGGTATGAAACTGCATTTGAATTTGGTGGCCTTGCACCCTGCATGAAATGGTATGAAACTGCACTTGAATTTGGTGGCCTGAGTGAAAAAGCCCCTGAGGTCCCTCTTAAATCTCTTCCCTCTCACTTTATGCCTGTGCCCTCTAGTATTTGAATCCTCTACCCTGGGTAAAAGGCTGAGTGTTCACCAATTGGAAGAAGTTATTTCAATGTGCAATGAAATAATTTGGTGTCGAGTCACCTTCCACAAACCGTTGCAGTTCCTGAATGTTGAGGCGGAATTTCAAGACACAAGGCAGAATAGAGTTGAAGTTTCATGTGGAAACATTCACTAGCCAACTCTTAATACCAGTGAAAAAGCTATCATAAACTTTAGTAGTGTGAAAATCTGGATTAAAAAAAATTTAATCTTCCATTGATTAAATATGTTCTAAGTTTGTTTTCCTTTTATCATTGGTTAACTTTAAACATGTCTAGTTTTAACTTTAAAAATAATCCACACTGAAGTTAAAACTCAGTTTTAGCATCGCGCCTGGAATAATTATAAGGTTATTTACAAAATATGGATCGTTTGAATAAAGCAACTATATTTATGTTTTTTTAGTCTTTGAAAAGTTGTCAGGCTGATTCACCACCCCGCCTTTAAATTATTAGATGAACACTGCATCAGGCAAGTGGGTACCAGTTTTCGTTCCAAAACCAGCTATCAGTATGCTTGCATACAAGTTTAAACACTGCAAATTTGTTTCAAGACAGTACAGATCCAATCTCACTATCTCTATGTTTGGCAATGAGACACCCACACATATTCTCCAATAAGGATAGTTACTCATTATTAGTAAATGGAAAATGGGTATTTGTGGATCCAGGTCTGGGCTTGCTAGTAATGCCTCTCGCAACGTGATTGGAAAAAACTATCAACATTTACTGTCTGGTAAATAGTAGATTATGTAGCTGATGCTATTCTGCATTTTTGTCTTTGATACACTGTTAACTGCAGGATATTACCTGAGCTAGGATATATATTTGGGTGGCAAGAGGCATATTAAGATAATGTCCTTCGAAAAAGAACTATTAAATTACCTTGGTCCACATTCACAATTGAGGATAGCCCTGAGGGATGATACTAAGAGTTTCATTATTCACATAACCACATCCAGAAATGAATCATTTTCTTCATGGAGGAAGGAACAAATTTGGATATCTTTTATTCCAAATTCTGTCAGTCTTATCTAAATGTAGCACTATAATATTGAAGTGAGGCTAAATAAATAACCAATTAATTAATTCTAAGGATAATGAATTTTAAAGGAACCACATTTGTTGTCATTTGTTTGGAGATGTACAGTATGTAGGCTGTGAGTAATCAGGTTGGAATTTATCCCATTTGTTATTTGATTTCAAAATTCTGTTAGTGGTCTTTGCCTGGAGCACAGAAATATTTGGTGGCTCAGATTTTAGTTTTTCTGACTATATAAACAATGTATCATGGCAGGCCGATCATGGCAGGCAGCTCTCAAAGCTGGGAAGATGTGCCTCTCCCTGCCTGCATCTTTGAACTACTCAGTGGAAGTTAGCAAAGTCTTGGAATGCGTTAGTCTGCCGGTAAAATACTACTGAACCTGGAAAGACATAATCTGTGTCTCTGGTGAAAATAGACATTAGTGATTCAAGGGCCTGTTCCACTTAGGCTATTTTTTAGGCAATTACAGGCGACTAAGCTGTCACCACATGGTCGCCGGGGTGTCGCCTGTATGGTCGTGAGTAGTCTCATCAGTCGCCCAAAGAGTCGTAGCGTCTTTCTGGTCGCCGCTGGATTTTCAACATGTTGAAAAATATTTGGAGACAGTCGGCAACAGTAGGTTTGTCGCCCATGAGCGTAGCGTGACTTCTCCTGATGTAGGTGCTGTCGTAGTTGTCGCCAGGTTAGCGTAGGTTTGTCTCCAGGTTAGCGTAGGTTGTCGCCGGTGCTGACTTCAGTTTTTTTTTTTGTTAAAGTAATGATTCTATTTCAAATTTTATGTCGAATGGGGGTCAAGTTGCCGGTTTTTCAGCAACCTGCTACGACTATGACAGTCACCGGCAGTCGCCTAAAAATAGCCTAAGTGGGGCAGGCCCTTTATAACTTCAATCAGTTCCATTGAAATACCATGATTCCTTAATTAGAACGGATGTTAAAGAATCCTACCATGATTTTACAAGCTAGCATTTCAGCTAAATTAGGTGTCAAATTTTGATGCACACTAACCGAAAGGACCAGAGATTAAATGCAATCTAAACCAAGCACTCTCGTTGTTAAATTATAATTTAAAACACATTTCAGGAACCTCAATCCTACTGTTATTGTCAGTTAATGCACAGTTCAGAGTCATCCACTGTTTCATAAAAAAATGACTTTTACAGAAGTTACAAGTATAATGGAGGTGCTTTCAAGACTAAGAGCATCTCAAAATTGAATCATATGGTGGGGGTTGTATACTAAAAGGTCTCAGGTTTTTTTAAATAGCATTTTTATTAAAAGCAGTGTACAGTAGTATAAACTACAGCATATGACAAAATACATTTATTGTACATCTTCCATTTTAATTTTGACAAAAATGAAATAGAAAGAGAGAAAGAGAACAAGAAAGAAAGAAAGTGAAAGAGCTAGTGAATGTGTAAACCCCTAAACTACCAAATGGTGTAGTCACAGAGTGAATCAGTAAAAACTTGGAAAAAAAAAGAAAAAAGTAAAAAGACAAAAACAAAGAATAATAAAAAAGAAAAGAGAAAAAAAAAGACCAAAACGTGTTGATATAGTTACTTCGTTTCTCACCACACCCATCACCCTGTCCGTAAATTGGTTTAATTCCAAAGTTATGTTGCACATATATTTATGCTTGTAATGAGTCAATGAAAGGAGACCATATCTTTAAAAACTGCTCTGATTTTCTTGCTAAGACGAGTCTCATATCTTCAAGATGTAGCGTCTCAGACATGCTTGCGATCCACATTTTAAGAGTTGGGGTGGATGCATTTTTCCAAAATTTAAGCATGAGTTTCTTTGCCATGATCAGGCCATAATTGAGGAAACGTCTTTGAAATATTGATAGCTCAGAGTAGGCTCCTGTTGTTCCGAAAATAATCAATTCTATATGGGGGTCCAGTTTTGTTTTTAATAATTTTGAGAAGATTTCAAAAATTCCTTTCCAAAATTTATGAAGGTTTATTCAGAGGCAAAGGTGCGAGCCCCACGGCGAGCGGGCTGCAGTGCCCACGGCGAGCGGGCGGAGTCACAGCGAGCGGGCGGGGCTATGGCCGGGGGCAATAAAAGGACTGCGAGTCGAGGGGGAGGAGTAATGCATTTCGTTGTCTCTGTACTGTACACTGACAATGACAATTAAAATTGAATCTGAATCTGAATCTGATGTCACTCGCAGCGCGTGGAAAACAGTGCGGAGCAGACCCATTGTGATATCAGTTCGTTTATTTCCAAAGAAATGTCAGATTTGTGAACATTTTCATAAATAACTCAAGAAATAAAGCTCGAAATTTTCAGGTAAGCTGATTTTTGACTTCACAGGATAAATATAGCTGTTCTGTGAAGGCCTCAGAGGTTTGTTAGAGAACATTAGTGAACAAACAGCATCATGAAGCCCAAGGAACACACCAGACAGGTCAGGGATAAAGTTGTGGAGAAGTTTAAAGCAGGGTTAGATTATAAAAAAATATCCCAAGCTTTGAACATCTCACAGAGCACTGTTCAAACCATCATCCGAAAATGGAAAGAGTATGGCACAACTGCAAACCTACCAAGACATGGCCGTCCACCTAAACTGACAGGCCGGGCAAGGAGAGCATTGATCAGAGAAGCAGCCAAGGTAACTCTGGAGGAGCTGCAGAGATCCACAGCTCAGGTGGGAGAATCTGTCCACAGGACAACTATTAGTCGTGCACTCCACAAATCGGGCCTTTATGGAAGAGTGGCAAGAAGAAAGCCATTGTTGAAAAAAATCCATAAGAAGTCCCGTTTGCATTTTGCCACGAGCCATGTGGGGGACACAGCAAACATGTGGAGGAAGGTGCTCTGGTCAGATGAGACCAAAATTGAAGTTTTTGGCCTAAATGCAAAACGCTATGTGTTGCGGAAAACTAACACTGCACATTACCCTGAACACACCATCCCCACTGTGAAACATGGTGGTGGCAGCATCATGCTGTGGGGATGCTTTTCTTCAGCAGGGACAGGGAAGCTGGTCAGAGTTGATGGGAAGATGGATGGAGCCAAATACAGGGCAATCTTGGAAGAAAACCTGTTAGAGTCTGCAAAAGACTTGAGACTGGGGCTGAGGTTCACCTTCCAGCAGGACAACGACCCTAAACATACAGCCATGGAATGGTTTAGATCAAAGCATATTCATGTGTTAGAATGGCCCAGTCAAAGTCCAGACCTAAATCCAATTGAGAATCTCTGGCAAGACTTGAAAATTGCTGTTCACAGACGCTCTCCATCCAATCTGACTGAGCTTGAGCTATTTTGCAAAGAAGAATGGGCAAAAATTTCAGTCTCTAGATGTGCAAAGCTGGTAGAGACATACCCCAACAGACTTGCAGCTGTAATTGCAGCGAAAGGTGGTTCTACAAAGTATTGACTCAGGGGGGCTGAATACTTTTGCACGCCACACTTTTCAGTTTTTTATTTGTAAAAAAATTTGAAAACCATGTATCATTTTCCTTCCACTTCACAATTATGCACCACTTTGTGTTGGTCTTTCACATAAAATCCCAATAAAATACATTTACGTTTGTGGTTGTAACGTGACAAAATGTGGAAAAGTTCAAGGGGTATGAATACATTTGCAAGCCACTGTATTTCCGCGTTTAATGTCTATTAGATCAACATATTTCATTGCTTATACTGAAGCACAGAACAAAATGATGGAAGTGAACACGGTTGAATTAGAGTATCCAACTGTTTCCTCATAATGAAAAATAAGATATTTTCAAGGCGCTTATGCATTGGTCTATTCATTGGTAAACTGGTTTAAGAGATAAAACTACACCGTTCTAATTTATTTGAGTCAAGGAATAATTTTTTACTATGGAGAGCTTTAAAATTGTGACGATCTTGTTATAAAATCCTGCCTACTGTTGCAACATCTGTCACGTGCTTTTTTTTTGCTTGTCTATGCGCCTGTGATGTAGCTACTTGTAAGATTTTTCATTTTACCTGCAGCTGACTGTACTCGACTTGACCCTTCTTCAGTCTGGAACAGCATCAGTTTATTTCCCTCCACTGTTGCTTCCTGACCCGCTGAGTCACTCCAGCAATTTGTTTTTCACACAAGACACTATAATCTGCAGTCTCTTGTGCCTCCAAAACCTCTATTATGCTATTAAGTGATATTTTACTCATTGTAAACTAAATAGGAGAACGCTGGAAACACTCAGCATGTCAAACAGCATCTGCAGAAATAAAAATGGAGTTAATATTTCAGGTTGAAGAATTTTCATTATAATTGTTTAATTGCTTCTTCCGTTTCTGCAATTACAGTATATCTTTCATCAACACTGGTTATGTTAGCATTGTCAAATTTATTTTAATTTCTAGGTTGTAACTTTCACATTTTCTCATCCTTGGCTGACTTTCTGTACAAATATGCACATAATTCCCTTCACTTGTATCTACTTGTCATTTGAAGTCCATTTATGGTGGTTTGGCTCACATCCATTTTCTTCCAAACACTCTTCTATTAAACACTTTTGAATGTTTCTTTATTGTAAAGGAGCTTAATAAATACTGGACCAAGTGTGGACCCATTGGGTCCCATTCTGCCAACGCAATATTTCACCAAACTGCGCATGTGCGGCTGACAGACCGGTACTGCGCAAGCGCGACTGCCATGTTCATAGTTGTGCCGTTGATGGCAGAAATTACGTTAAAGTTAATAAAGTGAAGAGAGGACCCATGGACGTGTTTGCAAAATGGAACAATACTTACCCGTGGAGCCGTTGTGAGGCCAAGCAAGTATAGGGGAAAGGATAAAATATGGCGATCTGAAAATCGGCAAAGGCCCCAATTGCGCAGGTACGGCTGATGGGTTCCCAATGTGATGCCAGAGATCCCCGTTGTGACGTGCACGGGAAACCTCCTCCAACTGCACAGGTGCAGCTGGGTGCGCTGTTTTAAGTTAACTTAAGTTTTAAATGTCAATAACTTGTAAAATTTAATATAAATCTGAACAAAACTTTGCTAATGCACACCCAGGACAATGGTGAGTAAGGTGGGTCAAAAAATTGTAGCACTATTGTGTACCGTTTTGGTGGCATTTCGGGAAAACACATACAAACAAACATGATGAGAGTTTTAGTAATATACTAGACCAAGTGCAGACCCGTTGGGTCTGTTCCTCCAACGCGAGGTTGCAGGGGGGGGGGGGGGGGGAGGGATGGGCGGCACACGCACTAACCACCCCTACACATGCTAACTACCCCCCTTGATATTATATTAATATTATTAATTAGCTCCTTTTACAGCATAACCGCCCTATCCACAGACGCATAGCCCCCAACTCGCAGGCGCATCTAGAGAGGGAGGGGGGGGGGGTAATAAGTGAGGGCAGAGAGAGAATGTGGAGAGACAGAGATAGAGGGGAAGAGACAGAAGGGCAAGAGGCAGAGGTAGAGGGGGATGGAGGGGAGGAGGAGAGGGACGGTGGGGAGAGAGAGGTGGGAGGAAAGAGAGAGGCAAGGAGAGAGAGGGGGAGAGAGGGGGGCTGGGAAGGGGGTAGGGGAGGGGTAGAGGGGAGAAGGGGGTTTAGAGGAGGGAGGGCGGGGGTGTGGGGGAGAGAGGAAGGTGGGGGGAGAGGGGGAGAGAGAGAGGGGGGTAGAGAAAGTGGGGAGAGAGAGAGGGGAGAGAGAGAGAGAGAGAGAGAGAGAGTGGGAGAGAGAGGGGGGGAGAGAGAGAGGGAGAGTGGGGTGAGGGAGAGGGAGAGAGAGAGAGAGGAGCGGGGCGGGGCGGCAGACCGCGGGGGACCAGAGGGAGCCCGGAGCGATCCGAGGACCAAAGATCCAATTGCGAGCTATACGCTCTTTGCTGAGGACTGACAAAAGCTTCCACCAGCGTTACAGATGATCGGACCCGGAGAGGAGAGGGGAGAAGGTGAGAAGAGGAGGAGAGGAGAGGAGAGGGGAGAAGGTGAGAAGAGGAGGAGAGGAGAGGAGAGGGGGGTGGGGGGTGGGCAAGTGAGTGGGCTGCACTTGAAGGGCCTGTCCCACCAGCATGTGTCTAGCGCGACCAAACGGAAGCGAAGTTCGCGCTAAATTTGAGGTAAGTACGCACTAAGTACGCGGTAACTACGCGGTAAGTACACTCAAAGTTCACGCAGTGTTCGCGCATGACGTAATTTACGTCAAACTCACCAATCAGCTGGGCAGGTGGTGGGCCGACTGAATTTGGACGTCGCACGGCGTCGGGCAGTGATGTCATCACGCAATGGCATGCCGGGCTGTGACGTCACCGCGCAATGCCACGCGTTAGGCGTACGCCGTCAAGACGCTGCATACAATGTCAAGATGCTGTGTATGCCATTGAGATGCTGCGTACGCCCATCGAGAAGCTGCGTACGCCCTCAATGCACCTGCGGGCCATTGGAGCGAGGAATTTTTGGACAGTGCAAGATTTTTGGAGCCCCGCGCGACGTTGGGACCAGCCCCACACAACTCCATACGCATCCGCCGATCGTGATGCCGTACGCCTCAAGCAACCGGCAGCTTGGCGGGCGGGGCTTCACGAGCTGCACAGGCAGCGAGTAATTTTCCCTCGAGCGGCGGGGGGGTGGGTGTGGCGGTGCCACGAGCAAGGGCATTGTGACGTCCGCAGCTGCTGATTTAAAGAAAACAGTACGTTTTGTGAAGGATTTTATTGAAAATGTGTACAGAAAAATGATTAAATTTAATGAGGAGTGGATTTGCGAATGTAAAAGTAAAATCGCTAGCGAAATGGTAAAAATCTCGACGTTTTTGCATCTGGTTTTCGCGGAGTAACGAATCAAAGACAAAATCAAAGGCAAAATGTCAAAGGCAAAATGACATACACCCACACACACACATACACACACACACACACACACACACAGAGTTTTAAAAGTATATAGATATATACTAGACCAAGTAGGACCCGTTGGGTCCCTGTCACAAGGAGGCCTGGTCCCCCAACGAACACAATATTCCACCACTCACCCATTCCCCCAACGCAACCTGTTCCCCGAAGGCAATATTCCACCACTGACCCTTAGCCCCGAACTGCGCTGATGTGGCTGAGGGGTTCCCGTTGTGACCCCAGATATCCCCGTTGTGATGCGCGTGATGGCAACCCTCCCCAACTGCACCTCGCCATCCCTCTTCCTATGCCTATCCTCCTCCATTCCCCCTCATCCCCAGCACTACCTCCCCCTCCTCTTCACCCTCCCTCTTCTTTCCTCTCTGCTCCTCCCCTCCCCCGCTCCCTCCCTCACCTCTCCCTCCCTCACCTCTCCCTCCCTCTCCCCTACCCACAGTCCCTCCTTCCCTCCCCCCATAACCCCTCTCCCCTCCCTACCCCCTTGCCGTCATTGTGAGGTGGAAGCTGCTGTTTTTTTATGTTAATGAGATCCCATTGTGATGTCATTGTGGGGTGGAGGACTGCCAATGGGCAGTTTATGTAAATGAGATCCCATTGTGGCATCATACCCTGCTAACTGCCACTGCAAGTTCGTGATTTTTCTCAAAGTGTGGTTTTGTAAAGTTTAAAATGTGAATGTTGTAAAATATAACATCAATCTGAATGAAACTTGATAAAAAAACACACCACAGGACAATTGTGAGTAAGGTGGTCCAAAATTTGTTGCGCTATCGTGTACCATTTTGGCGTAGTTCCGGGTGCACATGCGCACGCATGCAGACAGAATCACAAACAAGATGAGAGTTTTAATAATATACTAGACCAAGTGGGACCCGTTGGGTCACTGTCATACAGGAGGATTGGTCCCCCAATGCAACCCGTTCCACCAACGCAATATTCCACCATTCACCCATAGCCCCCAACTGCACAGGTGCGGCTCATTTCCCCTCACCCCCCAGCACTCCTCTTCACCCTCCCTCTTTTTAAACTTTAAAAAAAATCCAATTCCCTTGCCCTACAATGGAAATGAAACCGTTACAATGTTTCTAATCAGAGGCATTTCACAGCGCTGGAGTAACTCAGTGAGCCAGGTGGCATCTCTGGAGAATATGGATAGGTGACATTTCACAGAGTGCTGGAGTAACTCAGCGAGCCAGGTGGCATCTCTGGAGAACATGGATAGGTGACATTTCAGGTCGCGTCACTTCTTCACACTTGTTGCTTTGCTCGAAACTCTGGCAGTCACCAAATCAATCACTTCTAAACATTACTTCCCAAGGTGAGAACTGGAAAGACTTTGGAAGTTTACACATTGTTTGTTTTTGAGATGATGTATGTCAATGGTGAAGCAGTGTTGTTATTTAAAATGTACTTTTTGGGCTGCCCCATAATTACAAAAATGAAACAAAAACACATTGATAACTGTTCACATCAGCTGTTTTAAAATGAGTTAGGTTGCACATTTAGTAAATGACAGACATTTGTGGCTGTGCCTGAATGGATAGACCCAAGCAGCATATTAAACCTCAGGCCTCATTACCATAAAAAAAAAGCTATGGATATCTAAGATGGATATCTATTGATATCTAATAGCACTGTGGCGCAGCGGTAGAGTTGCTGCCTTACAGCGCTTGCAGTGCCGGAGACCAGGGTTCGATCCTGACTACGGGTGCTGTCTGTACTGAGTTTGTACTTTCTCCCCGTGACAGTATGGATTTTCTCCGAGATCTTCGGTTTTCACCCACACTCCAATCACGTACAGGAATGTAGGTTCATTGGCTTGGTGTAAATATAACATTGTCCCTAGGATAGTGTAAATTTATTGCCATTTGCACAAGTACAAAACATTGTTTGCAGCAGCAGCATCACAGGCACATGGACTCAGACAGACACACACAAATACAAATTATACCTAAATTACACGTAACATTTCTAAAAGAAAGATGATTATGCAAAAAACAAGTTAGTGCAAAAACGTAATTGAAAAAAGAAGCAAGTTCCCGGTAGTGCAAGAGTTCAATTCAATTCAATTCAATTTATTTGTCATTTGGACCCCTTGAGGTATGTTTCTGAATAAATAACTAAAGTACTATAAATAGATTTTACCTAATTTCTTCTTTGTGCAGGCCATTTAGGTGGACACTACAGTTACCAGTTACGAATTACTGGATGTTAACATCTCAGATGAGGTGGTCCCGGGCTCAGAATGCAAATGTCCCCACAATGACAGGATGCCAGTGCCTTTACTTTCAGAAGAAAATCGGTATGTTTCCAAATACTCTAACAAACATTTACAGATGTGGGCATAAGGTCAGAAGGAATAAGAGTAGAATGAGGCCATTCGGCCCACCTACGCTCCTGCCCGGTGCCTCAGGTCAGCTGATCAGCTGACCGAGGTCTAAGCGGAAGCTCAGAGGGGATAGAGCCTTCTCTGTTGCTGCTCCGACATTATGGAACACTCTGCCGTTGCACATCAGACAGGCCCCCTCACTGTCCATCTTCAAAACCACTTAAAACCCTTTTCTATTCCTTGGCTTTTGACCCTGCATGAGACTTTGCTCCTGTTTTAGTGTTTTTAATGTTTTTTATTGTTTTTACTCTCTCTTTTAATGTTTTTATTGTCTTGTAATAATTTTTTGTCCATGATTAGTCATGTACAGCACTTTGTTGCAACAGTGGTTGTTTTTAAATGCTCTATAAATAAAGTTATTATTATTATTATCAAGTCTACTCCGCCATTCAATTATGGCTGATCTAACTCTACCTCCTAACCCCATTCTTCTGCCTTCTACCCATCACCTCTGGCACCTGTACTAATTCAGAATCTATCTATCTCTGCCATAAAAATATCCACTGATATAGAACATGTAGAAGGTGCTGCAGAATGCGCTGGTATGTCAACATACCAGCGCATTTTTTACCTAAGTAGAAAAGGAAGAGGGTGCCTGACCATTTTAGCCTACTAATGGGCCTCCCAATTATTATGAATGAAACAAAAGAATATGAACGTTAACTTTTAAACTGCAAGCTATCAATTTGTTGGATGCGAGAATAGCCATAACAGGAAGTTTATACAACGTTATGCCAACAAACTAATTGATTGTTGAATAAACCTGAAGAATGGGATGAAATTACCAAAATGAATTGTTTACAAATTGGATTTTCTAGTTATGAGCAAGAAAATCGGAAAAATAAGGACATATCCTTTGCGATAGCTCGCATGTAATATAGGTTTTCAACATTGGAAAAGTAGTATGGCTCAGATCATTAATTTTTTGGGAACAAATAGAGGCACCATGAAAATGGAGTGCAGTGAACTTGTGTGGAAGTGCTTTGATCATCTAAGTAGCATTAGACTAATAGATTGATGGGGTGCTCTGATTAAACGTATGTGGTGAATCATGATGACTTCCTTCCTGAATCGCCATCCACCCACACACAAACCTGGAACTGGAAGCACTAACTAATTACACATTTGAAGAACATTTTGTTTGGAATTTTATCGTGATCAAGAAGAAATTCCAACTGTGTGGTTCCTTCTTAAAAAATAACTCTAAAACTGCAGGCTTGAGCCAGCTACCTGCTGCCTCGTAGCTAGGATTTAGGAGATTGAGGGGGGATCTTATAGAAACTTACAAAATTCTTAAGGGGTTGGACAGGCTAGATGCAGGAAGATTGTTCCCGATGTTGGGGAAATCCAGAACAAGGGGTCACAGTTTAAGGATAAGGGAGAAATATTTTAGGACCAATTTGAGAAAATCATTTTTTACGCAGAGAGTGGTGAATCTGTGGAATTCTCTGCCACAGAAGGTAGTTGAGGCCAGTTCATTGGCTATATTTAAGAGGGAGTTAGATGTGGCCCTTGTGGCTAAAGGGATCAGGGGGTATGGAGAGAAGGCAGGTACAGGATACTGAGTTGGATGATCAGCCATGATCATATTGAATGGCGGTGCAGGCTCGAAGGGCCGAATGGCCTACTCCTGCACCTATTTTCTATGTTTCTATGTTTATGTTTCTATGTCTCAGTGACTCAGGTTTTTTCCTGACCGATGGTCTGCCTGTGAGGAGTTTGCACATTCTTCTTGCGACTGCATGGGTTCCCCTCGATGCTCAATTTCCTCCCACATCCTAAAAATGTGTGGATTGGTAGCTTAATTGGCCACCGTTAAACAATTTAAACAATTGTCTCTTGTCTGTAGCTGAGTAATAAAATCAAGTTTGATGGGATTATGACAGGAAAATATTGCACTAATGTAGGATTAATGGAAATGATTGCTGATGGTCGGTGTGGACTTAATGGGCTGAAGAGCTAATTTTGTTCTGTCCATAACTATATTAAAGTACTAGACTAAGTGGGACCCGTTGGGTCCCATGTTCACACGGGAGGGCTGGTCCCCCGATGCAGTATGGGTACTGTGGGCTGAAGGGACTGGTTAGTATGGACATTGTGGACCAAATGGATTCTTGAGGTGGCAGCTCAGTCACTCAAGCCTGATGTGCTGGCAGCTCACTAACGGCTGGTGGAGAAATTCCACTTCAAGCAGGGTGTAAGGCAACCAAATTCAAATGCAGTTTCCTACCATTTCAAGCAGGGTGCAAGGCCACCAAATTCAGGTGCAGTTTCCGACCACTTCAAGCAGGGTGCAGTTTCCGACCACTTCAAGCAGGCTGCAAGGCCACCGAATTCAAGTGCAGTTTCATACCACTTCAAGCAGGGTGCAGTGCCACCAAACTCAAGTGCTGTTTCCTGCCATTTCAAGCAGGGTGCAAGGCCACCAAATTCAAGTGCAGTTTCATGCCACTTGAAGCAGGGTGCGAGGCCCCCAAATTCAAGAAGGGTTTCGGCCCGAAACGTTGCCTTTTTCCTTCGCTCCATAGATGCTGCTGCACCCGCTGAGTTTCTCCAGCTTTTTTGTGTACCCCCAAATTAAAGTGCAGTTTCATGCCACTTCAAGCAGGGTGCAAGGCTACCAAATTCAAGTGCAGTTTCATGTCAATTCAAGCAAGGTGCAAGGCCACCAAATGCTAGTGCAGTTTCATGCCATTTCAAGTAGGGTGCAAGACAACCACATTCAAATGCAGTTTCATACCATTTCAATCAGGGTGAAACCACCATGAAACCACTATAAAACCACACAAAACACCACACTCACAGTTCAGTAGACATTCAGTGTGTTCAGTTGATTCACAGCTCAGACAGTCGTGACCTCTCTCTCTCCCATCTTGCAGAGACTGAGCCACACCCACACTTACAGGTTTTATAATCCCTCCCCCTCCAACTGGAAGGGGTGTGGCCTTCATGGCATGATTGACAGTAGAGAGATTCTCAAAATTTTTTTTTAACACTAACACCACTTTTATTTTTAATTGATGGGAAGAATCCTCTGCACCTGATGAGTGGCGAGAAACTGAGTAAGATGGTCAAAAATCACAGCTGTAAGTGGAAGCGTTTTATCTAAAATCAATATTCGTTCAAACAGGAAGTTGTCATTTCCACCACCAACAACAGCCAGTTTTTTTTGCAGTGCAACCTTTCAAAGCAGTTACCACCACCAACAAAAGCCATTTTTTTTTGTTGCAATGCAGCCTTTCAAAGCAGATACCACCACCAACAACAGCCATTTTTTCCAGTGCAGCCATTTAAAAGCGGTTACCACCACCAACAACAGCCATTTTTTCCTAGTGCAGCCATTTAAAAGCAGTTACCACCACCAACAGCCATTTTTTTGCAGTGCAGCCTTTCAAAGCAGTTACCACCACAACGACAGCCAATAGACACTTTTTGCAAGCATTTTAGAACCAATAGACACTTTTTGCAAGCATGTTAGAACCAATAGACACTTTTTGCAAGCATGTTAGAACCAATAGACACACTTTTTGCAAGCATGTTAGAACCAATAGACACACTTTATGCAAGCATTTTAGAACCAATAGACAAACTTTTTGCAAGCATTTTAGAACCAATAGAGACACTTTTTAGCAAGCATGTTAGAACCAATAGACACGTTTAAAGCAGTTACCACCACCAACAACAGCCATTTTTTTGCAGTGCAGCCTTTCAAAGCAGATACCATCACCAACAACAGTCATTTTGTTTTACAGTACAGCCTTTCAAAGCAGTTACCACCACCAACAACAGCCCTTTTTTTTTTTGCAATGCAGCCTTTCAAAGCAGTTACCACCACGACCAACAGCCATTTGTTTTCCAGTGCAGCTATTTAAAAGCAGTTACCACCACCAATAACAGCCATTTTTTTGCAGTGCAGCCTTTTAAAAGCAGTTACCTCCACCAACAACAGCCATTTTTTTTGCAATGCAGCCTTTCAATGCAGATACCGCCACCAACAACAGCCTTTTTTTTTTGCAGTGCAGCCTTTCAAAGCTGTTACCACCACATCAACAGCCAATAGACACTTTTTGCAAGCATTTTAGAACCAATAGACACTTTTTGCAAGCTTTAGAACCAATAGAGACACTTTCTGTAAGCAGTTTAGAACCAATAGATACTTTTTGCAAGGGTTTTAGAACCGATAGACACTTTTTGCAAGCATTTTAGAACTATAGAGACACTTTTTGCAAGCATGTTAGAACCAATAGACACTTTTTGCAAGCATTTTAGAACCAATAAACACTTTTTGCAACCATTTTAGAACCAATAGACACTTTTTGCAAGCATGTTAGAACCAATAGACACTTTTTGCAAGCATTTTAGAACCAATAGAGATACTTTTTGCAAGCATTTTAGAACCAATGGACTTTTTGCAACCATTTTAGAACCGACACTTTTTGCAACCATTTTAGAACCAATAGAGACACTTTTTGCAAGCATTTTAAAACCAATAGTGACACTTTCTGCAAGCATTTTAGAACCAATAGACACTTTTTGCAAGCATTTTAGAACCAATAGAGACTTTTTGCAAGCAATTTAGAACCAATAGACACTTTTTGCAACCATTTTAGAACCAATAGAGACACCTTTTGCAAGCATTTAAAAACCAATAGAGGCACTTTTTGCAAGCATTTTAGAACCAATAGAGACACTTTTTGTAAGCATTTTAGAACCAATAGAGACACTTTTTGCAAGCATTTTAGAACCAATAGACACTTTTTGAAAGCATTTTAGAACCAATAGACACTTTTTGCAAGCATTTTAGAACCAATAGAGACACTTTTTGCAAGCATTTAAAAACCAATAGAGGCACTTTTTGCAAGCATTTTAGAACCAATAGAGACACTTTTTGTAAGCATTTTAGAACCAATAGAGACACTTTTTGCAAGCATTTTAGAACCAATAGACACTTTTTGAAAGCATTTTAGAACCAATAGAGACTTTTTGCAAGCAGTTTAGAACCAATAGACACTTTTTGCAACCATTTTAGAACCAATAGAGACAGTTTTTGCAAGCATTTAAAAACCAATAGAGGCACCTTTTGCAAGCATTTTAGAACCAATAGAGACACTTTTTGTAAGCATTTTAGAACCAATAGAGACACTTTTTGCAAGCATTTTAGAACCAATAGACACTTTTTGAAAGCATTTTAGAACCAATAGACACTTTTTGCAACCATTTTAGAACCAAAATAGACACTTTTTGCAACCATTTTAGAACCAAAATAGACACTTTTTGCAACCATTTTAGAACCAAAATAGACACTTTTTGAAAGCATTTTAGAACCAATAGAGACACATTTTGCAACCATTTTAGAAACAATAGACACTTTTTGCAAGCATTTTAGAACCACATTAAGGGCACTCACAGTTGAGTAGACGCGTGTTCAGTGTTATTCACAGCTCAGATAGACAAGACCTTCAGGCTTCCTCCATCTTGCAGAGACTGAGTGAGGCACCACTTCTGGGTTATATAGTCCCTCCCCCCTCCCACCAGCAGGGGCAGCAGAGAGAATGGCAATTAAAAAAAAACCATTAATATCTCTCTGATTTTTCAGCGATGGGAAAAATCCTCCAGTCTCGAAAGGTGGAGGGGGGCTCTGAGCGAGGTGGCCAAAAGTGACGGCAGTAGGTGGCGGCGTTCTCTCGGAAATCGCAGCACAGTGGGTCAAAAGCGGTCAAGATCAGACTTTTAGTAATATAGATAGATATTGTGTAGTCAAACAGACATTACCACCTAACTACCATAAATGTATTTATAAAATAAATACCAGCCTACAACAAACTGAAATTCAGTCTTCATAGTAAACCTATCTTAATTTTATATTTCTTTTTATTTTCTCCTTTTTCTGGAAAAAGAATTGGAACTACTGATTCACATGGATAGTAGGGCCCAGCGCGGCAGCTGGGCCAAATAGCCACATTGTGTTTTATGAATCATTCCCCGTAGGTGCAAATACTTCCTTATGATGAAAGCACACAGAAGGCATCATGCATCTCCAAAATATTGTCGCAACAGCCACATGAGACCAGATAGCGAGTGATAGGTGGCTACCCAGGAAGCATTATTAGCAAGCTAGGTTTCTTTTATTGTTCTCTGTTCACACACAGGCAAACACTTCTAGCACATTCATGAAACAGAAATTGTGACTGCGTTTTACCCAACTTATATGGTCTGGGGCCTGGTGTTTTGTATCATCAGCATTCTGACCTCTGATCAGCTCTTTCAGCATCTATTGGGGAATGAAACTGGAATCTTTAGGAGGACAAAGCAAAATCTATTGAAAATGAAGGTGTCCCTGATCTACAACCATGAAGGAGGCATATTTCACTGTGGAGGCGACATATTAACCTAACTTTTTCGCTTCTGTGCAATTTTGAGTAATCAATGTTTTCTGTTTAAATAAGGATTTTCAGCATCAGCATGTTTTGTTCAGTTCTGGTTTATAAGTATAGCTGTGCCGTTGCCATTTAAATCATAGAGTATCGTTCTGTCGTTGAAAAAAATATTTTCTTTATTTGTTTATGTGGGATATCATTGCACATCCCTTGGTACCCTGAGGAGGTAATGGGGTTAGGAAGATGGTATGATTGGTAATCTCTTTTCTTGATGCTGCAGTCCTTATGCCCATGACGTGACCCACCCTGCTAATGTGCTAGAAGCACGTGGAAATGTACTCACTAAAATCTAGACCCTCTGTTCACGCTTTCTGCAGTTCCCTCTTACCGCTCTCCAACCTGCCAAACCCTTCTCCAAGCTCCCTTTGTCCGGTCAATCAACCCACATCTCAATCTACTTTCTCTCCAACTTCTTCTCACAATATCATCTTTTCCATATAACTCAACTTCTCTGCCGTCAAGTCTAGGCTCTGCTTAGACTTTTACCATCAAACCAACCTGTCTGACTTCCAACTAACCAAGATTGTTAATAGAGTCAGACAGCATGGAAACAGGCCCTTCAGCCCAACTCATCCATGCCGACCAAGATGTCCCTCTAAGCTACTCATCTGCCTGCATCCCTCTAATCTTTTCCTATCCATGTACCTACTCAAGTGTCTTTTAAATGTTGTTATTGTACCTGCCTCAACTACTTGGCAGCTCATTCCATATACAGTACCCACCACCCTGAGTGAGAATGTTACCCATTAAATATTTTCCCTCTCACCTTAAACCTATACCCTCTGGTTCTTGATTCCTCTACAGTGGGTAAATGACTGTGCATTCACCCTATTAATTCCCTTCATGATATTATACACATCTATAAGATCACCCCTTAGCCTCCAGTGCATCAAGAAATAAAGTCCTAGCCTGCTCAATCTCTTCCTATAGCTTAGGTCCTCGAATGGGGCCAAGGAAAGAGGGTTCACGTCACGGCTCTGTTTCCACCAATCTTTCCACCACCACGCTCAAGAAGCACAACAAGCGTCACCATTGTATGCGGATGTCGAGAAGTGGCCGATCTTGTGTGGGGACTCGATAAGAAGAAGAAGGTCCTCGAATCCTGGCAACATCCTTGTAAATCTTCTCTGCACTCTCTCCGGCTTCATGTCATATAACCATATAACCATATAACAATTATAGCACGGAAACAGGCCATCTCGGCCCTACAAGTCCATGCCGAACAATTATTTTCCCCTAGTCCCATCTGCCTGCACTCAGACCATAACCCTCCATTCCTTTCCCGTCCATATAACTATCCAATTTATTTTTAAATGATAAAATCGAACCTGCCTCCACCACTTCCACTGGAAGCTCATTCCACACAGCTACCACTCTCTGAGTAAAGAAGTTCCCCCTCATGTTACCCCTAAATTCAGACTTAATTCTGAAGTCATGTCCTCTTGTTTGAATCTTCCCTACTCTCAATGGGAAAAGCTTGTCCACGTCAACTCTGTCTATCCCTCTCATCATTTTAAAGACCTCTATCAAGCCCCCCCTTAACCTTCTGCGCTCCAGAGAATAAAGACCTAACTTATTCAACCTTTCTCTGTAACTTAGTTGCTGAAATCCAGGCAACATTCTAGTAACTCTCCTCTGTACTCTCTCTATTTTGTTGACATCCTTCCTATAATTGGGCGACCAAAATTGTACACCATACTCCAGAATTGGTCTCACCAATGCCTTGTACAATCTTAACATTACATCCCAACTTCTATACTCAATGCTCTGATTTATAAAGGCTAGCATACCAAAAGCTTTCTTTATCACCCTATCTATATGAGATTCCACCTTCAGGGAACTATGCACAGTTATTCCTAGATCCCTCTGTTCAACTGCATTCCTCAATTTGCTACCATTTACCATGTACGTCCTATTTTGATTTGTCCTGCCAAGATGTAGCACCTCACACTTATCAGCATTAAACTCCATCTGCCATCTTTCAGCCCATTCTTCCAAATGGCCTAAATCTCTCTGTAGACTTTGGAAATCTACTTCATTATCCACAACACCACCTATCTTAGTATCATCTGCATACTTACTAATCCAATTTACCACACCTTCATCCAGATCATTGATGTACATGACAAACAACAGTGGACCCAACACAGATCCCTGAGGCACCCCACTAGTGACCTGCCTCCAACCTGACAAACAGCCATCCACCATTACTCTCTGGCGTCTCCCATTCAGCCACTGTTGAATCCATCTTGCTACTCCTGCATTTATACCCAACAATTGAACCTTCTTAACCAACCTTCCATGAGGAACCTTGTCAAAGGCCTTACTAAATTCTATATAGACAACATCCACTGCTTTACCCACATCAATTTCCCTAGTAACCTCTTCAAAAAATTCCAGAAGATTAGTCAAACATGACCTTCCAGGCACAAATCCATGTTGACTGTTCCTAATCAGACCCTGTTTATCCAGATGCTTATATATATTATCTCTAAGTAACTTTTCCATTAATTTGCCCACCACTGAAGTCAAACTAACAGGTCTGGATAGACTTGGCTTATACTCGCTAGAATTTAGGAGATTGAGAGGGGATCTTATAGAAACGTACAAAATTCTTATGGGGTTGGACAGGCTAGATGCAGGATGATTGTTCCCGATGTTGGGGAAGTCCAGGACAAGGGGTCACAGCTTAAGGATAAGGGGGAAATCCTTTAGGACCGAGATGAGAAGAAACTTTTTCACACAGAGAGTGGTGAATCTCTGGAACTCTCTGCCACAGAAGGTAGTTGAGGCCAGTTCATTGGCTATATTTAAGAGGGAGTTAGATGTGGCCCTTGTGGCTAAAGGGATCAGGGGGTATGGAGAGAAGGCAGGTACGGGATACTGAGTTGGATGATCAGCCATGATCATATTGAATTGCGGTGCAGGCTCGAAGGGCCGAATGGCCTACTCCTGCACCTATTTTCTATGTATCTATGTATCTATGTCTATAATTGCTAGGTTTACTCTTAGAACCCTTTTTAAACAATGGAACAACATGCGCAGTACGCCAATCCTCGGGCACTATTCCCGTTTCTAATGACATTTGAAATATTTCTGTCATAGCCCCTGCGATTTCTACACTAACTTCCCTCAATGTCCTCGGGAATATCCTGTCATGACCTGGAGACTTATCCACTTTTATATTTTTCAAAAGTGTCAGTACTTCTTTTTCTTTGAATCTCACAGCATCCATAGCTACTTTTACTCGTTTCCCTTACCTCACATAATTCAATATCCTTCTCCTTGGTGAATACCGAAGAAAATAAATTGTTCAATATCTCCCCCATCTCTTTTGGCTCCGCAGATAGCTGTCCACTCTGTCTCTCTAATGGACCAATTTTATCCCTCGTTATCCTTTTGCTATTAATATAGCTGTAGAAACCCTTTGGATTTACTTTCACCTTACTTGCCAAAGCACCTCATATCTTCTTTTAGCTTTTTTAATTTCTTTCTTAAGATTCTTTTTACATTCTTTATACTTCTCAAGCACCTCATTCACTCCATGCTGCCTATTATTATTGTAGATCTCTCTCTTTTTCCGAACCGTGTCCAATTTCCCTTGAAAACGAGGGCTATTTCTAATTTTTACTATTTCCTTTCAACAGAACAGGGACATAAAAATTCTGTACTCTTAAAATTTCCCCTTTAAATGTCCTCCATTCTTCTTCTACATCCTTCCCATAAAACAAAATGTCCCAATTCACTCCTTTTAAATCATTTCGCATCTCATCAAAGTTAGCCTTTCTCCAATCAAAAATCTCAACCCTAGGTCCAGTTCTGACCCTCTCCATAATTATATTGAAACTAATGGTATTGTGATCACTGGACCCGAAGTGCTCCCCAACGCATACCTCCGCCACCTGTCCCGTCTCATTTCCTAACAGGGGGTCCAGCACTGCCCCTCCTCTAGTAGGTACCTCTATGTATTGCTGCAAAAAACTATCCTGCACACATTTAACAAACTCCAAACCATCCAGCCCATTTACAGAATGTGTTTCCCAGTCTATGTGTGGAAAATTGAAATCTCCCACAATCACTACCTTGTGCTTACTACTAATATCTGCGATCTCCTTACATATTTGCTCTTCCAATTCTCGCTCCCCATTTGGCGGTCTATAATACACCCCTATAAGTGTTGCTACACCTTTCCCACTTCTCAGTTCCACCCAAATAGCCTCCCTAGACGAGCCGTCCAATCTATCCTGCCAAAGCCCTGCTGTAATATCTTCCCTGACAATCAATGCAACACCTCCACCTCTTGCCCCTCCAATTCTATCACACCTGAAGCAACAAAATCCTGGAATATTTAGTTTCCAATCACAGCCCTCCTGCAACCATGTTTCACTGATCGCCACAACATCATACTTCCAGGTGTCAATCCAGGCTCTAAGCTCATCCACCTTTCTTACAATGCTCCTAGCATTGAAATATGCACATTTAAGAAACCCCCCGCCTCTTATTCTCTGTTTATTTTCTTTTTCTTCTTTCTCCCCTAGATTTTGGGTCCGAGTGCTTCCCTTCTCTGCCTCCTGCCTCACACTCTGTCCACTAGCTTTCTCTATTTGAGTCCCTCCCCACAACCATTCTAGTTTAAAGTCTCCCCAGTAGCCTTTGCAAATCTCCCCGCCAGGATATTGGTCCCCCTCGGGTTCAAGTGCAACCCATCCTTTCTGTACAGGTCACACCTTCCCCAAAAGAAGTCCCAATGATCCAGAAACTTGAATCCCTGCCCACTGCACCAGTCCTTCAGCCACGCATTTATCCTCCACCTCGCTCCATTCCTACTCTCACTGTCGCGTGGCACAGGCAGTAATCCTGAGATTGTTACTTTTTTGGTCCTTTTCCTTAACTCTCCTCCCAACTCCCTAAATCCTCCCTTCAGGACCTCTTCCCTTTTTTTACCTTTGTCATTGGTACCTATATGTACCACGACCTCAGGCTCCTCTCCCTCTGTTTTCAGGATATCTTGGACGCGTTGAGACACATCCGAGACCTTGGCACCAGGGAGGCAGATTACCATCCGGGTCTCCCGACTGCGTCCACAGAATCGCCTATCCGACCCCCTAACTATAGAGTCCCCTATTACTATTGCCCTCCTCTTTTTTTCCCTACCTTTCTGAGCAACAGGGCCGGTCTCTGTGCTGGAGGTCCGGCCGCTGTCGCTACCCCCGGGCAGGCTGTCCTCCCCAACCGTACTCAAACATGAGTACTTATTTTCAAGGTGTACAGACACTGGGGTACTCACTCGTCCCTGCCTCTGCCCCTTGCCCTTCCTAAGCGTGACCCACATGTCTGTCTCCCGTGGTTTTGGAGTGACCACCTCCCTATAATTCCTCTCTATGACCTCCTCACTCTCCCTGACCAGACAGAGGTCATCGAGCTGCTGCTCCAGGATCCTAATACGGTCCCTTAGGAGCCCCATCTCGATGCACCTTCGTACAGCAGGGTGACCAAAACTGAACGCAATACCCCAAATGCAGCATCACCAGCGTCTTGTGCAATGTAACGTCATCAGATCGTCACAGAGACACCACGACGAGTGCGCCTCAAGTCACGGCGCCCCTTTGCCACGCGAGCCCAAGAGCTGCTCTGCACAACACCGGCTGACGCTTCTAAGGCCGCCTGGGTCAAGACGAGATGGAGAGACCAGTGGAATTCAGCAGAACCAACAAGGCTACACCATTACATCAATGACCCCATGGACGTCCCTGGCCAGGACCTGCCCCGAAAGCAGTGGACAACCCTCAACCGCTTGAGGACAGGCATCGGACACTATGGAGTAGCGATGAAGAGGTGGGGCCTCGTGGACAGCGCCTCCTGCGAGTGTGGGGACCCAACACAGACAGTGGAGCACATAGTCACCAGTTGCCCCAGACACCAGCCACCGAATGGTGAACGAGGTCTGATTGACCTGGACGATGACACGTTGGCCTGGCTCGCCTCAACGGAGATGCAGGTCTAAAAGACGTACGACAGAAGAAGAAGAAGTGCAATGTAACATAATGTCCCAAATCCCACCAGCCTTGCCCTTCCTTTTAACAGGAACATGCAAGCTTTGAACACTCACCTTTGCACTCTTAAAAGCTTCTAGGTTCATCCAACCGTCCTTCCTCGCCCCCTGCCCTGCGTATCCCTATTCTGTCTCCGGACCTTGCTTTCATTGAATGGCCAGAGGGGAATCCAGATACATTAACGGTGCTTAGTTCTACCTCTCCATTGACTCCCTCAATCATTCTACACTTTCCTGATTGATATTTCCCTACTCTTAAATATGCTACAACTCCTTCCAGTATTGCAATGGGAAGGCCAAAATAATAGTCATAGTTCAATTGTAATATACAGTATTGGCCTTTAATCAGAGAGTTGTGGTTCCTGCTCTGGAGACAAAGACAACATTTAGGCTGCACTCCCATGTGCTAATGAGGGAACACTGTACTTTGGAATAAGAAGCTGAACCAAGAGCCTGTCAGTCCTCTCAGATGGTGACCAAAATCAAGCTCAGAGCTACTTCAGCAGGGGGTGCATGAGTTTTTCAGTCATTGAGCCATAGAGCACAGAAACAGTCTCTTTGATCCATTTTGCCCATGCTCACCAAGTGGCATATTGTCCGCATTTAACCCATATCCTGCTAACCCCTTCCTATCTACATATCAGTCCAAATGCCTTTTACCACATTCTGGGCAATATTTATCCATTAACTAACATTTCTATCTGGTTGCTGTTGTTGAATAGTTCTACTCAAAAATCGACTGATAATTTCTTCCATTACTGAGGTAACTATGTTTTATGGTACACAAAATTGCTGGGGGAACTCAGCGGGTGCAGCAGCATCTATGGAGCGAAGGAAATAGGCGACGTTTCGGGCCGAAACCCTTCTTCAGACTGATAGGGGGTGGGGAAAGAAAGAAGGACAAAGGGAGGAGGAGGAGGAGCCCGAGGGCGGGCGGATGGGAGGAGACAGCTAGAGGGTGAAGGAAGGGGAGGGGAGGGGGGGAGGGGACAGCACGGGCTAGCCAAATTGGGAGAATTCAATGTTGATGCCAAGGGGACGCAAGGACCCCAGACGGAATATGAGGTGCTGTTCCTCCAATTTCCGCTGGTGCTCACTCTGGCAATGGAGGAGACCCAGGACAGAGAGGTCGGATTGGGAATGGGAGGGGGAGTTGAAGTGCTGAGCCACCGGGAGATCAGGTAGGTTATTGCGGACTGAGCGGAGGTGTTCGGCGAAACGGTCGCCCAACCTACGCTTGGTCTCACCGATGTAAATCAGCTGACATCTAGAGCAGCGGATGCAGTAGATGAGGTTGGAGGAGATACAGGTGAACCTTTGTCGCACCTGGAACGACTGCTTGGGACCTTGAATGGAGTCGAGGGGGGAGGTGAAGGGACAGGTGTTGCATTTCTTGCGGTTGCAACGGAAAGTGCCCGGGGAGGGGGTGGTGCGGGAGGGAAGTGAAGAATTGACGAGGGAGTTGCGGAGGGAGCGGTCTTTGCGGAAGGCAGACATGGGGGGAGATGGGAAGATGTGGCGAGTGGTGGGGTCACGTTGGAGGTGGCGGAAATGGCGGAGGATTATGTGTTGTATTTGCCGGCTGGTGGGGTGAAAGGTGAGGACCAGAGGGACTCTGCCCTTGTTGCGTGTGCGGGGATGGGGAGAGAGAGCAGCGTTACGGGGTATGGATGAGACCCTGGTGTGAGCCTCATCTATGGTGGCGGAGGGGAATCCCCGTTGGTCCTCACCCTCAATAACTTTACATTTGACTCCTCCCATTTCCTCCAAACACAAGGCGTAGCTATGGGCACACGCATGGGCCCCAGCTACGCCTGCCTCTTTGTCGGGTACGTTGAACAATCCTTGTTCAATGCGTACCAGGGCCCCATCCCCGACCTCTACCTCCGCTACATTGACGACTGCTTTGGTGCCACCTCCTGCACCCACACACAACTGACTGACTTCATCCACTTCACCACCAACTTCCATCCGGCACTCCAATACACCTGGACGATTTCAGACACTTCCCTACCATTCCTTGACCTCACCATCTCCATCGCAGGGGACAGACTCCTGACCGACATACATTATAAACCCACTGACTCACATGGCTATCTGGACTACACGTCTTCCCACCCTGCCCCCTGTAAAGACTCCATCCCCTACTCCCAATTCCTCCGCCTACGCCGCATCTGTTCCCAGGATGAGACATTTCATACCAGGGCATCGGAAATGTCCTCGTTCTTCAGGGAACGGGGATTCCCCTCCGCCACCATAGATGAGGCTCACACCAGGGTCTCATCCATACCCCGTAACGCTGCTCTCTCTCCCCATCCCCGCACACGCAACAAGGGCAGAGTCCCTCTGGTCCTCACCTTTCACCCCACCAGCCGGCAAATACAACACATAATCCTCCGCCATTTCCGCCACCTCCAACGTGACCCCACCACTCGCCACATCTTCCCATCTCCCCCCATGTCTGCCTTCCGCAAAGACCGCTCCCTCCGCAACTCCCTCGTCAATTCTTCACTTCCCTCCCGCACCACCCCCTCCCCGGGCACTTTCCGTTGCAACCGCAAGAAATGCAACACCTGTCCCTTCACCTCCCCCCTCGACTCCATTCAAGGTCCCAAGCAGTCGTTCCAGGTGCGACAAAGGTTCACCTGTATCTCCTCCAACCTCATCTACTGCATCCGCTGCTCTAGATGTCAGCTGATTTACATCGGTGAGACCAAGCGTAGGTTGGGCGACCGTTTCGCCGAACACCTCCGCTCAGTCCGCAATAACCGACCTGATCTCCCGGTGGCTCAGCACTTCAACTCCCCCTCCCATTCCCAATCCGACCTCTCTGTCCTGGGTCTCCTCCATTGCCAGAGTGAGCACCAGCGGAAATTGGAGGAACAGCACCTCATATTCCGTCTGGGGTCCTTGCGTCCCCTTGGCATCAACATTGAATTCTCCCAATTTGGCTAGCCCGTGCTGTCCCCTCCCCCCCCTCCCCTCCCCTTCCTTCACCCTCTAGCTGTCTCCTCCCATCCGCCCGCCCTCGGGCTCCTCCTCCTCCTCCCTTTGTCCTTCTTTCTTTCCCCACCCCCTATCAGTCTGAAGAAGGGTTTCGGCCCGAAACGTCGCCTATTTCCTTCGCTCCATAGATGCTGCTGCACCCGCTGAGTTCCCCCAGCAATTTTGTGTACCTTCGATATTCCAGCATCTGCAGTTCCCTTTTGATAACTATGTTTTATGTTAGGTATGTTTTACATTATCCCAATGTGTGTAAAGTTTTGTGTGATATTCTGAGGTCACAGGAGAATGCATCCCTTCAATTATATTAGTTTCATTGTGTCTATGCCTCAAACTTGGTTTATTTGGATGAGGCCGAGTGTGGGCACTATTAGTAGATCCAGTGCCTCACAGCACCAGAGATCCCTGTTTGATCCTGAACTTGGGTGTTGGCATTCTCCCTTTGGCTGTTTGTGCGGTTTACTCCGTCTGCTCCGGTTTTCTCCAAACATCCCAAAGATGTGCGGGTTGGTTGGTAACTTGGCCATTGGATGTTGTCCTTTGTGTGTAGGTGAATTGTAGAATCTGTGAGGGGGTTGATAAAAATGTGGAGAGAATTAAAAAAATGGGATAAATGAAGGATTATTTTATGTAGGACATTAATGGTTGGTATAGACTAGAGGGGCTGAAAGCCTGTTTTTGTGCGGTATGACTGATGACTTCATCAACTTCAGTGAATATTATTTTAAACAACCACATTGCTCACTACCTCACTGCTCTATTTAACCCTGAGCCACATTGTTCATTCAGGATTCCAACCCATATGTTCTGAATGGCACATGTCCTACAGTCGTGTTCATACTTACAATACAATACAATACAATATTTATTACATGTCATTTGAACCTCAGTGAGGCTCAAATGAAACTCCACAGCCATACAAACAAAGACAATTCCTACAAGACATACACACAATTCAATTTACACAAACATCCATCACAGTGAATCTCCTCCACACTGTGATGGAAGGCAAAGTCTTTTCTCTCCCCTGCACCATTTTTCTCTCGATGTTGAAGCCCCAGGCGGGCGATGGTAAGTCCCACGGCCATTTTAGGCCGCGCCGGGCGATGTACGGCCCCGCTCCAGGGCTAAAAGTCACAAAGTTGGAGCCCCCGAACGGTGTTGGAATGTCCCGCGGCCATTGAAGCCGCGCCGGGCAAAGTACGGCCCCGCTCCGGGTCATTCCAATCCCGCGACACGGGCGGGAGAAGTCGCGTTGAGGGAGCTCCGAAAAGCGGTCTCCACCCGGACCCGCGGCTGCAGCTGGAGCCTCCTAGCTCCGGGGTCGGGCCGCAGCAGCGAGGCACCACCGCTCCCCACGCTCCGAAGCCGGCCAGTCCCACGATGGTAAGTCCGCAGCTCCGCGACTGGAGCCCCCAGGTCGTTCCGGCTGGAGTCCGCTCCACGGTGCTCGGCCCCAACGACAACGGAGACCCGACAGGAAAAAGGTCGGGTCTCCCGTGCAGGGAAGAGATTTTTTTAAGTTTCCCCCCCCCCCCCCACCCCCACATAAACACAGTTAAAAACAGTATTAAAAAACACGAACAACTACATTTAACTAGACAAAAAATTTAAAAAAAGACAGACAGGCTGTCACCAAACTTGCTGTACATTTGGTACTTTAATGCTCATTAGTATCTTTTCCTCATCCTGACGTAAGTATTCTGATGCACACTTGGCTCATATTGTAAACACACAGAAAAATGATCATGTGATCAGGTTCTCAATATTGTTTATAGTATGTCCAAACTGGCTGCAGAGTTTTCTACAAGTAACTGCTCTTCAAAAATATTAATTAACCACAAGACACTTTGGTACAGGCAAAACGTCTGAAATAGGATAAATAAATGGAACTACTTTCCTGCTGCTCATCTTTAACTTAATAAAACGCTCCACCAAACTGTACTGAGTTAAAGATGATGCAGGAAAGTGGTTGAAAATAGCTCTATTCCCAAACATAACATGAGCCTTTCTGTAATAAATCTGATCAGCTACCTGTGATTGATGCTGTAACCTTAACCTTGCAAATGTCCACTGGCACCTTTGTAAATGTATATGTCCACTGGCACCTTTGTAAATGTATATGTCCACTGGCACCTTTGTAAATGTATATGTCCACTGGCATCTTTAGCGCATTATAGAGCACATGTAACTTGGCTGGTGTTGATAGGGATTAGAAACTGAGTCCAAATCAAGGTTGTGTTTAGTTTAGTTTAGTTTTAGAGATACAGCGCGGAAACAGGCCCTTCGGTCCACCGGGTCCGCGCCGACCAGCGATCCTCGCACATTAACACTATCCTACACCCACTAGGGACAATTTTTTTAATTTACCAAACCAATTAACATACAAACCTGTACGTCTTTGGAGTGTGGGAGGAAACTGAAGATCTCGGAGAAAACCTACGCAGGTCATGGGGAGAATGTACAAACTCCTTACAGACAGCGCCCGTAGTCAGGATCGAACCCGGGTCTCCGGCGCCGCATTCGTTGTAAGGCAGCAACTCTACTGCTGCGCCACCGTGACACAGTGTGTTGGAGTCAACAAAATTAGATGTAATGGCTGAGGTTAGGACTGAAAAACGAGAGTGCAACCAAATGGGACATTTTTTTAAACTGTTTAGATTTGACTTTTGTAATCTGTTTACTGATAGAATGGGCTAAACATTATCTGCCAGAGGAGAAAGTGCTGATTGGTTAAATCTGAATTAATGAACGAGCAGAAATTAACAATGTCATTTGGTTGAGGTCCAAGTCTACTGTCTCCATTTTATTTGATTTAATCACCTTGTAAAATTAGGTTGTAGAGTCACATAATAAATGTTGATATAGACAAATTATATGCACGTAAAATAAATGAATGAATACAATCTTGTAATATTATTTCTTTTACATATCCCAACAGTCCCATTCCCTTCGAGTTAAATCAAATCTTTAAAGAAGATGCCAACATTAATCAATAAACAAACAAAGTCCATTAACAATTATAGATTGCAACTAAACATGAGACAAAACATCGTGATTTTTTAAAATGAAAACTGATATAACATATGGATGCAACTTAAATTAAATTTTAAATTGCAATTTTCAAATTTAGTTGAAAAAAACAAGCTGATAATAGTTATTTGTAAAGGCACCATTTCTGCCCTTCCACTGGATGGTATTTTCAATGCTTTGTTTGGTTTAGTTTATTATTGTCACGTGTACCGAGGTACAGTGAAAAGCTTTTTTGCTGTGTGTTATCCAGTCAACGAAAAGATTATACATAATTACAGCCTAGCAGTCCACAATGTACATGTGCAGGATAAAGGGTATAACATTTAGTTAAAGATACAATTCCAATAAGGTCCAATTAAAGGTAGTTCGAAGGTCTCCAATGAGGTAGATGGAAGGTCAGGAAGGTAGCTGGTGAGAGGATGGTTCCGTTGGCTGATAACAGCTGGGAGGAAGCTGCCCCTAAATCTGTAGGTATGCATTTTCAAATTTCTGTACTTCTTGCCCGATGGGCGAGGGAGAAGAGGGGGTAACCGGGGTGAAGCTGGTCCTTGATTATGCTGGTGGCCTTGCTGATCAGCGTGGTGTAGATGGAGTCAATAGAAGGGAGGTTGGTTTGCGTGATGGTCTGGGCTATGTCCACAACTCTCTGCAATTTCTTGTGGTCTCGGAAGGGGCTGTTCCCAAACCATGCTGTGATGCATCCTGATGAAATTTTTTCCATGGCGCATCTGTAGAGGTTGGTGAGAGTTGTTGGCAACATGTCAAACTTTCTAAGCCTTCTGTGGAATTGCTGGTGACATTTATTCCTAGGAATTTGAAGGTTTCGACGGGGTGGGAGATTCCAACCTTCACGTGGTCCGCCCTTTCAACGAATGCAATCAACCCGGCGTGCACAATCAAATAAGATCAAATAGAACAATTTGTCCTACAACTTTAGGCTGTGCAGGCCATATGCAAGAAGAAGAAAAAGAAGGAGAAGGTTTCAACCATCTGTACTTCAGCGCCCCCAATGTATACTGTGCGTGTAATGCTTCACTTTGTGAAGTCAATCACAATATCCTTTGATTTGCCGACACTGAGGAAAAGGTGGATGTATTGGCACCAGGTTATGAGGTACTCAATCTACTTTCCTGTACTCCCAAGGAATGAAAAGATAGAACTAAAATTTGTCAAATTATTCGCTCTTATTAACCTTAATTCCATAATTTAAAATTTTCTCTTACAAAAGATGTTATATTTATATGAAATTCTGCAAGTCCACAATTTCTATATTTGTACTGGTTCCACACTAATTAATCAATCTTTTTACTGAAAGAGTCCAAATTAAGCTATTTCATCTTTCTTTGTAAAAAATAATGCAGGATTTTCCAAATACACAGGATGTTAAAAATCCAAAGTGCCAAATATCAACTTGCTCCCGGTGGTGATGGGAGCCTTATGCACTCACCTATGCTCCTCCGATGTTGAGAAAGGCTAGGCAGACACGTCATTGGGGTTATCAAATGGGCACCTACTTTCATTGACATTTCGCTGATTGGACCCACAACATCTCCAGTAGGCTCAGCGTTGCATTCTGCCGTCCCAGAACCACCCCCCTCTGCATCTGTCTAGTCGGCTATTTGGGAGACCAAATGGGCTCTTTCCACTTCAGCCAGAGCCACTGGTAAGTAAATTGTTTTGTTAGATAATTATTTCAATGTAGACGGTGAGATTCCATTTACATCACTGGCTTTTCAAAAGTTTAAAAGTTTTCCATATCATTTTCTGTGTGTTATAGCAGCAAATTCTGTTATCTATTTCTTCAGATCAGCTGCTTGGGATGGAAAACCTTTTTTAGGTTTAATTCCCAAAAGGTCTACTGTCAGCTTTCCCAAACATAATGTGACCCTTTCTGTAATAAACCTGGTCAACGACTTGCGATGTATATATTTTATATATGATGCTGCAGCCTTGACCCTGCTCTCACAACAAAATGATATCACTCTCAACAAATGATTCACTTACTATCTGAAGAAGGGTCTCAACCCGAAACGTCACTCATTCCATCTCTCCAGAGATGCTGCCTGTCCCACTGAGTTACTCCAGCATTTTGTGTCTAACTATTCGAGGGACCGCGTTCACAAGTATTCCGTGTTCCTACAATGCATTTCAAAAATACTTAATTGGTTGGCGCCAAATTAAAATCTAGGATTTTCAAAGGTCATAAGGTCACAGGTGATAGGAGTAGAATAAAGCCCTTCGGCCCATCAAGTCTACTCTGCTATTCAAACATCGCTGATCCATCTCTCCCTCCTAACACCATTCTCCTGTCTTCTCCCCATAACCCCTGACACCTGTACTAATCAAGAATCTATCTATCTCTGCCTTAAAAATGGACTGACTTGGCCTCCACAGCTTTCTGTGGCAAACAATTCCACAGATTCACCACCCTCTGACTAAAGACAATTCTCCTCATCTCCTTCCTAAAAGAACGTCCTTTAATTCTGAGGCTGTGACCTCTAGTCCTAGACTCTCCCACTAGTGGAAACATCCTCTCCACATCCACTCTATCCAAGCCTTTCACTATTCTGTATGTATCAATGAGGTCTCCCCTCCTTCTTCTAAACTCCAGTGAGTACAAGGCCAGTGCCGACAAACACTCATCATAGATTAACCTACTCATTCCTGGGATCATTTTTGTGAACCTCCTCTGGACCTCTCCAGAGCCAGCACATCCTTCCTCAGATATGGTGCCCAAAATTGCTCACAATAGGGTCGATAAAAGTACAAATTCTTTCTTTCGCAGAAAGATGACTTGATTATTGAAGCTGGACTCTTGGAGGAACTTGCAAGGCCACAGATAAAGGTGGATTCAGCCCGTTCCATCATGGCTCACCCCACCATCGAAAGCTTATACATAAGCCACAGCCCCAAGTCTGGGTTGTCTGTCAACAAGGATCCCCATCAATTGGATGATGCCCTCTTCTCGCTGCTCCCATCGGGCAGGAGGTACAGAAGCCGAAAGTCCCACACTATCAGCTTCAGACATAGTTACTTTCCTACAGCTATCAGGTTCTTGAAACAACCTGCACAACCCTAATCCTACCTCTGCAACAGAAAACAACTGACTGACTCTTGCACTACCATGGAATTGTTTTCTAATTGTATATTTTTAGACCAATGTCTTGTTTCTAGTACAGTATATTTATTTTCACTGTGTTGTAGAATTTATATGTAATTGATGTTTAACTGATGTTTTTGTTGTTATGCGAGCCTATATGCCTGTGAAGCTGCTGCAAGCAAGATTTTCATTGTGCCTGTACCTTACTATACTTGTGCGTATGTAATAAACTCAAATTTAATTTGACTTGCCTTGAGATATTCATCCTACTATCCTGCTCCATAAAGTATGCAGGCAGCACATGACAGGATGTGCATTAGACAAATACATTTCACAAATTAATAATTGCTTCTTGTGTTTTATGAGTAGTTGAAGCAACATACAGTAGTTCTTCCGACATTAGACTGCAGCTATGAGAGTGAAAACTGTACTCAATCTTTATGGCTATGGGACATTTCAAGATGCCATGGGAAGGAAGCTCTATAAAATATCAAGCTGGGTGCATGCATTTATCTTGTGACTGATGCATTTTACATGGCATTCTACAGTATTCATTCCAGGATGTCACAACAAGATGAAATAGGACCAATTAATCTTAAGGAGTTTGCTGGCTTCCCCAGATCCAGTGTGCAATAAATATCATCCACTTTGCTTCAAGTGCACCTACAGTCAAACCCATTGCTCACTGAACAGGAGGAGCATGTTAATTAATTAAATTCTGTTCACCTACTGTAGTTCAGTGCAATGAAGAAATTTATCACCAACGGATCGTCATTGGATGAGCAGACCTACTGCCTGCTTCCACAGAGTTGCCAAAGACCAGCAGATTAGTGGTTCCCCAAGGTTTAACACTCCACTTGAGTTGGCAGTAGAGGATTTAAAGTGTCTCTCATGCTTGTTTTTAGGCAGGGCTTATTATTTAGTTGTTCGTGGAATGTGGATGTTGCTGGCAATTGTGACTTTTACAATTGCCTAAGGAGCAAAGATCATATAGATAGTCCACGCCTACTAAATCCAATGGGCTGACGTGTAGTACGCAACGGAGCGTAACCTCCGCCATTTCAGTAACCCCGACCCTATCTTTGACCCGACCCGACTTCAGTTATGCGTTCAGTTAAAACGGCACATACACTGTACAGGAAGGAACTGCAGATGCTGGTTTAAACCTTTGGTTTAAGGACATTAAAGACAGACACAAATGGCTGGAGTAACTCAGCGGATCAGGCAGCATCTCTGGAGAGAAAGAATAGGTGATATTTCGGGTCGACTTTTTCGATAGCTGCCATGACCTGTTACTGAACAATTTCACCCTCCTCCCTCCTTTACTATAAAAAAAAACACTTTCATTTCCCCAGACAGGTACAGGGGGATGATGAGGAGATGATGTGGTCCTTTTAACACCTAAGCAAGGCTCCTGATGATGCATGGATTCAAGGTCCTCAACACTGTCCCACTTCCAGATTTCCAGGAGTCATTTTGAATGCTGTATAGAAGATAAAACATAGCACAGTGCAGCACAGGAACAGGCACTTTCCCTATGATGATCACGCTAAGCATGATGCTAAGTTATACTAATCCCCTCTGTCTGTACATGATCCATGTCCCTCCATTTTGGGCATATCCATGCGCCTATTTAAATGCCTCTTAAATGCCACTATTATATCTGCCTCCACCACCACCCTGGCGTTACCAATCTCCGTGTAAAACACTTGCCCTTCACATCTTGTTTAAACTCTCATCTGAAAGCTCAGCCCTCTAATCTTTGACTTTTCAACCCTGGAAAAAAGATTCTAACCATCTACCCTAATAAGGTTCTGACTGCCTACCTTTGATCTCTTCTACTGTTTACCTGATAATTTGTTTCAGTGACAGAGCATGAAATAAAATGCCCGTCCGTTACCCAGCTTCTTTAAGATTGCCTTTGTGGATGGATAAAAGAACACACAATGGAGAGAGGGATAGAAGATTACACTGAATAGCCGGATGAAACATGGACAAGTATCATTGGGGCGAATTGACCAGCTACTGTGCTGTAAATGTGATATAATACATTTACTATGTATTATATCGGGGGCGCTCCTCTGTGTGCAGCCATGTCAGCAGCGCGTCAGTTTTTCCAGCTTTTTTTTATTTTTTAGTATGTTTTAAAGTGTGTATTTTGTGTTTCTTCGTGTGTTTTGTGTGGGGGGTGGTGTGGGGGGGTGAGGGGGAAACCGCTTCGGTCGCCTCCTCCATGGAGAGGCGACTTTTTCCAGGTCGCCTCCCCCGTGGCCTAACATCAAGGATCGACGCGGCCTTTCCCGGAGACGCGCCCGGGGCTTCAGCGGCGGGCGCAGCGTGGACTTTCGATGTGGAGCGGGCGACCCTCGCTGGGGCTCGCTGGAGGGGAGCGCTCCGTTTCGCTGGCCCGGGGCAGCCGGCAGCCTGAAGCTGCAGCCTGAAGCCGCGGTCTGCAGAGCTCCAACTGGTGCGGCGTCTACAGCCCGGGATCCCTCGTGGGGGACCCGGGGGAAGAAGAAGCCATCACTGCCGGCCCGCGGCCAACTTCTACCGCGGGTCCGGCATGGACTTACCATCACCCCTGGAGGGGAGCTTCGACCGCCGGCCCTGCAGTCTACGGTGCTTCTGGCTGCGGCGGGGACTTTAAATCTCGACCGCCGGCCTGCGGCCTACAACAATCTAAAGCCGCGGTCTCCGGTGAGGAAGAGCCGATCCTGGACTGACTGGACTCTGGTCCTGTACACGGGGGGGAAATGGAGGAGGACTGGCCAAATTTTTGTGCCTTCCACCACAGTGATGAATGCTGTGGTGGATGTTTGTGTTACAGTTTTATAGTGTGTTCTTTATTATTGTACTGCTGCTGACAACCCAAATTTCCACCAACCCTGGTTGTGTGGCAATAAATTATATCTTATATCTTATCTTATCTTATCTTATCTTATCTTATCTTATATCTTATAACATTTTACCCTTTGGAAAAGTTCAGGTTTATGTCTGATTACACTCTTGAGAAGCGCTATGAGCTGTTTTACTATTAGAAATTCATTTCATGAATGTACTGTACAGTATTGTAAATTTACATGGAATTTCAAAATGGGAAAAAATAATGTGAAGGAACGTATGGTAGGAAATATGGTCCATACATTGAATAGTTAAGGGCCTGTCCCACGAGCATGCGACTGCATGCGGCAAGCGCAACCAAACCGGAAGCGGAGGCCTCGCGGAGGTCGAGTGATCCCCATTCAGGGCCTGTCCCACGAGCATGCGACTGCATGCGGCGAGCGTGACCAAACCGGAAGCGGGGGTCGCGCGGAGGTCGAGTGATCCCGTACGAGTTGACGTGAAGTTCGAGCGAAGTCCGCGGGAAGTTCGCGCTAGGCGTACGCCGTCATGATGCTGCGTACGGCGTCCAGACGGTGCGTATGCCCGTCGAGGCGGTGCGTATGGCCTCAATGCGGCAGCGGGCCGGTAGGCCGTTGCCGCGCGGAATTTTTGAACAGTATCAGTTTTTTGGAGCCCCGCGCGACGTCGGGACCAGCTCCGCACAACTACATACAGCTCCGGCGATCGAAGTGGGACCGGCCCCGCGAGGCCGTACGGCTTAAGCGACCACGTTAGGTCGCATGCTCGTGGGACAGGCCCTTTAGCGTATTACTTCCCAAAGCCTCAAAATCTATGACCAAGAAAGACTGACCTAGAAATGTATGGCCTTTTAGAACATAGAACATAGAACAGTATAACACAAGAACATGCCCTTTGACCCACAATGTGAACATAATGCCAAGACTATCTCTTACCTACATGCACATAATCCATATCCCTCCATTACAGGTTATCCAAAATTCCTTTAAATTCCACTATCATATTTGCCACAACCACCAACCCCAGCAGTGCATTTCAGACACTCACCACCCTCTATGTAAATAAAGTTACCACACAGATCTTCTTTAAACCTTGGTCCTTTCAACTTAAAGCTATGCCCCGCACTATTTGATATTTCTATATTGGGTAAAAGGTTCTGACTGTCTATCCTCTCTATGCCTCTCGTCTTCTATCAGGTCTCCCCCACAACCTCCGAGTTTTAGAGAAAACAATCCAACCATATCCAACCTATCCCTGTAGCTAATATAATACGATACAATATCATACGATATGATACGACAGATCTTTATTTATCCCAGGAGGGAAATTGATCTGCATCATAAAAACACAAAATACATGAAACATGAAATTAAAATGCCGAGTGGAAAGGAATAGGGATGTGCAAAGATTGGGGGGGGGGGGGTCAGTCACTCAGTCTACCCCATGATCGAAGGGGGACGAGCTGCAGAGTTAATCAATACCCGCTTATCCAGGCATCATTCTGGTAAACATCCTCCTTACATAGTCTCTTTCCACATCTTTCCTGTAACTAGGCGACCAGAACTGCATGCTCCAAGTGTGCCCTAACAATACAATACAATAGACAATAGGTGCAGGAGTAGGCCATTCAGCCCTTTAAGCCAGCACCGCCATTCACTGTGATCATGGCTGACCATCCACAATCAATACCCCGTTCCTGCCTTTTCCCCAAAATCCCTTAGTCCTACAAACCTGCATCATGACTTTGTGATTCTTATACTCAATGTACCAACCTATGAAAGCAAGCATACCATATGCCTTCTTTACCACTGTATCTACTTGTGTTGCCACTTTCAGGGAGTTATGGACTTGGACCCCAAGATCCCTCTGTACACCAATGCTGTTAGAGCTCATTGACTTGACTGTCTGCAAGAATCAAGGTGCAGCCTCCGAGACAGGATATCAATGTGATCTACCAAGCTGAAAGAATGTAGCTGGTGCTGCCTGGGCTCTGACTCCTGCTACAATTTAACTTGCAGATCAGTAGGAAAACATATAGCAGAGAGAGTGGCACGTAGGAGAGATGGAAAATCTGTAGAAAATGATTCAGAGAGTGAAAGAACAAGCAGAGGAGAGATAGGGATGGAGAGAAAGGGAGCGGAAGGAGGAAGGAGAGAGAAAGGAAGTAGAGATGTGAAAGTTGTTGTTTGACAGCCTAGTCGTGTACCTCAATTATCTACACCAGTAACTTTCAAGTCTATGTTTTGAAGACCTCTAAGCTAATGTTAAAGGTATATCTGCTTCTTAATGGATGGTCTGGTGACGTGGGAAGATTTATGAAATAGCACCCTGTGTCGCTTTTCTCCCATCTGTTTAGTTCACAGGCTGCTTGACTGCAGCCAAAAAGAAGATAATTAAATAAAATCTTAATATTGCAAAGTAGCACAGAGTTTTATTTTTCGATTTCATCTTCACACTCTCGTGGGGATGGTATTGAATCTTCCAAAATGTCAATAATCTGGTTACAATTTGGCACGGTTGATTAAGCCTTAATTAATTTAACTCGAGGAAGATATGAATTTTGCTTCCCTTTATTTGATGACTACATCAATAAAATGTTGCCTTTAACATCTTATACCTTTGAGTTGTTTTTGGTTTATTCAACATTACTTTCGGCATTTTTCAAAATATTCCTTCTTTTAAATTCTCCAATTTTGCAAACTTTCCCTTCTTAACTAATGCGATTACTTTATCTTTAGCATGCATTGTATGCATTGCCATATGTTAGTTTTAACAATAAATTTTGCATAAATACATTAAAGTATATTAAAGATAGTCATAAGTTATGCATTAAATAAAAATATACTAATTTTTAACTATATATATACATATATATATATATTCCAGCTCCCGGCTGGAAGGTGCTTCCGTGGGGGCAGCCCGGTGCGGGGCTGAGACGCTGCCTTGTGGGCGGCCCGGTGCGGAGCGGAGACGGTGCTACGGCGGCTGAGGCGGCGTTCTGGCGGCGGCGACCTGGATCCGGGGCTCGGCCGCGGGCCAGTGGAGGACAATGTCGGGAGCTCGCAGGTCACAGGCTGGTGCCTGTTTTCCGGAGTACCCGTTGCAACAGCTGCGGGCAGCTTCGACCACCCCCCGGGCCGCGGAGCTTGAACCGCGGGACTGATGCCATCGCCCGGTGGGGTATCGCCTCGGCGCAGAGGGAGAAGAGGAGGGAAGAGACAGTAACTCTAAGACTTTTGCCTCCATCACAGTGGAGGTGTTTGGTGAACTCACTGTGGTGGATGTTAATTTGTGTTTATTGTGTTTTGTTATTATTACATGTATGGCTGCAGGCAACAGCATTTCGTTCAGACCGAAAGGTCTGAATGACAAATAAAGGATTCAATTCAATATATATAGAACTATTGCAGTAAATCAGTTATGTGATGTTTTGTCCCAAATTTACCTGAAATAGGTCAGACTTAACGTTGAACAGAAATTGGGCTAGGCCTTACTGCTATGAATGGTTCCAAATGGAATTGTTTGCATTCAGCTATTGAACCTGAGTCCCAAATTTTTTATGTGTATGGAATCAAACACGGAAGCACGGGACATATTGACGGATTCAGAAGGCTATATCTGTCAATTTACTCCACCACTGAACTCAACAGGATCCAAGACCCCATTGATTTCAATGAGAATTGTAGATACAAGGACTTTGCATAATGTTTTTAATTATCTAAGTGTTTTAATTATTCTGAGGCAACTTCATTTTAAAATCATTTAAAAAAATATTGATGCCTTTAACTTTATTTTCAATGATTTACTTCAGTTTTAACAGTGTCAGATACATTCATAAAACTATACTGAATCAGTCATGGCTTTTACAGCTGTCACCTGTCAAAGCTTATCAGGAATGTTTTAATAATAATAATAATAATACATTTTATTTATGGGCACCTTTCAAGAGTCTCAAGGCCGGATCCTTTCATCTTGCTAGAGTTAAATTAATTTGGAACAATTAATCTTGCCATTGGCGTACAGGATATGGAGGACTGTTGAGATAGAGTTCCACATGTAGGCAAGGTCAGTGCTAACTCGGGGGTAGGAGGGTCTGATGCAGCAATTCAAGGCAGGTAGGTATTATGTTGCCTTTCGGATGAAATCCGATCTTTAATATAATTGTCTTTATCGATGTTTAGGAAAAATCACCATTGCTTACAGTATTTCCTTGTAGTTGTGTTTACTTATACGTGATAATCCATACTAGCAATAAAAGATCAGAGTAATACTTGTTCACTGGAGAGTTAACAGACATGCACATATTTCTTTAGCAACTGCAGGAGTGTACCATAATCCCTGATACTCCTTTTTAAGCAGTCCATCAAGATAGAGGATGACTTGCTTCCTCTCTAGTTTTGTTCTTAGTTGGCTAATGCCACCAATGTTGGAGCTGACGATTCTTCCACAGATTGGACGGGAGGTGGCTGGGAGGTTAGATGGATGGATGATTTATGATCACTCCCCTCCTGCTCATGATCAGCTTCAATGCTCTCAATGACGGAGGGGGCTCTGCACTGCAGCAGCCTCTGTACAGCCAGTCTGTATTTCAATCTTTAAAAAAAAAAATTTAGTTAGTCTAAAGTTTTGTGTTGGGGGAAACTTTCACTTTTCTATGTGGGGGAGGGGGGCAGGGTAAGGGGGAAACCGTTTCCCAGTCTCTTCCTGGCGGGGACGCGACTATTTCTCCGAGTCGCGTCCTCGCCCTCCACCTCGCGGCCTACCAGCTGGATCGGAGCGGCCTTTCCTGCCGGGGACCGGGAACCGGACCAGGGCTGCTACAGCGGCGGCACAGCGCTGGAGTCACCGCGGAGCGGGCGATGCCTGCCTGGGTCGCCGTTTGGAGCTCCGGAGCGTTGGGCCGCTGCTCCAACATCGTGGAGCTCTGGTGCGGAGAGCTTCCAACGCGGGCGGCGCTGAACAACATCGTGGAGTCCTGGGGCGCCTTGCAGAGGGTCTCCAGCAGCAGTCTCCACCCGGCGCGGCCTACGGACTTTGGAAGCCGCCGACTCCGGTAGGAGGGGGCCGCTGAGGACGTCCCGCAGCCCCGACGTCGGACTTGTGTCACCCCGGTGAGCGGTCCTGGACATCGGGCCGCCCGTAGCTGCAACTGCGGAGGGCTTGGGGAGGCCCTGACCACGGGGAACAGTGGAGGAAGAGACTGACTTTGGTGCCTTCCCACACAGTGGGAAACTTTGATTCTGCTGTGTGGGGATGTTTTATGTTAAATTCTATAGTGTGTGTTCTTTATACCGTTTCTGGCTTAATCCCTCCCTTCACCACCTCCAGTTTAAATTCCAGTTGGAATATTTTGGAGGACCCAAGAACCAAGAACCAAGAACCAATGTAAATACATCTCATGTCAGAAATGAATAGAGTATCTGTTTCAGTAGTCAGGTGTAGACAATAGACAATAGACACAGGAGTAGGCCATTCGGCCCTTCGAGCCTGCACCGCCATTCAATATGATCATGGCTGATCATCCCAATCAGTACCCCGTTCCTGCCTTCTCCCCATATCCCCTGACTCCTCTATTTTTATGTGCCCTATCTAGCTCTCTCTTGAAAGTATCCAGAGAACCTGCCTCCACCGCCCTCTGAGGCAGAGAATTCCACAGACTCACCACTCTCTGTGAGAAAAAGTGTTTCCTCGTCTCCGTTCTAAATGGCTTACTCCTTATTCTTAAACTGTGGCCCCTGATTCTGGACTTCCCCAACATCGGGAACATGTTTCCTGCCTCTAGTGTGTCCAAGCCCTTAACAATCTTATATGTTTCAATGAGATCCCCTCTCACCCTTCCAAACTCCAGAGTGTACAAGCCCAGCTGCTCCATTCTCTCAGCATATGACAGTCCCGCCATCCTGGGAATTAACGTGGAATAAACCTACGCTGCACTCCCTCAATAGCAAGAATGTCCTTCCTCAAATTAGGGGACCAAAACTGCACACAATACTTCAGGTGTGGTCTCACTAGGGCTTTGTACAACTGCAGAAGGACCTCTTTGCTCCTATATTCGATTTGTCTTGTTATAAAGGCCAGCATGCCATTGGCTTTCTTCACTGCCTGCTGTACCTGAATGCTTACTTTCATAGACTGATGAACAAGGATCCCCAGATCCCATTGTACTTCCCCTTTTCCCAACTTGATGCCTTTTAGATAGTAAGCTGTGTTTAGGTAGCATTTAGATCGTAAGTGTAGGTCACAAGATGATATGGCTTGCTCAAATATGTCGATTGAGGGTAACAAAGTAGGGGATATTGGTCCAGGAGAGATGTTGACATTGATTCCCTTATCTCTCCAGTGACTTTGGAGGGTTTTGTGCAAGCAATATTGATTGTATTTTTCAAGTACCTTGACAAATCTGCTCTATGTAGTTCAGATCCCACAAGCATTGCAGGACCAGCAGATACAGTTCATGGTAATCTCAAGCAATATTGCCAGAAGATTATCATATGTTGTGAAAATTGATTGATCACTTGAGTTTCCAGGTTTACAAATCCTTGGCACCTATCTGCAAATTTAGCGATCTACTGCACATTCAATTTTTTATTGGCGAAGTGCAATCTATGAAACAGAACAACAATCTATGGAGTTAATGGTCAAAGCTGTTTGAATTTGTATCTGTAGGTGACCATTGACAGATGATTAAAATTTCAGTTAAGCAATCTATGTAAAGAGAATATATTTCTTATATGAATAAAAACTACCTAAGCCTACTTAAGTTGGCAGACACCTCTCCCTTTCAGCAATTGTTTCACAACTTGGTTTGGGAACCGTTCTGTCCAAACCATAAGAAGTTGCAGAGAATTGTGGATGTGGCCCAGTCTATCACACAGACCAGAATTCCTCAACAAGCCAACATAATCAGAGACTTAAAGTGCTGGAGTAACATAGCGGGTCAGGCAGCATCTCAGAGGAACATGGATAGATGATGTTTCTGGTTGGGACCCTTCTTCAGAGTGATTTTGGCAGGGGGGAGGGAGAAAGCTGGAAGAGAGGAGGAGCAGGACAAAGCCTTGTGAAGGGAGAGGGAAAGGTGGGGAAGGTCAGGGGGAGGTGGATACAGGTGAGGGGAGAAGGGTTTGACAGACAGATGGTTGGACAATGGCCAGAGATGAAAAGCCACAAGTTGTGAGAAAAGGATAGAAGCGATGTGAATTGTGAAGCCAGAGGAAGGAATACAGGTGAGGGGAGACACGGTGGCGTAATGGTAGAGTTACTGCCTTACAGCAAATGCAGTGCCGGAGACCCGGGTTCGATCCCGACTACGGATGCTGTCTGTACGGAGTTTGTACGTTCTCCCCCGTGACCTGCGTGGGTTTTCTCCGAGATTTTCAGTTTCCTCCCACACTCCAAAGACGTACAGGTTTGTAGATAAATTGGCTTGGTAAATGCAAATATTGTCTCTAGTGGGTGTAGGATAGTGTTAATGTGCGGGGATTGCTGATCGGCGCGGACCCGGTGGGCCGAAGGGCCTGTTTCCGCGCTGTATCTCTGTAAACTAAACTAAACTAAACTAAAGGAGGGGGAAGGGGAGAAATAGGTGGAAGTCCAGTTGGGGCACCTGGGTGCGGAATTAAAGGTTACTTGTAGGTTAGTTACCTAAAATTGGAGAAGTCTGTTCATACCATCAGGTTGTAGGCTGTACAAGCAAAATATGAGGCACTGTTCCTTCAGTTTGTGCGTAGCCTTCCTTTGGGAATGGAGGAGACCCAGGAGAGAATGGCCACTAAAGAAATGGGAAGTAGAATTAAAATGGTTAGCAACTAGAAGATCCAGCAGGTCCACCAAGGCTTTTGGTACATTAGTATTGATCCTTCAGGATATTGAGTATAGAAGTTGGGATGTCATGTAATAGTTGTACAAGATGTTGGTGAGGCCACATTTTGAGTATTGTGTTTAGTTTTGGTCACCCTGCTGTAGGGAAGATGTTAGAGAGTTAGAAAGAGTAGAGAAGATTCATAAGGCTGTAGCCAGGACTTGAAGGCCTGAGCTATAGGGAGAGGTTGGACAAGCTAGGACTTTATTCCTTGGAGCACAGGGGGCTAAGGGGTGTTTAAATCATGAGGGAAATTGATAGGGTGAATGCACAAATTATTTTACCCAGGGTAAGGAAATCAAGCACCAGAGGACCTAAGTTTAAGTTTAGAGGGAAATGGTTTAACTGGAAACTGAGGGGGGGGGGGGGGGGGTTGGTTTATGGAATGAGCTGCCAGATGAGGTGGTTGAGATAAGTACGATAACAACATTTAAAATATACTCGGATAAGAAATGTGTAGAGGGGTATGGAGCAAATATGAGCAAATGGGATGAGATTTGATCTTGGTCGCTATGGACAAGTTGGGCTGAGGGGCTTGCTTCCGTTCTGTATGGCTCTATGACTCTACGAATAATTATCTTAATTTCATTATCTTTCAAGTAACTATAATGTGCACATTTAATCAATTTAAAATTCAGAAATTCAGAAACATTGGGGTTGCAGACCATCTTGCTTGTATCTGTGTTTCTGAAACCAACACTATATTAGAGATTTGTGCTATTTCCCCAAAGATTTTTATTGAAAAGGACGGGTTATTGGCTGAAGATTTGAAGCCCACATCCACCAATGGATTATCATTAATTGACAAAGTGACCATTGTATTGATACTTCATAATGCACTTTCAGGCTGATTTGAATGACCTACATCATGCCAATTTAGCAATTATGAAAGCCACTGATGCTACGTCAGATGCTTTAAAACACTACAAACTCCAAATAAGCTCTGAACTACATAGACATGGGAGGATTGTTTTTAAACACAGCAGGCCAGCCAACAACCTTGTCTCAATGTCAATAAAACCATGGAACTGATTGTTGACTTTAGAAGAGGAAGGCTGAGGATCCACAAGCTTGTCTTCATTGACTGGACAGTGGTGGAGGAGTCAAAAACATCAGATTCCTGGGTGTGCATATCTCTGAAGATCTGTCCTGGAACTCAAACATTGATATATCTACTTCCTTAGAAGATTAAGGAGATTTGGAATGCCAGTGAATACTCTCTTGAACTTCTACAGGTGTACAGTAGAGAGCATCTTGACTGATTGCATTGGTTCAGCAACTTGAACGCCCAAGAATGAAGAAGGCTGCAAAAAGTGATGCTCACTGCACAGTCCATCACAGGTACTGACCTCCCCACTGTCGAAGGGATCTACAGGAGTTGGTGCCTCGCAACATCAGAGACACACACCACCCTGGCCATGCTTTCATTTTACTCCTGCCATCGGGAAGAAGGTAGAGAAGCCTGAAACCTGTAACATTCAGGTTCAGGAGCAGCTTCTTGCCAACAACCATCAGGCTATTAAATGCCTCAATCTCCAAATAATCTCCAAACTACGTAGACTTGGGGGGCATTATTTTTGTCTTTGCATTATCATTATTTGCCCTAATATATATAAAATATATATATTAAAATAAAATTATATATATATATATTTTATTTTGATTATTGCGGTGTTTACAGAATACTATGTTAACATATCTGTTATGCTGCTAGTACTTCTCGTGGTTTCATATTTATCTCCTGTGAGCGTATCTTAACATTGCTTGTTAGCTACTGCCATGTTAGCTACTACATGGAGTTAGAATGCTTCCCGCTTTTTGTTGAACCTAATGTGTCGGTCAACTCTGAACTGATCATGAGATTTCCCTATACGGTTAAAGAAAATAATAATTTTGGAAAATGTTATTGCTCAGATATTATGGCCATTCCCACGGTCCTGCAGCAAAGTTCCAGCTGGTCACTGTCTCCTGCACTCTGGTAAGTTAAACAATATTTCTTGATGCATTGTGGGGGACAACCTTGAGCGAATCCTGTCTGCTGCCGTTCGGAGACTTGAGGCAAAGGTCAACTTGTGGGTGAGGGGGCTGGACTTCATTCAGCCATCCTGTCTCCCCCAGGTCCTAGTAGAGAAATCTGTCCAGTCCAATCCCCTTGCTCCTTGCACATTGGCTTGCAAACTGTTTTATTTCAAATTGTAGTGTACATCGCATGGATTGTGGACAATAATTGGCACATTAAGACTATCATAGAAAATAGGTGCAGGAGTAGGCCATTCGGCCCTTCGAGCCTGCACCGCCATTCAATATGATCATGGCTGATCATCCAACTCAGTATCCTGTACCTGCCTTCTCTCCATACCCCCTGATCCCTTTAGCCACAAGGGCCACATCTAACTCCCTCTTAAATATAGCCAACGAACTGGCCTCAACTACCTTCTGTGGCAGAGAATTCCAGAGATTCACCACTCTCTGTGTATCATTCCGTCAAGGAATGTATCACAGGACTAATTGTTCCCTGGGTTGTGTCAATGTGGGATGAGAATTTGGGGGCACTCTGTGAAGAACTTTTGAAGTACTGTAACTGCGCTCAGCCTCCTTTTGCCTCATGAGCATCAGTCTATGCACTCTGCAATACATTTCATGGGAGATTAAGATCCCTCAACTCACTTACTTTATTCATACTAAACCTGTTCAATCTTGACCATTCTCTTTGGTTCTGTTTCTACTAGTTCTGCAGCTAGCCAGTTTCAAGGCCTACAGTATATCCCACCCCCACCCAGCTTTGCATTTCACTCCTCTCTTATCTGATTTCTTTTTTGTCTGCTTTTCATCTCTAGCCTTTGTCAACATCAACGTTCCCTCATTTGTATCCACTTATCACTTAAAGAAAGACCCAAAATGCTAGAGTAAAGAAAGGGGTCATACTGAAGAAGGGTCCTGACCCGAAACGTCGCCTATCCATGTTCTCTAGGAATGCTGCCTGACCCGATTTTGTGTCTTTCCTTGGTATAAACCAGCGTCTGCAGTTCCTTGTTATTCCACATCACTTGTCAGTCTTTGTTCGATGGCCCCCGCCTCTTTTCCAGCTTTCACCCCCACTCCACCTAGAATCAGTCTGAAGAACAGTACCAACTCAAAACATTGCCTACCCATGTCCTCCAGAGATACTGCCTGAGCTACCAAGTTACTGCAGTGTGTGAATTTATTTCCAAGACGTGTCCCCTTTGATATTTTGAGATGGCTGAGAACTTTTGGCTTTCTATCTGGCTGGTATGTTCCACTTGGAACCTATATTTAGTGTCTCAGAAGTGGCTGGAAACTTTTGACATGAGATGGTTGTTTTTTCAAGATAGCGGCATATTCCAACCCAATCATAAAAAATAGCTTAAACTACCCAGTACCAATTAGAACCATATCTCACAGTAGCTATTTTCTTGGAGTCGGTCCACAGAGTTATTTGTACCTGTGTAGTAAACATCAATGTCTCATTTCGCAATAGTGCACCTGGATGAACTGCAGAGTTTCAGGAACAATAAGAAATCACAATGAGAAGCAGCAGTTTGACATTTATTATAGATTTAAAATATTACATATCTATTTTGGTTTGAGCACAGGCCCAGGTTGTCTTGCAAGATCTGATAAAGGTAATAATCTATCGCCTTGAATGAGATGAAGAAAAAAATATGTTTATGTTTAGAATTGTAGGAAGATAAAAGAAGATGTAAAGGAATGCTGCAGGAATCTGGAGAGGAGGTAATCATCCTGCTTTATTAGTATAGCTAATAGAAAATGTATGCTGGTTGGTGGTATTTATATACGGTGGGTAGGTGTTTGAAAATTGCATGGCATCCATAAAGACTCCTCACACCCTTGTAATGGACTGTTCGAACTACTTCCTTCCGGCAGACGTTACAAGGCCTTCTACGCCCGCACCTCCAGACTCAGGAACAGCTTCATCCCCAGAGCTATAGCTGCTCTGCTGAGTGTCCCTCACCCCCATGGACTGTCTCCCTCGGATGGCCACGTCGCACAGACACATCTGCACTTTAGTCTGTTTTGACTGTTTTACTGTTTTAATGTTCTTTTTACAAACCATGTTATCGGGATATCTAAATCTAAATTGTATTAGTTATTTAAGTTATGACATCAGATGGAAACTGCATACCCAAAGCTCGTTGCACTTATGTGCAATGACAATAAAAGATATTATTATTATTATTATTAACCAGAGACTCCTTTATCCTAGAGGTTTATGAGAGGTCAGAAGGTCCAGAAAAATAAATAATTTGGACCAAAGATCAGAAGCAGATTCCCAGATCTTTCAAAAATGTATCTAACTCCTCTTGAATGAATGGTTGGCCTCTATTACACTCCAGGCTAAAGAAGTCGATAAATTCACCAACCTCTGGACAAAGAACATCTCCATTAGTTACCACTGCTACTACTTTATCTTGTAATTACACCCCCTTACTCAAAGTTGTCACCAGTGGAAATATCTCAACAGCAACTCGATCATACACAGTTTAGATCTAATATTCTTCAGTAAGATCATCCCTCATTTTATGAACTCCAAAGAATACAGCACTAACATGTTTTAGCTGCTGATGATATGACAACACTTTCATCCCTGGAATTAATCCAGTGGATCTCTACTAAGCTGCCTCCAATCCTAATATATCCTTTCCTAAATAAGGCAAATGACACTGCGTATTGTATTCCAGGCATGGCCTCATCAACACCCTGTACAATTGTAACAATATATTTCTATTTCTCGATCCATTTTGCCTGGTAATGAACGAAAATATTCAATTTGGCTTCCCAACTGCTTGCTTCACCTAGATGATAATCTTTTGTGTTTCATATTTAAAAACACGTAGACCCTTCTGCACTTGACTCATTTACAATCGTTCTCATTTAAATAATATTCTGCCTTTTGATTTGTCCAACGGAAGTGTATGACCTCATGTTTTCCTGCTTTAACATTAATTTGTCAAGTTTTCATTCGCTCAGTCATCCTATCTATATCCTGTTGTGAAATCTAAATATCTTCAAAGAAACATAGAAACAGCGAAAATATGTGCAGGAGTAGGCCATTTGGCCCTTCGAGCCAGCACCGCCATTCAATATGATCTTGGCTGATCATCCAAAATCATTCCCCCGTTCTTGCTTTCTCCCCATATCCCTTGATTCCGTTAGCCCTAAGAGCTATATCTAACTCTCTCTTGAAAAGATCCAGTGAATTGGCCTCCACTGCCTTCTGTGGCAGAGAATTCCACAGACTCACAATTCTCTGGCTGAAAATGTTTTTCCTCATCTGGAGCTGCAGCTGCCGACTTTGAGGGAACCCCTGTTCGTTACGGAGCTGGAGCTGCCGTCTGTGAGGGAATCCCCGTTCCAGCGCAGGTCCACAGAAACAGCAGGTACAGCAAGTACAGTACCTGGAAACAAAGGGGAAGCCTCCATTGTGACCGGAAACGTGGCCGTCGGGCAGGACTCCAGGTCAGAATGAAGCACAGGGGACTTCGGCCCCCTCTCCCTACTATCCTACTGGCTAATGTACAGTCCCTTGAAAACAAAGTGGAGGACTTAAGGGCAAGACTGCTTTATCAAAGGGAGCTGAGGGAATGCTCTGTGTTCTGTTTCACAGAGACATGGCTCACCCCAGGCTCCCCAGACTCAGCGGTCCAGCCTGAAGGGTTCTCCATCCACCACATGGACCGTACCCTGGCATCTGGGAAAGGGAGAGGAGGGGGCGTCTGCCTCATGATCAACTCTGCGTGGTGTTCCGACGTGGCAGTCCTGTCCAACTCCTGCTCTCCACACCTCGAACATCTGGCGGTGAAGTGCCGTCCCTTCTACCTCCCGAGAGAATTCACCTCCGTTATCCTGACCGCGGTCTACATCCCACCCCAGGCAGACGTCCGTCTGGCACTGGAGGAGCTGCACGCCGTGGTCAACAAACACCAGACGTCTTACCCCGAGGCATTTACCGCCATTGCTGGGGACTTCAATAAGGCGAACCTCAAGAAATCACTCCCCAACTTCCACCAACATGTCTCCTGCTGCACCAGAGGACCTAACACCCTCGACCACTGCTACACCACCATCAAGAATGCCTATCGCTCTATCCCTCGCCCTCACTTCGGTAAGTCCGACCATACCGCGGTGCTGCTTCTTCCTGCCTACAAGCAGCAATTAAAGAGCGCACCCCCAGAAGTGTGGACAGCACAGAGCTGGTCGGGGGGGGCAGAAGAACAACTCCAGGACTGTTTGGAGTCTGTAGACTGGGCAATGTTCAAGGACTCGGCAACGGACTTGAACGAATATGCCACAGTCGTTACAGACTTCATAAAGAAATGTGTGGAGGACTGCATCCCTACAAAAACCTTCCGAGTGTTTCCCAATAAGAAACCTTGGATGAACTTTGAGATCCGCACTCTCCTGAAGTCCAGACACAGGGCATTCACTTCCAACGATACAGTGGCCTACATGAAGACCAGATACGACCTTGGTAAGGCCATCAAAAAGGCCAAAAGGGACTTCTGCTCCAAACTGGAGGACGAGACAGATGTTCGGCAGCTGTGGCAGGGTCTGAATGCAATCACCTCCTACAAGGCAAAACCAGGAGGCAGCTCGAATGCCGGTGTAACATCACTCCCTGACGAGCTCAATGCGTTTTACGCACGCTTTGACAGGGAGAATACTGATGTGCCTTCCCGATCCCCCATTCGCTGTGATGGCATTCCAGTCTCAGTCACAGAGGCCGATGTCAGGAAATCCTTCAGAGGGGTGAACCCCCGAAAAGCACCTGGACCTGATGGTATACCCGGCCGTGTTCTAAAAACCTGTGCGGACCAACTGGCGGGAGTTTTTACGGACATTTTCAACCTCTCACTTCTGAGGTCTGAGGTCCCCACCTGCTTTAAAAGGGCATCAATTATACCGGTGCCCAAGAAGAGTAAGGTGACGTGCCTCAATGACTATCGACCAGTAGCACTAACGCCGGTGGTGATGAAGTGCTTTGAGAGGTTGATCATGGAGCAAATCAACTCCTACATCGACAAAAACCTGGACCCACTGCAGTTCGCGTACCGCCACAACAGATCAACGGTGGATGCGATCTCGCTGGCCCTCCACTCCGCACTGGACCACTTGGACAACATAAACTCATATGTCAGGCTGTTATTCATTGATGGTACACAAAATTGCTGGGGAAACTCAGCGGGTGCAGCAGCAACTATGGAGCGAAGGAAATAGGCGACGTTTCGGGCCGAAACCCTTCTTCAGACCGAAGCCGAGCTGTTATTCATTGATTACAGCTCGGCATTTAACACAATCATCCCCTCCAAACTGGTTACCAAACTCGCAGAAATGGGTCTCTGCGCATCCCTCTGCAACTGGATCCTCAACTTCCTCGTCCACAGACCACAGTCTGTTCGTATTGGTGGAAATGTGTCAGCCTCAATAACAATCAGCACGGGAGCACCTCAAGGCTGCGTGCTCAGCCCCCTGCTGTACTCACTCTATACCCATGACTGCGTAGCGAACCACAGTGCGAACTCCATCATCAAGTTCGCTGACGACACCACTATTGTGGGGCGTATCACTGATGGGGATGAGTCAGAGTACAGAAGAGAGATCGAGCAACTGTCCATATGGTGCCAGCGCAATAACCTGGCCCTCAACACCAGCAAAACCAAGGAACTGATTGTGGACTTTGGAAGGAGTAGGAGGGGGATCCACAGCCCCATTTATATCAACGGGTCGATGGTTGAAAGGGTCAAGAACTTCAAATTCCTGGGGGTGCACATCTCTGAAGATCTTTCCTGGTCCGAGAACACTAACGCAATTATCAAAAAAGCTCATCAGCGCCTCTACTTCCTGAGAAGGTTACGGAGAGTCGGATTGTCAAGGAAGACTCTCTCTAACTTCTACAGGTGCACAGTCGAGAGCGTGCTGACCGGTTGCATCGTGGCTTGGTTCGGAAATTTGAGCGCCCTGGAGAGGAAAAGACTACAAAAAGTAGTAAACACTGCCCAGTCCATCATCGGCTCTGACCTTCCTTCCATCGAGGGGATTTATCGCAGTCGCTGCCTCAAAAAGGCTGTCAGTATCATCAAAGACCCACACCATCCTGGCCACACACTCATCTCCCTGCTACCTTCAGGTAGAAGGTACAGGAGCCTGAAGACTGCAACAACCAGGTTCAGGAATAGCTACTTCCCCTCAGCCATCAGGCTATTAAACCTGGCTCGGACAAAACTCTGATTATTAGCAACCACTTTCTGTTATTTGCATTACCAGTTTATTTATTCATGTGTGTATATATTTATATCATGGTATATGGACACATTTATCTGTTTTGTAGTAAATGCCTACTATTTTCTGTGTGCTTAAGCAAAGCAAGAATTTAATTGTCCTATACAGGGACACATGACAATAAACTCACTTGAACTTGTTTTTGTGGCATCAGAAAACTTTGATAGCTTACATTGCCTCCTCCTCATATCACATATAGATAGAAAATAACTGAGGGAAAAGTACTGATTCTTGGGACACGTGTTGTTCACCAGTGCTGGAGCTCCGACCAGCTCGGCCTGTGGACTTCGTAAGCCGCGGTCTCTGGTGGGAAGCGGCCGATTCGGAAACTCCAAGCCGCTGAGTGTGTTAGTCCGTTCCGACGCCGGAGTTTCGATCATGCCGGCGAGAGGGCCTGTACATCGGGCCGTTCCTAACGGCGACTGCAGAGAGTTCAAAGGCCCCGACCACGGGTGAACAAAGAGGAAGATGACTGAACTTTATTGCCTTCCCTCACAGTGGGAAACGTTGATTACGCTGTGGGGGATATCCATGTTAAATTCTATCGTGTATTGTGTTCTTTTTGTTCGTGTGGCTGTTTGGTAACTGAAATCCCACTGTACCAATTGGTGCATGTGACAATAAATGTAACTTGAACTTGACACTTCGCCTAATATGGTACAGGTTAGTTGCTGTCTCTTGACGAAGCCTGTTCAATCTTTCCCCATAAGACAACTTGTCCATTTCTGTTATAATCCAGAACACCTTCTCTGAACTGCCTCCAATGCATTAACATAATTTCATAACTAAATAGAACATTTCTAAGCACAATACTCCAGATGTGGTCTCATCCATGCTCTATTTAAGTGAAGCATAACTTCACTATGTCTGTATTTAATTTCCGTTACGTTAAATAAAACATTCCTAATGATTTGCTAACTGCACACTTGCCTTTTGTGAATTGAGTACGAGGGCACCCATAACTCTGCATTTCAGAACTCTGTGATTTCTCACCTTTGATATAATAAGCTTCTTTTTTATATTATTAAATAGGCAGTTTCATATTTCCCACATTATAATTCAATAAACCTGGGCCTTGCCCACAAATTAATCCGCCTATATCTCCTTGGAGCTTCCTTATAGCTTATTTCAGAGTGTACCTTCCTATCTATTTTTAAGTAACCAGCATATTTGGCAATTATACATTTGGCACTTTCATTCAAGTCATTTACAAACATTGTTGAACCTTGAGAGTGATATTATCTGTTAGCCAACCATTTTTCAACCTGTGCCAATGTTACATCCTACACCAATAGCTTCCACAATAACCTTTGATGGGGCACAATATCAAATGTTTTCTGGAAGCCTTAACATATCCATTGACTCCTTTTTAATCATTGCACATATTTCTTCCAAGAACCAATAAATTGGTCAATCTCTTTCACAGAACCACCTTGATAATTTTCTCTGTGACAGATTTTGAACGTCATATTTCCTGTTCTCCGTCTCCTTCCCATTTTGAATAAGAAAGTTAAATTACAATTTTTCCAACATCAGATCTTCTGCAAATCTAGGGAATTTGGGAAAATTACAATCAACACTTCATTCATCTTATCAGCCATTTATTTTTATACTGGGAAATTATCATATTTAGCATGTGGAAGCATAGCTATGAATATAGGCATATTTTTAAAAATGTGTCTGTTCATTCACAAGAATTTGACATTGCCAACAGCTTTATCCATACTTAATTGTTCATAAACTGAGGGTTAGTTAAGAACCAATCAGAGTTAATGAGTCCGTAATCACACAATTGCCAGATAATAATGAGCCAGATAATTTTTTTTACAGATTTAGAATAATTTTGTGGTAACTGTTACCAATACCAGCTTTTTAAATTCCAGATTTCCAGAATTAATTGTACATAAATCCTCCAGCTGCTGTGGTGGAAATCAATCTCATGTTTTTGGGTACTGGATAAGTGACTGAACTATTGTGCACAGAGCCTGGTTGCACACTGGAGTCTATAGCCCTGTCATCAGTGGAATAACATGGTCATGCTGTAGTCAATCTATATTACTAAAAGTCTGATCTTGACCACTTCCTGTTGTTCTGTATATTGATTTAAGAAAAAATGCTGCCACTTACGGCTGTGATTTTTGGCCATCTTATTCAGAGTCCCCCTCCGCTGTGCAGGACAATAGGATTTTTCCCATCGATGAAAAATAAAAGAGGTATTAGTGTTTAAAAGATGTTGAGGTTCTCTCTCCTGAAGGCCACGCCCCTTCCGGAGGGACTATAAAACCCAGAAGTGTTGAGTGCCTCAGTCAGTCTCAGCAAGATGGGGGAGCGAGAGGGTCACGCCTCTCAGTCTGAGCTGTGAATAACACTGAACACACGTCTACTAAATTGTGAGTGGTTTTACTGACCTGTCAGTGCCCTTAATGTTTCACCCGACGCCGATGTTCCATCTTTACGGCAAGAGGGCTCTGAAAATCATCGGACTGGCTGCACGGCCACAGATGGGCCCCGACCTCGGGTGTTTCACAGAGGAAGAGGACTTAACTTTCTGGTGCCTTTCCCCACAGTGGAAATGTTTTGATTCTGCTGTGGGGGGACGTTTGTGTTGAACTCTATAATATGTTGTGTCCATTTTTTATTCGTTTTTTTTTAAACCTTTTTCTATGGTTTGCAATGGAACTTATTATTTAATTTATGTGGGGTCAATGCAAGTTGACTTAAAATGTGCTATATAAATAAAGTTTACTTACTTACTTACTTAATGTGGTTTGAAAATGTAGTTTGGAAATGCTAAAACTGTGTTGCCTTTGGTTTGGAAATACTAAAGCTGTGTTGCCTTTGGTTTGGAAATGCTAAAGTTGTGTTGCCTAATTAAAGTTGCCTTGCCTAATTAAAGTTGCCTTGCCTAATTAAAGTTGCCTTGCCTAATTAAATTTGCCTTGCTCAATTAAAGATGCCTTGCCTAATTAAAGTTGCCTTGCCTTCTATATAATTAAAAGTCTAATCTTGACCACTTCCTTTTTGCGCTTTATATTGATTTTAGAAAATCCGCTACCACGTATGGCTGTGATTTTTGGCCATCTTACTCAGAGTCCCCCTCTGCTCATCAGGTGCCGAGGATTTTCCCCATCGATTAAAAATAAAAGAGTTATCAGTGTTTTAAAAATATTGAGATTATCTCTCCTGTTAATCATGCCATGAAGGCCACGCCCCTTCCGGTGGGAGGGGGGGGGATGGCCTTAAAACCCAGAAGTGTGGGTGTGGCTCAGTCTCTGCAAGATGGAGGAGGGAGAGGTCACGACTCACTGTCTCTAGTGGCCTTGCACTCTGCTTGAAATGGTATGAAACTGCACTTGAATTTGGTGACCTTGCACCCTGCTTGAAGTGGTAAGAAACTGCACTTGAATTTGGTGGCCTTGCACCAACTTGAAATGGAATGTCAAGGGATAGCCGGGAGTCAACTGCCAGCCCACCAGCCCACCAGCGTGAGTGAGCTGCCAGCACAACAGGCTTGAGTGACTGAGCCACCAGCCCAAGAATCCATTCGGCCCACAATGTCCATACGAGCCCTCTGGAAACCAGTCACTTCGGCCCACAACACCCATACTAGCGTTCCAGAAAGCCAACCCCCCCCACCACCCCACTGGCCACCAATATTGGAATTGGTGGAGAGGTGGAATATTGCATTGGGGGACCAGCCCTCCCGTGTGATGCTGGGATCCAATGGGTCCCACTTAGTCTAGTATTTTCTATAACCCTCATCCCTCATAGCGCTTGTCCTGTTCTGCATTGTTTCTGTTCAATTTCTCATTATTCCAAGGATAATAATTACTATTGCACCATATTCAAGAGTTTGAGCAGAAGAATTTAGTGCCTACCACATCATTCTCCACAGACCTTTCTAACTTGAACCAGTTGTAGAAAACACCAGACACTGAATTATAGCTGCATTTGAAGTACGTCAATAGGATTGAAAGTACGAGGAGGAGATAATCTGCTAAAATTGCATTGCTGGGGTCTTATTTCTTGTTGCATAATGCGCACTTAACCGTGCAAGGTTAAGAGAACATGTTGGCTGGAACATTGAACCTTAAATGTGCAGTGTTGGCTCAAATCTGCCTTGCATATTGATTGATGTTGATATCTGTCTGTGCTGCATACCTCCAGTGGGCATATACCGTATATATGTTATAATAGTTTTAATGTCCCATGAGTTTATAAGTCTGCCATAAACTACTTTGGCACTCTGAGTACTTGCAACATCTTAACAAAATACTGTGGAAGTGTTTTAATACATGTTAATTTCAGTTGCATAAGTTGGCTTTATGAATACATTTGAATATTTTTTTTTACTGACTGAAGTTATTCATAACATTGTATTCTCAACAAATGCAAGCAACCTTCGTATAGTACCATCATCAGTGACTTTAATATATATTTAATCCAACATTAAATTTGAATAAATTATCAGAAATCCCATGGCCAATTTCTAAATGACTCCATTGGTAATGGTAATCCATTAGTAACAGCTTGGTAAATTGTGATTATGGAGAATGTTTCCTTTATTATGTATTCTATATCGTTTGATGAAAGGTGTAACCTCCTCAGAGAATACTGTCTTATTTATTTCAGAATTGTAAACATAAAGAGAAAATTAATAATGAAAAATTGCTTGCATTTCTGAGTCTCTTCATCAATAATAACAGTTTGAGGTAACTTGTTTTGCATTGAGTTCTAGGTTAGCCATGGATGGAAGCACAAGAGAAGATTATATTCTGAGCATATTGGCTAGGTTATGTGCCCCTCCTGGATTGAAGTGCTGACGGAGTATTTTGTACCAAAGTGATTGTTAGGCAACCTGCCATTTCTCAGACCTAGAACAAAACCAAATGTTATATGTGTACCACAAAGGTACTTTGGTTAGAAATGGACGACAAATCTTTGTACCGCTTCCAAAGAAAGTTGAGCTGTTCTGCACATCATGCAATGAGTAACCGCAATAAGTCTTAATCTGGACACAAGGAATGCAGATGCTGCTTTACATAAATATGTACAAAGTGCTGGATCTGAGTATAATCAGGGTTATCCTAACCTGTGAGACTTATCTATTTGAAAAGATCTTGAAGATAGAAAAGTTCTGATTTCTTTGGGTCACATCTCATGTGATATTTCTCAGATGTGGAGATACTGAACTTGTGGTGCTTGTGCACTAGTGATTCTATGTTAACCTTTCTGCAATTTGTACTAATAATATTAAGGTTCTGACTCCACGTTCTGTATCTTTCCAATGTTCCTGATGTTGGGGAAGTCCAGGACAAGGGGTCACAGTCTGAGGATAGAGGGGAAATCCTTTAGGACTGAGATGAGAAAAACATTTTTCACACAGAGAGTGGTGAATCTCTGGAACTCTCTGCCACAGAAGGTAGTTGAGGCCAGTTCATTGGCTATATTTTAAAGGGAGTTAGATGTGGCCCTTGTGGCTAAAGGGATCAGGGTGTATGGAGAGAAGGCAGGTACAGGATACTGAGTTGGATGATCAGCCATGATCATATTGAATGGCGGTGCAGGCTCGAAGTGCCAAATGGCCTACTACTGCACCTATTTTCTATGTTTCTATGTTTCTATGTTTCCTCTACCATTAGCTATTGGTCTACGTCATGTCTCTCGGGGTCAACGTTTTCTTTGTTTAGTTTCATCCTCATGTAGGTCACAATACAATTGTAATGAAACTATGACCCCAAAATGCTGGAAGTTAAAGGACCGAAGGCTCAGATTGAGATTAAGAAAGAACTGCAGATGCTGGTAAAATCGAAGGTAGACACAAAATGCTGGAGAAACTCAGCGGGTGAGGCAGCATTTATGGAGAGAAGGAATTGACAATAGACAATAGGTGCAGGAGTAGACCATTAGGCCCTTCAAGCCAGCACCGCCATTCAATGTGATCATGGCTGATCATCCCCAATCAGTACCCCGTTCCTGCCTTCTCCCCATATCCCCTGACTTCGCTATTTTTAAGAGCCCTATCTAGCTCTCTCTTGAAAGCATCCAGAGAACCTGCCTCCACTGCCCTCTGAGGCAGAAAATTCCACAGACTCACCACTCTCTGTGAGAAAAAGTGTTTCCTCGTCTCCGTTCTAAATGGCTTACTCCTTATTCTTAAACTGTGGCCCCTGGTTCTGGACTTCCCCAACATCAGGAACATGTTTCCTGCCTCTAGTGTGTCCAACCCCTTAACAATCTTATATGTTTCAATGAGATATCCTCTCATCCTTCTAAACTCCAGAGTGTACAAGCCCAGCTGCTCCATTCTCTCAGCATATGACAGTCCCGCCATCCCGGGAATTAGCCATGTAAACCTACGCTGCACTCCCTCAATAGCAAGAATGTCCTTCCTCAAATTGGCGACGTTTCAGGTCGAGACCCTTCTTCAGACTGATGTTAGGTGAGGGGGTAGGACAAAGAAAGAACGCAGGCGGAGACAATGAGACTAGTGGGAGAACTGGGAAGGGGGGAGGGGGTGAGTGAAGAGAGAGAGCAAGGGCTACCTGAAGTTAGAGAAGTAAATGTTCATACCTGTCCAGTTTGGTGATACCTTTTTCATGGCAAACTGTGAACTGTGAGTCTTTCAGGTATTCTTCCATCCTACCATAATGAGAGGAGGTGTAATTTGCATAATGGCGTCTTCAGGAAGGAAAATAATTAGTTATATTGTCTCCCTCTTGTTCTTTTCACCCTTGACAAAATGATTCCATTCGATATCGCAAATTTTCATTACAGGACACCTAAGACATCAATCAAGAGGTTCAAAAAAGACGTGAGAACCATTGAAAATATTGTTTGGTTGTAAAATGTAAAGGAGTTAATATCGAAGGACTCTGGAAATATTATTGACGAGTCAATTTAGTCAGAGATCGGGTTTAAAGACATGCTTCAATGCAAGAAACTTCGGCAATCATAATAGCAGAATCTAATTACGTGTTGATTTGATAGTACAAATTTGAAAAATAGCTACTTGTTATTATATGTTTTAATCCGTCAAAATATAAGTGACCTTAATGGATCACTACAGGTTTGAAATTAAGCTTCAGCATTATAGAGACTCCGACATTTGTGCCTATTTTATATATCATGGTGTTTAAGAAGGAACTGCAGATGCGGGAAAATCGAAGGTACACGTTAAGGGTCCTATCATTTTAGATCATACTAATATTTCTTATTAGTTGTAACTGAATATGAATCCGTTTTTTGAATATCTAACTTTGATATGAATCTTGTGAAATTGCCTTCCTGATTTCAATATTCCTGATTTCATTTATTTATAGATATTGTTTATGACACTTTATAAATATTTTTGTTTTGTTTTTTGTATGCTGTTTCACATTTGCTTTTTATTCTTTTATTCTGTCCGAAATAACTAACTAATAAATAAATAAATAAATAAATATATCATGGTGTTTGAATAAAATGAGACGCTAACTAAATCAGGGGGGGGGGTAAATAATGACGTTTGCAAACGAGGCAGTAGCGTGCATTAAGGAAGTTGTGAATAATTAATATGTAAACTGGAAACAAAACAGCGAGGGCTGCATTAGAGAAGCTGCTGCAGGTTGTAGCAGCATTGCAATGTTTAGAATGGGTGGGTGCGCTGACGGGCGTTTGTAGCTTCGAATCCCTCCGGGAAAGTGGTTGTGGAAGTAGTGCCGCCAGTGCCGGCCGGCGGGCGGGCGTGCGGGCTGCTACACGGCAGGCAGGCAGGCAGGCAGGGTGATGCGGCGCAGGCTGGCTGACGCCGGGCTCGGGCGGTTTGCAGCTTGTTGAATGAGCCGCAGATGGAGCGGCGGCGAGGACCGAGTGGAGGAGGTGGCGGCTCAGTCCCGGCGACACAGGTAATTAAACAGATAACATTAACCCTCCCTCTCCTCCCCCTCGGTAATAGATGCTTCTCTCCTTCAGCGTTCGACTGACTTTCTTTTTTCCGTGAGGACGTTTAAAATGAGGAAAGTTGTGGCGTTCTTTGCCTTCTTTTCCAAAAGTACTTATCGACCAACATGGCGTCACCGGGGAAAAGGGGCAAAAGTAGTCAGACCCAGAGGGGAAAAATGCAGCTCAGCTCAGCTCATCTCCCGGGAAAGTTCGTCTGGTTTCAAGGCTCCACGCTTCACAGCTGCAAAATCTGTCTGCTGGTCAATTCTTTTGTGCGACTATTTTAGCTCGTGTCGTTTGTGCTACAATTAAAGTTTTTTTCCTTCCCTGAAAAGTTAATGGGATGTTGTTCTTTTCTTGGGATAGAGTTGGGGTAACAACCACTTACTCCTGTCTCCGACGATGTAAATTGTATTGGAATGATTTTCTGTATTTAGCTAATCCTGATTGTGCGCCAAATACTATTTAACAGCGCTAAGGGTCCTATATTTTTAGATCATACTAATATTTCTTATTAGTTGTAACTGAATATGGATCCGTTTTTTGAATATCTAACTTTGATTTGAATCTTGTGAAATTGCCTTCCTGATTTCAATTTCTTTTTCATGGATCATTGGCTGAAACACAAAGTATCACATACGCCACGTTTATTTTTTTTCTTGTAATTAAAACATGACTACTGGACACCTGGCAGAATGAGGAATGTTACAGTAAAATGTTTATTTAAAAACACTTGGATTGTGAAAGGTCTAATTTAAATGTACTTCATTTTACAATGATCTGATTTTATGATAGAAAACGAATATTTTATTGCCTTCCAAGCAGGTCTTTCTGAGTTTGTATAAAAGTATCTACTCTGGTTTTGATTGGTTCAGTTTATATTTGTGTATTTTAAACTAAACCTTTATGATGGAATCATCCACGGTGAATTAGCATTCAGTTTGCAATGTCATGTGTTCAATAAATTTATTTTATCTGTATTGGAGGTTTTTTTTGCGTATGCTGATGCATGATCTGCCATGCATTCTTCTTGGCGCTATGACAGGAATCTGTTCAAGGCAGAGATTCATTTACGAAAAGGACAGGAAATTTGTCCTTGTCTTGCTTTTTCCCCCACCTCGATGTATCCTCTCACTATTAGCACTATTCTCCAGCATTTATGTTCTTCCTTCCTTTGGGTGAGCTTGAAGTTCAACTGTTTATTTTAAAATGTTTTTTAAATAAATAGCATGTCCTTAAATTTCACTTTGAGCATGTTTAATTAATAGCTGGACTCTGACCAATTTATTAAACTAATAAGTTGTTCACATGAACATTGACATAAGTTTATCCCTGTTATTGATGAATACTTTTTGAACTTGCTGCTTCAGGTAAACAACCGTGTATTATTAACATGCTGTTTTTTTTGAACAGCCATTTTTGAGGGACTTCTCTGAATCTTGAATTACTTTTGGGCATTTAGGATAATTCTTGCCCCTTGTGTTTTCTTAATGAGTTGTCTTCATGTCCCCCTCCTTCCTGACTTAAAGATACTTCATACACTTGGGAAGTAGTATGGACTGAGTTTGCATAAGGGTTTGCAGACATGAATTGTATGTTTTCTGCGTAGAAGAAGCGATAGGTTAAGTACAGTAGCCAAAACGTTTTTTTTAATCCTTCCCTCTGTATGCTGGTGCTGAGTTTGAAAGCTTCATTTCAGATAAGTTGATTAAAATTCTCAACAGAATAAAATACCTAGATTCAGAACACATAACCTGGTTGCAAATGGTGATGGGTTTGTGTCATTAGTTCTTTACAACAGTGGTGAGTAATTTCATTACTTCGTATTTGATAAAAATCATAATTTGATTTGGTATTGTGGTCCTTAAAGGTGGAGTTATGCTTGTACTCAGCTATATACTAGCAGATGCATTTCAGTTAATGGGTTTAATAGACTCATTAGTATTGGAGAACATTTTGGTCAAAATTTGAATAGGGATTTGAATTTAAAACAAATTTAGTTCCTATCAAAGAATATTTTTTGTGAAACATGCTTTGAAGTGCATTTTCAGTCTTGCACATGTTAAATGTAATGGTTTGCATTTTTATGATTCAGAATTCTATCTGAGAAAAATATTGCTCACTATACTGTATCTCATAAGGATTAAATCAGGATTTAGGTCTAATGAAAAGCATAAATAGATTTCCATGGATGGAGAGTTATTTTGTTAAAGTAGAGTTATGCATTCCTCTACAATTTGGCTGTTGACTGTTTGTGTCTGGTGTCTAGGTCCTTTGCTTCAGTTTGTTCATGCTATTGGTCTTTGGTAGTCTTCCCTTCCATTGCCCAAGCATGGTGGGAGTGGGGATGAAAAGTGATTAAATCGTGTTTTAAAACTACAGTGAACATTGCACAACAAAAAAAAGCATACGTTTTAAATATTTAAAAATTACACAAAATTACAGTGGAGGCTTGATCTTTTATTACGACCTTTTTCTTGTATTGGATGCAAGTGAGGTTGTGTGAGCAACAGCTGTTGCAGCAAATAAGATGTGTGTTTTGTATCATGCCTTTCAGGGTCTGAAAGCACTCTTTTGTCATTGAAGGAATTTTGGAGATGTGTAGGAAAAGGCTTGCTATTTTACAGACAGTAAGTATTCTCAAATAGCAATACAATAAAGACTAGGTAATAAGTTTTTAGTGGTTTTTGTTGAGGCTTAAATATTGACCAGTGTATTGTTTTGTTTAATGTCCTAGGAGTGGAATTCTCTTTACTTTTTTCAGGTGTCAGCCTAAATTTTGTGCTTGCTCAATTAAAAGTGGGTCTTTAAAAGCAAGACTGTCTCGGTGGACCATGACATCAACTGATCCATCGCTGACAATAAATAAGGGTTCAGAGCATCAAATTTTATTTGTTGACTATATTAAGGTAAAAGAATAGTATTTATTGGTCCACGAGATACAAATTGTACAGTTTGTTTTCTTTAGATCACTTTGATAATGCTCATTGAGAAAAATCAGCCATTCATTATTCTCAATGGATGTTAGTTGAAGTGTATATAGCTGCATTGTGAGTCTAAGCTATGATTTTCCAGGTTTAAATAACTTAATTGCATCCATTGCCATCTTGTATTAAAAAAAACAACCAGAAGATGTGGAGCTGTACCAGTACGAAACAAATTTGATGTACTCTTCCTACGTAGATATAATTGGTCTGAAGAATGGCCTCGTCCCGAAACGTCGCCCATTCCTTCTCTCCAGAGATGCTGCCTGTCCTGCTGAGTTACTACGGCATTTTGTGTCTACCTTTGATTTAAACCAGCATCCTCAGTTAATTCCTACACAAATATAATTAGTCACACAGCTTAGAAACAGGCACTTTGGTTCAAAATCATCCAAGATGCCCCATCTAAGCTAGTCCTATTTGCCTGTGTTTGCCCATATCCCTCTAAACCCTTCCTGCCCATGTACCTGTCGAAGTGTCTTCTAAATGCTGTTGTAGAATCTGCCTCAACTACCTCCTTTGGCAGCCTGTTCCATTAATCTACCACCCTCTGAGTGGGAGAATGCAACCTTCACGTGGTCCACCCTGTTTCGCCGAATGCAATCAACCTGGCGTGCACAAACAGAAGATCAAACTGAACAAGTTGTCTTACAACTTTAGGCTGTGCACGCCATATGCAAGAAGAAGTAGTAGACCACCCTCTGAGTGAAAAAATTGCCTCTTGGGTTATTATTAAAACTTGCCCTCTCACCTTAAACGTATATGCTCTTGTTTTTGATTTCCCCTAATCTGGGTAACAGACTGCACTTACTTTATATGTTTCCCTCATGATTTTATAATTCTTTGTCATTTGTCCAGGATTTGTATCCTGTTCGTGGTATGCATCATGGTAATTTTATGTTATAAGAAATTTTTGTCTGCCATTTTGAGCAAAATTAATCTGTTGGTGCTTCTATTTCATTGTAAGTCAATAAGAAGGTTTCAAACCAGTTTGTTTCTTTTAATTGTACAATTCTATCCAAACTATTGAAGATGCTTGGATAGAATTGCAAGCTTGTATCATTTGGGAAGGCCAATAAGTAGTTAAAATTGTGCACCTGGTTTAATATTTTTGCTCTGGACTTGATGTATTAATAAAACTAATGTCAAAATTATCCTACAGCTATGCTATATTAAAAAAAATCAGCTAAATAATGAATACAAAAAAGGTTTTAATTAAAAAAACAAAACTAAATTACCTTGAGGTCCACTGTCTTGTTTTGTTCAACGCTTTCTGAAAATGCCTAGTGTGAAACTAGACAGCGACAGGTGTTTTATAAGCTCCAGTGATAGCTTGATCTGGTCAAGAAGAAACTTGTGTTTTTTTTCCTCTCTAATTGGGTAGCTTTTGATAATTATCACTGATTATTTTCAAGCTAAGCTTCTCAATATATGAGGAATAAAATGTAACTGCTCATGTATGTGATTTAATTGAGGTTGAGAGTTCATGATCTGTCTGGAGATCTAAATATTTGCTTCTCGGTTGATCTTCGAAAGCAGTGAAGTATAAGTGTTGTTATTTTTGAGATTCTGGTTTTCTTTTTGGATGAGAAGTTTAACCCAAGGCTCATCTCTTCTGTTGACTGGATCTAGAAAGATCTATAGTGCTGTTTTGAACCTCTGGGGGTAAACCTTCATGTTTGCTGAATAATGCCAATGTCACATTACAACAGTAACTATGACATTGGCTGTCAATGACTTTGGGACATCTGAAGTTGTGAAAGTCACAATTTTGGCAGCCTGTGTGTGACTTGCTCGGTTTTGTTAAATTGATTTGTTTTACAATTTGTGGGCTTTTTTGGTTTTCATTGTTATTGACCAACTAAAGTCTTCTGGCTGTCCAGAGTTACAAAGTACAATTGATTTAAAAAAAATATTGTTTGGATAAAAGATGAAATGTTGAAACATGGTTCATGAAGAAAATTGTGATATTCGGAAGAGAAAAATACCGAACACACATGAAAAGCACTGGCGACAGTGGGGTATGTGTTGGGTGGAGGAATAGGGGGTTCCATCCCTGTAAACTGTTGGAGGCGTTTTTTTTTTTTTTGCGCCAAGCCGTATCATCTGCGTGTGGGTCAAGAAATGGGTTTAATTAATAAAGACATTCTGTGAGCGAATATATCTTTTTGGTAGTAATTTGTGAATTTCACTACCTGAGCTGTTATAACACAGGGTTTCCTTTTGCTGATAATTTCTAATTGACAAGAGCTACATAAAGAGAATATTTGAGTGCAGCATAGGTTGTGACAATTGAAATGCAAAAGCTCTTGTTTACTCTGAGCCTGAAAGCTTTAATGGACACACCAGCTATTCTTTATAAATAATGTACATTCCTTGTAATGTGGAATCCCAAGAGACTAGAGAAAGCATCATTACCAGGCTCTTCAACCTTCTTTGAAATCCTCAATTGATTTACAGCTCAGAAATGGTGCAAAATGATACTCTAGTCTACATCAGGTCAGTCAGTGAAAGTCAAGATGTGAGCCCATTATCCCAGATGTAGTAATTAAACCATTTGATTGGACAGGAAATCAGTGTATGGTGTGGCCTTAGTGTTCTGAGCAGTGGGTGGCCAATAGATTTGATTACTACGAAGTTGTTTTTAAAAAAAATTATATTTTAAAAATTATGTCAGTAGATCTGATACTATTTTTTTTAAAGTCTTTGACCTGTGAAAATTGACATTTGGATCAGCAGACTAATAGGTCAGGATAGTTTTGTTTTTAACATTTGCCTATGCAATGAAGCATTTAAACTGTTTGAATACTTCTTTGCTTTTCAAGGGGTTTCACTTTTAAAGCTTTGGACCCCCACTTTCATCCACCACCAGCCTTAAATTAGTGAAACATAAGATCACCAGCATTATCCTACTGCCTTGTTTATTTTGCTGAGGTATCCGCAGTGCCCTCCATAATGTTTGGGACAAAGACCCATCATTTATTTATTTACCTCTGTACTCCACAATTTGAGATTTGTAAGAGAACAATCACATGTGGTTAAAGTGCACATTGTCTGATTTTATTAAAGGCCATTTTTATACATTTTGGTTTCACCATGTAGAAATGACAGCTGTGTTTATACATAGTCCCCCCCATTTCAGGGCGCCATAATGTTTGGGACACATGGCTTGGGTGTGTTTAATTGCCTCCTTAATGCAGGTATACGAGCTCTCAGCACCTAGTCTTTCCTCCAGTCTTTCCATCACCTTTGGAAACTTGTATTGCTGTTTATCAACATGAGGACCAAAGTTGTGCCAAAAGTCAAAGAAGCCATTATGAGACTGAGAACCAAGAATAAAACTGTTATAGAGACATCAGCCAAACCTTCGGCTTACCAAAATCAACAGTTTGGAACATCATTAAGAAGAAAGAGGGCACTGGTGAGCTTACTAATCACAAAGGGACTGGCAGGCCAAGGAAGACCTCCATAGCTGATGATAGAAGAATTCACTCTATAATAAAGAAAAATCCCCAAACACCTGTCCGACAGATCAGAAACACTCTTCGGGAGTCAAGAGTGGATTTGGCAATGACCACTATCCGTAGAAAACTTAATGAAGAGAAATACAGAGGCTACACTGCAAGATACAAACCACTGGTTAGCTGCAAGAATAGGATGGCCAGGTTTCAGTTTGCCAAGAAGTACTTAAAAGAGCAATCACAGTTCTGGAAAAGGTCTTGTGGACAGTTGAGATGAAGATTAATTTATAGTAGAGTGATGGCAAGCGCAAAGTATGGAGGAGAGAAGGAACTTCCCAAGATCCAAAGCATACCACCTCATCTGTGAAACACGGTGGTGGGGGTGTTACGGCCTGGGCGTGTATGGCTGCTGAAGGTACTGGCTCACTTATCTTCATTGATATTACAACTGCTGGTGGTAGTAGCATACTGAATTCTGAAGTGCACAGACACATCCTATCTGTTCAAGTTCAAACAAATGCCTCAAAACTCATTGGCTGGTGGTTCATTCGACAGCAAGACAATGATCCCAAACATACTGCTAAAGCATCAAAGGAGTTTTTCAAAGCTAAAAAATTGTCAATTCTTGAATGGCCAAGTCAATCATCCGATCTGAACCCAATTGATCATGCCTTTTATATGCTGAAGAAAAAACTGAAGGGGACTAGCCCCCAAAACAAGCATAAGCTAAAGATGGCTGCAATACAGGCCTGGCAGAACATCACCAGAGAAGACAACCCACAACTTCAAGCAGTCATCAAGCAAAGGATATGCAAAAAAATATTAAACATGACTACTTTCATTTACATGACATTGCTGTGTCCCAAACATGATGGTGCCCTGAAATTGAGGAGGGGGACTATGTATACACACTGCTGACATTTCTACATGGTGAAACCAAAATGTATAAAAATTGTCTTTATTAAAATCTGACAATGTGCACTTTAACCACATGTGATTTATTTATTTTTCATTACAAATCTCAAATTGTGGAGTACAGAGGCAAAGAAATAAATGATGGGTCTTTGTCCCAAACATTATGGAGGGCACAGTGTATTGTATGCAGGGTAACAAATCTCTGGGAATGAATTACAGGGCTATAATTCAGTTGTGTTTTACTGATGCTGTAAAATGTGAGTGGTTGGCGAACATCAGCAGATCTAGAAGATTGAATTACTTGCTACCAGGCTTGTTAGAGAACTGTATGGCTGCAGCAACTGCAAAATAGGAAGGCTTTGCTCTTTTGCCTTGGTGTCATGTTGATATCCTGTTCTGGATCGACAGTGTGGTATTTGTATAAAGTTAATGCTTATGGGATGATCCTGTGGTGTGAATACTGCATTTAGATATTCTGTGTGTTGTGAAGGATTTCTTTACTCTCCTATTAAAAACATTTTTTTTGTCATGTTTGAATTGGTTTTGTCCTTCAGATTTCATGGATGTAAGGCAGAGAGTAGAATTTTACTTGCCATTGTGTGGTAGTGGAGATATAATGAGGTTGAAATTAGGACTTTTTTAGCAGACTTAATTATCATCAATCTTAATGTTTCCATCGAGCGCTTTGCAATCGAGAGTCCATAAATTTTTGTGATGTTTGAAATACCATTTTACGTGAAGAAATATTTTGTAATACTGGTTTTAAATTTGCCTCTTATGAAATCATTCTTTATCCCACTCTTAATTTCCTACATGCACTTTACACCATGACACTCTGGCAATAAGTTTGTGCATTCAGTTGTTTTTAATTACTCTTTCCTTCCATCGTTGTTTAGCTAATTCCTTAATTTGTTTTTAATACCTTGCATATCCCCTTCTTGATTAACTGTCAGAACTCGTGTCATAGCTAAATGGTAAGAGTTTTTTTTTTATAACACTTCTTGGCTTGCCTGTGACTTCAAGCAAAGTAAAATCCGCAAATTTATTTAAGTTTTGCATAACCTTTGGGGAAAATTCATAGTCTGCAGTTGGTAATGGTATTTCCCTTCAATTTTTGTGCCTATTTATTGGCTGGTGAGATTTATCTGATATTCAAACAAATGTGATTGTGGGGAAAAACTGCAAAGGCATTCCCATCTATTTGCAGTAACCCTTTTGCTACCTTGCTTACCCTGCATCCATCTGCCAACAGAAATTATATTGATAAACACTTTGGTAGTGTACATATAACTTTTTGTTTTGCTGGACCTGCCTAGTCTTTTATTGAGAAGATTTTGTACACTTTTCCTCATGATATCAGATGATGCATATGGGAAGTATAAATTATAATTTGGTCAGGAATGCTGATGACAGTCAAAGCTGAGAATACTGCTTTATGAAGTTGCATGATGGACACATTTGCTAAATTGGCCAAAATTATTCCTAATCTCCCCTCCCCCCGGTAACCACAATCAGCCCAACAAAGGGTCCCAACCTGAAACATTACTTATGCGCATTCTCCAGAGATGCTGCCTGAACCCGTCAAACTTTCATTATTTTCCCCAAAAGACCTTTGTCCAGCTTACCCTGATCCTGACAGCTTTGGTTCTTGGTGCAAAATTAGACTCCAGAGCATTGGAAAATTAGGTTTGCTGGTCATCTGAACTATGAAAATGTTGCACACCAAACCACAGGAGAATTTGCACAATGCTATCTGAAGCCACTGAGTGGGGAACCCATCCATTTCTCTCTTTGGGCCCCCACGTGCATCCATGTTCAGATCATTAAAGGTACATTAATGATCTGCTCTAAGCTAGTGGTTATTAAATGTCTCTTGAGTATTGTGTAGCAATCTGCCTTTGTTAGTAAATTTAAAATCCTCAAAACTTTGGTTCTAAACTTGGGTCATTTAGAGTCATGGCCATACAGCTTGTTCATAAGTGATAGGAGCTATAACCTCTGGTGCTAAACTCTCCCACTAGTGGAAACATCCTCTCTACATCCACTATTCGCTAAGTTTCAATGAGGTCCCTCATCACCCTTCTAAACTCCAGCGAGTAGCGGTTCAGTGCCATCAAACGCTCATCATATGTTAACCCACTCATTCCTGGGGTCATTCTTGTAAACCTCCTCTGGACCCTCTCCAGCGCCAGCTAATCCTTCCTCGGATTATGGGGCCCAAAATTGCTCCCAATACTCCAAATGCACTGACTAGTGTCTTACAGAGCTTCAGCATTACATCCCTGTTTTTGTATTCTAGTCATCTCGAAATAAAGGCTAGCATTGCCTTTGGCTTCCTTACTACAGATTCGACATTCAAATTAACTTTTTGGGAATCCTGCACCAGCACTCCCAAGTCCCTTTGCACCTTCAACTTCTGAATTCTCTCCCCATTTAGAAAATAGTCTTCACCTTTATTCCTACTACAAAAATGCATGACCCCACTTTGCTACGCTCTATTCCATCTGCCATTTCTCTGCCCACTCTCCCAACCTGTCCAAATACTTCTGCAGAGTCCCTGCTATACTACCTGCCCCTCTACCTATCTTTGTATCATCTGCAAACTTGGCCACAAAGCCTTCAATCCCCACATCCAAATCATTAATATACAACGTGACGAGTAGTGGCCTCAGCACCGACCCCTGTGGATGTTTGCTAGTCACTGGCAGTCAACTAGAAAAAGCCCTTCTTATTGCCACTCCTTGCCTTCTGCCATCCAGCCAACCTGCTGCCCATGCTAGTACCTTCCCTTGAATACATATATCTTCCCTTTGAGCATGGGAGCAGCCCCTCTACACCAGTCCCACCTGTTTGCGTTTGGCCCTTAACCCTCTAAACCTTTCCTATTCATGTACCATTTAAAATGTATGTTAAATGTTATTGTGTAATGTCTGTTGAATGTAAATGTTATTGGTCATCTTGATCGTCATTTGTGAACACCCATTTTTGACTTCATTAGATGAAAAACAATGCAAAGGGAAATTCTCATGCAAAGCATAGCACAAACAAGATTAGTGTACTTCTGTTTATAGAAAATCATTTGGTGGGAAGACAATTGGCATGTCAGAAGGATGAGCAAATAATCAACTGTTAAGGAAGTGGTGTTTAAAGAGGGATTTCCAGAATGAGACCCTTGCAGTTGAAGGTGAAGTTATTAGTAGTGACAAGCTAGGAATTAAGATTTTGAGGTGGGTCTATGGCTTTAAACTTGGAAGCGATTACAGATATGCAATGGACATGTTTAAACATGTTTTGTTTACTTGACAACTTCTCTCTCACTCAGCACGTCACCTTTCCCACCCATGACAAAGGTCACATCCTTGACCTGGTCTGCTCCACAAATCAACCGGTACTCGACCTCCATCCTTGCCTCTTCCCCCTCTCTGATCATAAGCTTATACGGTTCACCATCCCTTCGCCGACACCTTCCCCGCTTCCTCCGAGAAATCACCTTCCGTAATCTAAAATCCATTGATCCCCACCATCTCTCTGACCTGCTCTCCACCACTCTCCCCCTGGACGCAACCCTCATCTCACCTGATGATCTCACAAACCATCTCAACTCCACCTTGTCTACCTCCCTTAACACTATGGCCCCCCTCAAAACAAGAACCGTAACTTTCAACACATGTTCACCCTGGTACACACCTGCACTTCGTAAACTGAAACAGACTGGTCGCCGACTTGAACGACTCACAAAGAAATCATCTCTCACAGTCCACCTTGAAGCTTACAAACTCCACCTCACTGACTACAAAGATGCCCTCATTGCTGCAAAATCTGCCTACCTCTCCTCCATATTCACCGATCCCTGCCTAAACCACAGAACCCTCTTCTCCACAGTGGGCAACCTCCTCAAGCCTCGAGCCAACACTCTCCCTACCTCTACTCCGGATCTCTGCAACTCATTCCTCCACTTTTTCGCTGATAAAATCAGCACCATCTATCAATCTTTATCCCCTGTACCCAACTCCCCAGCATCTACTCCACCACCTACCAAGGCCCCTCCTTTCAACATCTCCACTGACCTCCTTACCCCTCCTCCACACTGCTTCCTCTCCCAGTTTGACCTGGTCACCCCTATTGAAATCTCCAAACTCATCAGCTCTTCCAAACCCACTACCTGCTCCCTCGACCCTCTCCCCACTCCCCTGCTGAAGTCCTGCCTCCCCGTTCTCTGCCCCTACCTCACTAATCTCTTCAACTCCTCATTGTCCCCTCCGCTTTCAAAACTGCTGCTGTTACACCAATCTTAAAGAAACCTGGTCTTGATCCCTCTTCTCTCATTAACTACCGCCCAATCTCAAACCTCCCCTTTCTTTCAAAAACCCTGGAGCGTATCGTTGCGTCGCAACTTCATTCCCACCTCCTTGCGTATAACCTACTTGAACCCCTCCAATCTGGCTTTCGCCCCCTCCATAGCACAGAAACTGCTCTCCTCAAAGTCCTCAACGACCTCCTCACCTCTGCTGACACTGGTTCCCGCAACATCCTCATCCTCCTAGACCTGAGCGCAGCCTTCGATACAGTGAACCATAACATCCTGCTCACCAGACTCAAAGACCTCGGCATTGAAGGCTCTGCACTCAGCTGGCTCCGTTCCTACCTTTTCAACAGATCCCACTTCATCTCTCTCCACAACCACACCTCTGCTACAGCCACAGTCACTCAAGGCGTTCCCCAAGGCTCCGTACTCGGCCCCCTCCTCTTCATCATCTACATCCTCCCCCTTGGTCAGATACTCCGCCACTTCAACCTGGACTTCCACTGTTACGCTGATGACACCCAGATCTACCTCGGCACCAAATCCCCCCAAAACCCCCCCCCCCCCCCTCTCCCATATCAACTCCTGTTTGTCAGCTATAAAAACCTGGATGCAACATAATTTCCTCAAACTCAACAGCGGTAAGACAGAATTCCTCCTCATAGCCTCCAAAGCCACACTCAGCAAAATCAATAACCCCACTCTCACCATCGACGGCACCACTGTCTCCCCATCTCCCCAGGCCCGCAACCTTGGCGTGATCTTTGATTCCACCCTCTCCCTTGAGCCTCACATCCGCCATGTCATTAAAACCTCCTTCTTTCATCTCCGCAACATCGCCAAACTCAGACCCTCTCTCACACCTCCCGCTGCTGAAAGACTCATCCATGCCTTCATCTCCTCCCGACTGGACTACTGCAACTCACTTCTCCTTGGCATCAGCTCCACCTACATCAACCGACTCCAACTGGTCCAGAACGCAGCCGCCCGACTCATCACCCACACCAAATCCTGGCATCACATCACTCCAGTCCTCAAACAACTTCACTGGCTTCCCATCTCCCACCGGATCAACTACAAAATCCTGATCCTCACCTACAAAGCCCTCCACCATCTGCCCCCCCCACCCCCCATATCTCACTGACCTCCTCTCCCCCTACCAACCCTCACGGTCCCTCAGATCCACATCAGCCGGTCTCCTCTCCATCCACAAGTCCAACCTCCGCAGTTTTGGGGACAGAGCTTTCTCCAGGGCAGCTCCCAGGCTCTGGAACTCCCTCCCCCAACTGATCCGCAATTCCGTGTCCCTCACCATCTTCCAGTCCCGCCTCAAGACCCATCTCTTCACCTCTGCCTATCCTTAGCCCCACGTCCCCCTCCCTTTTCATCTGTGCATTAATTGCCTCATATTGTGTTTTGTATTGAATTCTGTCTTTACTTTGTGTACTAGTCATGTCGCTACTATTTATTTCATTCCCCTTACATGTTTTTCCTCTACCTGCTAAATTTTTGTAAGGTGTCCTTGAGACTCTTGAAAGGCGCCCATAAATAAAATTTATTATTATTATTATTAAACAGAGGATTGGACACATTGTAATGTTTGGAGGATTGTGAGGCAGTGTGAATTTGACATTACAAACTAGGACATTGGAATTATGGGATTAAAATTGGATTGATGTAAAAAGAGTAGGCATAAATTTGAAGGGCAAATGGTCACCACCAATGCTGTAATGAGTCTGTGATTCTTTGAGGTTTAACGCCAGCTAGAAAAGAGATGCTGGGCATTTTTGCTATGAAACCTGATGACCTCACTGCTCTACGTGACTGAAATTGATTTATGCACAATGTGTATGTCTGTTCCTCGAACAAGATGTTCCTGGAGAAATTGCTCTGCTTGCGATGTTGCTGTAGTTTTGAGTAAATTGATTTACAGTTCGCACGCTGCTTTGCTGTGGACAATACCGCCAATGAATGAATCAAAGGTATTGTCACCAAATCCAGTTTGAGGATTCTAAGCAAAATTATCTAAGGTGAAAGAGAACGTGATTGTGCTTGAGCAAAAGATTTTATCTAGTGCAGTTTATATATTTGCCAGGTTCACTAACATATTACACATTAGACCTGTCTTCCTTTGTAATCACTTTCACTTGCCAAAATCTCCTTCCAAGTAGGATCTGGGTTTTGTATATAAACTAGATGAGGCTCTTTTGCAGTACAAATTCTCAGCTATGAAAAATAATTGTTTGGAAACATAAAATAGGAGGGATAAATTGAAAGGGGGGGGGTGGAGGGGGTTGAAAGGAGCTACAATTCATTATTAAGGTACAAGAAGCAGGACATATTGAAAATCATTATACAATCAGAAGGCATCAGTCTGTTTTTTGTGATCTATGATCGCAAGGGCAACATCTAATGGCCATCCCTGAGAAGTTGGCAATGTGCCTCCATCCTGAAGTGCAGTACTGTTGGAGAGCGCTATCCATGATCTGGTATGCAAAAATGCTGGAGAAACTCAGCGGGTGCAGCAACATCTATGGAGCGAAGGAAATAGGCAACGTTTCGGGCCGAAACCCACCTGGTATCACTGATAATGAAGGTTTGATTATTTATTTCCAAGTTTACCATGATGGGCTACTTGGAGATGTTCGTATTTCCAAAAGATTTCCTTGTCGTGCTCTTTGTTAGAGGTCACAGGTTTGAGTGTCTGATTTCAAAGCAGTGCAGGAGTAATTGGAGGAAGTGGGCAAACAATGTTTTGGATCTGGCCCCTTTTTCAGGCTGATTGTGGTAGGGAGAATAAAGCTGGAAAACAGTGCTGGAGAAAGGGCAGAGCCTGGAAAATAATAAATGGATGCATGTGTGGGTGATTTTGATCGGCAGGTGGATGGCGCAAGTGACAAAGGCTAGAAGTGCAAGGGAGATGATGTGAGAAGAGTAAAATGTAAACCAGAAGGGGTGATATAGATTTGGGGGTGGGGGTATGGAAGAGGTGCATTAAAAGGAAAATGAGCTTCAGAAAGGTTTTCTTATTTCCCTTTGGACAGATCAACCTGACTTTTGAACCTCTGACCTGCCTCATTCAAAGCTTTCCAAATCATTTGCCTCTTTTTTTTTTTTTTTCAATGTTCGGCAAAAACTTAATCTTGCATATTCTGGTTGCTAGGTAAACCTCCTGAATGTACGCCCATAATTCTCTACATTGTTTATTCATTTGGTGTTGTCCCCTTTTCTCCTTGAACCCAAAGCTTTGTGTAAATTAGTATTTACGATTTTGATATGAACACTATCCACACCTGTTTCCTGTGAGGAGCTATAAAAAGGAACAGATGGGAAAAACATTCAATGTCCCATGACTTTTGTGATTAGGCTGCTTAATTTTTGGCGGCGCTCAATTGATATATTTGGAGGTTCATAAAAAATGTGTTCTTGGACACACGTACCCATAGTGTCAGCTTTGTGCTGTTGTGTTTGAATGGTTTAACTTCAAAAGTGGGATTTACGTACCAAGATTGACAACTGTTCAATGCCTCATCCAGTCTTTCGAGTAACTTTCTCCACAATGATCGCTACAATGATACTTTCTTTGATGAATAAACAACGTTCATTATCCCAAATCCTTTACCGATTCTTTGTGATCCTGCAAAGCAGCTTTTAAATTTGCATACAATCTTTTAAATGTGCTTAATTGATTAATCATTTTCCAGCTTGCATGTGCATGTCTTTATAAATGTATGGATGACAGTTATAAACTATATTACATTGGAATCGATCTCATTCACACTTTGGTTATTGAGAAATAAAATGTCGGGAGGATCTTTCCTTTGGGGAAGGTAGACGCAATGCTGGAGTAACTCGGCGGGATGGGCAGCATCTCTGGAGAGAAGGAATGAGTGACGTTTCAAGTCGAGACCTTACTTCAGACTGAATTTCCTTTGGAGAACTTTGAACATGAATGGGACTGTGTTATCGCCTGAGGGGTTGACCATTTAAGACAGAAGTGAGAGAGAATTCCTTGTTGGGGATCTTAATTTGCTTGAGAAGTGTGAATGCAGAATCATTTAGTGTATTCAAATTGGGTATTTTTAGATTGCAAGAGAATTGAATGTTATGGGGATTGGACAGGAAATGAAGTTTAGGTCAAAGTTCAAATTGGCTATGATCTTCATGACAATATGCTCTAAAGGATAAATGTTCATGCTGTTTGTGTAAACGATCAGATTTAAATTTCTATTGATAATTTTTTTTTTTTAATAAGAAATCCTGAATAATGACTCATTGGTTTAGCTTTCTAATCAATTTGTTCACAATTAAGCATTGGTAAGGATTTTATTAAAATTAGATCAAATACTGTAATTATATATACACTGTTTTCCCTTGTACTATCATTTGAGCTGAATTCCACTTCCATGTGAATATGGGTGTGATTGGTCTGTTTGCAAATGATATGGAAATTGGTGGTGTTGAGGATAGTGACAAAGCTTTTCCAACACTGCAGCAGGATACAAATCATATGGGAAGCTGGAAAGAGTGTCATACAGAATTGACATAGACTTGTCATCTACGCCACCTTCCTCCTACTCATGGGGATGCAGCTTTGCAACTATGTATTAATTTGCCTTATCCTTCCATTTTTAGCTTCACCAGCATTTGGCATCAGCAGTAAGATTATGAGCCTAAAGTTTTTATTTAAACCGCCTAACTCCTTAAATTCACTGTGGAAGACCTCATCCCTCTTTGTCCCCACGTCATCAATACTAGCGTTCTATGAACTCGGGCTGTTTTCTATCCCTCCTTCAGAATGTTCTGTACCTGCTCCAAGACATCCCTGACTGTGGCACCAGGACAATGGAATACCATTCTGAAGTCTTGCTTTCGGTATAGAAATGCCTGGCTGTTCCCCTTACTTGATGAATTCCTGACTACTATTGCTCACCTAGTATTTTCTCTTCCCTGCTGTGCATCACAACCAACCGTGTGCTACCAACCTGTTTGAGTGGGGATTGATTACAGATAACTCTTACAATGCATTTCTGCCCTTTCTGGTGTTCTTCCATCTTTCTTCCTATACCTGCAGTGTGTCTAATCCATTAAATCTACTATCTACCACATTTCTGCATCTCGAATAATCTTCTGAGACTGACTGTAGTTTCAATTGCTCCGAGTTGGCTAATTTCCATTAGCTCTGGATATTTGCCCAAAGGCTGTGTAGAATTGAGTTTGCGGCTATATTTTTAGCAAGCTTGCCAATGTAATTATGAAGCTTCGTGGTTGCCGTGCATTTGCTCTCAGTACAGTCTCACCTGTACGTAGTTTAATTTATCAAGTAACACTAAATGTGCTGTGACTTGAAAATAATTTATACGAAATCATGTTAGAACATTTGATTTGATTAAGGTTCTGATGTCAATAAAATAATGTTTGTGTATTTATAAAAGGTAATATCTGCATGAGAATATTGTGCTAAATATTTTGGCAAAAGGCGAGCTTTAGTATTTGGACTTCAATGAGTTTTAAGTGAATAAACCATTATCCAGACTTTTGTTTAATTTTAAAGTGTTTTGGGATCATTAGTCTTATAATTCCGTTGGACCATGTGAGTGCTCATTTAATGCTATCTGCAGAAAGTTTAAAATCCAGTCGTACAAGTTAAAGCCCTTTACATGTAAAATTACTCTGTACCAAAGTCAGCAGGCTTATTTCTGTAATTAACCATGCTGTATTGTTCTTCCTCCTTCTTGATATATTTGTATTCCTAAAAAGACAATAGAAATATTCATTATTAACTAAGTGTGGCCTCTTGTTGTAGTCAGAGAATTTCCAGAAGATCTTTGTGTTCTCATTCTTGCAAGGGTACTCCCTTTTTCACAATGGATGTATCCTTGACTCTGACCTAATTTTTGCATGTGTTTTGTAATCTCTTCCTTCCATCTGAACTGCATCCCTGCTGTGGTATTGATGATACTGCATTTATTTACCTAATTCCTGATCTCTGGAATTCACCTTGAACCATGCTATATTTGCATCTACCTCAGTCTCTTTAAAAGATCCATCTTATGATCTTTCACTCACGGGGAAACTAGGTCCTTCCGTGATTACTATTTTGAATAATAATCGCCCTGGCAGAAGTTGATAGCAAAGTAAGAATTTTCAGATTGGTGTGGTTGGACTGGGAGCTAAGAGGTTAGCGAGCTTCATTTGAGATGGACATTCACTGATCTCTCACCACTCTGCATCTAGAAATATAGCTATAGTAAGTCTTGCTTTAAGAAATTAGCAGAATATCTTTATACATTTAGGCAGATTGTTAATTACAGACGCTGACATGGCGAAAAATGAATGTTAGTGATGGACATATGATTCACTGTACTCTGCTTGTCCTCCTTGTTGCTCACGAGACTGCATGTAGGTTGAAATAGAGCTCCCCATCACCTCAACACTATGTCCCTCGTGATGTTACATTTGTAACCTGTCTATCTCGTCTCCTCATCTTTATCAGTTCCCCAATTAGAGGTTGTAATATAGTGAACTTTCTTAACCTCTCTGCTCCAATTTCATTTAATCTTTTTCTGGTTAATGATGTTGAAGTTTCGTTTGGATAAAGTATCCTATCATGTCATGTGGTTAAAATACGTTCAGTTTCTTATGGATACTACATTTACAGCCATTTAAAGTGGAGTCCATAAATACCTACACAGTTTAGTTTTAAATACTCAAAATATTCATATCAGTTTAACTAACTGGGAATAAAGTGGAGGCTGATGGTAATGATTTGTGTCCAAGTGTCTGCTTCCCCACATCCCCAACTAGGATACCTCTAAACAAATATTGTAAGGAGTGTGCCTGAATTAACAGCAGAAGGTGGAGGATGTGAACTCCGAGTTGGCTTTTACAGCATTCAATTAATGTCAATATAAAATAGGCTTGTATGAGAGTTTTCTGTCTACAAGTGATCTGAGGAAGGGGCAAATGTGGCCAATATTGGGTATACAACAAGAATTTACAAGGTTAAAAGATGAGGTGCATGCAAACTGTCAGGATGAGCAGTGATAAAGGATATGGTTTGTGGCAGGGAAGATTAGTTTTGATTTGGAAGCATTTAATTGAATATCTTCTGTGCAGGATGTCAGACTATCAGCATGAAAACATAGAGCCCAAGTGATGAACAATTTGGCCAATGTATATGTGGAATGGGGCATTTTGGGTGAATTTAAGAAATTAGAGACTCTCAAGGATAGAAACTTGCTGGGTTTGAACTTGTGCAACAAGGCTCTTCTGTTCCCTTGATTGTATGACTAGTTAAGATGGGAATGGAACCAGGCAAATGCAGAAACTAGCTAAGTAACGGGTGTTGTAGGAGGATAAAATGAACACTGACCAAAAGATATCATCAAGGATGAAGATGGCAGTTTATGTCCTTGTTAGTCTTCAGTGTTTTTGAACGTGTTACCTCTGTACAAATCTTGTCCAACTGTGCCAGAAACATTAATTATGGGTGATACTTTGCAAGGAGTAAGCTCCAGGAGTGGGTGTCAAGGGTATTTTTCTTGAAGTGATGATGGCACTTTCTTGCTCTGCTTTTCTCTCTTCCCCTCGCACATTGCTAATTGTTGCTGCTGCTATTTTCATAACTGAAATATGATTGGGAATATTGGGGGGGAAATAAAGAAATAATTTTAATTTGTAATTCTACCAAAGATTCTTAGTGCAACTGGCAGTTTCTATTAAACACCTGTGAAAATCCATTGTTTTTGAGAAGGAGGAAATTATGTAAGAAGAATTCCACATGGAATGTTCCCTTGAGTATTATGCAACAATGGAAAAATGTTGTGGCACAGCCTATCATTTCAAGGATATCTTCCATAAATATTTCCTTTGCTCATAATGCAAGTATAAATCCCATTACACTATGGAAAGTTGTACACACAGAACATAATTTAATGTGTAGGAAAGAACTGCAGATGCTGGTTTAAATCAAAGGTAGACACAAAATGCTGGAGTAACTCAGCAGGACTGGCAGCATTTCTGGAGAGAAGGAATGGGTGACGTTTCAGTCGAGACTCTTCTTCAGACATAATTTAATGTTTGCTAATTAGCTCTGGAACATGTTTGCCCTTCGTGTAACATTGCTCATTGCATGCACCCATCCTTTGTAAAGGTGATTGCCCAGTCTGTTTAGGTAATTAGATATCACAGTTTGTTTTAATTTTACTAGAAGGTAGAGCTTGGCCACTAACCTTAACTGTATGTTGTGGGTTTGTAAACTTTGGAATATTTGTAAAGGATGCTTCAGTATTATAAGAGTCATAGCCCAAACATCCAAAGCCCACTCCACTGAAAGTTAGGGGGTTAGCTTCTCAGAGATGAGATGATCACTGCCTACTGAAATGCACACTTTGAAGACCTCCTCAGTATCATTCTATCCTTTGACATGACTATATCCAACAGCAGCTTATTTAGTCTACCACCACTCCTGACTGTCAAAATGGCCATGTTCCGACTCCAACACAACCCTGAAAGTGGAGGATAAACCTACTGGCAACCTGACAATGCCATGCCTGACTGGTAACCACAGAGAGAGGTCTCTTTGCTGTTAAGTATAGATAATCATCACCAGCATCCTTAATTGAATTGAATACATTTTATTAGCCAAGTATGTATACATACAAGGAATTTGCCTTGGTGCTTTGCTCGCAAGTAACAACACGATATATAGTAGACAATTAAAACATAATTTAAACATTTGAAGAATTAAATAAAATACCAGAGCACAAGGAGGCTACAGACATTTGGCTGTTGAGTAACTGTCTTGCAGTGAGTGAAGGATTGCTTCCCAAATCATCATGGATTCCATCCACTTAAAGACAGTGACTTGCGTCCACTGTGCCAATCTTGAGCAGTATCAGCCACTATACATGGCTTTCTTTCAACTTTTATCAGCCAGCCAACACATCACTAAAACGTTTTTTTTAATGAAGATGTTGGACATCAACAAAAACAGAAAATGTTGAATACAGCAGATGCAGCCTGATCTGTTAAGTATTTCCTGCATTTTTTTTTGTCTGAGAATGTGGAATACCTTTCACAAATTTGGCTGCCCAAGGACCTAAGGCATGCTTCACAACAGCGCAGAGACCATGACACCAGTGTGTAGGAAGGAGCTGCAGATGCTGGTTTAAATTGAAGCTTGACACAAAATGCTAGAGTAACTCAGTGGGACAGGCAGCATCTCTGGAGAGAAGGAATGAGTGATGTTTCGGGTCGAGACACTTCAGACTGATGTCAGGGCGGTGCATAGATAAGGAAGTGTGTGGATAAGGAAGTGTAAGATGTGAAAACAGGACAGGGAATTGAGATCAAGGAAACTGTCGAATAGATCATTGTTAGTTGGGTGAAGGTAACAACAAAGCAAATAGATAAAATGTAGTCGGCAGTAAGATTGGTGGGAGAACTGGGAAGGGGAGTGGTTGGAGAGAGGGAAAGCAAGGGCTACTTGAAGTTAGATAAGTCAATGTTCATACCGCTGGGGTGTACGCTGACCAAGCGAAATGAGGTGCTGTTCCTCCAATTTGTGCTGAGCCTCACTCTGACAATGGAGAGGGCCAGGACAGAAAGGTCAGTGTGGGAATGGGAGAGGCAGTTAAAGTGTTGAGCAACTGAGAGATCAGGTAGGTTTAGGCAGACTGAGCGGAGGTGTTCAGCGAAACGATCGCCGAGCCTGAACTTGATGTCACCCATATACAGGAGTCCACACCTGGAGCAGCGGATACAGTAGATGAGGTTGGAGGAGGTGCAAGCGAACCTCTGCATCACCCAACCTCATCTACTGTATCTGCTGTACCTCACTTCCTCATCTATGCACTGCCCACTCCCATGACACTAGTGGGTTTATAATCCCTGAAGATCCACAATAGCTGTGTAGACCAAATCATTGGATATTTTTATAGCGGAGATTGATAGGTTCTCGAATAGTATGGGAGACAAAGGTTACAAGGAGAAGGCAGGTGAATGAGATTGAGGGGAAAATAGATCAGTCATGTTTGAATGGGGGAGCAGACACGATGGGTAGAATGGCCTTCATCTGTTCCTATGTCTTGAGGTCTTGTGGACTGGTGGTCAAACAAGGCTGCCACATTGGTCAACACTTTTCTCAATTTTTCTTGGTGCAATGTTGAAATTGCATCGGGGACCCTTGACTATCTTTGAGCGGACTTTACTGGCGTTACCTTGCACTAAACGTTATTAACTTATGTATCTGTACACTGAATGGCTCGATCGTAATCATGTATTGTCTTTCTGCTGGCTGGTTAGCATGCAACAAAAGATTAGCACTGTACCTTGGCACATGTGATATTAAACTGAACTGAAATTTGCCTCCAACAAACATCTTGTGCGAGTGAGGCTAATATTAAGAATTTGAGAAGTCCAACATACTGCAGACTAATCCAAACTTCAGTAGTTGAACCGCTGATAGTACTTGCTTTTGAATATATTCTCAGTGCCCAAGCTCAAGCTACCGTTTTCACTGAAACGTATAAGACAATGGCCCTTGCACTCTTGGTTTTTTTTGGGGGGGGGGGGGGGGAGCTGTTAAAAGCCCCCAAGAGACTAATAGGTGAACTTCCATAGAAAAAAAGTAGTGTGCAGTTAGAAGTTTCTGTGCTCAGATCCATATATTTGCAAATAAATGAAAGATGGATATCATAAAATCCCAGCGAGCAACTGTATAGCAATGAAAGGGATAAACATTCTATTGGAAAACTATTTCCAGTTGGTTAAAAATGTAAGTGTTTATAAATCTTAGACCTGAAATATGAAAGCAAAAGGATATTGTATCTTTGTGGAACTGTGCTGAAAAAATATAAGCTTGCGGTATGGTGATGCCAAAATGTACATATGTACATTTGCGAGGATATTCAACTTTTCAAAATTAATTCCAGTGTCGTACAATTTAAAGCAGTGTTGTGACCATAGAAAGAAGGCAACTGATTCATCTTTCACAAAATACTAAAGGATGTGCACATGGGAATGATAGCTGTTGTGTGGATGGCCAATAACTATAACGTCATAATTTAAGGACATTGCATTGGATTTGATGTCAAAGTTTTCAACTGCTGCAATATTTCCAGTATAGACAGTTCTGAAGTTTGGACCTCATGCAATTGGTATTAATATTATCTTGACAATTAGTCCACTAAAAAATACTCAGAGAGCTTTTAAAAATATTTTTTGATAAGTATTGGAACAGAATGAAAATGCATTAAATCATTGTGGATCAATATTTTATTCAGCCATGTGCAAAACGTTGTATTTCTTTGGTTGAAGGGCCCTCATCTCACAATTCTTAGCCTTGACTAATTGGAGAGAGCAAAAATACTTGTGAAATCTGTCCTTGCATTTCTGTGAAATTTTAACATTTTATCTGGAAGATTTGAAATTGTGGAACATCCTCTTGGGGTCAAAAATAATGAGAGGATAATATGCTGATACTCATTTTGGGTCTGAGTATATCTAAAATATTTTGCAACAGAACAGCCATGTTGATGTAAAAAAAAATGAGTTGGGCTAAACTAACTTTGTAATGGAACAATTATTTTTCATTATTAATGAAACAAGTACAGTTCATACAAAGCAAAATGCAGCTCAAATGTAATTAATGAATGTAGAATCCCATTTGTTTTTTTGCTCCAGTTCCATCCTCAGCAAAAATATATACATTATAAATGCCAGTCCCTACTATGGTGGAGGACATCACTTTAGAAATATGCTTGATGTTTTCAAGCTTAAATGTATAAAATGATCACATTTTTAGTCTAACTTTGCTTTTGTTTTCATAGATCTGGAAGAAAATTATCTGAACACATTCCAAACCAATTTGTGATTCTCTTTACCTGTGGATTTTATAAACTTGACTGCAGAGTCAATTCTGCTGAAGTACAAACAGAATTTCATATCTCAAGACTGGTTTGACGCTTAAACAGTATTCCTTTTTAGAACCACTTCTTCAGAACTACTTTTAATCTCTTGAAACCTGCAATTGGTTTCAAAAACGTTTTAAAATGACGACAATGGCAAGCTTGTTCTCGTTCACCAGCCCAGCTGTGAAACGACTACTGGGCTGGAAGCAAGGAGACGAGGAGGAAAAGTGGGCTGAGAAAGCAGTTGATGCATTAGTGAAAAAGCTCAAGAAGAAAAAAGGAGCCATGGAAGAATTGGAGAAGGCATTAAGCAGTCCGGGTCAACCTAGTAATTGTGTCACTATTCCTCGGTCTCTAGATGGTCGTCTTCAGGTATCGCATCGAAAGGGCCTACCACATGTTATTTATTGTCGTGTATGGCGATGGCCGGATCTTCAAAGTCATCATGAACTGAAGGCACTGGAGTGTTGTGAATTTCCATTTGGCTCAAAGCAGAAAGAAGTCTGCATTAATCCATATCACTATAAACGAGTAGAAAGTCCTGGTAGGTGGCTTAGAAAATATATACTTTGACAGTGTTAAAGTCTTGAAAGTTTGTGATAAAGATGAAATATGCACTGCCAGATTGTTTTTCCTAGATTTAACAGTTTTTAACAAGACTTTTAATTGTCATATATTGTCTGGTTTATGAACAGATGTCAAGCAGTGTATTAATATCTTCACTGCAATTATCGTTGTGGCTCCAAAAGACAACTCAACAGCCATTTTGTCAAGGTTCATTAGGGAATGCTGTCTTTGCAATATCCAGATCCTTTTATTGAATAAAAATAGCACAATGATAATGCGCAGACAAAACTGCCACAAGGATTAAAATGGACCTTTTGCATGACAATGCCTAATATACACATTATTTTAATGGTGTCTCCTTTGTACATTATGAGGGGGAGTTTCTAAATTTTGGTGCAAATTCTCTGGAAGCCATGGACTGAAAGCAGAAGTAACTTCTACAGCATCTTTTCACCAAGGTTGAGAAGAATATGCAGGAGAGCATCCATATGCTGCTTAGATGTCAGTTTTGTAAAACAAGCCACAATGCTGCTTCCAATTACAAATGAGTCCTTTTAATATTTGGGGTCCTTTCAATTCTTGAAAATGTGCATGAATCGCTAAGACAGGCTTATTATGGTTGGAATATACTTAATTTTATAGTTTGCCATAAAAAAAGAATAGCTTCCATAAGAAGGTAGTGCCCCCCGGTGAGCTAAGTTGGTGTAGTTATTTATAATGAGATGTACCAGTTCTGATGATACAATATTTTAACCAGACCTTACTGGAAAAATAATTTCACTGACTGGGTAGCAGGCAACAAAAGCTTTTCACTACCTCGGTACATGCGAACAATAAACTAAACTAAAATATAGATGTACTTTAGCTATGAGCAGCTTTCTACACCTGATTAACAGTTCTTGGGTTTAGTTTAATCTAGATTGGATTTATAATTAAACATTTCCTCGTGTCTATCCAATGAGTGAGCGTTCGATAGAAAATTGGCTTCATTGAAGCAAGCAGAGGGTGATAGTGCAAGGTTGCTTTTTGTACTGGAAGCGTGTGACAAGTGGCGTACCTCAGGGTTTGGTGCTGGGCCCATTGCCGTTTGTCATGTATATTGATGATTTGTTTGTGAGCATACAAGGCATGGTTATCAAGTTTTCAGATGATACAAAAGTAGGTGGTATTGTACAGTGAAAGTTGTCAAAAAAAGTTGTTAAGGTGGACGACAGGGCGCAGAGAAGATTTGAGAGGATGTTGCCAGGACTTGAGAGCCCAAGCTATAGAGAGAGATTGAGCAGGCTCGTACTTTATTCCTTGGAGCGCTGAGTGGTGATCTTATAGAGGTGTATAAGATCATGTGAGGAACAGTCTTTTGCCCAGAGTAGGAGAATCAAGAGCAAGAGGCCTTGGGTTTAAGTGTGGGGGGGTGGAGGAGGAGCATTTAATAGGAACCTGAGAGGTAACATTCTTACACAGAGTGGTGGATATATGGAACAAGCTGCCGGTTGAGGTAAGTAATATAACGTTTAAGAGACATTTGGACAGTACATGGATGGGATGGGTTTGGAGGGCTATAGGCGTGGGCAAGTTGGGCCGATGAGCCTGTTTCCACGCCATAGGCATCTATTTGAGAGTCTTCAATCTGTTTTAGTATCTTATTTTCAGTAACCAGTAATACACAATTTTAAAACAATAGAAATAATGCTTGGGAGCAGCCTTATTAAAAGGATCATCAAATTCTGAGAATGGTATTGGTTGGTTGAGTTTAACTAGTTATGGTGAGTTGGTGGTGGTTAACATCAAACGTTTTCTAGATTTAAGTCATGGATTTCTCCTACTTGGCCTTATGCGCTGCCAATGTTAGTGCAAGACTAAGCAACAATATGTCAAGTGCAGGGAGGAGGCTACATGGGGAAAACTAAAGTGTAATGGGGAAAATAAATCCAAGTTAAATTGCAGTAAAATATAATGCAAGGAGGCTGCACAGTGCCATTAGACTGTTGTAGGACTACGTATCTGATGTAACAAGTGATTGCAGGTTGTAGATGTTATTCACAACATTGGCCAGCCATCTCACATCAAACTGGTAACAGATTTCAGCAGAAGCCATGAAATTCAATCACTTAATCCAACTATAAAATAAAAAGGGCAGAAAGACTCAAAGCATTTTGTCAGTTGCAGAATATTTTTGACAGCAGTTGACCCTGAGGTACTTTAGGAAAATTACCCCTATTCCAAGCACTAACAAACCTCAAATCTTTCCAACCCTAGCACAATAAAATCCAAACAGCCTAAGTAATACTATGTCATTTTATGAAATGTGTTGAAAAGTTGGATGATTCGCGGACGTTTCCCCACAGAACTATTCAACAGATTCACAACTCTCTGGGTGAAAACATTTTTCCTTATCTCCATTCTACCCCTTTTTCTTAAACTGTGGCCCCTGGTTCTGTCAAGATAGCAAATGTCCCAATATCTGGAAAATGTTTCATGCTTCTAGCGTGTCCAATCCCTTAATAATCTTATGTTTCAATAAGATTCCCGCTCATCCTTCTAAATTCCAGAATGTACAAGCCCAGCTGCTCCATTCTATCACCATATGATAGTCCCGCCACCTTGTGAACCTACGCTGCACTCCCGCAAGAATGTCCTTCCTCAAATTTGGAAACCAAAACTGCACACAATACTCCAGGTCTGACCTCACTGGGCCCTGTACAACTGCAGAAGGACCTCTTTGCTCCTATACTTTGCGCCTCTTGTTATGAAGGCCAACATGTCATTAGCTTTCTTCACTGCCTGCTGTATCTCCATGCTTACTTTCAGTGAGTGATGCACAAGAACTCCCAGATCTCTTTGTACTTCCCCTTTTCCCAACCTGACACAATTTTGCCACTAAAGTGGATAACCTCACATTTATCCACATTAAACTGCATCTGCCATACATCTGCCCTCTCACTTAACCTGTCCAAGTCACCCTGCATCCTCATAGCATCCTCTTCACAGTTCACACTGCCTTGTGTCATCTGCAAATTTGCTAATGTTACTTTGAATCCCTTCATCTAAATCATTGATGTATATTGTGAATAGCTGCGGTCCCAGCACCGAGCTTTGCGGTACCCTACTAGTCACTGCCTGCCATTCTGAAAGGGACCCATTAATCCCTACTCTTTGTTTCCTGTCTGCCAACCAATTTTCTATCCATGTCAGTACCCTACCCCCAATACCATGTGCTCTAATTTTTCCCATTAATCTCCTATGCGGGACCTTATCAAATGCTTCTGAAAGACCAGGTACATCCACTGGCTCTCCCTTGTCCATTTTTCTAGTTACCTCCTCAAAGAATTCCATAAGATTATTCAAGCATGATTTCCCCTTCGGAAATCCATGCTGACTTGGACCGATCCTGTTACTGGTATCCAAATGAGCCACTATTTCATCCTTTATAATTGCCTCCAGCATGTTCCCCACCACCGATGTCGGGCTAACTGTAACTAACTATAATTCCCTGATCATCCAAAATCAGTACCCCGTTCCGGCTTTTTCCCCGTATCACTTGATTCCATTAGCCCTAAGAGCTAAATCTAACTCTCTTGAACACATCCAGTGAATCTGCCTCCCCTGTCTTCTGTGGCAGAGAATTCCACAGATTCACAACTCTGGGTGAAAAAGGTTTTCCTCGTCTCAGTCCTAAATGGCCTACCACTTATTCTTAAACTGTGACCCCTGGTTCTGGATTCCCCCAACACAGGGAACATTTTTCCCGCATCTACCCTGACCAGTCCTCTAAGAATTTTATATGTTTCTATAAGATTCCTTTTCATCCTTCTAAATTCCAGCAAATACAAGCCCAGTTGGCCCATTCTTTCATCATATGTCAGTCCCGCCATCCCGGGAATTAACCTGGTGAACCTACACTGCACTCCCTCAATAGCAATTATGTCCTTTCTCAAATTAGGAGACCCAATTGCACACAATACTCCAGGTGCAGTCTCACCAGTGCCCTGTACAACCGCAGTAGGACCTCCTTGCTCCTAAACTCAAATCCCCTCACAATTTATTCACTGCATGCGAACTTTCAATGTAGGAAAGAACTGCAGATGCTGGTTTAGATCCAAGGTAGACACAAAATGCTGGAGTAACTCAGTGGGACAGGCATCTCTGGAGAGATGGAATGGGTGACATTTTGGGTCGAGACCCTTCTTCGGACCCGAAAGGTCACCCATTCCTTCTCTCCAGAGATGCTACCTGTCCCGCTGAGTTACTTCAGCATTTTGTGCTTACCATCAGTGGCTGATGTACAAGCACACCCAGGTCTCGTTGCACCTCCCTTTCTCCTAATCTGACACCATTCAGATACTCTGCCTTCCTGTTCTTGCCACCGAAGGGAATAACCTCGCATTTATTCACATTATACGGCATCTGCCATGCTTCTGCCCACTCACCCAACCGATCCAAGTCACCCTGCAGCCTCATAGCATCCTCCTCGCAGCTCACACCGCCACCAGCTTTGTGTCATCCGCAAACTTAAAGATGTTACATTTAATTCCCTCGTCTAAATCATTAATATATATTGTAAACAACTGGGGTCCCAGTACCGAGCCTTGCGGCACACCATTAGTCTGCCAACCAGTTCTCTATCCATGTCAATACCCAACCCCCAATACCATGTGCTCTAATTTTGCACATCAATCTCTTGCGTGGGACCTTGTCAAAGGCTTTTTGAAAGTCCAGATACACCACATCCACTGGCTTTCCCTTTTCCATTCTACTTGTTATATCCTCAAAAAATTCCAAAAGATTAGTCAAGCATGATTTCCCCTTCATAAATCCATGCTAACTTTGACCGATCCCGTCACTGCTTTCCAAATGCGCTGTTATAACATCTTTAATAGTTGACTGCAGCATCTTCCCCACTACCGATGCAAGGCTAAGTGGTTTATAATTCCCTGTTTTCTCTCTCCCTCCTTTCTTAAAAAGTAGAGTTACATTGGGTACCCTCCAGTCCATAGGAACTGATCAAGAGTCGAGAGAACATTGGAAAATGATCACCAATGCATCTACGACTTCTTGGGCCACCTCCTTGAGAACTCTGGGATGCAGACCATCTGGCCCTGGGGATTTATCCGCCTTCAGTCCCAACAGTTTACCTAACACCATTTTCTGACTAATGTGGATTCCCTTCAGTTCCTCCCTCCCACTAGATCCTCGGTCACCTAGTATTTCCGGGAGATTGTTTGCGTCTTCCTTAGTGAAGACAGAACCAAAGTACTCGTTTAACTGTTCTGCCATTCACCTGTCTCTGACTGTAAGGGACCTACATTCGTCTTCACTAATCTCTTCCTTTTTACATACCTATAGAAACCTTTACAGTCAGTTTATATTTCCCGCCATCTTTCTTTTGTGCTCTTTTTCTCTCCCCCCCCCCTTGTCTCCTCTGAGTTCTAAATTTCTCCCAGTCCTCTGGTTTGCCCCTTCTTCTGGCCAATTTATATGCCAATTTCTGGAGTTCATCCATGTGGTCTTTAAATCTTTGCCATTGCATCTCCACTGTCAACCCTTTAAGTATAATTTGCCAATCTATCCTAGCCAATTACTGTCTCATACCTTCAAAGTCTCCTTTATCCAAGTTCAGGACCCTAGTCTCTGAATGAACCGTGTCACTTTTCATCCTAATGTATTATGGTCACTGTTGCCCAAGGGGCCTTGCACAACAAGATCGCTAACTAATCCTTCCTCATTACACCATACCCAGTCTAGGATAGCCTTCCCTCTAGTCAGTTCCTCGACATATTGGTTTAAAACCCATCCCATATACATTTCAGGAAATCCTCCTCCGCACTGTTACAAATTTGGTTGGCCCAACCTATATGTAGATTAAAGTCACCCATGATAACCGCTGTACCTTTGCTACACGCATCCCTAATTTCCTGCTTGATGCTATCCCCAACCTCCTTACTGCTGCTCGGTGGTCTGTATACCACTCCAACAAGCGTTTTCTGCCCTTTGCTATTTTGCAGTTCTACCCGTACTGATTCTACAGCATCCAAGCTAATGTCTCTCCTTACTATTGCATTAATCTCATCTTTAACCAGCAATGCTACCCCACCTCCTCTTCCTTTCTGTCTATCCTTCCTGAATATCGAATACCCCTGGATGTTTAGCTCCCAGCCTTGGTCACCCTGGAACCATGTCTCTGTAATTCCAACTATATCATATCCCTTAACTACTGACTACGCATTCAATTCTTCCACCTTATTTCAAATGCTCCTCGCATTAAGACACAAAGCTTTCAGGTTAGTGTTTCTTTTATCCCTTCTACCTTTTGCTTCTGTCCTTTTGCGGCCCGCTGTCTCCTTTCATTGGGTCCCATCCCCCCGCCCTGTTAGTTTAAGCGTGATCTTTCCTACACTTTCCCATCAGCTGCACGGATATGCTTCCACGTTAATGCCCCCCCCCCCCCCCCCCCACCCGTGTGGCACTAGTAAACCTGCGTGCCAGAATGTCACTCCCCTTCCAATTAAGGAGCAACCCGTCCCTTTTGTACAGGTCACCCATGCCCCAGAAGAGATTTCAGTGATCTAGAACGGGTGTGGGAATAGACCAAATGCCCCTTTTGAGCCTACGTTTCCATTCAGCTAGATGGTGACTAATCTACTTCAATTCCCTTTACCTCCCGGACCTCTAATTTTAATGGACTGTAATGGTGAACATCCACATTTTTCAATCAGTGTTAAATAAGTCAGCTTCATAACCCACCACATTTTCTCACAAGAGTTACACAAGACTGCTTCATAACTAAGAGATGAGGAAACCATGCAAGTAGTTATTCACCTTGACCTGGATTTGCTAAAGACCCAACCAGTACTCCAGAATCTGAAGATTTATCAGATGCAGATTTGAATACCACAGGAAAATACGTACTTTTGTCGGGTTTAGAACAGAGGATAAATTCAAAGAAATGGTCGAACTAAAGAGTGAAATTGCTCAGTGATATTTCTGCTGATGAGAAGGGACTACCTTTTTTTAAAAAGGATATTGTAAATGCAAGTTGAACATATTGCTAAAATCAATATAAAAGTAATCAAATTAAATGTGAAAGAATGAAAGCTATCTATATCTATCTATATCCTGCATAGAGAGAGTAAGAAGGGAAAAGGTGGGTTGGTAAAGTAAATGAAAATGTGGAAGCAATTTGCCATCCTCCAGATAATTAATATAAATAGTTGACAGTCAAGAACTGATCCCTTGGGTATTTTACTGGTTACATCCTTCTTCCAAAGTGGGGGGAAAAACATTTATCTCCAATCTTTCTTTAGTTTTAATCTATGCTAACACATTCCACTAATTCCACGAGTTATTAATTTATACACCAGCCTCTTGTATGGCAACATCAAATGCCTTTTGGAAATCTAAATATACTACAGTGGAAAGTTCCCTTCTATTGAGTTTCTCAGTTACATCCTCAAAGAACGCTATTAACTTTGTCAAAACATAATTTATCTTTCATAAAACCATGTTGACAGTTTTGTTATATTAAGCTTTCCTAAATAATTTGTTACATCCTCTTTGATTATACAATGTTGAACTAACTGGCCTACATTTACCTGCCTTTTCTCATCCTCTCTTGAATAAGAGATTCATGTTTGTTATTTTTCAATCCTCTGGTTGAATATTTTCAAAACTCACTAAATTCCAGGAAAGTGCCAATGTGTTCACTATCTCTACAGCCAATTTCTTTAAAACCTTTGAGTGCAGACTTGTTAGAGGATGAAATCAGGTCAAAGAAGTTCATGTTTGAAGCTGCTTTCATGTTAGTAATTGCAAGGCTGTGGGATATGCTTGGTAGGTCAGGCTGTACCTATGGTGGGGGGGGGGAAATAAAAAAACAGAGCCAAATTATAAATGGGTGAGTTAAAGCAGAATTATTCCATTATAATAATAATGGATGGGATTTATATAGCGCCTATCTAATACTCAAGGCGCTTTACATCGCATTATTCATTCACTCCTCAGTCACACTCGGTGGTGGTAAGCTACTTCTGTAGCCACAGCTGCCCTGGGGCAGACTGACGGAAGCGTGGCTGCCAATCTGTGCCTACTGCCCCTCCGACCACCACCAATCACTCACACACATTCACACACAGGCAAAGGTGGGTGAAGTGTCTTGCCCAAGGACACAACGACAGTATGCACTCCAAGCGGGATTCGAACCGGCAACCTTCCGGTTGCCAGCCGAACACTTATGATTATAATTATGATTATAATTTTGATTATAACAGAGGAAACTAGAGTTGGAGGATTGAATGTTGAGTCTGGAATGCTGCTGCTTCCCCAGGCAGCCTTCTGTGAGTTTCTAAATTGTTCACATCAGTTACTTCAATTCGCAAACTGGACTGAAAGCAAGTCATCCTCAGGAGGAGGACAATGGTACTAGTGGATCAGAAATAATTCAACATGGAGATCATATTTTTAAATAGTGTAGAAATTGTGACTTGCAAGTACAAAACTTACCAGACCTGATTCTGTTTTGTGCAACTTGCATGATTGGTTATCAATTGACAAACTTAGATATTGCTGTTTCCAAAAATTTAACTAATAAACAGTTGGGCTGCATGACTTAAGATGGGAAATATTCAATTTTACTAACGTTCTTTGGGACATTGGGGAAATAACCAAATTGAACCATACTAAGTCAAGAGCTAAATATTATAGTGTAAGGATGAGGGAGGGGCTGTCCAGTTAGGACTGAGAACATTTATTACTTGGATTTAAAAATGCATGGAATTATCTCCTCCATGGAGGTTCTGTCAATAACACGTTAACTGGTACAGTTTTGGCTGTTGAAATGAAGAATGTTGAATATGATGGTGGTTGTACAATTTTAGCTTTGATCTTAATGGATAATAGAATAACATTGATGGCCAGTGTTTTTTTTATATTCTAACTATTCTAACCTGTTGGCGAAGGTAATATTCGAGCACTCCTCAGTAAAGATCATAGCTCTTGAGCCTCCCCCAGCACTGAAGTTGAAAAAAAATCCCAATAACATCTTCCCAATTGCAATACCAATCCTGTCATGCAGGAGCTATGATGGCAACATTGTTGCAAATGTGCACTTGCTGTGAGATGCCATTGAGCTGAAAGGTTCAGTGTTTCTGCCAGTGTTCCTGTCTTGCAACTTTGTATTGAAGTGTGTTGGAAGCTGTGAAGAATGATTTTAACAGGAAAAACCATTTTAAATTCAAAGTATTTTTAAACATTTTCAGTAATGTCGAGAAATAAAGCCTGAAATTTTCAGATAAGTAGATTTTGGACTCCAGGGGAAAAATCTGTACCGGAATATGTAAAAATGTTATCGTTGCTGCGTAGATTTTTTGCGAAGATGTGATCACACACAAACAAATAAACACACAAATCCACATACAAGATCCGACTTTTAATAGTTACTAGACCAAGTGGGACCTGTTGGGTCCTGTCCCCTCAACGCGTGGTTGCGGGGGGGAGGGGGGGTGGCTGTGGCCTGCAGCGTCACCACCCCCCCCCCCCACACTCACACACACACACACACACAAACAACCCCCCATTATATTAATATTCATTTGCTCCTTTTACCCCATCCCCGCCCTATCCACTCGCGCATAGCCTCCAACTCGCAGGCGCTTCGAGAGAGGGAAAGGGAGGGGGAGGTAGAGAGAGAGGGGGCGGATACAATTTTAGTCTATCCAGTAGCTGAAACCCTCTTATCTTGGCAGCATTCTGGTAAACCGCCCCTGCATCCTCTCTAAAGCCTCCACATCTTTCCTGTAATGGGGCAACTAGAACTGTACACAATACTCCAAATACAAACTAACCAAAGTCCTATGGGGATGCTTCATGACTCTTATATTCAATGCTCCTAGCAATGAAGGCAAGCATACAATATGCCACCTTAACCACCTTATCTACTTGTGCTGCCACCCTCAGTGAACTATAAACTTGGACTCCAAGATCTGTCTACACATCAATGTTGTTAAGGGCTTGCCATTAACTATAAGCTCTCTCCTTACATTCGTACTCCCAAACTGCAACACCTCACACTTGCTTGGATTAAACTCCATCTGCCATTTCTGCAGCTGGTCTATACCCTGCTGTATCTTCTGACAGCATTCCTCACTGTCTGCAACTTCAATTTTGGTGTCGTCAGCAAACTTGCTCACCAACCCATCTATATTTATGTCTACCTTCCATGAAAATCTGTCTTCTATAAATAAGCCACTTCAATCTCGTTTGTTTAATCAAAATTCCTATCTTGTTTGGCACTTCCCTCCTTCCTTATCTCTAATTTCATCTGGCCTTGCCATCAGATCTGTATTCTAATTCTGGCATCTTGCCTCTGTCACAAATCATGTCCTTGGCACTCAGTCCATTATCATGGAATTCCTTCCTCAGACCAGTTCACCTCTAAGGTGCCTTCACCTCACAAAGGACGACAATGCTGAATTCCTTGAAAAAGGTCTGTATTGTGATTTTCTGTAGCGTTCTGTAACCGAGAAGCAGGTTGAAGAAAAACACATTTTTGTAACTTAATTTCTTGAGTGAATTTTATTCCCGACCTCAAATTTCTGGGTGGTGATTTGTGAATTATATAAATGTGAATTTATGTTGAACAAATAGCTAACCTGGGGTCGCCTACACTATTTAAAACTTCCTCCTTTTGTGCTTTTAGATATTTGCCTTGTATCCTTGGGGCTTGGTATCAAATTTTGTATATGTTTGTACTGCTTTGTTATTAACAGCAGTGTGCAAATTCATGTTGATATTAAAATGTCATGAAAATCAGTTTACTTGGGATTGTGATGAATTTACAGTTGTAGTCTAGTCTTCAATTGCTCAGTTTTTCCTTTCTTAATTTTTTTAAATTCATGTAGAATAAAGATCTTGCTGGTGTTATTCATGTCTTCCCATTCATTTTCCTATTTCTAGTCTTATGCATTTTCTAGCTTTATGGTAACTTGTAATTTAAGAATTAACATTCTGAATTGGAGTTGCTGATTAACTTAGAATCTATTTGTGATACAGCTGTGCCTCATAGTGCCAGAGACCCAGGCTCAATTCTGACCTCTGGTACTGTCTGTGTGTAGTTTGCACATTCTCCCTGTGCTCCCTGTCCAGCTTTTCTCCAGGTGTTTGTTTTCACAAGACAAAGGCAAATAAATAGACAATAGTTGTGCAAAGTAAAAAATAACCTGTCCAAATCTATATAGTTTGCAGCCTATTTGGAGGTTGTAGTGTTTAATAGCCTGATGGCTGTAGGGAAGAAGTTGCTCCTGAACTTGGGCATTGGTTGTCAGACTCCTCTACCTCCTTCCAGGTGGCAGGAATGAAATGAGAGTATGACCAGGGTGGTGTGGGTCTCTACTGATGCTTGCTGCCTTTTTGAAGCAATGACTCTTGTAGATCCCTTTGATGGTGTGGATATCAGTACTCCTGATGGACTGGGCAGTGTTCACTGCTTTTTTGCAATATTTGTGGATCCTGGGCGTTCAAGTTGCTGAACCAAGCCTCTATGCGAACAGTCAATATGCTCTACTGTACACCTGTAAAAGTTCAGAGAGTATTCGTTGACATACCAAATCTCCGCAATCGTCTAAGTAGAGGTGTTGATTGACTTTCTTTATGATTGCTTCAATGTGCTGTGTCTAGAACAGATTTTCAGAGATGCATGCCCAGGAATTTGAAGTATTTGACTCTCCACCTCTGTCCCATCGATGAAGACAGGTTTGTGGATGCTCATTCCTCTTCCAAAGTCCACAATCAGTTCCTTGGTATTACTGAAGTTGAGACCAATGTTGTTCTGGCACCATTTGATCAGTCGATTATCTCCATCCAATACTCCGATTCATTGTCATCTGTAATTTGTCCAAGAATGGGTGGTGTCATCGGGGGAAATTGAAGATGGAGTCCGGCTACACAGTCGTGAGTATAGTCTAGAGCAGGGGGCTGAGCACGCAGCCTTGAGGTGCTCCTGTGCTGATATTTATCGAGGGGAAAGTGTTGCTGCCATTTCGGACAGATTATGGTTTGTTGAGGATCCAGTTGACGAGGGAAGCGCAGAGACCCAGTTCCGTATGCTTGGCAATCAGCTTGGAGGGGCTAATGGTGTTAAACGCCGAGCTGTAGTCTGAACAACAGCCTGACATATGTGTTTTTGGCCAAGTTGTCCAGTGGAGATCTAGTCCATAGAAGAATATGGACCTCCTAGTTTATCCAATGTTTTTAGTAGGGGAAGACTGGTATTTGTGGGAACACACTCCTCCACACATTTTCTTATGAAGTTGGTTACAACTGTGACGACTTCATTGAGGTCTGTTGCCGAATCCTTGAACATTGCACAGTCTACTGACTACCAAGCAGTCCCGGAGTCATTCCTCTGCCTCCCTTGTGTTACCACTTTCAGAGAGTGATAACTTGGACCCCAAGATCCCTCTGTACATTTAACTATTAAATAATGTCAAATGTGCAACCTCTGTCAAATATTTTTTATTCCAGTAAATGCCAAAAGAAGGATCACCTGCAAGATTATTTTCTCCATGCCAAAGTAGTTCATGACCATCTATGGCTAATATTAGAAACATCCATTTAGTGTCTTCGAAATCCTACTACTAGAAGCTTCCTTGGGTTAGCGCTACCCATATTAAGTGCCTTTTAGCTTTGGTCTACAGTTGCTCCTCCACGTTCAATAAACTATTGAGTACTCTTTCCAATTCTCTTGCTACCTGCTATATAAATACTGTGCTGTATCCTACATGCATGTACACCTTTTCAAGCTGAGAATACGATATTTTTGGCTGCTCCCTCAATGTCAAGCCTCGTATGATTTTGTTGACCTTTTTTCATAAACTGCTCATTACCCAGAAAATTAAAAATAAGCCCCTGTCTTTGACTTTTTCCAGTTCGATTCTCTAGCCATGATGCTGAAGCAGCCATATTTGATGATGCATATGTAATTCTTTACAGGTTTTTCTCTATTTAGTCATGGGAAACAAATTTTCTGAAATTTACTGCCAATCTGACTGCCCTTTTTGAAAGGAGTGCTGTGCCATCTATTTGCATGTTAGTGTTCAATGCGTGCCCAAGGATTTTTGACTTCTCTATAATGGAAAAGCATTAGATTTCTCAGTCAAGAGGACAACTTGTGTTGGTGGCATTTCTTTATTCCTGGAGCTGATTTCTGTGTGTCTTGGGAAAGGATACAGACAGAAACGGGCCTTTCAGCCTATTCAGTGCACTGACCATCTCCCACTTATTTCTCACTAAGTCTATGTTAATCCAAATATTTTTCAATTTTCCCAACATTCTCTTCAACTTTCCTCAGATTTTACCACTGACCTTTGTGCAATTATCTTTGGCCATTTAATGTACCAGCCTTTTATTGTTTTGAGGATGTGGGAGGAAACCAGTGCATCTGGAATAATCAGTGATCACGGAGAACATGTAAACTCCAAACGGGATTGAACCTTGGCCTCTGACACTGAGGCCGTAACGCTATTAGCTGCGCCGGTGTGCCACCTTCAATAAATATTGTTGCAAAAATGGGTAAATGTTATTGTTGAGAGATGCTATTGAAAAAGCTTTGGTGAGATGTTTCAGTTCATTTTGTAAAAGATAAACATTAAAGCCATAAATGTACTGCTATGGGGGGGAATGAACAACTAAGGTGGTGTTACTGAAGCATGCTGCTTTATCCAGGATTGTGAGCTGGTTTAGATTGCATTTGCGGTTGATCCGGGCAGAATATTATATCACACGCTTGACGGATCTTTTGGGTGATTAAGAGGTGGGTGCAAGGAGTACGAATGAAAATCAAGAATGAGCCTTTCGATGCAGGGAGTACAATTTGATTTTAAGCTTCAGGTCATTACTAATCTCCTAGAATGTTGAATAATACTGTTAAATGTCATTGGGATGTGGTAAGAAACCTTTGTCAGCAATGGTCATTGTCAGGCACTTTTGTGGCAAGGAATATTGAAAACATACCACAAAATCTGTAACCTCGAGTCAATTATTCTTTCAGAACTATCTTACTATATTCCACAATTCTCTGCTTTGCTGAATAATGGATCTTGGACTAATCTTTGTCGGTTTATTATGAAGGTCACATCCACCTTCATGTCTTGCTTCACCCATAGTGAACCTGCTAACATTAAACAAAAATGTTTACGAATAAACTGATCCATGAAACCTATTTTACGCAGTCTAGATGCTTGAACCATCAGATACAACAACGGTTATGCATTAGCATCCAGAGTTAGGCAGAGTTGCTTTGTTTCTGTTTAGAACTTACTGACTTCATTTTAACGCAGATCAACCAGTGCATTGGGAAAACTGCCACAATTCTTCTCCAACTTGTCTAGAAAAAGTGTGGCTTAATAACTAGGTGTTCTTCAACCTTTTAGTGCAGCGCCATCTGAGTTAGTTGACCGGTAGCCCCAGGTGGTGCTGTGGCAGTTAAAGTCTCTGGCGTATATGCAGGGTGAACCAAAGGAGGTGATGGAGTATTTTTGGTAGAAGGTGGCTTGTATACATTGATGACAGTGACACCTTCGACGTGTTGCCGCCCATTCCACGTCAGAGTCAGGAGGGGACGCTGCAATCACTTTCCATTTTGCTGTGTTCCTTACAAAAGTGGCAATCCCCTCGGGTTAGGCGGCCAGGGTATAACCTGGGATCTTCAGATGGGAGCTGTCACTTTTGTGAGTCTCTTAAAGCAGGATTGCAATGACCTTGTGGGTCTGTAGCAGATGTTCAATGATGGTAGTCTTGGCCTTGACCTACCGCATTCAGCTGCAGCAGGGTGATGCCATCCGGTTCGACATCCGTAGTAGCCCGCCCTAAAAAGGTTGGCAGCCAAGCTGCGGAGACTGAGGTTGCATTAAGGCTGCAAGCTATTGGTGCTTGTTCGTTGTTATTTCTGCTGCTGTCTCTGTTTGTTGTCGTTCGCCTGACTGAGGTCAGTTGACGGGGCTCACCACGGTGAGGTTGACAACATGAGCCCAAAGCATTGCCCTGTCACGGCCGACTCCATCGCGCACCAGTTCCTGGCCAACGGACACTTCAAAGACGCGGACAAGAACCATACTCGTTCTGCCAAACAGGAAACCACTAATCTTTGGAAAGCTCCAGGCACTGATGGGCTCCTGTCAGCATCCTTTTCCTCTGCAGAACTCTCTTCTGTCATCTCTCAATTGAAATGCGGAAAAGCGCAGGGTCCTGACAACATCCCCCCAGAACTCCTGAAACACTGCGGTCGTAAATACCTGGTCTGGCTCCGTGAGTTCTACTCCTCTTGCCTCATTGGTCAGTCCATTCCGAAGATCTGGCAGAAAGCCACCGTCATTGCACTACCAAAACCAAACAAGCCTGCGGACAACCCAAGGACCTGTTGGCCCAACTCGTTCCTCTGTGTCCCGTACAAGCTCCTGGAACGGCTTCTCCTGGCCCGGCTCGATCCAATTGTTGACCCCCAACTACCCGCTGAATAAGCCGTATTTCGTCGTGGACGCTGCTCCACCCACCAAATAGCCAAGCTGACAGAATGACGTGGAAGACAGTTTTGAAAAAGGTCACAAGGTGGGCGTCACACTGGTGGACCTCACCGCCGCCAACGATACAGTGTGGCACCAGGGCCTGATCTTGAAGCTTCTCCGCACCATTCCTGACCGCCATTTAGTGCAGTTCCTTGCCAACTGCAGTTTTGTATTCAAGACCAGCGATAGACAATCTGCGACGCCTAAGAAACGGAGTCCCCCAAGGCTCGGTACTGGCCCCCATGCTCTTCAATCTCTATATCAGCGATCTGCCAAGCACGACTCGCGCCAATATGGATACGCAGATGACCTGGCCCTAGTGAATTCGGACAGGAGTTGGTCAAACGTGGAGGATGTGCTCTCGGCTACCTTAAGCCCTGGAGCCAAAAACTGAGCGTGGCAAAAACCACCACATCGACCTTTCACCTGAAGAACAAGGGAGCTCAACGCCAACTAACCATTACCCTATAACCCCATTTCCTACACACCTCTGTGAAATTAGATCGGCAGCTGACCTACAAGCAACACCTTGAAGCTCTCCGTGCTAATGTCTCGGCGCGGAACAACTTCTGCGTTGCTTGGCTGGATCGTCATGGGGCGCCAGGACATCTACTCTCCGAACTAGTGCTCTTGCACTCGTGTACATCGCCGCGGAGTATGCCGCCCCAGCATGGTACCGCAGCGCTCATACTAGCAAGCTAGACGCCATCCTCAACGACACCGTGCGGATCATCACCGGCTGCCTACGCCCTACTCCGACGGATCTGCCGATGCTCACAGCCAAGCTTCGCAGAGAGTACTTCACTCATAGGCTGGTGTGCAAGGCCCCATCGGACGCCGAACATCCTTTGCACCACCTCGCCCAGGACACGCAGCAACTGGGACCTCAACGCCTGTCATCTCGTCGTCCCTTCTCCCGTCACGTGGCTCCGGTTTCAACACACTAGGAGCACAGAGAACCAGCTGGGAACAGATTTCGCAACCTCCACAATTCACTGTTGCACCGAACACCACAGCCCCACCCAGCTCGGACCTGCCCCGCAAAGAGTGGGCGCCCTAAACCGGCTCCGTACAGGGGTTGACCAGTTCAATGCCAACATGCATCGCTGGGGGCTGCGTTCATCAGCAGCCTGCGTGAGTGGAGAAGACCAGCAAACAGCGCAGCACGTCATTTTCGACTGCGCTGTCCTCCGCCCCCTGGTGGAGGGGTAGACCTCACGGCCCTCGACAACAGCACATTGAACTGACTACAGCGTCTGGAGGGCGTTACATAATTTCTGCAGCCTCCAACGCAAGAAGAAGTTCAAACCTTCGGACATGTATGAGCTAACAAGGACGACTAAAAACAGGTGCTCGGGGTTTCATTCAATGAAGCTGCAAACTCCAAGGCCTCCAAAGGAGAATGAGATCCCTTAGGAAAAATAAACTGCATATGACGTGACTAAGTTTGTCTTCAAGAGCAGCAGATGCAACTCGGGTTGTTGCTCTGGTATGGGCCTCAACAGACATAACAGATGCTGCACAGCAACAGATTATGTGCACCTATGTCGGGTGTGAATTCATAATCTCACAAACCTGAAGGATATTATGAAGAGGATGACTCATTGACAGCTGTGTAATCTACTGAGGAAACAGAACACAGGAAATTCCAGATACTCAAACAGGGGCCTGGAAAAGGGTCTATACAATGCTAGCAAAACCTCCAACCCTTTGTCTTTCGAAATAAATCACTGACTTTTCAGGCACTGAACATGTTTGTGCGTGGATACATATTTTAATTGATGGTATCAATATAAATGATGTAAGTGCTTGGTCTTGCCAATTAGATGGAAGTGGTTAGAGGGGTCTCACCGGCTGAATGCGAGTGGTTAGAGTGGGTCTCGCCAGCTGGAATAGGAGACAAGCAGGCAGCAGACAAATATCCTCAGTTAATAAATCCAGAGGGCAAACTGAAGGATAATTATTTTATTCTGAGGCTATTTATTTATTCACTGTAATACAAGATTATTTAAATTCTACTAGGCAAGAATTAGTCTTTCAATGGAATATTCTGCAAAGCAAAGGTTGTGAATCCAAGAATAACTTTGAAATTTTAAAAATTAGGCTGATTGCTCTGTCACCAATTGTTAAGCATTTGTTGTTGTGCAAGTATTATTTCCACTACTGGCATAGAAGGGAAGATGTGATGCTTCCAGCGAGTGCTGTGCAGGGACCCTGCTGGAACGGACCTGGGCTACGACCGAAGTGACCGCCGAGATTAAGGATGGGTTGGCCAAGGACCACCAGGAGTGAGGACCCAAAGATCGGAGAGTCGAGGCGAGATCCACTGGCGGTGACTGATGCGAGGAGTAGGAGAGGGTTCCAGGTATTTCCTCCAGCGCCTGGAAGGTCGGTTGCAGGAAGTGTCCCCCGGTACACAATGGTGGTCGGCAGAGCTGAGGGACATCGGGTCATGGGCCTGCAGACTTCCTGGATCGGGGAGCTCCAGGACTTCCAGCGTGGACTAGGCTTTGGGCTGTTTGTGTTTTCTGTTTATTTAATAATTTTAACGGGCACCAAAATTGTGGTGACTGCATTTGTGGTTGTGTAAAAGAATTTCACTATGCTGTGCATATGTGACAATAAAGAACCACTGAATTTGTGGTTGAGGCAATACAGGTGATTTTGACATTGGGACCACATTGTTGGTTATCTCCCAGTGCCTGATTCAACGAGATGTTCAGTGGATATGTTACAGAAAATTGGGAACTGTCGAATGCAAGGTTTAAAAATAAAAAAAAAGACACTGCTGAGTTGATCTGAAGATTTGCTTGAAATAGGACAATATAGATATAGCTTTGAAACTAGGTAGCACGGTGGCGTAATGATAGAGTTGTTGCCTAACGGCGCCAGAGACCCCGGTTCAATTCTGACTATGGGTGCTTGTCTGTACAGAGTTTGTACGTTCTTCCTGTAATTCTCAATTCTCAATTGAAAGTAAAAGTGGCAGGCAGACAAATCCAGGGCAAAAATCAAAAAGGGCCACTTTTCAACATCATTGTATAAGGGGTAAGAGTGTTGTAAAAACAAGCCTGAAGGCTTTGTGTCTCAATGCAAGGAGCATTCGTAATAAGGTGGATGAGTTGAATGTGCAGATAGCTATTAATGACTATGATATAATTGGGATCACGGAGACATGGCTCCAGGGTGACCAAGGCTGGGAGCTGAACATCCAGGGGTATTCAATATTCAGGAGGGATAGACAGAAAGGAAAAGGAGGTGGGGTAGCGTTGCTGGTTAGAGAGGATATTAACGCAATGGAAAGGAAGGACATTAGCTTGGAGGATGTGGAATCGATATGGGTAGAGCTGCAAAACACTAAGGGGCAGAAAACGCTAGTGGGAGTTGTGTACAGGCCACCTAACAGTAGTAGTGGAGTTGGGGATGGCATCAATCAGGAAATTAGAAATGCGTGCAACAAAGGTAAACCAGTTATAATGGGCGACTTCAATCTACATATAGATTGGGTGAATCAAATTGGCAAGGGTGCTGAGGAAGAGGATTTCTTGGAATGTATGTGGGATCGTTTTCTAAACCAACATGTAGAGGAACCAACGAGAGAGCAGGCTATTCTAGATTGGGTATTGAGTAATGAGGAAGGGTTAGTTAGCAGTCTTGATGTGCGTGGCCCCTTGGGCAAGAGTGACCATAATATGGTTGAGTTCTTCATTAGGATGGAGAGTGACATTGTTAATTCAGAAACAAGGGTCCTGAACTTAAAGAAAGGTGACTTTGAGGGTATGAGACGTGAATTGGCCAAGATAGACTGGCAATTAATTCTTAAAGGGTTGACGGTGGATATGCAATGGAAGGCATTTAAAGACTGCATGGATGAACTACAACAATTGTTCATCCCAGTTTGGCAAAAGAATAAATCGGGGAAGGTAGTGCATCCGTGGATAATAAGGGAAATCAGGGATAGTATCAAAACAAAAGATGAAGCATACAAATTAGCCAGAAAAAGCAGCCTACCAGAGGACTGGGAGAGATTCAGAGTCCAGCAGAGGAGGACAAAGGGCTTAATCAGGAAAGGGAAAATAGATTATGAAAGAAAACTGGCAGTGAACATAAAAACTGACTGCAAAAGATTTTATAGATATGTGAAGAGAAAAAGATTAGTTAAAACAAATGTAGGTCTCTTGCAGTTAGAAACAGGTGAATTGATCATGGGGAACAAAGACATGGCAGACCAATTGAATAACTACTTTGGTTCTGTCTTCACTAAGGAAGACATAAATAATCTGCCGGAAATAGCAGGGGACCGGGGGTCAAATGAGATGGAGGAACTGAGTGAAATCCAGGTTAGCCGGGAAGTGGTGTTAGGTAAATTGAATGGATTAAAGGCTGATAAATCCCCAGGGCCAGATAGGCTGCATCCCAGAGTACTTAAGGAATTAGCCGCAGAAATAGTGGATGCATTAGTGATAAATTTTCAAAATTCTTTAGATTCTGGAGTAGTTCCTAAGGATTGGAGGGTAGCTAATGTAACCCCACTTTTTTTAAAAGGGAGGGAGAGAGAAAAGTGGGAATTACAGACCAGTTAGTCTAACATCGGTAGTGGGGGAACTGCTAGAGTCAGTTATTAAAGATGGGATAGCAGCACAATTGGAAAGTGGTGAAATCATAGGGCAAAGTCAGCATGGATTTATGAAAGGTAAATCATGTCTGACGAATCTTATAAAATTTTTCGAGGATGTAACTGGTAGAGTGGATATGGGAGAACCAGTGTATGTGTTATTTCTGGACTTTCAGAAGGCTTTCGACAAGGTCTCACATAAGAGATTAGTATACCAACTTAAAGCGCACGGTATTGGGGGTTCAGTATTGATGTGGATAGAGAACTGGCTGGCAGACAGGAAGCAAAGAGTAGGAGTAAACGGGTCCTTTTCAGAATGGCAGGCAGTGACTAATGGGGTACCGCAAGGCTCAGTGCTGCGACCCCAGCTATTTACAATATATATTAATGATTTGGACGAGGGAATTGAATGCAACATCTCCAAGTTTGCGGATGACACGAAGCTGGGGGGCAGCGTTAGCTGTGAGGAGGATGCTAGGAGGCTGCAAGGTGACTTGGATAGGCTGGGTGAGTGGGCAAATGCATGGCAGATGCAGTATAATGTGGATAAATGTGAGGTTATTCACTTTGGTAGCAAAAACAGGAAAGTAGACTATTATCTGAATGGTGGCCGATTAGGAAAAGGGGAGATGCAACGAGACCTGGGTGTCATGGTACACCAGTCATTGAAAGTAGGCATGCAGGTGCAGCAGGCAGTGAAGAAAGCGAAAGGTATGTTAGCATTTATAGCAAAAGGATTTGAGTATAGGAGCAGGGAGGTTCTACTGCAGTTGTACAGGGTCTTGGTGAGACCACACCTGAAGTATTGCGTACAGTTTTGGTCTCCTAATCTGAGAAAATACATTCTTGCCATAGAGGGAGTACAGAGAAGGTTCACCAGACTGATTCCTGGGATGTCAGGACTTTCATATGAAGAAAGACTGGATAGACTCGGCTTGTACTCGCTAGAATTTAGAAGACTGAGGGGGGGATCTTATAGAAACTTACAAAATTCTTAAGGGGTTGGACAGGCTAGATGCAGGAAGATTATTCCCGATGTTGGGGCAGTCCAGAACAAGGGGTCACAGTTTAAGGATAAGGGGGAAATCTTTTAGGACCGAGATGAGAAAAACATTTTTCACACAGAGAGTGGTGAATCGCTGGAATTCTCCGCCACAGAAAAGCTGGTAGCTGAGGCCAGTTCATTGGCTGTATTTAAGAGGGAGTTAGATGTGGCCCTTGTGGCTAAAGGGATCAGGGGGTACGGAGAGAAGGCAGGTACAGGATACTGAGTTGGATGATCAGCCATGATCATATTGAATGGCGGTGCAGGCTAGAAGGGCCGAATGACCTACTCCTGCACCTAATTTCTATGTTTCTATGAGACCTACACTTTCCTCCCACAAGTTAATGGCTCCATCCATTTTTGCTAAGTTGCGTCCCAGCCTGGCATAATTGACCATATCCCGATTTCAATCTTTTACTCTTATTTTTGTCCATTGGTATTACTCCACTAAATATAACTGATTTTTGGTCACTATCACTAGTGACCAAAAAACACTAGTGTTTTCTCCACTGATATATTCCTTGCCCTCCCTTAAATCAAATCCCGGTTTCACTCACTACTTGCAGTTCCTCCATTCGCACCTCTATGTTCCTTTTGATATATATTGGCTTAAAAAAATCTTGCAATGCAGCTGAAGTATTCTGCACTTTTCTGTAAATATTTGGGTAAGTTAAATCCTCCCACTATTGTGGCCCAATTTTGCATGTCAGAATTTTGCCAATTTTATTCTTCAATTTCTCTCAGACGAGGGCTCTAAAGTACACTCAACTTTTAATTGTCCCTTTGTTTTATTCTATCCATACAATCTCATCTGATCTTTCCATCTTCTCACTGTTGTTTGTTTTGGGAAGATAAACACAAAGCTAGAGTAACTCAGCGGGACGGGCAGCATCTCTGGAGAGAAGGAATGGGTGATGTTTCGGTGCTGCCAACTTTTATAAATGTTTTTTGAATTTTCATAGTCTCATTCCTGCATTCCATTCCTGAATACCCTGTGTGAAGGTAGGTTAAGTATCATTCCCACTCGTCTTTAAGCCACGCTTCCATGCTGCCTATAATATCATCTCGCATGTCCACCAGTGCCTATCGTTTATCTGCCTAGTGCATCGTCTTGTTTATACTTAAAGCTGAAAAATATACTGTGACTTCAAAGACAATAGAAACCGCCAAGGCCTCAATAAAAACGGGATTTTGTTCCTACCAAGGTTAAAATATTCTGCAGACAAATAAAAAAATGCAAAAGAAATACTTAATAATTCACCTTTGTTCTAGAGAGAGATTAACATAGTTGAAATTGGAAATCAGAATTTTGGTTTAAAGTTCTTCACCACAACTGACACCACCACGGTATTCTTGGGGGTGACCACTAGGTGATTTTGCTGCCAATCAGACACATCTTCAGTTGTGTACCTCAACATCACTGGGTGTTTCGGCCTTTTATCACAAGACGCCCTCAGTCGAGGTTGGCCCACCGCAGGGTGATCAGCCCTGGGTGTGTGTCTTACGGTTAGCCTCTAGATGGTCACGTAGCAGCCCAGACAGCATCTTTTCTCTTCAGCCACAGCCAGTGACTGCTCCATTCTGCTTTTTTCCTTCCATCTTCCTCTCTACCGCTGACTGTGGCTGGTTGGGCTCTGGACTCGTGTCCGTTGGTGGGACAGTACTTGGTTGAGCTTCGCCTGGGGTGCTAATACCCTGTGGACTGTGGTGGTTAACCTGCCACTGGGCTTCACTCGACTGATTTGGCCTACCTCTTAGAAGGTAATGGCCAATGCGAGGTCCCACACCAAACTCTCCCAGGCACTTTTCCCTGCCCTGGTGGATCTTGAGACCCTTCTCTGATGTTATCTTTTCCCAGCCACAGATGCAGCTTCGTAGCTTATCTCCTGCTGCTCTGTCAATTGCTGTGCTAGCTCTCTTATTCATAGTCGATTCCTTCCGTAGCAATATAAGGGTGGATCCAAAACACTGATTAGCGATGGATCCTGCTGGCATGAGGAGCTAGCCCATGCCAGCCCCGGTGGGGTCTATTCCCTCCGGTCAGCAATCTCTCCAGGCCGTCACAAGGCCTCAATAAAAACGGGATTTTGTTCCTAACAAGGTTAAAATATTCTGCAGACAAATTTAAAAAATGCAAAATAAATACTTAATAGTTCACCTTTGTTCTAGAGAGAGATTAACATAGTTGACATTGGAAATCAAAATATTATTAAAATTGAAAATTGGGATGGTAATAGGAAAAATAACTAGCCCTTTTAGTCAGGATTAATTTCCAGAAAGTAATCAGAAGAATTGGGAGAAATCAAGATGATTATAGATTGACTATTTTAACGTTGGTGGTCGGAAGAATTGGAAGCTTTTATGACCAAGTAATAATAATTGCCTAACACTCAAACATGCTTTAGGTAGTAAATACGCATTTCAGTATTTACTACTATAATTTTGATAACGCACCCAAATTGGGAGTGGTATTATTAATACTGGAAATAACTCGATAAAATATATTTGACCTAATTTTGTGATCAACTTTTGCATCGATTTTTACACAATTTTAAGTCTATAGGAAATACCATCAAAGATCTGTCCTCTTGTTCCAGAACCTCCAAAACTAATAGCTTTTGCGCCATCTACTCGATCAGCTGACTTATTCAGGTTAAAATGTGTCCTCTGAAAAACAGTATGTACTTTCTAAGTTCCACTATCCAGAAACACAATGTGGTTTATAATGCATATAAAGAACCATTTTGTTCAGAAACCAAATTATTGTTGGATTGAGATGATACTAGCAGTTTGTGCTTGGTTGAATCTGCATAAAACAATGTATATTTAACATTTTTCTTTCTATAACATAGTGAATGAATGATGTGATGTACTCAGAATGACATGTTGCCCAGTTCTTGTTGCCAGTAGTGAATTTTATATTGATCTCATGAACTCAGACAGGGAAATGTGGGATGGTCTGTGTGTATTATGATGTAGCAAGTGAACCAATGTAATTTTGAATTAAAAAAAATCTTGTAAACTGTGCACTAGAGGAATTGCAAGGATGAATGGGATTAGGTTTTTGAAAGTGTGAAAAATGCATATTAACTCGCAATGAATTAGAGGGTCTTTTTGATGTTGCTCCTGAAAAAAATAATATTGTCTTGTATGGTTGCATGTCAGCTTCAAATGTAGTCACGTTGGCAGGTTGATGGGGATCTATTCCTGATGGTCAAGCAGAATAAGTATCATTAATCAGCATTGTTCATCTACTCCTGTACTATATTTTTATTGATATTTTATTACTTGAGCAGCTTTTCTTGCACAGACTGTTTATTGATTTATTTCGACTGTGGTAGAGAAACGACAGATTGATTGCAATAGGTAAGGTGATCATCAGATAGCTTGTCTGCTAAATATGAAGGTTTTCTTGCAAATTCATAGGCAAAGGATAACACTGTTTTACTGAGTAATTATCAGTAATTTGGGATTCTGTTGTTGAAGTGGATAAAAGGCATTTGGAATTGTATGTAGTCAGTCAAAGATCAAATGCATTATTTTTGTGTACCAGAGCATCAACCTTTCTCAAATGATTATGGTTCTTTGTATACATGTGCATCCTGTAAAGCTGATGGTTGAAGAAAACTGTCATTAAAAATATTGAACATTAAATCATTGGATCCAATGTACAAATTTAAGGATGATAGAGGAAGGTCTTTCAAGTTCTTCCTTATCTGCTTGAAATTCGTATAATTTTATTCAAAAGTGTTTGTAATGATGCCTAATTCTGTAACCTGGAAATACCGTTTTTAGGAAAGAAGATCAAATTTCCTCAGAGATCATTGTCAAGTTAGAAACATAATGACAAACTATACGTGAAAATGTCCGTGCATTATGAAGTACAGTTCAATATAGTAAGTGAGCCAGTATAAATTTGAAAAATAAAAAGTCGTTACAAGTTATTCATTGGAGGAATCCAAATGAAGATTAGTGCATAAGGATGTCTGAAGAAGGGTTTTGGCCCAAAACGTTGCCTATTTCCATCGCTCCATAGTTGCTGCTGCACCCGCTGAGTTTCTCCAGCATTTTTGTCTACCTTCTGAAGATTAGTGCAACTTGCTTACAATTATTTCCCTCATAAAAGAGAAAGGAAAACTGACCTTTTTGAGGAGTGCAGTTGAATCTGATTATGGTCAAGGTTTAATTTTCATCCTCCCTTCAGAATATTAGTTTTCCAAACAAATTAACTCAGTGCAGTATTAAAGTGTGCAGATTAAAGGACGTGCTGGACTATCAGTTGCTGGAAAATCGATGGTGGACCTGTATGTGCAGTGGCTGCATGCTGTTTTTAAAAATGATGCATTGTTGGAGAAGTTAATTGTCTACTTTTAAATCATAGAATAAGTATTTGCTTATCAAAATATTAAAGATTTTCTTGTGAAATGTTTAATGATTGTTTTTTCTTTCTAGTTCTTCCTCCGGTGTTGGTTCCAAGGCACAGTGAATTTAATCCACAGCACAGCCTACTTGCACAGTTTCGTAATTTGGGACATAATGATCCTCCTATGCCACAAAATGCTGCCTTTCCAGTTTCCTTTCAGCAACCAAACACCCATCCCTTTCCTAACTCTCCCAATAGAAGTTATCCAAGCTCCCCTGGAAGTAGTACCTATCCTCATTCTCCAGCAAGTTCTGGGCCGAGCAGCCCACTTCAGATGCCAGGTAAGAGCAGTAATGCTTAGCTCTAACATAACCTTTCCTGTTTATGTTGGCAATTATTTACATCTTGTACAAAGCAGACTTTTGATTTATAAATACTTCCCAGAAATAGACTATAATTTTAAATAAATAAATAAATAAATAAAACAAATTGAAGGGAAGAGAACGATTGCCTATGGGCACACAAATAAATTGACCTTAATAATACCATAAATGCATACTTAATATTCACAGCCACACATTGGTCTGAATTAGTAAATGGGACCTAGCATTTCACTATTACACCAGACTTGTCGGGTACAATTTCTTGTAATGAAAATAAAATTTGATCAAGATTGCAGTCAATAGTTCCATCGTTGAAATTGATTACGAGGAGAAGTTTATGATTAACAAAACCGGTGATAAAATACTGTAGTTGAACATCTGATTCAAAGTCAAAATAAAATGTTTAGGATAACATTTCTATCGATGATTATTGAGTATACATTCAAACTAAATGTATATTTTCAATTATTAGCCTAATTTTATTCAAGAAATTAATGGCAATCATGGAATAATAAGACTACACTAGGAAGCTGTGTTATGTTTGTGATGTCACACTTTCTTAAATGAGTTTGATGAGCAGCTTGTTTAATTTTGCATTTGCAATTATTTTTTTCTCCTGGATTTGTTTATAAGTGCATTTGAAGAAGTTGGAATGGAGCAGTGTAAAGTCAATTTTACCATTGAATAGATTGTTCTTCATAGAAATAGAAAGCATTTATAGATAAACCACACAATCTATCTTGGCAAGAAAGCAAAAGTTTCATTTTTTAAATTTCTACAACCTTTGTTATGTAAAATGCATGCATGCGCGTCATTTGCCCATCGATACACTATCACATTTTGACGCTTTCAGCATCCAGTTATTTCACTGTTTTTCTCCACTATCTAATCAGTAAACTCATTCCACTAATTCATTGTTTTTGTTTGGAAAAGTTCCTGATAGCAGTCACAGATTTCCTTCCTTTTTGCAGTTTGATCACTTCCTCAATTCCATTCCACTATCTTGAATTCATTTAGTGTTAAAATTACTTTTATTTCTACATAGCATTTTGTATCTTTGGATCCTGTAAGTGGCCTATGTTCCAAGATGAAAATTCAAGGTTTCTACAGACATTGAAACACAAAATCCCCTGGAACTCCTTTATATATCAGTGATTAAATGCATACCTCTCCTCCAAGTCAAAGGCCCCTTGCACCTGTTCCTGTATCGCAAGGTTTTAATTGTCAATGCTCTGATTTCCAATAAGATCTACAACATAGTGGTGTGTAAAAGATGGTAACCAATTTTTGTTTTTAAAATGTTAGTTGTCTTTTATGGTCCTTTTTCATGTTTGCTTAGAAGTGAAAAGATTTTTGCCAACAATTTTGAATCAACGCTGTAATTTCTGAAAATGGAAAAACTGCAGATGTTGCTGAACATGCTCAGCAGGTCAGGTAGCATGTGACGAAAGAGAAAAAGGCCTCACTTTCGTTCTCCTTCACCCCCGCCTCAAGTTCCTAGTCCGCCACGATGTAGAGCTTTTCTTCTGTCGCCTCCGCCTTGGTGCTTTTTTTCTAGGGAAAGGGGTCCTCACCACCCAGTGTTGATCCCAACTCCACCGGTCCCCCTCCTCTTGCACTCCCCCAGATGGCCTTCTACACTCTTGAGACCACTTCATTTCTAACTGTTGGCGTGACATCAAACGTTTCAACTTTTCCACTCCCCTTACCTACTCTAACTTCTCCACCGCTGAACGTACAGCCCTCCGCTCACTCTGCAACAGCCCTGACATCATCAAACCCACCGATAAGGGAGGTGCCGTGGTAGCCTGGTCTCTACCGTCCAGCCCAGCGGTATGAAATTGATTTCTCTAACTTCAAGTAACCCTTACATCTCCCCTCTTTGTCCCTCCCCCACGCAGGTCGTTATACTAGTTTCATAGTCGTCTTGTTGAGTCTCATTGTCTACCTCGTTTTCACCTTGCCCACAGCTAACAATGGCCTGTTTCCTTTATCATTTTCATTTTTTTTTGTTGCATCTTTCATTCATCTGTTCTATATCTCAATATCACTGTCTATATCTCTCGTTTTCCTGTCCCCTGACTCTCCATCTGAAGGTCTTGACCCGAATCGTCACCTATTCATTTTCTCCAGAGATGCTGTCTGACCCACTGAGTTACTCCAGCTTTTTGTCTATTTTTGGTTTAAACCAGCATCTGCAGTTCCTTCCTCCACATTAGTGCTACAGGTTTAAGACCTGTCTTTACTTAGATAGTACTTAGATAGTAATAGACAGTCCAAGAAAAAAATGATTTATTTAATTTTTTCCACGTGTCATTTTTCAGTTATCTTAGCCAGCAATCAGTTTGATAGACAAGTTGATTAAAATCTAGACCGAAATCTACAGTGATTTATTCTCATTTATGCCCCAGGTATGTTTAGAAAACCACTACTCAGCAATTTTCATTACTTCCGTAATATTTATTAAATTTTAATCTCCTGAATGCTATTTTAATTATATAAATTTGTAATTTAACATATTTTTGGTAACTGGTTTGTTAACTGGTTCAAATCTGATTTTCAGTGAAATTCTAAAACTAAATGTACATTAAATGCACTGAGCTCACATGTCTGAGCTCTGGAGCGTGTCATTTAATTGCTCTTTACCCAGCTGATACATCTGTTAACAAATGTTCAATTCCAATCCGCTAAACATCGTGTGTGTCCTTCAGGTTAAGAAGTTACATGGTGTTGAATACCTACATTTTGTAAGGAATTAGCATCCCCACGAGCTAAACCTGAATACATTTTGACAAGCGTACTGTTATGATAAAGTTATATTGATTTGGAACTGTTCTTACTGTTTTGCCTGTTTACAGCTGATACACCTCCTCCTGCATATATGCCTCCAGATGATCAGATGACACAAGATGGTTCGCAACCCATGGATACATCAAATGTCCTCATGCCTACAATACCACTGAATATAACCAACAGACCAGGTAAAATATGGGAAGTGTAGTAAAATGGGAAAAAAATTAAAGCTTTTGTTGTGTGTAAAATATGCAAACTGGAAAAGATTGAGCCATTTTGGGACTGTTTGGGATTGTTTGCTTTGACTGTACGTAATGTTAATTGGTTTGACTATCTTTCATGTTATCTTAATTTCACTTTGATTTAATGGATCAAGAGCTATTGAAGCATAAGATTGTGACAAAAGATTAGAATTATTTGGTATCCAGACTACTATTATTTATCTCAATTAGTATAGGGCCGTTCTAATTAAGATAGGCTGAGGGAGAATATCAACTGTTAATTGAGCGGTAAGTGTGCAAGAGCAAATTATTTCTCCGTGTTGTATGTTAATGAATATGTGAATGAAGTTAAAAAAAATTATGGGAAATTGTAAATGATTTCATTTTGTATTGAGCTGGAAAATATTGATCTGGTTACTGCCATGACACTTAAGTTTGCAGTTTTCCTTGTGATGTGGCTGCTATGGCATGACCATTTTTGTTGAACTAATGTCAGGTGCTTTCTCCCTTGAACAAGATTATTTGTGTAAATAATCATTTAAGGGAGTTGATGTGTAGAATTTTCAAACTGATCCAATGAAATTGAAGAATATATGGGTAAATCAGTATAATATGTAATTTGGAGATTTAGCTACCATAATATTACCAAGTTTTTTTGGGTGGTAGAGGACACTAGTAGGGATACCATTGACTTAAATTTGGCCTTTTGCTCTTGGTCAATAGATTGTACTTCTGGACGTTTAAATTCTGAGTTTAGGGCCTGCAGTTAAGTGTGCTTGCATTACATGCCTCATGAATGTATACCACTAGAATATCATTCACTAGTGACGAATATTCCATTTGACGGAAACCTTGTAGAGGGTTTAAAAGTTCTGCGAGTGCCCCAATGGGTTCAAAATAGTGGTCTGGTTAAAGTGAATGTGGTAATTGTCCATTACAGATGCATTCTTCAGTTTTGCTAAACCGCTTGTTGAATCTTGCCAAACACTCTAACTACCCTTCTTGCCAAACACACTAATTTCCCATCCCACACTAGCATTACTGCCCCGGGTCTCCTCCATTGTCAGAGTGAGGCCAAATGCAAAGGAATATCACCAAATAATTTGCTTGGGCAGCTTATAACCTAGCGGTATGAATATTGATTTCTCCAACTTCAAGTAGCCCTTGCATTCCCCCCCCCCCCTCTCACCATCCCTCCCCCACTCAAGTTATACTAACTTCAAATTATCTTGCTGAGTCTCATTTTCTAACTCGTTTTCACCTAGTCCCTAGCTAATAATGGCCAGTTTACTATGTAATTATTTGTTTGCATATCTTTCATTCATTTGTTCTATATCTTTCGATATATCTTATTTCCCTTTCCCTGACTCAGTCTGAAGAAGGGTCTCGACCCGAAATGTTGCCTATTCCTCTTCTACAGAGATGCTGTCTGACCTGCTGAGTTACTCCAGCTGTCTGTGTCTTATCTGGTTTGGACCAGGATCTGCAGTTCCTTCCTACACATTCTATTACTCAGTAATCCCCCACTCGGTTAGAGCAGACAATTGGCAATATTAGACACCATCTCCCCCCCACCATGGTCCGTTATAATGAGGGTTTAGTATACTATTCCTTCATCAAATCTTTATCTAAGTATAATGGGAACATCACCTGAAGGACTGCAGTGGTTCAGGAAGGTGACTCACCATCTCAGTGGCAATTGGGTGTTGCCACTGTGCTCTCCTACATCAACTGCTGTGTGGAGACTGTCACAGTGGACAAGCAAATAAAGATGTTCCCAAACCGGAAACCCTGGATGAACAAGGAGGTTCAGGATCTACTAAGGGCACGCAACAACGCCTTTAAATCCAGGGACACTTCTGCTTACAGTGCGGCCAGGGCGAACCTGAACAGAGGCATAAAAAAGGCCAAAGTCATCCACAGGCAAAGGGTGGAAGACCACTTCAATACCGCGGACACCAGAAGCATGTGGCAGGGTGTCAGGGACATCACTGACTACAAGAGCAGCCCCGCCTGCCCCCACGGTGATATCACACTGGCCAATGAACTAAACACCTTCTTTGCCCGGTTCGATACTGGCAACACCACCAGGTGTGAAATAACCCCGGCCATAGCGGAGGGACAGGCCTTAACACTGAGCACTCAGGAGGTACAGTGCGCTCTGCGTAGGATCAATCCACGCAAGGCTGCAGGCCCGGATGGTGTACAGGGAAGAGTATTAAAGGACTGTGCTGGACAGCTGGCGGAGGTATTCACGAGAATCTTCAATCTCTCTCTATCTCTGGCAACGGTCCCCAAGTGCCTGAAAACAGCCACCATAGTGCCGGTGCCGAAAAAGTCCAAAATCACCAACCTCAACGACTACCGGCCGGTTGCCCTGACTCCAATCCCCATGAAGTGCTTCGAAAGGCTGGTCCTCTCCCATATTAAATCCAGCATCCCTGCCTCACTGGACTCCCATCAATTTGCATACAGGGCAAATAGATCAACAGAGGATGCCATCTCTCTGGCCCTTCACACTGTCCTGACTCACCTGGACAGACAGGGCACGTATGTGAGGATGCTCTTCATTGACTATAGCTCTGCATTCAATACGGTCATCCCCACCAAGCTCACCACCAAACTCCACCAGCTAGGCCTCAGCTCACCGATATGCGCTTGGATCCTGAACTTTCTCACGGAGCGACCGCAGGCAGTGAGACTGGGCCCGCACCTGTCCTCCACCATCACCCTGAGCACCGGCACACCACAGGGTTGTGTACTAAGCCCCATGCTCTACTCCCTCTTCACTCACGACTGTGTCCCTGCATTCGACACCAACACCATCGTGAAGTTGCAGACGACACAACAGTGATTGGGCTGATCACCAACGGTGATGAAACAAAATACAGAGCGGAGGTGCAGAACCTGGCGGACTGGTGCGCCAATAACAACTTGGCACTAAACACCTCCAAGACCAAGGAGCTGATCATTGACTTCAGGAGGTCCCATTCTGGAGAATACGACCCAATCTCCATTTATGGGGAAAGTGTGGAGAGAGTGTCCAGCTTTAAGTTTCTGGGCACTCACATTTCAGAAGACCTCACATGGTCCACAAACACCGCCGCGCTGGTCAAGAAGGCACAGCAACGACTGTTCTTCCTGAGGACATTAAAAAAGACTGGTCTGCCCCAACAGCTGCTGACAACGTTCTACCGCTGCACCACAGATAATAAATACTTGCCTTGCTTAAGATGGCAGAATCTCCACAATGACTACATTAAAAATAAAAATCTGAATTTTGATTGTTTTCCACGTTGTGGAACTGATAGATAAATTTGGAATGGTAGTGCAATTCATATTAGCAGTTCTGAAATAATTTGTTGTGGTGATGTGGTTCATTTCCCAGGTGAAGTCTTGACCATTTGTAGCTTTAATTAGGGGTGAAATGCTAATAATCACATTTACAGGAAAATTTAGTCCATTGCTATAAATTATCAGATTTTTTTTGTTGCAATCTCTTATTACCCTTGATTTCAAATCACTGATTTTTATGCAACAACAATTTTCAAGTTTTACATTTCTTGCTTTAAAAATGAGTTTTATCCATAATATAGGATTGTATATGATTGACTTCCATCTTAGTTTGAAGTACTCCGTGCTTTCTTTGAAAATGACCCAATGCTGTGATTTGCCACCATGTGTACACAGTTATTTTTGTAACCATAGTTTGTTCGCTCGTGTGTCAGACGATGTTCTGCCATCACTTTGCCACAGCCAGTGCCACATCTGTCACACCATAGAGTCATACCGCATGAAACGGCCGCTTCAGCCCAACTTGCCCTTGCTGACCAAGATGCCCCATCTACACTAGTCCCACTTGCCCGTGTTTGGCCCATAACCCTCTAAATTTTTCCTATCGATGTACCTGTCCAAATGTCTTTTAAATGATGTGATAGTAGCTTCCACAAATAAATCATCTGGCAGCTTGTATATCCGCCACTCTCTGTATGGAAAAAGTTGCCCCTCAAGTTCCTCTTCCCCTTTCCCCACTCACCTTAAACTGTTTCCTGGTTCTTGATTCCCCTACTCTGGGTTAAAGACTCTGTGCATCTAACCTATCTATTCCCCTCATGATCTTTTCCACCTCTAAGAGATGGTCCTCCTGCACTCCAACGAATAAAATCTTAACCTGCCCAACCTTTCCCCATAGATCAGGACCTCAAGTCCTGGCAACACCCTTGCAGATCTTCTCTGCACTCTTTCCAGCTTAACTTTCTGTATACAGGGTGACCAAAACTAAACACTATACTCCAAATCTGGCCTCACCAAAGTCTTGTACGATTGTAACCGTAAAACATCCCAATCTCTATACTTAATACCCCGATTAAGGCCAATGTGCCGAAAGCCACCTTGACCATCCTCTAGATAGGGTGGTCAAGGCACTGTGCTGCCACTTTCAAGGAACTATGTATCTGCATTCCAATATCCTTCTACTCTGCAACTCTCCCCAGATCTCTGCCATTCACTGTAACACCTCACACTTATCTGCATTAAACTTCAATAGCCATTCCTCAGCACACTTGCCCAACTGATCAAGATCCTCCTGTAATTTTTGACAACCATCTTCGCTGTCGACAATACCACCTAATTTAGCGTTATCTGCAAACTTACTAATTATGCCTTGTATGTTCTCATCCAAATCGTTGATATAAATTGCAAAGGGCCCAACACCAATCCCCGAGGCACACCACTAGTCACAGGCCTCCAGTCTGGGGGAAAAAAACAACCTTCCAGCGATCACTCTGGTTCCTTCCATAAAGTAAATTTTCTATCCAGTCGGCTAGCTCTCCCTGGATCTCATGTGATCTAACATTCCAGAGCAGCCAACAATGCAAGGCCTTATCAAATGCCTTGTTGAAATCCATATGGACAATGTCTATGGCAATGCCCTCTTTAAAAAAAAAAACCCTCAAGATTTGTGAGACTCCGACTGTCCAAATGCATTTACAGTGCCCTCCATAATGTTTGGGACAAAGACCTGTCATTTATTTATTTGCCTCTGTACTCCACAATTTGAGATCTGGATGTTTTTTTTCCTGCAACAATCTACTCCAAACAACTTGACCAAGTTCCAGTCTAAGACCAGCAAAATTGGTCTTGCCCCAGTTCAGAATTTTGACTTGTGGTCCTGCCCTGACTGTATTCATAACTATCTGAAAGATAATAGAACAGTGGTTGCAGTTTGCAAAAGGCTCACCCACAAATGAGTCGCCTGCTCTTCCCAATTCATAAAAAATAGGTGCAGGAGTAGGCCATTCGGCCCTTCGAGCCTGCACCGCCATTTAATATGATCATGGCTGATCATCTAACTCAGTATCCTGTACCTGCCTTCTCTCCATATCCCCTGATACCTTTAGCCACAAGGGCCACATCTAACTCCCTCTTAAATATAGCCAATGAACTGGCCTCAGCTACCTTCTGTGGCAGAGAATTCCAGAGATTCACGACTCTCTGTGAAAAATGTTTTTCTCCTCGGTCCTAAAAGATTTCCCCCTTATCCTTAAACCGTGTGACCCCTTGTTCTGGACTTCCCCAACATCGGGAACAATCTTCCTGCATCTAGCCTGTCCAACCCCTTAAGAATTTTGTAAGTTTCTATAAGATCTCCCCTCAATCTTCTAAATTCTAGCAAGTACAAGCTGAGTCTATCCAGTCTTTCTTCATATGAAAGTCCTGACATCCCAGGAATCAATCTGGTGAACCTTCTCTGTACTCCCTCTATGGCAAGAATGTCTTTCCTCGATTAGGAGACCAAAACTGTACGCAATACTCCAGGTGTGGTCTCACCAAGACCCTGTACAACTGCAGTAGAACCTCCCTGCTCCTATACTCAAATCCTTTTGCTATGAATGCTAACATACCATTTGCTTTCTTCACTGCCTGCTGCACCTGCATGCCTACTTTCAATGACTGGTGTACCATGACACCCAGGTCTCGTTGCATCTCCCCTTTTCCAAATCGGCCACCATTCAGATAATAGTCTACTTTCCTGGTTTTGCCACCAAACTGGATAACCTCACATTTATCCACATTATACTGCATCTGCCATGCATTTGCCCACTCACCCAGCCTATCCAAGTCACTTTGCAGCCTCCTAGCATCCTCCTCACAGCTAACAATGCCCCCCAGCTTTGTGTCATCCGCAAACTTGGAGATGTTGCATTCAATTCTCTCGTCCCTCGATGTGAGTAGATCAACCTTGTAGAGCCCTCTACATATTGCCTAATGAAATTTTGCTAAACACATTCCACCCTGTCTAAGCCTTTTGCACTATGATAGTCCCAGTCTATATTGGGTAAGTTGAAATCCCCTATTCTGACAACCTTATTAGTCTTGCATTCGCCATTGGATTGAGAAAATTACAAAGTGGCACGTATTCACTGGTGCGGTAAATTTCTGATTGTTACCCTGTTGGAAGAAGTGCTGGGAAATGGAAAAGTATCTTTTTAAGGGGAACTGGTCTCCTCTTTGACAATAGTCTACAATCTCGTGTGACCACGCAGCTTCTCGTAGTTCTATGGCAGCTTGTCCACCATTGGATAATTTTTCTTTGAAAACACGGGACCAAAAGTCTTGGCTAAAATTGGATGACCCTTTTTAATTTGACTAAGGTTGTTTTGCACATGTCTTTTAACTGAACTGGATTAAAGAGTACTTCTGACTTTTTAAACTAGTGTACCAGATTCAGAGGAAATGACCATCTGTGTTAATTGTCATATATCCTTGGATCCCATGGCTTACGCTTATGAAATGTCTGTTAGAGTAGCTATATATTTAAGGTCTCCGAATATCTGAGATGTGTAAAACTACATCTAAACTGTATTTATTCCTTCAGCGGAAGAACTGAAACACTAAATATTTCAGATGAATTAATTTCTTGAGGGAGTAAATAACATAGTGAATCATTGGCTGGTTTATGTTGTTTGAATCATCTAATCTATTCAATGTAATTTTACAAATCTCAAGGCACGTTTCTTTGTAGCTCATTTGTTAGTGCTGGTACAGCTTTTAACCAAAAGAATAATGCTGACTTTCCTTCTTGCAGATGTTCAACCAGTTGCTTATGAAGAACCAAAGCACTGGTGCTCCATTGTCTATTATGAGCTAAATAATCGTGTGGGAGAAGCTTTCCAAGCCTCCTCTACCAGCGTCCTCGTTGATGGTTTTACTGATCCCTCAAATAACAAGAATAGATTTTGCCTCGGTCTTCTTTCCAATGTGAATCGTAATTCAACTATTGAGAACACCAGGAGACACATTGGCAAAGGTAATCTCCATTTTATGGAGTTATAATTTGACTTATCAGATCAGTTTTGCAGCCCTTCTTGGGACTAAATGCTACATTGTAAATATCATTGACATTGTTGAAGATGCTTCATGTCTTTGAAAAACAGATAGTGTTCTAAGGTCATTCTGTAGGTAATGATTATTGCCAACCTGTCAATTATTCTAAGTAAAAACTCAAGAGCATGTTAGTGTTCAAAATATTTTGGTGTATTCTGATTTCAAATGCAGAGATCCTTTTGTGAGATTACTTCCCTTTTAAGTGACCTCATACCCTGTTCTTGTATGCACCCAATAATCTTAATTTTTGAACCCATTTAATTTTGCAATTTGCAATACTTCAAATGTGGCCTTATAAAGCTGCAAAGTGACTTCCTAACTCTTATTCTCAATGCCCCAACAAATAAAGGCAAGCATACCCTGTGCCTACTTTACCACTCTCACTCTCTCTACTCGTGTTGCCACTTTCAGCAAACTTGGAACAGAAGATCCCTTTAGCATCAATGTTGTTATGGGTCTTGCCATTATCTGTACACTTTCCCCTTATTTTCGACCTTCATGCGACTCTTCACACTTGCTCGGATTAAACTGCATTTCTCTGTTTCTCCGCCCTTATCTGTAACTGATCTTAATCCCGCTGTATCCTTTGACAGCCTTCGTCGATCGTAGAACAGTTCAGCAAAAGAACAAGCCATTTGTCACACAATATCCATATTGAAAATTTCAAGTTAAACTAATCTCCAGTGCCTGCATGTGGTACAAATCCCTCCATTCCTCGGATTTCCATGTGCCTGTTGTAACACCTCTTAAATGCCACTATTGTATCTGCCTCCACCATCATACATAGCAGTGTGTTTCAGGCACCCACCGTCTTCTGTGTATTTAATAAAAACTTGCCTATCACATCTCCTTTAAACTTTGTCCACCTAACCTTTAAGCTATGCTCTCCAGTCCTTGACATTTGCACCCTGAGTGAAAATGTTCTGACTATCTATCCCATCAATGCCTCTCATAATTTCATAGACTTGTATCGGGCCTCTCCTCAACCTCTAAAAGAGAAAACAATCCTAATTTGTACAACTTCTCCTTTTCGGTAATAATTCTGGCAGTATTCTGGAAAGCCTATTCTGCACCCTCTCAAGCCTCGACACCCTCCGTCTAATGGATGACCAAAACCGCGCACAATATTCCAAATGTGGTCGGATCAAAGTCCTATACACTGCCGCGACTAATGAATACAAGCATGCCATATGCTGCCTTTACCACTCTATCTGTCTACTTGTGTTACCACTCCAAGGATGCTATGGACATGGACTCCAAGATCCATCTGTACATCAATGTTATCAAGGGTGTTGCCATTAACTGTATACATACCCCATATATTCACTATCCCAAAGTGCAACACCTACTAAAGCATTCTCACTGTCCGCAACTCCACCAATTTAGCTGCTGTCTGCAAGCGTATTAGCCAACCCATTTATTTTTAATATCCAAGTCATTTATACATATCACAAACACCAGAGGTCACAGCAGAGATTCCTATGGAATACCACCAGCCAGAACAACACCCTTCTACCACTAGTTTCCGACTTCTGTGGCTTGAACAGTTCTGAATTCAAATGAGAAAATCACTGACTTCCGTACATCTTAATTTTCAGGATCAACCTAACATAAAATAAACCATCTGCTTATGACTGCTTACCTAATGAATCGTGGTTTTATTAAAACTATGATTAGGCATTGAAAACAGTGAAGGCATCATGCATTTTTGTTGTGGACCAATCATTGTATTAGTGCCTTACATTGGTAATGCTGGCCTCAAGGACTTGGCATTACAAGCAAAACAAATCTAGCCTGACCAATTGCAACTTTCATTCCTGAGCTAAGTGGTGAGATGTGTAATCACTTGATAATAGTTCTCTCTTGTTCTTTTCTGGTTTCATAAGGGCCACCTCTGGTCATTAGAATGGTGATTCAAGGTGACCAAGAGCTGAATTGCTACCATGCACTTGACTACTGTTGACATTAAAACAGTATTCATATGAGTGTAGCGTTAAGAAGCCAGGTTTCGGGCAATGATTCCAGTGCCTGGAAATGTATTTGATGCAAATAAATGTGGTGGTGATTGTCGGAAGCCAGAAGTTGCTATTCCAGAAGCTGCTTTGAGGTGTTCTTAGTGAGGCAGGAAACCAGGCCAGTTATCTTTCTACAACTTTCTCTTTAATCTTTACTCCATTATATCAGAAGGAAGATATTTGTGTGAGGGAATGTGCAGCAGTGAAAGCTGAACAAAATCTGAGACTATTTGCTCTTGCAAATAAACAGTAATAATTGTCTGAAAATCCAGTGATATTTGCATGTTTTAAATGTTCATAATCTTTTCAGGGATTGTGATTGTTCAGACAAATTCAACAGTGTCATTGCCCAAATGCTGTATTTGTAGTTGTAGAACAAGTCAGAAACATAGGTACTTTGGGGAATACTTTGCCATCAATTTCCCAAAAGCTATCCACTGTACATCAATAAGGTCTGAAGTGGAATGCATTAAAGGTAACTTGTCACAGTCAGAGCTTGACATTGTTCAGGACAAAATTTGTTGGTCAGTCGGTCTGAGAGCTTAAATATAATCTCCCTCTACAGTGTACATTGGCTGTTACATATCCTATAGCAAGGGTTCCCAACCCCAGGGGGTAAATTTGTTGATTCTGGATTTGTACATATTTATACTTATTGACCGACTGTTTGGTATCAGTTCATCATTTGTTCATAAATAAGTGAAATAACATTGTTATGTGCTATTAAAGTTTCCAGGGGTAAACGGGACGAAAAAGGTTGGGAACCCCTGTCCTATAGGATGTGCTACCACCTGTTGCCAGTTCATCTTCAATAGACTCTAGAAGCCGTGATCTCTCCCAGCAGAATCTTGATGCCATACAGCATCTAAAGTTGGATGTCACGATGCCATCATTCTTTACTGGAGAACTCCTGCAATTTCCTGCTGACTACATTATTAAAGTAGTTTCATTTCACGATACAGTACGATTTAAGAAATGTCAAATAATTTGTAAATATAGAGATATGCAACTTGAGAGTAAAACAAAATAGAGATATGCATTCTGGCATGTTGAAATTGAGATGCAAAAATAGAAGCTCTAACTAATCTTTCAGGGGCTGTTGATTATGGAAATTGTATTGAATGACTGGGAGACCAATAGTGTTAGATAGAGCTCTAGGGGCTAGTGGGATCAAGGGATATGGGGAGAAGGCAGGCACGGGTTATTGATAGGGGACGATCAGCCATGATCACAATGAATGGTGGTGCGGGCTCGAAGGGCCGAATGGCCTCCTGCACCAATTTTCTATGTTTCTATGTTCCAATAAGCAAACTAAGCCTGTGAAGGGTCTCAAACCAAAACCTGGTCTATCCATTTCACTCCACATATGATGCCTGACCAACTGAGTTCCTGCAGTACTTCGTTTTCAGTACTTTGTTTTTTTGCAGCAGCATCTGCTGTCTCTTAAGAGAATATTAATTAATTTGGCTCCTCTGCCATTTTCTGGCAGGGATGGGGAGAATAATATTTTTTCATAAATGATCATAGTGCCTTTTAATTTGGCCTCCTATAAATGCTTAGAGTGAATCAGGATAGGTAATTGGCATTAAGAAATTTTGCACAAAGCACAGAACTTAAAGGTATGTTTTGGTTTGATTTGTTTATAGAAACATAGAAAATAGGTGCAGGAGTAGGCCATTCGGCCCTTTGAGCCTGCACCGCCTTTCAATATGATCATGGCTGATCATCCAACTCAGTATCCAATATTTATCACTTTCCCCCAGATTCTACCGTTCACCAGGGGAAAATTGCAGCTACTTTCTCATGAGTCTTTGGGAGGAAACAGGAGCACCCGGAGGAGACCCACGCAGTCACAGGGCAGATACCACATACACAGCACCTGAGGGCAGAATTGAACCTGTGTCTCTGGGGCGATGAGGCAGCATTCCTCTCGACTGAGTCCACGCTGCTCCAGCTGTGCCATTGTACTTTCTTAGCCCAGTCCTAAACACTGCCATGGCCAGATTGATCACTTTGTCCAAGAGGTTAAAGCTATCAATATGAAGGCAGCAGGGCTAAAATACATCTGAAATGGGAAGATTAATATAATCTCATTTGGAACTCATGGCTTCTGATAATGGTGTGCGCATGTTTTCAGGTATTGAATTTGATTGTTTTTATTATTATTATTACTGCACTTGTGTGTCTGTAGAATATTTTTAAAAATGTATTACTTGCAGATTGCCACAATTTAGAGGAGTTTGAATGTGCAGTACATTTTATTGAAGATATATGAAAACAGTTCACAAATCAGTGAAATACTGTTCTTATTGTAATTTACAGTATATTATGGAAAACAAACTTGTGTCTGTTGGCTCACAGGTGTTCATCTCTATTATGTCGGCGGAGAAGTCTATGCTGAATGCTTAAGCGACAGTAGTATTTTTGTTCAGAGTCGAAACTGCAATTACCATCATGGCTTCCATCCAACAACTGTCTGCAAGATCCCCAGTGGATGTAGTTTGAAAATCTTCAACAATCAGGAGTTTGCCCAGCTTTTGGCACAGTCAGTAAACCATGGCTTTGAAGCGGTTTATGAACTAACTAAAATGTGCACCATACGAATGAGTTTTGTAAAGGTAATAAAAATGTCTAGTTACTCTAGTTGATATTTATTGGTAAAGGAAACTAATCAAGTGTACAACAAACAAAGATGAAATAAGTATAATGAGAGGAGACTTGTGTTCACACAGGCATATTTGGTATGTGGCGATTAGATTGTGGGGCCAGAGTTTAGTTTAGAGGTACAGCACGGAATCAGGCCCTTCAGCCCACCAAATCCAAGCTGATCATCAATTATCTATTCATAGTTCTTAAGTTATCCCAATTTTGCATCAAGTCTAGACACAGTGCGCACAATTTAGAGACCAATTAACCTACAACCCCTTTTGGTTACAAAATCTTTTTGGGATGAGGGGGGAAGCCTGCGTGGTCATAGCAGATGGCATCAGAGGTCAGGACTGAACCTGGGTCTCTGGCGCTGTGAGGCAGGAGTACTACCAGTTGCACTGTGCATCCCTCAAAGTTAGCTTCCTGAAGTGAAGCTTCCTGGCATATTTAATTAAATATACTCTAGACCAAATCAGCTGTTTATACTCAAAAATTCTATAGTTGGGTATACTATTTTATGATGTTGATACAAATGAAGCTATTCTTCGGCTATTCCAGTTTTTGTAAGGTGTTCAGCATCATTGATTCATTGGACTGCAAATTATCAAATTTTATCCATCTGCTTTGGCTCCTGTTCTCACCTACTAAAATGATGGTTCATAATTTAAAATCATTACTGTTCAATGCTTTTTGTGGCAGTATCCCACATTTCTATCCACTTCTGATCATAAGATTGTTTCCTCTCTTCTCACTTTAATAGCATGCCTCTGGTTTTAAGTTTGGATCCCTTAGCACTAACCAATGGGAGAAAATTATTTATATATTCTATCAACAGCTTCGGTCTAATTACCATATAAAATACTTGCATTCCATATTCTAGCAAATTGAATACAGTTGTAACCAAATGAATATGCTGTGTATGTATCTATTGTAACCTTCTAATTAATGGTCACTTCACCACTTCCAAGGACATACTATATAGTTTGTACTATTTCAAAGCTTTGTATTCTTTTAGCAAATCTTCCTTTGTGTAATATTCAACTTGAACTTCAACTTGTTAAAGCTAGCAGTTTATTCTTTTTTTTTTTAAATTGTCCCATTTTAGTGATCATTCTATAAGGATCCCTAAATCTCTGGATTTGTACTCTTTCTATCTCTTCACTGCTTAAAATAACATGCATGTTTTTGGTCCAAATTGGATATCTTCAAACTTATTAATAAGCATCTTTCATATTTTTCCTACTCATCTATCTATCATTCAATATCTCTTTGTGAGACCCTTATCTATACTCTTCTGTTATTAAGCAAACCTGGACAATGGACTTTATTGTGCTACTGTATTAATAAAAATTAATAATGATGATCTTAGATATCCTTGTGGGAGACCACTAGTCCTTCTGCCTCCAGTAAATATTAACTTAGTGTATTCTTTGTTTCTGCCACTTAACAATGCACACTCAATGTAATTCAATTTGATCTTATTGAATTCAGTCTAAAGAAGGGTCTCAACCCAAAAGGCCACCCATTCCTTCTCTCCAGAGATGCTGCCTGTCCCGCTGAGTTACTCCAGCATTTTGTGTCTACCTTTGTTCTTATTGAATATCTTCTGGAAAACTATATTATCCTCCAGCCATCTTCCGCAGCCAAATCAGAACATTTATTAGATATATGTTGCAACTTACGCATTTCTTTTGATGCTCCAATCACACTGGTTTCTTAGCCTTCAGTTTTCTATCCTTAGTGAAAGAATCTGAAATTCACAGCAATTGATAAACCAATGGGTCTGTAATTAAACAAGTCCTCTCTTCCTTTCCCACTCAGAGTAATAGAATCATACCGCATGGAAACAGGCCCTACCCATGTGGACACTTTCCCACCCGCCCAAAATGCCCTATTTACACTGGTCCCAACTTCCCATGTTTGGTCCATATCCCTTTAAACCTTTTGTATCCATCTACCTGTCCATATGTTTTTTTATGTTGTTATATGAACTGCCTTAACTACCTCATCTGGCAGCTCGGTCCACATACCCACCACCTTATGTGAAAGAGCCCCTCGGGTTTCTGTTAAATCTTTACTTTCTCACCTTAAACCTATGTCCTCTGGCTCTTGATTTCTCTAGTCTGGATAAAAGACTAGCTAGCTTTCCCATGCGGTCTTGTCTTCCACACAGCCTATCATGCAGAACCTTATCAAACGCCTTACTGAAGTTCATATAGTCAACACCTACAATTTTGTCTGTATCAATCTTTTTGGTTATTTCTTAAAACCTTATGCGATTCATTAGACACAATCTTATTGTCAATCCAAATGCATATACATCTTATCCTTCAGAATCTTCGATAGTAACTTGACTACTGCTAGAGTTCCCAGGCTTTTCCTTGCAGCCTTCTTAAATAGAGCACAGCCACCCTCCAGTCTTCTGGCAACTCCTCTGATTGTGGATGATCACATTGAATGACGATGCTGGCTCAAAGGGCTGAATGGCCTACTCCTGCACCTGTTGTCTATGGTCTCTCTGTCTTACGATGATTCATGTGTCAGTAAGGTCAGAATTTCTTCTCTAGCATCCCACAGTGTCCTCCAATATATCTGATCAGGCCCAATAAATGTATCTACCTTCATACGCCTTAAGACGTCCAATACCTCCTCGGCCGTAATACGTACTGTCCACAATACTTCTCCATTAACTGCCCTAAGTTCCCCAGTCTTTGTCTTCAGTGTAAAAATAGAAGAGAAATACTCATTAAGGACCTTGCCCATCTCCTATAACTCCATGCATAGATGACAGCTTGGGTTTCTGAGCTGTTCCCTATTCAGTCTCCCTTAATATTTGTATAAAATCTCTTGGGATTTTTCCTTAATATTATCTGCCAGACATGTCTTCTGCCCCTTTTTTGCCCTTATTTCCCTCAGTGTGCTCCTCGGAACATACATACCCTGAACTCTGGCATCACACTTAAACAGACGCCATTTTCCGGTCAATCCTTTCCCTGCAAAAACTTACTCCAAATGACTGGCAATTCCTGCCTTAACACCATCAAAGTTGGCCTCGCTCAAATTCAGAATTTTAACTTGTGGGCCTGCCCTATCTTTATCCATGGCTATTTTAAAGTTAATAGAACAGTGGTTGTCGGTCCCAAAAGTTTGCCCGTTGACATTTGTCACTTGTACATATTTTGAGTATAAACTTCAATTGTTTTATAATCTTTCCCTTGGTTAATAAAGGAAAGCATCTTGCATGCCCTGTGAATCATCATTTTGATATGAATAAGAACAGATTTGTGGGAATGTACTAAGTGCTGTGCAAAATGAATTTGGCTTGCAAAAATGACTCTTGTAAGAAGAGAACCTCTAATGGACTCTAAGTTCTAAATGGTTGTGTCAGGCCAAAAGACATGCAGGATTTGTAGTAATCATGCACAAAGACACTTCTGAAATTGGGTGCTGCAGCAATAAGGGCTACTGCCTCATCATTTTAAACCTTTGAAACCATTGAAACTCCCAGGCTGACTTCAAAGCTGACTTTGGGAGCTATGTGGAGTTTGCACATTCTCCATGTCATCATATGCCATTGGGTGCTCTGGTTTCCTCATGTATGACAAGACATGCAGGTTAGTAGGTTAATTGCCAACTTGAAATTGTTCCTAGTGTTGGTTGGTGGCAGGAGAATTGGGAGAGAAGGGAGTTGATGGGGAAGCAAGATAGTTTCTTGGAGGCTTAGTGTTGATGTGTGCTTGATAGTCATTTTTGTTGCAGTGGGCCCATTGGCCTCTTCCTGTGATATATTGTGTTGCATTAGTGCAAATTGATAATGAAGTTTACTGTAGTGTTGCTCTCGGAGAAAATGTATTTTCTGTGTATTTTAATATTTTTAATATAATAATTTTTATTGTTTCATTTTTAGGGTTGGGGAGCTGAATATCATCGACAGGATGTAACAAGCACCCCTTGCTGGATAGAGATTCATTTGCATGGCCCTCTGCAATGGCTCGATAAAGTTCTCACCCAGATGGGTTCCCCACATAATCCTATCTCCTCAGTGTCGTAACGGTGCTTGCTGTGCTGCTTCATAGTGCTCATCAATTCTTGAGTGTTGATTTTCTGGAGTTTGCAATCACTTGAAGGACTTTTAAAATGGGTACATTCTGGACTGTACTAAATGGGAATCTGGAAGTTACTTGACCTTTTGTGACCAATTGTTGGACAAAGATGATCAGTTTTTTTAGTTTACTGCTGTTCTCGTGAAAGTGTTCAGTTTACACTGTAGTATTCCACTTCTGCCTAATCTGATGAATTTATATAGGAGATGATTTTAGAATGCTAAAATGATGAAAGGTGACCAAGCATAGATGATTCACTTGAATGTTAACTGTTTTAGATGCTAGTTTGTGGCAAAAAATAAATGCAGTCTTTTTCCATTGTAGCACAATTTCTGCATGGTATGCTGAAGTTGAAGGTATATTGTATGGATGACTTGCAAAACCTCGATACATTAGGTCACTTTACATCTGAAGTACAATGTGGAAGTGGACCAAATGAGTCTTGTGTGCAACTCTGTCTTAACAAGTGCTGACATCAATTTTTAAAAATAATTAAATCAGATAGTGTCAAGTTATAGCTTAATTCTCAGTACATTTACAAAGTGTGTATGGATGTACAGGTATGGCAAGATTTAAAGTAGTTACATTTGTCCTCTCTTCAATTGAATTGGGACTTTCAATTTGACAATAGAAAGACGTGGGTAAATGGGCCATGTGATCTGTGCTGTGGGTAAATTCAGTATTTTTAACCATTTAATGTGTACTTTAAGTACTAGTACGTAACTTTACTAGTAATTCATTTACTAGTAACTAAGCATTAGTTCAGAGGTTGTTAATTAAACATTTTTAAAAACATCACTTCGGTAAACAAAAATTGTTGTGTATGCATTATTCTGGCTTTGTCACCTTTTATGTGCTAATTTCTCTTTAAAGAGCAGCATTGAGATATTTCTATAAATCCTCTGATTAGTGGGTACCAACAGGTTAGATATTTATACAATGATTAAAATAGTCTTGTACATTTTTCTCCAGTTTTATTGATTAAAGTTGGCTGGATATTTGCAATACATTGTTAGTTTTCCAAGTAGTAGGTCAGCTTGTTTTATAAATAATGCTCAATTATTTTCAGTTCTTATATGCACTTTTACACAAAACCTTTGCTGTTGTGCTGTGGAATTGGGAAGCAACATTTATTTTGAGGATTGCAAGTCCTTCATTAGAAACCATGTAAATTGTTTTGTCATGATTTTTAAAGTATATGTTTCCTTTGACATTTTGTAACAAGTTTAAAAGAATTGCACCGCAACAAAATATATGGTAAAATAACTCAAATTCTATCTTTGAAGACATTAAGGACACTTTTATCCAACTAACTCAGATTTGCAATTTTTTGTTTATTTGTTTAAATGTTTTATCTATCTTTGGATTAATATTTACTTGTGTGTGCTAGGTGGGCTGAGGGGTATGCAGGGGAAAGTTGTGTTTTTCCGAGACAAAGTTATAGATTGTCACCCTGTTCCCAGACCTGTGCAAAATAATCTAATTAAACATAGGAGAAATGAGGTCATAGTTTGTGATTTTTAAACAAAAGCTTATTTTGTACTGAATCCTCATTGGTGTATGCAAATGTGGTTCATAAATAGGAACATTCGAATATGTTGAAATTTCAATGCTCTAAACATCTACAATAAACCATGTAACTTTGCACTGCAAATGTTGTCATGGCTGAAATTGGTTTATGCCATAATATTGAGTGAATTATTTCTGATAACACAAACATGTTGCAAAAGAATGAAAATATTTTGAAAGATTGATAAACTTTGCAATTACGACTTGTAATTCAGTATGACTAATAGTGGAATTGGCTTCTGTGTGGTAGGATTTGCCACCCTTGACAGTTCAAGCAGAACTATCATCCAGCTTTTTGGACAACGTGGTGACAATGTCCAATTGTTAGGAGGAATTCTCTGGTTGTATTTACAGATTCATATTACCCATTTCGTTGTGTGCACTGAAGTCAGTCAACTGCAGGATCTAGTCATTTTTGGGTATATTTCATAGAATGTTATTCGGCAGGTTGTATAACTGTCCTAATTTCTTTGGGAATGTTTAGTGTTGAGGCATTGGCTCTTGTGCGTCAGAAACTTATCATAGCACAATGGTCTCCATTATTTGGTTATTGGATATTCAGATAGGTTGCTATGCATTTTGTGATGGGGTTTCTGAGTCTTAATGTTGTGTAGATATTTTGGGGGGATTCCTTGCAACCTGATCAGTAAAAAGAGTATTCTTCTCTAAAATAACTGCTTTCACATAGTCTAAGCAGGGAATATCTATTTGATACATGTGACTCTCACTATTAATGAGATTGTTCTGCAAGCTCAGATTTTCTTTTGTCAAAATTGATATTTGATTTTCAATCATTCAAGGGAAACCAGGTAGAGTTTATGATGTGAGCCTTTTCTTTCCCTAACTTTTATAGGGGGTACTCTGTGTGAACCAGGTGCGGCTGCTTTATGGTTACTCAAATCACCTATGTAGACCCTTGTGACCATCACATATTGGCTGTTTGTTTGGACTTGTGGGATACTGGCTTTTGCTAAGGCCTTGTGTTACAACAAGGAAACATGCAGTGTCTTTTGGCGAAAGGTTAATAAATGTCAGTATGAATGACAGTGTATAAACTAATGGCACCAGCAAACGTCCACATAAAATAGTTTAATGACCTGCCCATGGTGCTTAACAATAAGTTGTGTGCTCTACATTGCTGTCTCACCCAGCTGAAAGCCAAGGCTCAGTGACTGAGCCGTAATGCTGAATTATTCAGCTGTTGGCCAAAGTATGTTCATGCTGTCATCTGTGTATAATTTATCATTAGGAATCCTAATGACAAAATATAATTTTCTGATTATTTTGCTCAGGTGATGTAGTCTTTCCATTGAAAACAACATAAAAATGGGTTGGAAACTAATTGAGAACTTTACACCATAGACTGTTAAGATACTCAATGTTCTATTGGTAAAAGGGCAAGTCTTGCATTATTTTGTAGTATTCTATCTTCACATCAGCTGTTTCATATATAAATGGTAACTAGTTAAGCTGATTTGATACGCCAGTTCTCTCATCCATGAAAATATTACACTTTTCCTACTATCATAATGTAAGGTAACTGATTCGATCGTGTTCATCATTTTTGTAAGCATGTTGTATGATTACCTTTCTGCTTGTTGTTTCTGTTGTCTCCATCCACAATGGAGCAGTGTGTAAATTGAAGACCCCAGAATTTTAAAGAGAGGAAGACAGCAAAGAAGTGTTTTACAGAGATAACATGTTCAAAATAAACATACTTTTCACTCAACAGAAAACTTGGATGATTCTTGAGTTCTGTTGTGCTTTGCATTATATTGCATTAAATATTTCAATAAAATTCCATGAATTACCCGACCATTTCTACAATGTAACATTTGGCTTCATGAAGTAACTAATCTTATAGTCACATAAATTTATCTCTCGTGCTGTTTAACGGACAGCAATGAAAGTTTAAGCTCCTATTCATGTGTTTATATTTGTCTTTGACTTAAACACATTCATTTCATGTCTTTGTATGTTTTTACATTCTAAAGATAGAAAGTGCTGGGCCCAAATGTTCCAGTATAGGTAAGTGAGGAACATAATGCAACTGACAATGTTACACACTCCACCTGTACAGAATTGTAGAGAATCATACTGCACAAAAATAGGCCCTTTCGCCGAACTTACCCATGCCGACCAAGTTGCCCCGTTTATACTAGTCCCACCTGCCAATGTTTTGCCTATATCCTTCTATCTTTCCTGTGCATGTACTTGTCCGATTGTCCTTTAAATATTTTAATGGCATCCTTCTTGACAAGATTATTATATTATAAGATATTATAGGAAAAGTACATAAGATTTTCAACACAAGATTGTATATTGTATATTTACAATCTACATCCTTAGACATTTTTGTAAAGCACATCACAGAACATAGCTCAACGATGAGAATTGGATAGGTTAAACAGCATCTGTTGGGGGAGGGGGAGGCAATTGGCATTTTGGGTTGTAAACCTACAACAAAACCAAAACATTAAAAAAAATAATAATAATCTGTTGGCGAAGTGGAGAGGAGTAGGAAGAACAAAAAGGAATTTATGAGATGAGGTGGCAACCAGAGACTGAGTGAGATCTGATGCTGAAATTCTGTTTAAAGACAACATGGAAGGAACACAAAATGTGAGAAGATGAATGGAAATGAGAAGAGAGGAAAAATGCTGATGTCTTCTATTTTATTTTAACTGTGGTTTCCCCACCATCACAGTTGACAGCTTTCATCCAAATGTGGAATATCTTGCTAGTTATTACTTTCGTCCCCTTGCTTCCCAACCGGAACAAAAATGAGTTTTCAGGTCCCTGCCTTCCATCACATTAAATTCCACATTCAGCAAATTATCCTCTCTTTCTTACAAATTCCCCTTCACTCTTTCAACATTCTAAAGGACTGTTCCTACTACAGATTTTGGGTTCATATTTCTAACTTCAACAACTTGTAGCACCTTCCCCTGCACCTGCAACACATGTCCTTGTACCTCTGTCCACTAATCAGGCATACAAACACTGCTTCAAACAGCAGTAGTTGTATTATTGGCATTTGATGCTCACGATGTGGTTTCCCATTTTGGAGAAGCCTTGTGCAGCTTTCTCAGATACTTTTCTTGAGACCTGGAGGTTGACCCTGAGCTTCCAATTACCTGTTGTGTTTCTATCTCACAATTTTCCACCACACTTTGAATTTTGTCTTTTGTCCCATCCGCTTCCAGCAAAGCCCAATGCAAGTTAGTGAAGAACATCGTGTCTGCTGACTGAGCAAGTTATAATTCTCAGGGATCTATTTAATTCAACAAATATGGGCAACCAGCCTTTCTGGTTTGTATTGGAACTGGCCAATTCTCAAAAACTTAAAGTTGTAATGTTCACTCTTTTACTTCTCTGTCCACTGTTTTGGCCAGACTTGGTTCCAGTATCTTCAGGTGTTTGGATTTTGAGGATGTGCAGTTTCTTTGATATGGAAACGGCCCAATTTGCCCACATCAGCCAACATGTCACAGCTACACTAGTCCCACATTCCTGTGTTTGGTCCATAACCCACCGAACCAGTCATATCCATGTACCTGTCTAACCGTTTCCTTAATGTTGGGATAGTCTCTGCCTCCACTGCCTCTTCTGGCAGCTTGTTCCGTACACCCACCGCACTTTGTGTGAAAAGATTACCCCTCAGATTCCGATTAAATCTTTTCCCCTTCACCTTAAACTATGTCTTCTGGTCCTCGATTCACCTACTCTGGGCAAGGGACTATGCATCCACCCGATCTATTCCCCTCATGAATTTATACATTTCTATAAGATCACTCCTCATCCGTCTGTTCTTCAAAAAATAAAGTCCAAGCCTACTCTATCTTTATAGCCCAGATAACATCTCTGTCCTGGCAACATCCTTGTAAATCTTCTCTGTACCCTTTCAGGCTCGACAACATCTTTAATACAACATGGTGCTCAGAACTGAACACAATACTCTAAATGCGGCCTCACCAACATCTTATACAACTGCAACAACTTCCAACTTCTATACTAAATACCCTGACTGATGAAGGCCAATATGCCAAAAGCCTGGGAATCCACCTTCAAGGAAATATGCACCTGCACTCCTAGATCCCTCTGCTTTACAACACTTCCCAGATCCCTACCATTCAGTGTGTAGGTCCTGCCCATGTTAGACTTCCCAAAATGCAACGCCTCATATTTCTCTCTTACATTTCATGAACCATTCCTCAGCCCACCTGGCCAATCGGTCAAGATCCTGCTGCTATTATTCATAACCATCTTCACTATTTGAAAAACCACCCACCTTTTGTATCATCTTCAAACTTGCTAATCTTGCCATGTATGTTCTCATTCCAATCATTGATATAGATGACAAACAGTAACGGCCCCAGTAACGCTGGATGGTGAATAACTGGGAAATAAAAATTGGTTTCTAAACTTTGTGATTACAATGTTCAATAATTTGAATCTATTGCTTACGAACTAAAATGGCAAGTCTAGACAATTTTTTCCTCCCCAACTCCCAACAACCCAATTTTGTGTGGAAATATATGTATGGTGAACTGTGGGTTAACACAAGCTACTGGATACTTTTGACATTTTAAAGCATAATGTAGGCTAAAACACTAGATAGGGAAGCAAGTGATAGAATAGTCACGTATGTGACTGTTTAATGTGCCCTAATCTGGCAGACATTTTACCCATAGTGTGTTGTGACTTTCCAATGAAGGGTATCATCCTTTTCATGGAGCAGGGGATAGTTTCCTCGACAACTCTTAATATTGCTTTCTCCTGTACATTGAACTAGAATCAAATTGAATGTTGTAGGAAGGAACTGCAGATGCTGGTTTACACCGAAGGTAGACACAACATGTTGGAGTAACTCAGCAGGACAGGCAGCATCTCTGGAGAGAAGGAATGGATGATGCTTCGGGTTGAGACCCTCGTTCAGACTGAGTAGGGAGAGGGAGTCTAGAGATATGGAAGGGTAAGGTGTGAAAAAGGCAGATCAAAGCAGATGCTAAAGAAATGTAGAATGGTTCATTGTTTGCTGAGGGGAAGATGACAATGAGGCATACAATCAGTAATATTTAATCAGGAGGATAGTTAATCTAATCGGAAAACTAGGAAGGGGGAGGGACGGAGAGGGGGAAAGCAAGGGTTACTTGAAGTTAGAGAAATCTAAATAAATACTGCTGGGTTGTAAGCTGCCCAAGCGAAATATGAGGTGGTGTTCCTCCAATTTGAAATGGACCTCACTGACAGTGGAGGAGCCCCAGGATAGTACGGTCAGTATTAGAATGGGAGGGGGAGTTGAAAGTGTTTAGCAACCGGGAGATCACGTAGGCCTGGTCGAGTGGAGCAAGGGTGTGGGATTATTATTGATATTATGGAACCTGAAACTGCTTGTGTGAGAACTAATTCCTAGACATTATTAAACCGATTGTACAGTATAATATAAAATGTGTCCATGTTCATTTATATAATGTTTAAATATGTAATTGTAATATTTGTACAGTTAGCCATGTGGCATCCATGTAGAAAAGAGGTGCAGGATGCATATTGATGCTGGTTGCATGAGAATTGCTCAAAGCAATTGCTGTATATATACATCTTTAAATTGCTGAACTTAAAATACTCATCCTTGCGGTATATCGAATATTCTTTTGGACTTCTACAGGTGTAGTGTACAGAGCATATTGACGGGATGTAACGCTGCCTGGTTCGGCAACTTGGGATCAAGGAGTGTACAAAGAGTGGTCGACATTACCCAGTTAGTCCATCACAGGTAATGAACTCCCTACCATCAAATGAATCTGTGCTTAAAATTAAAATAACAAAGATCCACACCACCCTGGCCATTCAGTAGGTCAGGCAGCATCTATGGAGAATATGGGCAGGTGACGTTTCGGGTCGGGACCCTTCGCTCTCTCTGTCTGAAACTGGGCCTGGAATCAAGGTGAGTCAACGGTTCCAGCTTGCTGGCGGGTGGGGAAGAGATGAGACTGGGCAGAGTCATCGGCCGTGGCCTGCAGGCTGATTGAGGGTTGGTGGCAGGCACGGCCTGGGAGAGGCCAGGCTGGCGGTGTGGACCAGGGGTTTCATGGCAGCCCGACCTGGCAGTGAAAGTCAACCCACCATAACAGAAGGTAGACAAACCTGGAGAAACTTAGCATGTGGGGCAACATTATGGAGCGAAGGAATAGGTGACCTTTCGGGTCGAGACCCTTCTTCAGACTGATGGGGGGCACGGTGGGAAGAAGAAAGGAAGAGGCGGAGACAGGAGGCTGTGGGAGAGCTGGGGCGGGGAAGGAGGGAGAAAGCAAGGACCACCTGAATTGGAGAAGTCAATGTTCATACTGCTGGAGTGTAAACTACCCAAGGGAAATATGAGGTGCTGCTCCAATTTGCGGTGGGACTGACTGGCCATGGAGGAGGCCAAGGACAGAAAGGTTGGATTTGGAAATGGGAGGGGAAGTTGCTGAGCCACAGGAGATCAGGTTGGTTAATGCGAACTAAGCGGAGGTGTTGGGCGAAGCGATCGCCAAGCCTACTCTTGGTCTCACCGATGTAGAGCAGTTGACACCTAGAACAGCGGCTGCAATAGATGAGGTTGGAGGAGGTGCAGGTGCCCCTCTGCCCCACCTGGAAAGACTGGATGGAAGTCGAGGGGGAAGGTAAAGTGACAAGTGTAGCATTTCCTGCGGTTGCAAGGGAAAGTACCGGGGAGGGGTGGTTTTGGTGGGAAGGGACGAATTGACTAAGGAGTTATAGAGGGGAAAACAAGGGGAGGATGTGGCCAGTGGTGGGATCCCGCTGTGTGTGGCAAAAATGTTGGAGGATTATCTGTTATACGTGACGGCTGGTAGGGTGGAAGTTGAGGACAAGGGGGACTCCGTCCTTGTTAAGAGTGGGGGAATGGGGAGTGAGAGCAGAGCTACGGGATGTAGAAGAGACCCTGGTGAGAGCCTTATCTATAGTCGAAGAGGTGAATCCCCGTTCCCTAAAGACTGAGGACATCTCCGATGCCCTGGTGTGGAACACTTCATCCTGGCTGCAGATGCGGCGAAGACAGGAATTGGGAGTAGGGGATAGAGTCCTTACAGGAAGCAGGGTGGGAAGAAGTGTAGTCCAGATAGCCTTGGGAATCAGTGGGTTTGTAGTAACCACCATAACAGGTCCGCAAAAACGAGCGTTTACTGTAACCGGAGCAAAACACAGGTGGAGGAACTTCGTGGCTGAAACTAGGGTCTGTGGTGGGAACCACAATACTATACGTAGAAGGGTCACAACCCGAAACGTCAACTGTCTATTTCCTTTCTAAATGCTGGCTGACCCACTGAGTTTCTCCAGTAATTTGCTTTTCGTTGGGTTTTTTTCTTTAATTTCTGAGAGCATTTCTGGAGAGAAGGAATGGATGGCAATTCGAGTCCTCAGACAGAGTCCGGAGAGAAACTAGAGATATGGAAGGGTGAGGTGTGAAAACACCAACTGGGTACACAAAAAAGCTGGAGAAACTCAGCGGGTGCAGCAGCATCTGTGGAGCGAAGGAAAAAGGCAACGTTTCGGCCCGAAACGTTGCCTTTTTCCTTCGCTCCATAGATGCTGCTGCACCCGCTGAGTTTCTCCAGCTTTTTTGTGTGCCTACGATGTTCCAGCATCTGCAGTTCCTTCTTAAAAACTGAGTGTGAAGTCGGGTCTTGACCCGAAACGTCACACCATCTCTCCAGAGATGTTGCCTTCAGCACTTTGTGTCTGTCTTCGGTTTAAAGCAGCATCTGCAGTTTTTTCCCCCCCACACACACAGCTGAGAGTCAGGTGGTTCCAGCCACAGGGTGGAAGCGTCAGGTCAAGCAAACGTGTGCGTGCAAAGTAAGTAACAATGCGTCGGAAGTATACGCGTGGAGGGCAGTGTATGCTGGGTACCACCGACCTGTAAACACAAGTCTCTAGTTGCTGGCAAATATCCTATAGCAGCTGTAGGATCTTTGGTTGCTGGCGTGAGCTGTGGCTGGGTGGGGAGTGGGATGATGTTGCAGGCGCTGCTGTTGCCGGGTGTGTGGTGCAGGTGGGGGGGCCGGGCTCGCGCGCCCGCGCTCCAGGGATCCCCGGGCCTCGCTCAGCGCCGCGCGCCCGGGCGGCAGTTGCACTCGCTGGTGCGGGGGCCGCGGGGCCTCCGCCCGGTACAGGCTGCGGCTGCGGCTGCGGCAGCGGCTGGTCTTCGGGGCCTTCGTCCTGCTCCTGCTCCTGCCCCGCTTGGCCTACGCGGCTTTCGGACCGAGCAGCAGCAGATGGCGCTGACGCTGTCCGACTGGGAGAAGCGGCTGCTTGAGCGTTTGTGCAGCGGGCTGCTGGGCGGAGACAGGTCGTGTCTGGCTGAAGGCATCACCCTGGCGGAGTCGACGAACGGCCAGAAGAAGCGCCTGGCTCGGCTACTGCTGCAGAAAGTGCTGGACTGCCAGAGGGAGCGGGAGCGTCTGAATGACCAAAGACCTCTGGCCTTCAGAATGGGTCAGTACAGCAGGACCTCTTAAAACACCACCGTGCTGAGCAGCAATGTCAACATAATCTAATGAGGTTGTGGTTACTGTTGTAGAAGACGTTGGTGAGGCCGCATTTAGAGTTTTGTATTCACCATTTCATAGGAAAGATGTCAAACTGAAAAGGGTACTGAGAAAATTTATAAGGATGCTGCCAGGATTAGTCGAGGGTGGGAGCTAATAGGTTGAGTAGGCTGGGTCTCTATTCCTTGGAGCACAGGAGGATGAGGGGTGACCTTGTAGAGGTGTATAAGATCACAAGAGGAATAGATCGGGTAGATGCACAGAGTCGTTTGCCCAGTGCAGGTGAATCGAGGACCAGAGGAGATAGTTTTAACGTGAAGGAGAAAAGATTGAATAGGAACAAAGGTTGGTGGGTGTATGGAACATGATGCCAGAGGACGTAGTTGAGGCTGTGACTATCCCAACGTTTAAGAAACAGTTGGAGAAGTACATGGATCCGACGGGTTTGGAGGGATATGAACCAAACGCGGGCAGGTTGGACTCGTATAGCTGGGACATTGTTGGCTGGTGTGAGCAAGTTGGGCCGAACAGTCCATTTCCATGCTGTATCACTCTATGACTCGACGATTAAGCTAAACTTTTATAGGCAAATGCTTATGCAGGAAATGAAGGGATACAGATCCAATGCAGGCAGAGGTGATTAACTTGACATCTTGACTATTGCTGGCGGTGGGCCCTCCGCATCGGGGTGATCAGCTCCTGCATCGGGGGATGTCAACTCCCCCGCACCGGTCAATCGAACCCCCCGTCAGGGCTGGTCGAGCCTCTTCGTCGTTGGAGCTTCCCGACTAGCCTCTCCCGAGGCTGCGAGCTCGATGGTAAAGTCCGCAGGCCGCGGTTGGAGCGATCCCAGACAAGGGATCGACTCCGACATTAAAGTTCACGCTCCACAGGGGCGCTCAAGGTCAGTCCAAGGAGGCTTCCAGCTCCATCGATAAAAGCATCTTGCTATACCCGCATGATTTAAATTTTTTGGGACATGTTGCTTTTTCTACAATGATTAGTTTTGCAGGCTAAGTAAATGAAAGGATGAGTTCTGTATTGGGCGCAGAAAGAACTGCAATAATATTCTCTTAAATATCTACAAACATGAGTTGGTGATTATAATCCTTGTGCTATCAATCCAAGGATGCCGTAGCAGTTTCAAATTCAATATGTGTACTTTGTATTTTTTACAATGAAATTGAAGGATTATGCAAGGCATAATTGAAATGGGCAGCACAATAATGTAGCTGATAGTGCCACAGTGGCACAGCTAGTGGAACTACTGCCTTACCTTGCCAACAACCGGAGTTTAATCCTCACCACCAATGTTATATGGAATTTGCCGGTTCTCCTTGTGACTGCATGGGTTTCATTGGATCCTCCGGGGTTCTCTTGCAATCCAAAAACATACAGGTTGGTAGGTTAATTGGTCATATCAATTGATGCTAATGTGCAGGTAAGTGGTAGAATCTGGGGAGGTATGATGAGAATGTGATTGGAGTAAATATTGGGATTCATGCAAGATTAATGCAAAAAGGGTTATCGATTGCCTAGGTTAGAACCATTGTACCATGCTATATCTATGACCTTTGCACACCTTGGATATTATAAAACCGATTCAAACTTATGCCAGCCTGTATCAAAACAATAACTTGACTTATTTCATACCTTTTCCAATTCCATATTTATTCAATATCACTGAATTAAATGGAAGAGTTCATAGATTTGGAGCTGGTTAGAAACAAGTTTAGCCTATGGTGTCTTAATTTACTGATTTGCTCTTTAGGACTGTCTGGCCCACCTGGTGCTGGGAAATCTACATTTATTGAAAAATTTGGGAAAATGTTGACAGGAAAAGGACATAAAGTTGCTGTTCTAGCTGTTGATCCATCTTCAAAAACCACTGGAGGTATGTAAAGTTGCATATAAAATGAGATACCTTCAAAGCAATGGAAGATCATACATTTTTTTTTCCTCATGTTCTAAAATATGTTTTTTGGTTTAACTGCAAGCTGGAAATTCTGTACTGAATATCAGAAAATACATATTAGAAAGGCGATGTTACAATGGTCGTGGGAGATTTCAATATGCAGATTGACCGGGAAAATCAGGATGGTACTGGATCACGAGAAAATAAATTTGTAGAATGCATGTGAGATGGCTTTTTAGAGCAGCTCGCAGTGGAGCCCACTAGAAAAAAGCAATTCTGGAGTTGGTGGTGTGTAGATTTGATTAGATAACTTAATGTGAAGGAACCCCAAGGAGGCGGTGATCATAACATGATAGAATTCAACCTGTGAGTTCTCTAAGAGGGAGAAGGCAAAATCCGATGTATCGGTATTACTGTTGAGTAAAAGTAACCACAAAGGCATGCGGAAGGAGCTGGCTAAAGTGGATTGGAAGTGGAATCCTACCAGGAATGATGGTGGAACTGCAATAGCAGGTGTTTCTGGGAGTAATTTGGGACATGCAGAATCTTTTCATCCCAAAGGGAAGGAAATATACAAAGGGGAAAGTGAAACAATTGTGGCTGACAAAGCAAGTGAAAGACAGTGTAAAAGCAAAAGAGAAGGCATACAATATGTCAAAGATTATTGGGAAGCTTCTAAAAACCAACAGAAGGCAACTCAAAAAAAACAATAAGGAGAGAAAAGATGAAATATGAAGGCAAGCTGGCCAATAAAATAAAATAAGGTTCCAAAACCATTTTTTCAAAATTTATAAAGAATAAAAGAGAGACAAGAGTGGACATTGGACCATGGGAAAATGACGCTGGAGATGTAGTAGTGGGGAACAAAGAGATGGCGGATGAGCTGAATAAGTGTTTTGTGTCGGTCATCACAGCGGAAGACACCAGCAACCTGCCAGAAATTCAAGAGAGTTGGGGGCAGAAGCGAGTGCAGTCGCTATATTCTGAGGAGGAGTTGCTTGGGAAGCTGAAAGGTCTGAAGATGAATAAGTAATCTGGACCAGAAGGACAACATTCCAGGGTTCTGAAAGAGGTAGCTTTGGAGGCATTAGTAGTGACCTTTCAAAAATAACTAGTCAGGAATGGTTCCAGAGGACTGGAAAATCACAAATGTAACTCCACTGTTAAAGAAGGGAGTGAGGCAAAAGAAGGGAAATTTTAAACCGGTTAGTCTGACTTCAATAGTTGGTAAGATTTTAGTCCATTATCAAGATGAAATTTTGGGGTAGACAATAGGTGCAGGAGTAGGCCATTTGGCCCTTCGAGCCAGCACCACCATTCAATGTGATCATGGCTGATCATCCCCAATCAATACCCCGTTCCTGCCTTCTCCCCATATCCCCTGACTCCGCTATTTTTAAGAGCCCTCTCTTGAAAGCATCCAGAGGACCTGCCTCCACTGCCCTCTGAGACAGAGAATTCCACAGACTCACTACTCTCTGTGAGAAAAAGTGTTTCCTCGTCTCCGTTCTAAATGGCTTACTCCTTATTCTTAAACTGTGCCCCTGGTTCTGGACTTCCCCAACATCGGGAACATGTTTCCTGCCTCTAGTGTGTCCAAGCCCTTAACAATCTTATATGTTTCAATGAGATATCCTCTCATCCTTCTAAACTCCAGAGTGTGCAAGCCCAGCTGCTCCATTCTCTCAGCATATGACAGTCCCGCCATCCCGGGAATTAACCTTGTAAACCTACGCTGCACTCCCTCAATAGCAAGATTGTCCTTCCTCAAATTAGGGGACCAAAACTGCACACAATACTCCAGGTATGGTCTCACTTGGAAACATATGATAAAATAGGTCAAAGTTTGCTTGGTTTTGTTAAGGGGAGATACTGTCTGACAAATCTGTTGGAATTCTTTGTGGAAGTACCAAACAGGATAGACAAAAGAGAGATGATTAATGTTATTTACTTGGATTCTCAGAAGGTCTTTGATAATGTTCGGCATGTGAGGCAACTAAGCAAGATAGGAACCCGTGGTATTAGAGGCAAGGTACGGACATAGATAGAAGATTGGCTAACTGGCAAAAGGCAAAGAGTGGGAATAAAGGGGGCTTTTTTGGGTTGGCTGTCAGTGACCAGTAGTGTTCCGCAGAGACTGATGTAGGGTACTGTTTCGCTATTTTTCATGTTATATGTTAATGATCTGGATAATAGAATTGAAGGAATAAAGACATAGATTATTTTCTAAATGGGGAAGACGATTCAGAAATCAGAGGTGCAAAGGGACTTGGGAGTGCTGGTGCAGGATTCCCAAAAGGTTAATATAAGCATGTTGAGTTGGTAGTAAGGAACGCAAATGCTATGTTCGCATTCATTTTGAGAGAACTAGAATATAAAAGCAAGGATGTAATGTTGAAACTTTATAACACACTGGTCAGGCCACATTTGGAATATTGTGAGCAGTTTTGGGCCCAATATCTGAAGAAAAATGTGCTGTCCAGAGGAGATTTAGGAGAATGATTTCAGGGATGATTAGGTTGACCTATGAAGAGTGTTTGGTGGCTTTGGACATGTACTCACTGGAGTTTAGATGGATGAGGGGGGGGGGGGGGAGGGGATCTCATTGAAACCTACAGATGAATGAAAGGCCTAGATGGACAGGATGTGGTGATGTTTCCAATATTGGGAGAGTCCAGGACCAGAGGGCACAGTCTCAGAACAAAAGGAGAAAACTTTCGAATGGAGATAAGGATGAATGTCTTTAGTTAGAGGGTAGTGGATCTGTGGATTTTTTTGCGACAGTTATAAGAGATGTTGGATTTTGGAATCACTTCGTAAAAACGTAGGAGCAGAGGTTGGGCACCCAGTCTGTCAAGTACGTCCTGCTGTTCAATATAATCATAATGATCTGCCCCAGGCTTTGCCTCCTTGTCTGGGTGATCTTCCATAGCCCTCAATTCCATGATCTTTCAAAAATATTTCTACTTCCTTTTTTTAAATACTCTCCATTTTAGTCTCTGTCACACTCTACACACCCGTTTTAAATGCTGTCATTTCAAATTCCCGCGTAAATTAAAACTATCCGTTGAACTCCCTTGGGATCTTGCATGTTCTTCTAAACTCCAAAGAACATAGATCTAATTTATTTTGCTGTTCATGATAGGACATAGTATTATCCTAGGAATGAGCCTTGTGAATTTCTTTTAGACTTCATGTTACGAATAAAACCCTGTCGTAAATTGGGGAAGATTGTACATCTTATATAAATACGTGAAATCTGGCTTTAACAAAGTTACACAGCATTTTTTCCCCCTGTTGGAATAAACAGAAATTGGCCATATTAGAACATATCATGTTTCAATGTTGCAAGTTTACAAAAGGGTGTCAAATATATTACTGTATTCTGTGAAATAAATTGATTTTAATAAAAGTTTTACAATTCCAAATTTTAGGTTCACTATTGGGTGACAAAACCCGTATGATTGAACTTTCAAGGGATATGAATGCATATATTCGTCCATCACCCACTTTGGGTACTTTGGGAGGAGTTACCAGAACTACAAATGAAGCAATTATTTTATGCGAAGGGGCAGGGTATGATATAATCCTTGTAGAAACTGTAGGTAAGTTTTCCGCATTTTAATTTTACATAATATAAATTATTTTTTGGATTACAATTTGCGTTTGCATCTTCATTTAAGCAGCCATGATGAATGTACTGTTTCTGCCAGTGATTTCCATCAGCATTCACATTTAAGTAACGAGGATGATTGATGAGGATAGGGAAATGAATGTTTACATAAACTTTAGTAAGGCATTTGACAAGGTCCATCGTGGTAGGCTGATCCAGAAGATGAAGATGCATGTGATTAATGAGATCACTACTGGGACCTCTGTTGTTTAAGATATATATTAAAATGTAATTTGGTTGGTTAGTAAGTTTGCAGATGAAACAAAAAATGGTGGAGTTGCGGACAGTGAAGAAGGCTGTCAAAGGATGGAGCAGGATATATTAGTTACAGACATTGACAGAGAAATGGTAGATGGAGTTGAATCCAGTCAAATGTGAGGTGTTGCTCTTTGGAAGGTGAAATGTAAGGGGAAATTATGCAGTTGATGGCAGGACGCTTCACAGCTTTGATGTATAGAGGGATCTTGGGATAGTAGTCCATTGCTCCCTGAAATATACACTTGTAGATAGAATGACAAAGCATGTGTGTGGTATGCTTGCCTTCATTGGTCAGGCATCGAAAATAAGTCGGGAAGTCGTTGCAGCACTGTGGCACTTCACTTAGACTACATTTGAAACACTGAGGGGAGACCTGATAGATGTTTATCAAATTATGAGAGACAGGGTAGATGGTTGGTACTTTTTTCCCAGGGTAGAAATGCCAAATACTGGAAGGAATAGGTTTAAGGTGAGAGTGGGGGGGGGGAACTTGTGGAGATATGGAGTTTTGCGGGGCAAGATTTTTTACCTAGAGAGTAGTAATTGCCTGAAACATGCTGCCAGGGTGGTGCTGGAAGCAGGTACGATAATGGCATTCAAGAGGCTTTTAGATGGGCACATGAATATGCAGGGAATTGCAAGATATAAATCATGAAGGGATTAGTTTATCTTGGCATTATGTTCAGCACAGACCTAGTGGGCTGATTCCTCTGCTGCAATGTTCTATGTTCCACATTTATTAGATGCAACTTGCTTTTAAAATGTATGTGAAGGCTATTAATTAGTAAGGCTATTAATTATTGATGCATGTTTAACAAATTGCCAATTTTGTCTGAGACTTGTCACTAAACGCTTCATAGCATTTGACTACCCATCAGTCACAGATATATCCAGATATACCCTCTTTTAATTGGTGAAAGATTTGCAGATCTCCATTCCTTTGGCACTATTCTTGTGTGAAAGGAGGATTGAAAGATTATGGCAGGAACTTCATGCAGGAAGTTCATTCTCTTCAGTTAAGACTTTTGCTTTGAGCATGGCAACATTTTAAATACCATTTTATTTTTTATCCTATCTGGGATTTCTATTGTAGTGTTCCAGTTTAAGTTGCCTGTTAAACTTTTCAAAGGCAACCCCTTTTCCCTTTTTATTTCCCTTGCTGATTTTTGTACTTTCTGTAGGTTGTTTGATTCTTCACCATTATGATTTTGTCACCTCAAACAGATGTTTCCAGTTTAATTTTATTATGTACATCTTCTGTCATTCAAAGAGCTCTTTCTCACTTGGGGAAGTGACGATATTCTTTAATGTTTTCAGATTGGCCATTAACTGTTTTACCTGCCAACCTTGTATCCAATCAAACCGTGCAATATCCCTTGTCAGCCTATTGAAATTGGTGCTCTTTATATTAAACATCATTGATTGTTTCTTAGAACTTTAGATTGATCTGAACCAATTACTACACTTACTATTTCGTGATACTCTCCATATGAAGCATATCATTTGCTAGAATTACTCAGCACTTGTTCCTTCTTCATTGATTTAGAAATGTTGAGTTGTAGATGATGAAAAGTACTAAAGGGCCTGTCCCACTTAGGCTATTTTTAGGCGACTACAGGTGACTAGGGTGTCACCTGTATGGTCGTGAGTAGTCTCCTCAGTTGTCCAAAGAGTTGTAGCGTCTTTCTGGTTGCCGCTGGATTTTCAACATTCAAAAATTTTCGGCGAAAGTTGGCAACAGTGGGTTGACGCCAATGAGCGTAGCTTGACTTCTCCTGACGTAGGTGCTGTCGTAGGTTGTCACCAGGTGATGTAGGTTGTTGCCAGTGCTGACCGGTGAATTCCATTGGCGATTACCTACGTCAACCGGCGACAGGTACCGGCGACTGAATTGTCTTCAGTTGTCGCCGACAGGGTCGTAGCTTGTTGCGGGTGGACGTAGATTAACTTCGGTTGTCATGGGTTGTCGCCTGCATGGTCGTTGGTGGAGGTCCTAATGGGTCGCCGGTTGTCGGTAGCTTGACGTCGACTAGATGGTAGGTTGTCGTAGACATTGTCGTGGGGGGTCCAGTCGCCGGTTTTTCGGCTACCTGCTACGACTATGACAATCGCCGGCAGTCGCCTAAAAAATCGCCTAAGTGGGATAGGCCCTTTAAAGCAAAAGTTTGTTTTGAAGAATTGTCTTGTTCTCTCGTGGGAGGGTAATAGATCTGATGTTATAGACTAATTATTTCATATTGATGACAACAATTTAACATGTCTTTAAAATATTGGTAAATGTATGAATTTGGGGTAAACTAGAGACTAGAAACTCTTCAACTATATATAATTGCTGAAAGTTAAGATAGCAGAGGCTTATCTGATTTGTTTCTGGTGAAAATCGGGTATTTTGTCTTGGCTGCATCACTTGTAACTTCTGATAAATGTGACAGGTAATCATGTGCATCCAGCTATTTGTTCGCCCTTTGACTGACATAAACCAATTTTTACACAATGAGTGATAGTATTTTCCTGTTGAGACTGTTCCAACATAGCCCATCTGTTACAGCATTGTCACAACAAGAATAATGTTGGAGTCCATCTAAAAACTCAAAGAAAACAAGGGAAAATAAACTTCTTCAGGAAAAAATATACCTTAGAATCCCAATCAGATACATTTAAAATTACAATTTTAACACTTCAATAGTTGACTTCAATGGCCAGTTTCTGAGCTGTAGTGTTAATTTATATTGCAAAATAAGATTTTTTTGTCTTCCTTATTGTGAGATTCTTTTACTCAAAGCATATAATGTGGAGGCTGAGCTAACTGAGCTACTTGACACAGCTGGAGTATTAAGTGTGACTTAATATGATTCCCAATGTGTGGCCACTGCCAACTCCACTGTTGAGTGGTTGCATACATCAACAGTGAGTATGCCACTCATTTTTGATGTATGCAACCATTCAACCGTGTGGTAGGACCAATTCTTAGAAAGTGTATTGAGAAAGCAGGTAGAATACTAACATAAATTGGAAGATGTTGAGCTTCAAAGTTTTCCAACACTTAAGGCATTACTGGAGGAAGTAGATTGAGATACTTATTCCATGGAGGACAAGAAGGAGGCGGTCTGGATAAACTCACAATGGGTAGGGTACTAAATGCTATAACGGTCAATTCAATGAGCCTGGATTTGGTACAGAAAAAATAATAATAATGTTACATGTGGTCAAAATTTGAATGCATCTTCATATAAACTATCCTCCTAGTTTCCACATAACACTTGGGAACTGTTCAGTACACCACCATTATTAACAATTTCCATCAATTAGAATAGCGATGTCCAACCTGCAGTTTGTCATCTTCCTACCAGAGAGTAGTGACTTTAATGCATGCTGCTCAGAGAACTCTCAGTAATTTTAGCATTGATTTTCCGCTGCAAATCCAGTGCCATGTGATCTCAGTGCACACGAGGTCACAAGACTCACATGTGTTGATAGTGCCAGCAATGAAGATAAACCAAAAAAAAACCTCTTCCAAGTTCATAGGGAACAACCTACACCTGATTTCCTTTTGGTATTAAGAATTCTGGAAGGAAAATGCACCAGACCAAAAGAGTTTATTTTTGTTGATTGTGGTCCAGGAGGCTGAAAGTGAATTATCTTGTAAAATAGATTCAAAAACTCAAATATTTTCCAATTATCAAAATTGGCATACCTGTTAAACTGATAAACACATGCCATTGCTGGGCATGCAATGACATCATTCATTGAAAATTCCTACATAGCATTATAGTACTATTAGTCCGACAAAGTCATTTCACTGGTGACACAAGGCAGAGAGCAAATTTGTACTTTTAACCTGTAATACCACATTTGATATTTTCAGCATTGGTGAAGTAAACGTGTTCAAGTTGTCTCTATTTGTATGAGGGGTGAATATTGCTAAGAAGCCTTTGGGCATGGAGAGGCCTGATGGGAAAAGTTGGGTCCTTCCCTGCCATTACATTATTCATCATGTTATAGGAGTAAAAATACATATTTGTTGCCCCTTTTTGGTTGAATGATTAAGCAAACGTCCAGATTAAAATAAACATTTTTGCATCCATTTTTTTCATAGATAAATTACCGTATTCTTAAAATATGGCAGCTTCCTCAGTACTCCTACCAAGTGATAACAATGGTGCCCTTCAGGATTGTGTGCTTAGTCCAATTGTGCAAGTTCCTTCCAGGGATCTGACTTGGCCAGGTCCTCTTGCCTTAACCAGGTCCTCTTGCATAACACCCTTTGGTGGAGCTTGGATTGCTTGCTCTTACATTATATTCAGCCCTGTATCACCTTGACAATATGAACAGGATGCTACTCAATGATTACAACTCAGCTTTCAACGCCATAATACTGAAAGCACACACCTAAATTTCTGGACCTTGGCTTTGGGACCCCCATCTACAACTGCCTTTGGGAACACTTGACTGATAGACCTCAGTAGTTTAGAATTTCATCCAACCTGACCCTCGGTGTTGGTGCCCTTCAGGAGTGTGCGCTTAGTCCCTTGTTCTACTTTCTGTGCACCCATGACTGGCCAAATACAGCGCCACCTCGATCTTTAAGTTTGCCGATGATATCATTATTGTCAGCTGGCTATACGATGATGAGACAAAGTTTAGGAAAGAGATTGAGAACTTAGTATTGTGATATTGGGCCAGTAATCCGGTCCTTGACATCAGCAAGTTGAAAGAGTTGATTGTTGACCCAATGAAGCAAGGGGTGAGCACAAGCTTCAATGGAGCTGCTATAGAGATGCTCCAAATTCCTCAGCATCCATGTCACCAACAACCTAACCTGGTCCCTTCACACTGATGCTGGGACTAAGAAAGCGCATCAGCGTACTTACTTTCTTAGGTGTCTAAGAAGATTCGGCATGTCCATGAGGATTTTCTTGAACTTTTATAGATGACTTCTAGAAAGTATTCAGATGGGATGCGATCCAATCTATATGACTGTACAGCTGCTCTGCTATTGACTACTTGAATTTTCAGAGATTAGTGAAAGATAGCCCAGTCCATCAGTTCTTTCCATCTAATCAATCTTCATGGTGTGTTGCATCAGGCAGGCTGTAAGTATTGTCAAATATGCCTGTCACTGACTATTTCCTTTTCTCATCTATCTCCTGGAGCTTGAAAACAGAACAGGCTGTTGGGAATAAGAATTGCTTATCCTTTTAAAACACCTTCCGTATTGCTATCCGATCTCTGAACCAATCTTTTCTTACTCATTACATTCTCGGAGATGTTGCCACATACTCTTAACTTTGCGTGGCAACATCTCCGAGAACGTGTTGTGTGAGAAGAGATTGGTTACTCTTAGCTTTACATCATTGGTCATTCCGTTATTGTGTTTTAATATTATTTTGCACTACTTGGATTTTGTTCTACAATCTTGCACCATTCTGCTATTTTGCACTTTATATTTATTGTTGTATTTATCATTACAGCATGCATACTATTTATTCTGCAAAGGGTAAGAAATTCTTACTCCAAACAGCCTGTTGGGAGTTTAATTTATCAGTTGCTGAAGATTTGTAATTTGGCAGCATGGATGTACCTCCGTTAATCACCCTCCTCTTGAAACATGTTAGTAATAATAGTAATTAATGGTGGCAAATCACGTAGTCAGTTCCTAGATTTGCCTCATCCGAATACTGCAAAGTGCATACACACATCTCAGAGCTTGTTTATACTGTCAATTATTAAACTATGAGAATCACATTAAACACTTTGCACAACATTCCCACACTTAACCTTTACTTGCAGGTCACTAGAGGCAACACAGCTAATCAGGGTACCAGCATTCTATAATCTCTGAATCCCAAGGAGGAGATGGTGACACTATGATTGGAGCAGCCTTTATTGAGGTTATGATCAGGTTTTGACATATCAGCACTGAGGCTAAAATGATAGAACAATATTGCATATCTGACCCTACCCTCATCAGAAGTATTTCTCCTTTGTACCTCAAACTCCTCTGATTTAGACTCTGTAAAAATGTAGCTAGGTAGTGGTAAAGAGCAGCAGATGGAAGTGTGATAACAGTGTTAGGAAAGAATGCCACCAAATAAGTTAACATTTGTAGCCACCATCTCGGATACCGCAGTCAACATCTCAGATACTGTGTTGATTGAAGGAAGTAGTTTACACGCAGGGGCCAGCACATGGTAAGATATTAGATGTGGATCACCAACAGCAAAGACTTGAGGCAAATATAACATAGATGTTGTGTCACTGGAGGTTGCCACATGTTCTTCTACCGATGTTTCAGATTAGGTCTTTAATGGGATAAAGGATGTTGAATTTTGAGATGTTTGTTGTATTGGTAATCTTCCCAGAAAGCCTGCAAGTAATATCAAGGCATGTGGAAGTGCCAAATATGGAGCTTTCTTCAGAGATCAGAGCCCATCCTTTCCAATTTGCTAGTTGTAGGAAACTTTCTTAGCGCAAATTTAGCTCCAACTCTGACAGTAGAGATCTTAGTTCCCATTGTAAATCAAGCAAATCTCTCCAATTTCTGGATGCTGCAATTAAAGTTCCACAATAAAACGTCAACTTGCTTCTTTTCTAGAAGTCCAAAGATGATTTGCTATTTCAGAAGCTCAGACTACTGCTATTATTGACAGCAATGACCTATGTTCAACGTAGCTGTCAATGTATTGCAGCAATACTGTAGTCTGTTGTCTAACAGATTCTCTCGGTGCCACAGCCATCCTAGTAGTTGCATGGAGCAATGTGTGAGAATGCCTTCATTTTCTATCGTTTCAGCCCCATTGCTGTTCACCAACTCTCTAATGGCTTCTCCAGTCATAGCATAACCCTCCTCCTTGGAATTCAGGACATGCAGCCATGCTAGTATCCTGGTCTGCTGCTGCTGCATCCCTTGACTTGCAGATAAAAGGTAAGTTCGTAAGAGAGTGTTGTATAATGTGGTTGAGATGTGATTGCCATTGATTAATAATGCTGACGATCTCAGTGTGATTATAGCTGTCCTGTTTCATGAGGAAAGGACTTATCCTTCCATTTCTGCCTCCTTGCCAGTCCTCTTGCTATTACTCAGCTTTTCAGATCCATAATACACCACCTCAGCTGATGTGGTTATAATTCATTAGCCCGTCAAGTTACCTATGATGGACCACCGCTTACCTGCTGCCATAAAACTGTCTTGCCACCCCTTTTCCTGCTGTCACGATAACTATCATGACAGCAGGATCCCTACTCAGCTAACTATGGATTATAGGTAACTAATCATTTCGAGCAAATCGTTTGGTTCATTCATATAACTTGCACAAAGAGGGATATGTAGGGCATCTAGTTTCTAACAAGGACTGAAGATGATGCTTTGGATTTCGCAGTAAATAGTTGTTACACTAGATGTGATTGCCATGAATTAATAGGGCTGAATAAGTCTGAAGAAGGGTCTCGACCCGAAACGTCTCCTATTCCTTTTCTTCAGAGATGCTGCCTGATTGACTGAGTTACTCCAACATTTGTGTCTATCTTCATTGTTAAACTAGCTGTGTTTGTCTGATGAACAATTTGGAGACTCCGAAGAGGCTAAGCGACGTGTCATCCTCAGCAGATGATGTTGCAGAAGGGTGAAATAGGAATGAGCCAAGAATAGATGTTTGAGAGACATCAGAAAGAACCACATAGGTGCAGAATCTCTGGCTTAATTTGAAGAAATAAGAATGGCACTAAGAATTTGGGGTCCCAACCACATGGATGACGATGGAGAGACTTTGGAGGACATGTCATTTATTGAATTGCAAATAGTTTGAGAAGACAGGATGAAAATGGATTATCTTAAAAGAATAAATGATTATCACAATTCCTTGGATGGCTGTTTTGATGACACATATGAAAACATGATGGAGGGCTTCAAGCAAACCATCTGGGAAAGATCAGTATAAATTTGGGAATGTTGAAAAATAAATAGACAAGATGCAGAGGTGCCTTGAAAGAAAATCCATCAAATGATTAATTTACATTTGCAGGCAATGTGCATGCTTTGAGTTATAACTTTTATTTCAAATTTCAAATACTTGTTTTTATTGACATACTTGTCTTCTAATTTTTTTTATTATGGCGAAGTGCAATTGGCATCAGTTAGGTAGGGATTTGGTAAGACCATACCCAGAGCTGGAACCTAGAGCAACAAACAATCTGCTGGAGCATTCCTGCCCCCAACAGCATCGGATGGGGAAGAATTGTTGACATTTCGTGTTGAAATCCTGCATCAGTGTATTGCTGTTTTGCACTTTTTTCTTTGATTACTTTGGAGGAGCCTGGGGTGAAAGACCTCCATAGGGGTACAGAGTACATTTAAAAAACATTAATGTGACGATGAAGGCACATCGATGCAACAACACAACAAATAAATATACAATAAACAATTATAACATAGAGGGAGTACAGAGAAGGTTCACCAGACTGATTCCTGGGATGTCAGGACTTTCAGTTGAAGAAAGACTGGATAGACTCGGCTTGTACTCGCTAGAATTTAGAAGATTGAGGAGGGATCTTATAGAAACTTACAAAATTCTTAAGGGGTTGGACAGGTTAGATGCAGGAAGATTGTTCCCGATGTTGGGGAAGTCCAGAACAAGGGGTCACAGTTTAAGGATAAAGGGTAAATCTTTTAGGACTGAGATGAGAAAAACATTTTTTACACAGAGTGGTGAATCTCTGGAATTCTCTGCCACAGAATGTAGTTGAGGCCAGTTCATTGGCTATATTTAAGGGAGTTAGATGTGGCCCTTGTTGCTAAAGGGATCAGGGGGTATGGAGAGAAGGCAGGTACAGGATACTGAGTTGGATGATCAGCCATGATCATATTGAATGGCAGTGCAGGCTCGAAGGACCGAATGGCCTACTCCTGCACCTATTTTCTATGTTTCTATGTAACATACGTTATCAGTTTTACTACAGTAAAAAAAAAGAGGTAGCTCCTTTTTCCACAGAGATTTCTCATAGTATTCATGCAAAATAAATATGATTTCAAAGCATTACAACTTATCATTATTGATAATTTCATATTTTTGCCGGTTATTTAACTTTATTAGCAAAACAGAGTAATTTCTTGGTCAAAATTGGTACCAAATCCTGCTTTTGAATTACACGGCGAAGCAGTTTGTTGTGACTTTCTTTGTAACATATTAAAATAAATCTGATCCAGTTTCTGATGTCAGTGATCTTTCATAAGAATTTGCATTAACTCTGATCTGCTCTCTGTAATTGCTGGCTGCTAAGCTTACTGAGTATTTCCTGCATCTTGCATCTTAATTTCAGATTTCTAGCTTTTATGAGCCATATCAGATTTTACAAATCATTTGACTGAATAAGAACATAAGAAATGGGAGCAGGAATAGTCCCTTTGCTCTGCACCTCCATTCATGTGTTTATGGCTGATCTATGTTTCTGATCTTCCCAGCACTATCTCCATATTCCTTGATGCCATTAATATGCCAGAAGTGCAGTAAGCTCTTATGAATGAAGGCAATTACAGAAATTATTTAAACCATCTAAAAAAAAATTGTACATCAAAGTGGTATGAGATTTCATTTTTGCAGTCAGTAGAAATAAGGATTACCTAATTTTATTTGTTTTATTAGTTGTTTTCTAGTTTGAGAATTCTTAACTTTGATGTTCTGTCGGACACACTGAAACTATTTATTTTTGTGTTGATCATACTTTGCAACACTTTTGTTGATTCATAATCCTTCCCATTTCCAGTTGCTTGATGTAGTTTAACTAAACCACATTCAGTAAAGCAATGCCAATGAGCTTTGTGTTTTACACAGGTGTGGGCCAATCTGAGTTTGCAGTGGCAGACATGGTGGATATGTTTATCTTGTTTATTTCACCAGCAGGGGGAGATGAACTCCAGGTAAGATGGAAACTACCAAATCATTTTGTTTTAATGCATTGCTCATTGACACGTAAAATTAAGAATAAATAGAAATGATTTCATTCAACAAAATAATTCAATGCTTTTCATTTTTAGAGGAGGATAAACAAACAATTGAGCTTTAGAATAGTATTGAAAATTATGGGGAAAAAAGATAGTTAATCCGCGTGTCAGGCAGGATCTCTTGAAAACGTGGATATGTGACATTTTGGGTCCATCTAAATGATTAGATGGGGAAGGAAATTCTGAGCAAGGGTGCAGAGGAGATACAAGATGTAGGAAGGAACTGCTGATGCTCATTTAGACTAAAGATAGGCACAAAGAGCTGCAGTAACCCTGGAGAAAAGGAATAGGTGACATTTCGGGTTGAAACCCTTCTTCAGAGGAGATACATAAGATATTAACCTGGGTTTGAGCTCATGGGATCCAAAGAAAGTTGGCAACTGGATCAGAAATTAGCTTGAAATAGGAGGCAGAAATGATGATGATGATGATGATGATGAAGGTAAAGGGGTGTTCTTGTATTTGGAAAACTTTGATCAGTGTCGTTCCACAGAATTTAGTGTTGGGATCCTACTATTTGTTATATACATTAAGAATTTGGATGAGAACACGGGAGATATGATTAGAAAATTTGCAGATGACACAAAAATTGGTGATATTTGTTGAAAATATGGAAAATAGCATTAGGCTACGAGATGACTTTGCTAAGATGGGAAGTGGATGGCAGATTAAATTTAATTCTAATAAATTGACATGGACTTGTTGGGCTAAAGGACCTTTGTCATTCTGTGTAACTCAAAATGCAATATGTACTTTTAGAGTGCTAACGAACATAAGAAATACATAGAACAGTACAGTATAAGAACATGCTCTTCAGCCCAAAATGTCTGAACCAAACATAATGCAAGACGAACTCTTATCTACCTGCACTATTTGAGTTTTCCATCCTGGGAAAAAGATTCTGGCTGTCTACTCAATATATGCCTCATAATTTTATAAACTTATATCAAATCTCCCTGCAACCTGCAGCATTCTAGAGAAAACAATTCAAGTCTGTCCAACTTCTCCCTGTGGCTAATGCAGGCATCCTGGTAAACCGCCTCTGCACCCTTTTCAAATCCTCCACGTCCTTGCTGTCCAAGTCCAAAGAACCCTGAAGGTGGCACACAGTGAATAAGATTGCAACGCAGGCTTGCTTGCATTAACCCAGGCATAGTATATGAGTACAGGAGTTACAGAACAACTTTGTAGTATGGCAACTAGACTGTGCATGTAGTCCACAGCAGGAGTATTATGGACAGCATATTGTACAGGAGAGTGTGTGGAAGAGATGGTCCAGAATATACAGTGCCCTCCTTAATGTTTGGGACAAAGACCCATCATTTATTTATTTGCCTCTGTACTCCACAATTTGAGATTCGTAATAGAAAAAAATTAATGTGGTTAAAGTGCACATTGTCAGATTTTAATAAAGGCCAATTTAATACATTTTGGTTTCACCACAAATAAATTACAGCTGAGTTTATAGTCCATAGCCCCCTAAGCCCCTTATGCTTGTTTTGGGGGCGAGTCCCCTTCCGTTTTTTCGTCAACATATTTAAAGGCATGCTCAATTGGGTTCAGATCAGGTAATTGACTTGGCCACTCAAGAATTTACCATTTTTTTAGTTTTGAAAAACGACTTTGTTGATTAAGCAGTATGTTTGGGATCATTGTCTTGCCAAAGAATGAACTGCCGACCACTGAGTTTTGAGGCATTTGTTTGAACTTGAGTAGATAGGATGTGTCTATAGGCCTCCTCCAATCTTTCCATCACCTTTGGAAACTTTTATTGCTGTTAATCAATATGAGGGCCAAAGTTGTGCCAATGAAGTCAAAGAAGCCATTATGATAATGAGAAACAAGAATAAAACTGTTAGAGACATCAGCCAAACTTTAGGCTGACCAAAAATCAATTGTTTGGCTGCTGAAGGAACTGACTCACTTATCTTCATTGGTGACACGTCTGCTGATGGTGGTAGTTTAATGAATTCTGAAGAATATAGACACATCCTATCTATTCCTACATTTATTCAATTTTATTCTCCCACATTACCTCCTCCCAGATTCTACCACTCGCCCATCCACTGAGGCAATTAACCCGTTTGTGGGAGGCACTGCAAATGTTTGTTTAAACCAAAGACAGACACAAAAAACTAGAGTGTCTCAGTGGGTCGGGGAGCATCTCTGGACAAAAAGGAATAGGTGCTGTTTTGGGTCAAGTAGAAGGGTCTTGACCCGAAACGTTACCTATTCCTTTTCTCCAGAGATGCTTCCTGACCCAGTGAGTTACTTCAGCTTTTTGGGTCAGTCTTTGGGGTAATTAACCCACTGAACATGAGAGGAAACCAGAGCTACAGAGGAATCCCACATAGTCATAGGAAAAACATGCAAACTTCACCCAGTCAATGCCAAGATCTGGATCTAACAATCATTGGAGCTTTGAGGCGGCAGCTCTACCAGCTGTGCCATTGTACCACTGTCCCACCCATCGCATATAGTTATTGATGGGAACTGTAGAGCAGTCAATAACTAAGCTTTATTACCTGTTCCATAGAAATGAAATTGGGATGCAGCTGAAAATTAAGATTAATATTAAGAAAATATTGAAATTTTAATGTGCATTAAATTTAATTTCATATGTTGATCTCTGACTCTACTTGTGTTTGATTATGAATAATTTTGCCTCTGCTTGATGCCGAATTAGAAAGTGAACACTAGAATATTTACGTTTCTACAGCAAATTGCAGGATAGTTTCAGCTACTCTTAAATTACTTTCAGTTGAAATGACAAGGAACAATGCAATTTGCATTGGGTAATTATCAATATGGTGCCAACTGGAAAATCTGTATCAGAATAGAATGTTCTGCAAAGTATGAATCATGCACAACTTTTAGATCATTACTGAAATGACTCTGATCGGGTTTAGCAGCAAAATGCCTCTTCTGGATCAGCATCCTGCCAATGTTTTAATGTTCAGAGTTACAAATAAATAATAATCAAGAATGTTTGTCACACTTAAGTCATTCCCCAGCAGCATTACGAGTGCCTTCCTAAGTGAGAGAGAGAGAAATTTATTGAAGGGGCCAATGAATTTAAAAATATAGCACATTTCATTGAATTTCTTTAATCAGATTCCATTGTAGATCAATATTTTTTTCTCTTCCTTAGGGAATTAAACGTGGTATAATAGAGATGGCAGATTTGGTTGTGGTAACAAAAGCTGATGGAGAACTCCTTGGTCCTGCGCGAAAGATACAAGCTGAATATACAAGTGCTTTAAAGCTGCTTCATAAACAGTCCAAGAGTTGGAGGCCAAAGGTGGTATACATAAAGTATGAGTGTGCATAGCTTACAAATGAATCCCACATCTTGCTCTGAATCTTACAGCATTTTTACTGGCAGCAACGTAGAATTTATCCATCATCAAAGTATCATAAGTAATTTGCTTCAGTTTTTGATTCGTTACAGGACGTTTTAGCCTTTATAACACTTACGCAGAATTTCCTTCATCTCAGTCTTTGAAATACCATTTTATTTTCCTTTTTTTTCAGTTGATGAATATTATTGATGACTATTATCTGCAAGTAAAAACATTATTCCCAGGAAATTGATAGTGCCAAAACTTTGGAATATGTGCCAAATAAGTGATTCCTGCTCAGAAATAAGGTGCAGACGAACTTAGCAGGTCAGCAGAATGTGTAGTGAAAATGGACAGTCGATCAAATCCGGACCCTTCAGATGGAATCGGGGTAGAAAGCAGGAAAAGAGTTGGGTGGGTCAAAGTAGCAAGTGATAGGTGGATACAGATGAGGGGGGATAATTAGCAAATGGGTGGATTATGTGACAAAGCTAGAGGAGAAAAGAAGGCAAAAAGGTGTCAAATAAGGGGGGGAAAGTATGAAATGGAAAACTGGAAGGGTGGAATGGGATTAAGAGGAGGGGGAAAAAGCAGAAAAGGAAATATTGGATTTGGGGATGGAAGATGAGCATGCAGAGGAGTGTAAAAGAACAGTGTCACAAGGTTGGTGGGAGAAATGTGTGTGCACTGGAATGAGGGTGGGGCAGGTGAAAGAGGTGAGATGGGGGGGCTGATTAATAGCGTTTGGTTGTAGGCTACCCAAATGGAATATGAGGTGCTTTTCTTGCAGTTTGTGTGTGGCCTCACTTTGGCAATGAAGGGGACCAAGGACAGAAAGGTCAGTACAGGAATGTGAAGGGGAGTTAAAATGGTTAGCGAGCGGGTGCTCCAGCAGACAGAGGGCTAGTGTCTGGTGAAACTGTTGCCTAGTCTATGCTTTTTGTTACCGATGTAAAGGAGGCTACATTTGGAGCACCAAGCAACAAACTGCAAGAGGTGCTTGTCTCTGACCTGGACATTTTACTGGGAATGCTAGATGAACGCAATCAGATTCAATTTTTAATTGTCATTGTCAGTGTACAGTACAGAGACAACGAAATGCGATGCGAAATATAGGCGATGCAGGGACAGGTGCTGCATCTCCTGAAGCTGCCGTCCAAAGTGCCTGGTGAGGGGGTGAGTTGGGTGGGCACAAACCCAGGAATTGCACAGAGAGTGGTCCCAGAAGAAAGCGGAAAGAGGTGGTGACGGGAAGATATGACTAGATGTGGGATCATGACGAAGGTGGTGAAAAAGTCGGAGAATTATGTATTGGATGTGGAGGCTGGTGAAAGGTGAGGACCAGAGGAACTCTATCCCAGTTCTGTCTGTGGTAGGAGAGCAAGAGTTCCCTCTAATAAGCAAAACTTCCTCTAACTTGCTGAGGCCAGGTGTCAGCTCTCGGACTCCTCAACTACCTGTTGACCGTGACGATATCGATGAACACCAAACCACCATCACTCAAATTATCATCAATATTTTTTTCCTCTGGGAATATCTCCTAGATAGCATGCACCCTTATAATTCTCTAACATTCTCAAGATTGCATTTTTTTTTGGCTCCAAGTGAGTCCTGCTCTTGTGCTTGCACATTCCACACTCTGATTACAAAGGGACCCTTTTAATGATACAAACATGTCCAAACTGAAACTGCAGTGAAAACATTTGCATTTTCCAATCTGTACTCCAGGTATGCACAGCCCTCTCGAGAGCTTTTAACATATTCTTCACGCTGCTTCGCTTCCTCTTTTTTTCATTTTTTTCCCGTCTCATGTCTGACTAACACCCCAGTCATTCTATCTTCAGCCTCAGAATGATGCGATTGTGTGCCCTATAATTATGAATTTAATGGAAATTTGATTATTTTATGGGTTACATCATATAGAGTCTTGCCCAATGTTCTACAAATAAACCTTATGCAGATTTTATTTGTAGCATTTAGATGATGAAACTAGACATTATCTAAATGTGGGTTTAATTGTTGAAAGGCAAACTAGAGTTCTAAGCCAGGCATTGCCAAGTTGAAAAATATGTACGTCATGAAATGCAGGAATCCATTTAGGTTGCAATCCATATATGTTTATTCTTTTTGAATACTTATTGTACATCTATGTAAAATGATCTTGAGTTCGTTCCACTTTAATAATGGGTATTAAAAAACCCCCAATTTATTATAAATATCCCACATAAAAATGCATGTATGTCACTTTTACTTTTGATTAGTTCAAATAACTATTGTCAGTCTTTTTATTCCACATTTTACATAATGATATAGACTAATAGATTAAGGTGCTCATTTTAACTTTTTTCTTATTTTTTTTGTCATCTTATTTCCTTGGCAATTATTGTCTTCAATAATTTGTAAGAATTTCAACTTCCTTGATATGGCCCAAGTTTTGTGAACAGTCAATTTAGAAAGAATGAGGCTGCAGACCAGTGTGCCCTGGTCTGTACCTTCCTCATAGCTTACTATCCTCGGCTTCACTCCTTATTTTTCCTTCTGTAAGTATATCCAAATCACTTCATGTCCATTCATCATCCTATGCTTCAGTCAAGCCTTTCTTGCTTATCTGAACTTCCTATGAACATCTGAAACCTCTTACCTGGCTGCTCATAGGCCAAACAAATGCTTTGGAATTCTGTGGAATATGTCTTTATCTCCTGCTTTAATGGCAGGGACAACACTGAAGGGTTACATAGCACAGAATACTCCCCCTCCGCTCATGGAATTGCAGAGTTGCAAAACCAATATATTTTTTGATTCCCTATTGTGTATTCATGTAACTGAGTACATCTGTGAAATAACATATGTGTGTTCCACATTGCCAAAGGAGACACCTGCAGAGTAAGAGGAACAATGGGGATCTACTGTGGGAGAACCACTGGGGAGGGAGAATAAAAGGGGGAGCCGGTGTACTTTATAACTTTGTCAGCACCGTAGGTGGCTGCTATTTGTATGCATTGGATATGCAAGCAAAGTGCATGTGACAGTATTTCATTCCATTCCAACAATGAGAAATTAAATATGCCCAATTATAAATACCTCTGTGATAAATGCTAATCACAACGTCAGAAGACTAATGATTTGTCTAAAAATTGCAGACGTGCTTAAATAAAAACCCTAAGCAGAAGTTGCAAAATAGTTACAGAAAAGATAACTTGTTTTTGTGGTAACTGGTGCCATAGTCCAGGAGCAGACAAATAAAAAGGCTCAGGTGCTAGAAATCAGAAATAAATATAGGGATTGCTACCAACATTTTGATGCCACAGACTAGAGTTTTGTTGTGGATTTGGTATGAATGTCATTATGAAATGTTTAACTTTCAACTTGCAATGCCATGGAGCTGCTTCAGTTATATGATGGTGTGGATTTGAATTTACAGTTTGTATAGTATTAGTAATTACTGGGTTCAGAGAATTATTTATTTTGTAAACCTTACTCATTTTCCTTTTTCTTAGGTGATGCGAGTGTCTTCAAAATACGGAGAAGGGTTTACTAATCTCTGGGAGAAAATGACAGAATTCCACACTTCATTAGTTGCAACTGGTGAGTTGCAAATAAAAAGGCAAAGACAGCAAAAGGTGTGGATGTGGAATATGATCCAAGAGAATGTTACTGAGTATCTCTGTAACCACCCTGCTGTCAGAAATCAAATTCCCAACTTGGAGGAGAAGGTTGTCAGGGGTGATATAACTCCTGGTCTTGCTGCAGACATCCTTTTGAGGACATTTTCAGAAAAAAAAGAAATACTGTAAATGCTGTAAATACTGATTAATATAGATTATATATTTATGACATAAACATATTTACACTGCTAATTTCTGATCGGCCGAAATGTGTTAAGGAACATTCCTGAGGAACTGAGCAGAATTTTTATGTTACGGAATCTTTATGAAGAATTTCTTGTTTTTCAATTACGCACAAATAAAAACATCCTTTGTACTTGTACAGATTATTTCTTCGTTTTTGTGCAAAATGATCTGGTTTCCTATGCTGAGCTGAAATGATTGTATTTAATTCATGTGTTTTTCAATGTTGTTTAGTGACTATAGAAATAAAAATTGTATGAAACAGTTTCTTTGTATCCGAGTACGCCCTTTTAAAATATTCCTTTAACGTTTCCTTTGAAACTGCAAAATATAATCTCCTATCTTATCTAACTTATTTTCCACCGACCCCTTCAGGCTCTAACACTTCTACCAAATCTACATTACCTGTTTCCCATTCCTTCCTTTCACTTGCCCTAGGCCATTTAACTCTAGGTTTCAGCCCCCTGCCCTTGTCCCTGACTGGCAGAGTAACCTCATCACCACCTACATCCCCCTCGACAGCGCTTGTTCCATCCTCGTCAGTGACATCCTGCGAACTGTGGTTTTCTTTGTGTTTGGACCTGCTGTTATCCAGAATAATTCTATTGCATTCCTGACCTGTGCTCAGCAGATAGTGGAAATGTTATGAAGACTTGAATAACGAATCACTCATAGCAGAGTATTGAACCTTTTGCACCATAATGTTTTGGTCCTTTAAGTTTCTGGTTGATGGTGATCTTAATATTTCTAATTGAGTATTGAGGACAGGTGGTTAAGATTGTTTTATTGAATATACTCAAGTGGTACAAGTATTACTTGTTATCTACCCAGCCCAAGACTAAATGACCCCTGCTTCATTATGATGGATTGTGAATGGAACTCTGCACTGGGCAGTTATTCGGAAACATGTGTAGTTCAATGATTTATGACTGGGAAGGTATTTGATGAAAAGGATAGTTGGGCCTTAGACACTGTCTTAAAGAGCCTCTACAACAATGCCTGATTGAGATAACGAATGAGATATCGAATGAGGCTTTTGTCATAGAGTCACACAGCACAGAAACAAACCATGTGGCCCACTATGTCCATGCTGACCACTTACAACCATTACACTCAGCATGCATGCCTCTTCTTTGCATTAGGATTATGCTTTGTATATTTAAAAAACTGAATAATCCTTAGAAAAAAAGACTGAACATTCATTGTGGGTAAGTGAAGCTTTGATCATAGTCTAAAAATCTGCAGCATCCTTCTGTAAAATGCAATTTTGTAACATGATTTAACTGAACAAAAAGCCTGGTTGGTTTCCCAATCCAATAATTTCCCTCTGGGCCTGGGACTGTGAAGTGAGATGAGATTCATTCATAACCTCAGCACAATGGTATCACTAGGTTATGGTGATTGATTGGGTTTTATCTTTTGTTTAAGAAGAGAAGAAAAATTCCAAGACCTGTATTTTAAATTTAGACTAGGTCAACTATCAATGCAAAACTGGCTGAAGTGAAATGGCAAATTAGATTAAGGGATCAATCGGGTCAAGATGCAATGATAGATATTTGAAGGGATTTTGAGTCATTTGGAATGCACAGAAAAGTACTAAAGGGAGCATCCACAGGCTGTTAAAAAATGTAGATGCTGTTGCACAATTGCATGCTTTTTCATTAAATTCAATATCTCAGTCAGATCAGAATATACAAAAAGGCAACAAGTGACTAAAACATTAATAGATTAGAACATTAGATAAAATTATCAAGAAATATAAACATAGAAAGAGCTTTTATAGATATTTTAAAAAGTGATATGGCATTTAGTCGTATAAAATGTGTCACCGGCAAATTAATGGAAAACAAACAGATGTCATATCATAAACAGGTAGTTTGCTTCAGCATTCATACAAAGAATAAAAGTAACATCTGAAGCATAGCTGTGTGTCAGGAAAGGGAGGAAGGAACTGGGAGAATTACAATTCCCATGGTAGTGGTACTGACTGGAGCTACAGTGGCTTGCAAATGTTTTCATACCCCTTGAACTTTTCCACATTTTGTCACGTTACAACCACAAACGTAAATGTATTTTATTGGGATTTTATGTGAAAGACCAACACAAAGTGGTGCATAATTGTGAAGTGGAAGGAAAATGATACATGGTTTTCAAATTTTTTTACAAATAAAAAACTGAAAAGTGTGGCGTGCCCCCGAGTCAATACTTTGTAGAATCACCTTTTCGCTGCAATTACAGCTGCAAGTCTTTTGGGGTATGTCTCTACCAGCTTTGCACATCTAGAGACTGACATTTTTGCCCATTCTTCTTTGCAAAATAGCTCAAGCTCAGTCAGATTGGATGGAGAGCGTCTGAACAGCAATTTTCAAGTCTTGTTAGAGATTCTCAATTGGATTTAGGTCTGGACTTTGACTGGGCCATTCTAACACATGAATATGCTTTGATCTAAACCATTCCATTGTAGCTCTGGCTGTATGTTTAGGGTCGTTGTCCTGCTGGAAGGTGAACCTCCGCCCCAGTCTCAAGTCTTTTGCAGACTCTAACAGGTTTTCTTCCAAGATTGCCCTGTATTTGGCTCCATCCATCTTCCCATCAACTCTGACCAGCTTCCCTGTCCCTGCTGAAGAAAAGCATCCCCGCAGCATGATGCTGCCACCACCATGTTTCACAGTGGGGATGGTGTGTTCAGGGTGATGTGCAGTGTTAGTTTTCCGCCACACATAGCGTTTTGCATTTAGGCCAAAATCTTCAATTTTGGTCTCATCTGACCAGAGCACCTTCCTCCACATGTTTGCTGTGTCCCCCACATGGCTTGTGGCAAACTGCAAACGGGACTTCTTATGGCTTTTTTTCAACAATGGCTTTCTTCTTGCCACTCTTCCATAAAGGCCCGATTTGTGGAGTGCACGACTTATAGTTGTCCCGTGGACAGATTCTCCCACCTGAGCTGTGGATCGCTGCAGCTCCTCCAGAGTTACCATGGGCCTCTTGGCTGCGTCTCTGATCAATGCTCTCCTTGCCCGGCCTGTCAGTTTAGGTGGACGGCCATGTCTTGGTAGGTTTGCAGTTGTGCCATATTCTTTCCATTTTCGGATGATGGCTTGAACAGTGCTCCGTGAGATGTTCAAAGCTTGGGATATTTTTTTATAACCTAACCCTGCTTTAAACTTCTCCACAACTTTATCCCTGACCTGTCTGGTGTGTTCCTTGGGCTTAATGATGCTGTTTGTTCACTAATGTTCTCTAACAAACGTCTGAGGCCTTCACAGAACAGCTGTATTTATACTGAGGTTAGATTACACACAAGTGGACTCTATTTACTAATTAGGTGACTTCTGAAGGCAATTGGTTGCGCTGGATTTTATTTAGGGGTATCAGAGTAAAGGGGGCTGAATACATTTGCACGCCACACTTTTCAGTTTTTTATTTGTAAAAAAAAAAATTTGAAAACCATGTATCATTTTCCTTCCACTTCACAATTATGCGCTACTTTGTGTTGGTCTATCACATAAAATCCCAATAAAATACATTTACGTTTGTGGTTGTAACGTGACAAAATGTGGAAAAGTTCAAGAGGTATGAATACATTTGCAAGCCACTGTATATGCTGACGTCATAATGGTGTTCATTCTAGGGTTTTGACAAAAAAAGTGGCTAATGAGATAATTGAAGGGGCGGAGACTGGGCTGTGGGAGAGCTGGGGAGGGGAAGGAAGGTGAAAGCAAGGACTACCTGAAATTGGAGAAGTTAACGTTCATTGCTGGGCGTGTAAACTGCCCAAGCAAAATATGAGGTGCTGCTCCTCCAATTTGCGGTGGGACTCACTCTGGCCATGGAGGAGGTCCAGGACAGAAAGATCAGATTCAGAATGGGAGGGGGAGTTGAAATGCTGAGCCACAGGGAGATCAGGTTGGTTAGTGCAAACTGAGCGGTGGTTATGGGCGAAGCGATCGCCAAGTCTACGCTTGATCTCACCGATGTAGAGCAGTTGACACCTAGTACAGCGGTGCAATAGATGAGGTTGGAGGAGGTGCAGGTGAACCTCTGCCTCACCTGGAAAGACTGCTTGGGTCCTTGGATGGAATCGAGGGGGGAGGTTAAGCGACAAGTGTAGCATTTCCACCGGTTGCAAGGGAAAGTTCCAGGGGAGGGGGTGGTTTTGGTGGGAAGGGACAAATTTGCCAAGGAGTTACGGAGGGAGCGGTCTCTGTGGAAAGCTGAAAGGGGAGGAGATGGGAAGATGTGGCTAGTGGTGGGATCCCATTGGAGGTGGCGAAAATGTCGGAGGATTTTTGTTGTATGTGATGGCTGGTACTGTGGAAGGGGGACTATGCCCTTGTTACGAGGGGGGGATGGGGAGTGAGAGCGGAGCTACGGGATATAGAGGAGATCCTGGTGAGAGCCTCATCTATAGTTGAAGAGGGGAATCCCTGTTGAATGATGCCCTGGTTAGGAACACCTCCTCCTGGGAGGAATTGGGAGTATGGGATAGAGTCCTTACAGAAAGCAGGGTGGGAAGAAGTGCAGTCCAGATAGCCATGGGGGTCAGTGGGTTTGTAGTATATGTCGGTCAGTAGTCTGTTACCTGCGATGGAGATAGTGAGGTCTAGAAACGGTAGGGAGATGGCGGAAATTGTCCAGGTGAATTTGAGTGCCGGATGGAAGTTAGTGATGAAATGGATGAAGTCTGAATTCTGCATGGGTGCAGAAGGTAGCACCAATGCAGTCGTCAATGTAGCGGAGGTAGAGTTTGGGGATCGGGCCACGGTACGTCTCGAACAAGGATTGTTTGATGTACCCTATAAAGAGTAATTTAAAATCTAAAACTAGCGAACTTCTAAATACATATATAAAAAATACGAATATAATAGATGTATGGAGATCTGCTAATCCAGTTGGAAGGGAATACTCGTTTTACTCTTCGGTGCATAAAACTTATTCAAGAATTGATTATTTTTTAGTGGATATGAAATTAATGCCATATACAAACAACCCAACATACCACATTAGTAGTATCTCAGATCGCTCCCCATTGACATTTTCAGTAAAATTTGAGGGAATGCCGGGCAAAAATTTTTTTTGGAGGTTTAATACACATATTTTAAATGACGTGCAAGGCTATCAATATTTAAAACAACAAATGGAACTTTTTTTCGATACAAATGATATACCAGGTACTTTGCCTTCTTTATTATGGGAAACTTTTAAGGCATTTATGAGAGGAATTATAATTTCATATCAAAGTTTTCAAAATAAAAAGAATAAGACAGAACAATTGTTGTTAGAACAAGAAATCAGACAGTTAGAGATGGATAATGCCAAAGATTCCACGACAGATAAACACAATAAGATAATATTACTGAAATTTAAACTTAATCGAATTTTATCGGCAAGGGTAATAAGACTATTCCAAATGACAAAACAGGAACATTTTGAGTTTGGTGACAAACCACATAAGCTTTTAGCTCGCCAATTGAAAAAACAAGAAAAGGAAAATACTATAACCAAAATTAAATCAGAGAAAGGAGAATTACTAATACTACCTAAAGATATTAATAATAGATTTGCCCAATTTTATCAAAACTTATATACATCTAAAATTAAAAGAGAAGATAGTAAAATAAAAAAATTTCTAGATAATTGTAATCTTCCAATACTGGACCTTTTGGAACAAGAGGAATTAGGAGCTCAAATTACAATCAAAGAAATAGGTGAAACAATAAAATCGCTGAAAAATGGTAAGACACCGGGACCAGATGGTTTTAATAATGAATTTTATAAAAAATTTCAGGAGATAACAACCCCTTATTTATTTAATTTATACTCCCATGCTTTTAAAGAAAACAAACTACCTGAAACACTAACAGAATCAACTATTACACTTATTCCAAAAAAAGATAAAGATTTAGAAGATCCGGGCTCGTACAGAGCTATATCACTTTTAAATACAGATCAGAAAATTTTAGCAAAGATTTTATCAAGAAGATTAAGCAAATATATTAGTAAATTGATAAACCCTGATCAAACGGGGTTTATACCTAAAAGATACTCATTTAATAATCTGAGACGTCTGTTTAATATAATGTACTCGCATAAAGTAGAGGAAGAAGATATATCAATTATTTCTTTGGATGCAGAGAAAGCATTTGATCAGGTAGAGTGGCAATACTTATATAAAGTACTACAAAAATTTAATATGGGAGAGAATTTTATAAGATGGGTAAAATTATTATATGATAAACCGATGGCAAGAATTTTAACTAATAACATGTTATCTCAAAAATTTCAACTATCAAGGGGTAATAGGCAGGGATGTGCACTATCACCCCTGCTATTTGCCCTTATGATAGAACCCCTGGCTGAAAGTATAAGAATTCATCCAAATATTCAGGGCTATAATACCAGAGACTCAAAGAATAAAATCTCATTATATGCAGACGATATACTTTTATATATTACAAAGTCACAAACGAGCATACCAAATTTATTAAACTTAATAGAGGAATTTGGGTCTTTTTCTGGATATAGAATAAACTGGAATAAAAGTGAAATCATGACATTAAAACCTCAAGAACCTACACACTTACTGAAGTTCCCCTTTAAAATCGCAACAGAAAAATTTAAATATTTGGGTATTCAGATTACTAGAAAATATAAAGCATTATTCAATGCTAATTTCATGCCTTTATTAAATAAACTTAATACGTTGATTAAATTTTGGAAAACACTTCCCTTATCATTATTAGGTAGAATAAATGCAATAAAAATGATCTTCCTACCACAATTACTATACCTATTTCAATCTATACCGGTATATATACCAAAATACTTTTTTTTTAAATTAGACTCTAATATTACTAATTATATTTGGGACTATAGATCACATAGAATCACAAAAAAACACTTATGTAAACCAAAAGAGGTCGGGGGACTTTCACTTCCGAATTTTATGTATTATTACTGGGCAGTGCATATTAAGAATATGATTTATTGGTTGGATAGTGCTACCCAACAGACAGAATGGATAAAAATGGAGAAGGAGGATTGCCATCCTAGTAATATAGGAACGATCCTCTTCTCCCCAAAAAAACTGAATAACACAATATATAAGAAGAACCCAATTATATATGGTACAATAAGAATTTGGAAACAAATAAAATTATCTTTAAAATTAAGAAATCTATCACTGTTAATGCCAATAGCGAATAACCCTTTATTTAAACCATCTCTTATTGATAAGACATATAACCAATGGGAAAGTCTCGGAATTAGAAGGATCGGGGATATGTATGAAATGGGAAACTTACTATCATTCCAACAATTACAATTAAAATTTAAATTGAAAAACAACCAATATTTTAAATATCTTCAGATTTGCGATTTTGTGAAAAAATATATACAAGGATATCAAAAAGTAACTCCTGACTTATTGGAAGAGGCAATGAATATTGAAGCTGACTCACAAAAATTAATATCATATTTATATAATAGTATTCTAAATATAGACCTACCATCGACAGAGGTACTTAGAGAAGAGTGGGAACGGGAACTAATGATAAAAATTACGAAGGTTAAATGGGAAAAATACCTGATATATATTCACAAATGTTCAATTAATGTAAGACATAATTTAATTCAATTTAAAATTGTACATAGATTATATTACTCAAAAACAAGATTGAACAAATTTTATCCAAATATATCCGCCACTTGTGATAAATGTCTAGCCCAAAAGGCAACTATAACACACTCCTTAGTCTCCTGCATAAAACTTTATAGATTTTGGAATGATATTTTTGAAATATTTACAAAATTATTCAAGACAAGAATGGAACCTAATACTGAAATGATTATATTTGGCGTAATGGAAGATGGGAATAAATTGAACACATCTCAAAATCTATTCCTTAACTATGGTTTAATAATAGCAAAAAAATTAATTCTTAAATTTTGGAAGGGTACATCAATACCAACGCTTAAAATGTGGATTGCAAGTATGTTGGACACCGCTCATCTTGAGGAAATGCGATTCCTCCTAATGGATAAATCAGACCAATTCATAACGAGTTGGTCTCCATTCGTCGTTTTTTTGGAATCATATGGTGCAACACAATTGTAAAAAATAACTGTTTCAGGACTGGACGAGGGTTGGTCAAGACTATAAATAATGATCTCCTCTTTTTTTTTTTTTTTTTTTTTTTTTTTTTCTCTTTTCTTCTCTCTATTCTCTCTCTCAACTTTTTTCATTTACTCGTTTTCTTTTTTCACACACTATATATTTCACATCTTTCTATCCTTTACTATCTAACTTCTTTTTCTTATTCTAATCTTTTTTCAGTGTAACAAAAAAAAAAAAGAAGTTGTACATAAAATGTATTATGAAAATATATATTAGGCACTTTGGTGCCATATGACTGTACTTACTTCTAATAAAATAAAATATTAAAAAAAAAAAATTTTAAAAAAAATGTGTCACCGGCAAATTAATGGAAAACAAACAGATGTCATATCATAAACAGGTAGTTTGCTTCAGCATTCATACAAAGAATAAAAGTAACATCTGAAGCATAGCTGTGTGTCAGGAAAGGGAGGAAGGAACTGGGAGAATTACAATTCCCATGGTAGTGGTACTGACTGGAGCTACAGTGGCTTGCAAATGTTTTCATACCCCTTGAACTTTTCCACATTTTGTCACGTTACAACCACAAACGTAAATGTATTTTATTGGGATTTTATGTGAAAGACCAACACAAAGTGGTGCATAATTGTGAAGTGGAAGGAAAATGATACATGGTTTTCAAATTTTTTTACAAATAAAAAACTGAAAAGTGTGGCGTGCCCCCGAGTCAATACTTTGTAGAATCACCTTTTCGCTGCAATTACAGCTGCAAGTCTTTTGGGGTATGTCTCTACCAGCTTTGCACATCTAGAGACTGACATTTTTGCCCATTCTTCTTTGCAAAATAGCTCAAGCTCAGTCAGATTGGATAGAGAGCGTCTGAACAGCAATTTTCAAGTCTTGTTAGAGATTCTCAATTGGATTTAGGTCTGGACTTTGACTGGGCCATTCTAACACATGAATATGCTTTGATCTAAACCATTCCATTGTAGCTCTGGCTGTATGTTTAGGGTCGTTGTCCTGCTGGAAGGTGAACCTCCGCCCCAGTCTCAAGTCTTTTGCAGACTCTAACAGGTTTTCTTCCAAGATTGCCCTGTATTTGGCTCCATCCATCTTCCCATCAACTCTGACCAGCTTCCCTGTCCCTGCTGAAGAAAAGCATCCCCGCAGCATGATGCTGCCACCACCATGTTTCACAGTGGGGATGGTGTGTTCAGGGTGATGTGCAGTGTTAGTTTTCCGCCACACATAGCGTTTTGCATTTAGGCCAAAATCTTCAATTTTGGTCTCATCTGACCAGAGCACCTTCCTCCACATGTTTGCTGTGTCCCCCACATGGCTTGTGGCAAACTGCAAACGGGACTTCTTATGGCTTTTTTTCAACAATGGCTTTCTTCTTGCCACTCTTCCATAAAGGCCCGATTTGTGGAGTGCACGACTTATAGTTGTCCCGTGGACAGATTCTCCCACCTGAGCTGTGGATCTCTGCAGCTCCTCCAGAGTTACCATGGGCCTCTTGGCTGCTTCTCTGATCAATGCTCTCCTTGCCCGGCCTGTCAGTTTAGGTGGACGGCCATGTCTTGGTAGGTTTGCAGTTGTGCCATACTCTTTCCATTTTCGGATGATGGCTTGAACAGTGCTCCGTGAGATGTTCAAAGCTTGGGATATTTTTTTATAACCTAACCCTGCTTTAAACTTCTCCACAACTTTATCCCTGACCTGTCTGGTGTGTTCCTTGGGCTTCATGATGTTGTTTGTTCACTAATGTTCTCTAACAAACGTCTGAGGCCTTCACAGAACAGCTGTATTTATACTGAGGTTAAATTACACACAAGTGGACTCTATTTACTAATTAGGTGACTTCTGAAGGCAATTGGTTGCACTGGATTTTATTTAGGGGTATCAGAGTAAAGGGGGCTGAATACTTTTGCACGCCACACTTTTCAGTTTTTTATTTGTAAAAAAATTTGAAAACCATGTATCATTTTCCTTCCACTTCACAATTATGCGCTACTTTGTGTTGGTCTATCACATAAAATCCCAATAAAATACATTTACGTTTGTGGTTGTAACGTGACAAAATGTGGAAAAGTTCAAGAGGTATGAATACTTTTGCAAGCCACTGTATATGCTGACGTCATAATGGTGTTCATTCTAGGGTTTTGGCAGAAAAAAGTGGCTAATGAGATAATTGAAGGGGCGGAGACTGGGCTGTGGGAGAGCTGGGGAGGGGAAGGAAGGTGAAAGCAAGGACTACCTGAAATTGGAGAAGTTAACGTTCATTGCTGGGCGTGTAAACTGCCCAAGCAAAATATGAGGTGCTGCTCCTCCAATTTGCGGTGGGACTCACTCTGGCCATGGAGGAGGTCCAGGACAGAAAGATCAGATTCAGAATGGGAGGGGGAGTTGAAATGCTGAGCCACAGGGAGATCAGGTTGGTTAGTGCAAACTGAGCGGTGGTTATGGGCGAAGCGATCGCCAAGTCTACGCTTGGTCTCACCGATGTAGAGCAGTTGACACCTAGTACAGCGGTGCAATAGATGAGGTTGGAGGAGGTGCAGGTGAACCTCTGCCTCACCTGGAAAGACTGCTTGGGTCCTTGGATGGAATCGAGGGGGGAGGTTAAGCAACAAGTGTAGCATTTCCACCGGTTGCAAGGGAAAGTTCCAGGGGAGGGGGTGGTTTTGGTGGGAAGGGACAAATTTGCCAAGGAGTTACGGAGTGAGCGGTCTCTGTGGAAAGCTGAAAGGGGAGGAGATGGGAAGATGTGGCTAGTGGTGGGATCCCATTGGAGGTGGCGAAAATGTCGGAGGATTTTTGTTGTATGTGATGGCTGGTACGGTGGAAGGGGGACTATGCCCTTGTTACGAGGGGGGGATGGGGAGTGAGAGCGGAGCTACGGGATATAGAGGAGATCCTGGTGAGAGCCTCATCTATAGTTGAAGAGGGGAACCCCCGTTCCCTATTGAATGATGCCCTGGTTAGGAACACCTCCTCCTGGGAGGAATTGGGAGTATGGGATAGAGTCCTTACAGAAAGCAGGGTGGGAAGAAGTGCAGTCCAGATAGCCATGGGGGTCAGTGGGTTTGTAGTATATGTTGGTCAGTAGTCTGTTACCTGCGATGGAGATAGTGAGGTCTAGAAACGGTAGGGAGATGGCGGAAATTGTCCAGGTGAATTTGAGTGCCGGATGGAAGTTAGTGATGAAATGGATGAAGTCTGAATTCTGCATGGGTGCAGAAGGTAGCACCAATGCAGTCGTCAATGTAGCGGTGGTAGAGTTCGGGGATCGGGCCACGGTACGTCTCGAACAAGGATTGTTTGATGTACCCTATAAAGAGGCAGGCATAGCTGGGGCCCATGCACGTGCCCATAGCTACGCCTAGTATTTGGAGGAAATGGGAGGAGTCAAACGTAAAGTTATTGAAGGCAAGGACCAGCTCCGCTAGGTGGAGGAGAGTATCTGTAGACTGGGATTGGTTGGTTCTGCGGTCGAGGAAGATATGGAGGGCTTTAAGACCCTCCTGGTGGGGATGGAGGTGTAGAGTGAATGGCCATCCATGGTGAAGATGAGGGAGTGGGGGCCTGGAAAACGGAAGTCATGGAGGAGACGAAGAGCGTGTGAGGTGTCTTGGACATAGGTAGGGAGGGATTTGACCAGGGGGGATAGGATGGAGTCGAGGTATGCGGAAATAAGTTTGGTGGGACAAGAACAAGCAGAAACAATGGGTCTGCCAGGACAGTCAGGTTTGTGGATTTTGGGGAGTAGGTAAATTTGTGCCGTGTGGGGCTGGGGAACGATGAGGTTGGAGGCTTTGGAGGATAGGGAGCTGGAAGTGATGACATTTTACTATGTACTGCAAAATGGAAAGATGTAATTTTCAATCGGTCCTCTACTGTGTGAGGTGATCTCGGGTGGATGAGTGGTTGGGCACCAATACTTCCTCAGAATGAAAGAGAGTGGAGGTTTATTCCTGTCTCACTCTGTTAACCTGTTATCCATGCACTTTTGGATTTAAAAGAAGACAAGATTATGCTTAGACCTTGCTGCTCCTTACAATTAAAAAAAATAAAAAATAAAAAATTGTTTTATCATGCTATCATCTAACGCCTGTCTGTATTAGAAAATGAAGGAAAACTTTTTTCCGATGTAAGTTGTGCTCAGAATAAAACCCCTCTATTTCCAAAGTCTGTAATAAACAATCATCACTTAGGAGAAAGCTAAAAGTGGAATTGTAAACCGGTAAGGGATATAGGAACAAGAGTTTAAGAAGGAACTGCAGATGCTGGAAAATCGAAGGTAGACAAAAGTGCTGGAGAAACTTAGCCGGTGCAGCAGCATCTATGGAGCGAAGGAAATAGGCAACGTTTCGGGCCGAAACCCTTCTTCAGACTGAGGAACAAGAGTTGTCCACTGAACTGCTTGACCCTGGTCCACCATTTAAATAGACCACTGCTGATGTTCTTGCATGCTTTAGTTCCATGACCCATAATAAATTTGATTGCCATCACACAGGTTGGCAACAATAGCACTGCTTATCTTTCTGGCACGAGTTTTGTTTTATTAAACACTTTTTATTATATTGATTAATCAAATTCCTCGTATGTTGCAAAACATACTTGGCTAATAAAGTATGATTGTGATTAATGAGCATTAGATAAATACTTTACAGAATTACAGTGAATACAAATATATGCAAATGATACAACCTGGTTCCCAGACTTCCAACCTCCTTGAGAACTATCCAACTCCCAAACGAACCACAGAGCCTGTGTTCCTATAGCTTAGAGAAAACCAGTCCTCCAGGTCACTCACATGGGCAGCATCTGATCACCTGGAAAACATCCGTAATGGACACACAAGAGTCTGCAGATGCTGTAATCTAGAGCAAAACAACAAACTACTGGAGAAACTCAGTGTGTCAAGTAGCATTTGTTGAGGGAAAGGAATAGTCGTCATTTTGGATATTGCCCCAATCTATCGACTATCTTTTTGCCTCCACAGGTGCTCCTTGACCCATTGAACTCCTCCAGCAGTTTGTTTTCTGATCCATAATGGGCTCATTGATTCGATTATCTTACCACAAGTGATGACACTTAGGTGAGGTCATGTTTGTAATATTCAGTCTGCTTATAATGTTTTGGGGTTTTCCACGGATCTGCAAACATTGCTTATCATACACTGATGTTCTTCAATCTACACCTGTTTCATAACTGCGTTTAAACCAAGAAACGTTAAAGATTTCTGCTGTCATATTAAAAAACTAACCATAGGATGGTAAGATTATTTAAATCACCTTAAAGTTGTTCAACATTGTTACTTAAGAAATCCATCAATCTCAATGTTGAGGTTTTCAATTGACATTTTTACCCAGGATTGAGTCCCATACTTCCACTATCCATTGCGCACCTTTAAGCAACTTGGTACAAATTTTAAACTTATTCCCACCACGTTGTTTTGGACTTCCCCATGAGTAAAAATGAATTCTCCCTATTCTATCAAATCATCCTCAATTATACCACCCCTTAAATCTTATATATGCAGCCTGTCTTCATAATCTAGTTTTAGTCCAATCTCAATATCAAGAAACTGCACGGAAACCTCTCCAAGATAACTATATCCTTATTGAGCTGCGGTGTCCAGAACTGAATGCAGTTCCACAGATATGGCCAAGCCAGAGCCTTGTAAATATGTGATGGCTTATATTGTTTCCTTAGGGGCAAATCTTAGGAAGGAGATTTCCGCAGTTTCTTTTCATTGTCAGTCATGACATTCTCTTGTTCTTGGTTGTCAATGACTGTTGCAGAACATTGATTCGTCCAGGTTGTGGGAGGTGCACCACAGGCCCCGTTGCTTAGCAAATGATCAACAAAGCCAATTACTTCACCAGAAGTGGCAGAACTGCTTCAACCTCTCTAAAAACAAAGTTTCTGTTCCTCAAGTGAATATTTAAGATGACAAATAACTATCTGCAATCCCGCTCTGCTTACCCTCCAAAGTATCTGAAGAAATCCTTTGCTCAGGTGGAAACCAAGCACTTTCAAATGCCATTCTGTTGTTTAGATGCTGAGGAATTTGAGAAAATTAAGCACAAAGCAAGTGCTGTCTGGAGAGAAGAACATGAGAATGGACTGAAAAGCGTGACTACTTATTCAGCTGAATATAAAAAAAAGCAACTGGATGAACCAACTCAGAACCTGGTCCGACCACACTCCCCAACCAGACGGAATAAACCCCATCCATCAGAGTAAGGAATATTTACTAATAATTAACAGAATTTAATACTATATATTTTTATTTAACATATAACATTTAATACTATATATTCTCTAATATATATATATATAACATTTAAAATATATATTTGTTTAAAAAAAATTAAAACTAGTTAAAGGCATTCTGATAGTGACACACAATTTGTTTAGTAAAGCAGAAACCCTTATTTTCTTTAGACAAGACAACGATAGAGATTTTAAAGGATAATTGTAAATTATCTATAGCAGATCCCGATAACTTTGCAAATGAATCAAATTAAACACGTGTCTTAAATTATCCAAAATCGGAGCAATTCATTGTGACTGATAAACACATTTTGGGTCATCCTGTAAATTTAAATATGAAATAGTTTCCACTACACTGTACACAGTGAATCTATATTGGAGATATCTTCATTGTCATGAATGAATATTTGAACAACATGTAATGCCATGACTTTGAAATTTAAAAAAACATTGAGATGTAGAATTAAAAGTATTTCAAATTTGCACAATTCAATTAAAGAATATTTCACAATTAACGCTACTGTCTTAATATAGAATTAAATCTCTTTGAAGTAACAAGACAATTCTCCCCTAATTCACTTCCATGTGTGTGATGCTGGAAGTAATAAATGTTACCCCAGCAGTGGAAATTATTGATTCAGTCCCAATTTCTCTCCAGCAGTGTTTCCTGAAAGGCACAATCACAAGAAGGTTTGAATGTGATGCTATTTGTAATCCAATAATCTGCTGATGACCTCCTGAATTTCCGAGGCCAAATGATCAATAGACAATAGGTGCAGGAGTAGGCCATTTGGCCCTTTGAGCCCGCACCGCCGTTCAATGTGATCATGGCTGATCATCCACAATCAGTACGCATCCTGCCTCCTCCCCATATCCCCTGACTTTGCTATCTTCAGGAGCCCTATCTAGCTCTCTCTTGAAAGTATCCAGAGAACCGGCCTCCACCACGCTCTGAGGAAGAGAATTCCACAGACTCACAACTCAATGTGTGAAAAAATGTTTCCTCATCTCCGTTCTAAATGGCTTACCCGTTATTCTTAAACTGTGGCCGCTGGTTCTGGACTCCCCCAACATCGGGAACATGTTTCCTGCCTCTAGCGTGTCCAAACCCTTAATAATCTTATATTAACTCCTCTTGTTATGAAGGCCAACATACCATTTGCTTTCTTCACTGCCTGCTGTACCTGCATGCTTACTTTCATTGACTGATGAACAAGGACAACCAGATCCCATTGTACTTCCCATTTTCCCAACTAGATACCATTTAGATAGTAATCTGCCTTCCTGTTTTTGCCACCAAAGTGGATAACCTCACATTTATCCACATTAAACTGCATCTGCCATGCATCTGCCCACTCACCCAACCTGTCCAAGTCACCCTGCATTCTCATAGCATCCTCACATCCTCACAGTTCACACTGCCACCCAGCTGTGTGTCATCTGCAAATTTGCTAATGTTACTTGTAATCCCTTCATCTAATTCATTAATATATATTGTAAATAGTTGCGGTCCCAGCACCAAGTCTTGCGATACCCCATTAGTCACTGCCTGCCATTCTGAAAGGGACCCGTTAATCCCTATACTTTGTTTCCTGTCTGCCAACCAATTTTCTATCCATGTCAGCACTCTACCCCCAATACCATGTGCCCTAATTTTGCCCACTAATCTCCTATGTGGGACCTTATCAAATGCTTTCTGAAAGTCCAGGTACACTACATCCACTGGCTCTCCCTTGTCCATTTTCCTTGTTACATCCTTCAAAAAATGCTAGAAGATTAGTCAAGCATCATTTCCCCTTCGTAAATCCATGCTGACTCGGACCGATCCTGTTACTGCTATCCAAATGTGCATCTATTTCATCTTTTATAATTGACTCCAGCATCTTCCCCACCACCGATGTCAGGCTAACTGGTCTATAATTCCCTGTTTTCTCTCTCCCTCCTTTCTTAAAAAGTGGGATAACATTAGCTACCCTCCAATCCACAGGAACTGATCCTGAGTCTATAGAACATTGGAAAATGATCACCAATGCATCCATGATTTCTAGAGCCACTTCCTTAAGTACCCTGGGATGCAGACCATCAGGCCCTGGGGATTTATCAGCCTTCACTCCCATCAGTCTACCCAACACAATTTCTTGCCCAATGTGGATTTCCTTCAGTTCCTCCGTCATCCCAGATCCTCTGGCCACTACTATATCAGGAAGATTGCTTGTGTCTTCCTTAGTGAAGACAGATCCAACGTACCTGTTCAACTCATCTGCCATTTCTTTGTTCCCCATAATAGAATAGAACTGCAGATGCCGGAAATCTGAAAACAAAATGCTTGAAGAAGAATACAGAGTTAATATTTCAAGTTAAGAACCTTTATCTGAATTGGAAAAAGAGAGAATACAAAGCAGATTAGGTTTAGGTTCATAGTTGTCACATGTACCGAGGATCAGTGAAAAGCTTTATTTTGCATGCTATCCAATCTTTCAAGATATTATTAAAATTTGGGGTAAGCTCATGTGGTCAGGTGACCTATTTTTGCTTGTAATTGATATGCTTGTATGCATGTTATATTACTTTGTGGGTGCAAGTATTAAGAGTATCCAGTCTTAAACTGAAAAATGAACAAACTATAATTTGTCATCTTTTTCAGGTTATTTTTAGTGACTCGGCTTCATAAAATTCCAAGACACTACAACACAGCTAAAGGTGCATCCATCTTGCCATCACGAGGTACACAGAGAGCTCGTTAATATGTGGCATGTTTCAGCAGAGGATTTGGCGAATGAATCGATAGGCAAAAGTCCAGTGACATCCAAAATAAGTACCGATTCTGTAACCTTAACTGAATATGATACAAGTCATTATATTGTGTGGTAAATCTAAAATTAAATGACCCAGTGCCCATTTTTGGCTGCAAAATAATATAACCATATAACAATGACAGCACGGAAACAGGCCATCTCGGCCCTACAAGTCCGTGCCGAACAACTTTTTTCCCTTAGTCCCACCTGCCTGCACTCATACCATAACCCTCCATTCCCTTCTCATCCATATGCCTATCCAATTTATTTTTAAATGATACCAACGAACCTGCCGCCACCACTTCCACTGGAAGCTCATTCCACACCGCTACCACTCTCTGAGTAAAGAAGTTCCCCCTCATGTTACCCCTAAACTTCTGTCCCTTAATTCTGAAGTCATGTCCTCTTGTTTGAATCTTCCCTATTCTCAAAGGGAAAAGCTTGATCACATCAACTCTGTCTATCCCTCTCATCATTTTAAAGACCTCTATCAAGTCCCCCCTTAACCTTCTGCGCTCCAGAGAATAAAGACCTAACTTATTCAACCTATCTCTGTAACTTAGTTGTTGAAACCCAGGCAACATTCTAGTAAATCTCCTCTGTACTCTCTCTATTTTGTTGACATCCTTCCTATAATTGGGCGACCAAAATGAATGCCTAAACCTCTAACATGGCAAGTGAGGAGTGCACATTGATTATTAGAGGTACAGCAGCTGCCACAAGGAAGAAAGCAATTTGTAGTTACAAGTTAGACAAAAATGCTGGAGAAACTCAGCGGGTGCAGCAGCATCTATGGAGCGAAGGAAATAGGCAACGTTTCAGGCCGAAACCCTTCTTCAGACCTAGTTTGTCTTTAGTCACTTGTGTTTAGATGGCAATGGATTATCTGTTGCCTTCCATACCCCATTTTTGAAAACTATTGATATCATTGAAACTAACTAGTGAAGACAGAATAAAATGTGTTCCTTTAAATCTTTAGCAATTCTAATACTGTTTGAAATGGCCTGTTTAATATTGCATGCTGCCTGAGTTCAGGAATATTAATTCCACTCCTAGTTTTACATTCAGCTATAAACTGGCTATTGCAGAGTGCATCCATAAATGATTTATTTAAAGAAATTCCCATGTGAATGTTGAATGCAGGATTGCTCTTCCTAAGACCCACAAGCCACGCACAATCCTCCTGGCCATTATAACTTCAGTATCTCCTATCTCAGACACTAAATTCCAGATTGCGCTCAATGCTTTCCTGGATCCCAATTGCCAGAAGTCATGTTTTCTTCTATCCCTACTTTCTCTCATTCACCCCTGCTCTCCACTCTCCTTGCTTATCACATCTTCCCAATTTCCTCCTCTGGCTACTATTCCTCCTCAGATGGCTCCTATTCCTTCCTCTTTGACTCCCTTTTCTTTGTCAGCCATGTTCTAGGGCAGCACGGTGGCACATTGATAGAGTTGCTGCCTTACAGCACTAGAGACCCAGGTTCCATCCTGACCCTGGGTGCTGTCTGTACGGAGTTTGTACGTTCTCCCCGTGACCACATGGGTTTTCCCCGGCTGCTCCGGATTCCACCCACCCTCCAAAGACGTACAGGTTTGTAAGTTAATTGGCTTCGGTAAAGATTCTAAATTGTCCCTAGTGTGTGTAGGATAGTGTTAATGTTCAGGGATCGCTGGTCGGTGTGGACTCGGTGGGCCGAAGGGCCTGTTTCCGTGCTGTATCTCTAAACTAAACTAAACTAATGTTGGTTGCCCTTTCTCGAACACACACCTTAGCAGAGAATGGTCGCAGATGACATAATTGGCTGAAACTTGAACACCTTTGTAATGGTAAACATCCTGGGTTATTGGGTGTCCACAGATCATCTGCTCAATAATAATGAGGCTCAATATTGCATGTACCTTGAATCAAGTAACTCAGGCATGGGGGCTGTTCACCACATCTCCAACATGCTTATTTTGTTCTAGATTTCTGCCTGCACTCTGAAGAAATATCAGTACCTAATGATCTGTGCATTGACAGGGAAAGGGTTTTTACACACAGTTATTCTTCTTTTGGCAGATAAATGGGAAGAAGTTCTCAGACTGTCACCAGGATGGTGTAAATCTAATCCACTTCCACAGGCAGCAGTAAATAGTAACAGAACCAGAGAGGTATGTAAACAAAGTATTTGTAGTTTGGTGATTTTTATATCTAATAGCTGTTTAGGCCTGAAATCTGTCTAATAAAGTGAAATAAGCAGAATTTAGGCAGGCAGCAAATGAAGCAGTTAAAATAACTGAAGCAGTTAAAAATATGAAAGGCTTACTAAACTTTCAGAAGGCTTTCGACAAGGTCCCACATAAGAGATTAGTATACAAACTTAAAGCACACGGTATTGGGGGTTCAGTATTGATGTGGATAGAGAACTGGCTGGCAGACAGGAGGCAAAGAGTAGGAGTAAACGGGTCCTTTTCACAATGGCAGGCAGTGACTAATGGGGTACCGCAAGGCTCAGTGCTGGGACCCCAGCTATTTACGATATATATTAATGATTTGGACGAGGGAATTGAATGCAACATCTCCAAGTTTGCGGATGACACGAAGCTGGGGGGCAGTGTTAGCTGTGTGGAGGATGCTAGGAGGCTGCAAGGTGACTTGGATAGGCTGGGTGAGTGGGCAAATGCATGGCAGATGCAGTATAATGTGGATAAATGTGAGGTTATCCACTTTGGTGGCAAAAACAGGAAAGTAGACTATTATCTGAATGGTGGCCGATTAGGAAAGGGGGAGATGCAACGAGACCTGGGTGTCATGGTACACCAGTCATTAAAAGTAGGCATGCAGGTGCAGCAGGCAGTGAAGAAGGTGAATGGTATGTTAGCATTCATAGCAAAAGGATTTGAGTATAGGAGCAGGGAGATTCTACTGCAGTTGTACAGGGTCTTGGTGAGACCACACCTGGAGTATTGCGTACAGTTTTGGTCTCCTAATCTGAGGAAAGACATTCTTGCCATAGAGGGAGTACAGATAAGATTCACCAGACTGATTCCTGGGATGTCAGGACTTTCATATGAAGAAAGACTGGATAGACTCGGTTTGTACTCGCTAGAATTTAGAGGATTGAGGGGGGATCTTATAGAAACTTACAAAATTCTTAAGGGGTTGGACAGGCTAGATGCAGGAAGATTGTTCCCGATGTTGGGGAAGTCCAGAACAAGGGGTCACAGTATAAGGATAAGGGGGAAATCTTTTAGGACCGAGATGAGGAAAACATTTTTCACACAGAGAGTGGTGAATCTCTGGAATTCTCTGCCACAGAAGGTAGTTGAGGCCAGTCCATTGGCTATATTTAAGAGGAAGTTAGATGTGGCCCTTGTGGCTAAAGGGATCAGGGGGTATGGAGAGAAGGCAGGTACAGGATACTGAGTTGGATGATCAGCCATGATCATATTGAATGGCGGTGCAGGCTCAAAGGGCCGAATGGCCTACTCCTGCACCTATTTTCTATGTTTCTATGTTTCTAAATATTATTGATACTGGAAGCACATTTTCTAAGGATTCATCACTGTGAACTTAGTTGCAAAATTCATCCCCATTAAAATTGGCAAGACCCTTCATGAAGGAAGCACCTGTCTGACATACCATGACATATGTGAACATCTTTAACAATCAGAAAAGCATGCAAGCAAACGTTTTAAAAGTGAAACCATTTAAAAACATTCCAATCAATTAAACTAAACCATTTAAATAACTTCAAACATTTAAAACAATGTTATATAATTAAAAAGCAAAACTTTTAATTTATTTTTTGACTAAATTAGCTTAACCTCCCTTATTTATTGCAACCAGTCATCTCCAGATAAGTTAAAGATGTTATTTGTCCTGCACCAGGTTTAATATGGTTCAGGGGTTGCAGGGAAATTGGAGAGATAAAGCAAGTTTGCACTTTACTGCTAGGTCACCGGGAACTGTTGGATTGGTCTTTTTTCATCTTTTATTGTGGCCATTGTTCCCACCGTTATAGATATATACTAGTGTTTCTATCAGCTCTCCTGTCATTTCATTCATAATAAATGAGTACATTCCGTTCGGATCTGGGATTCCATCATCTTTTAGATGTGCTAAGTTGTCAACTATATTCTGCCCTATTTTCCCAATTGCATTAATTATTTTTTAAGAGTTTCCAGTGAAATGCTCACTTCAAAACCTTGGTCGTAGATACAGAGGCAGAGATCAGAGAGCATGGAAACTGGCCTTCAGCCCACCTGGCCTGCATTGACCATCAATAACTCATTTTACACCAGTTCTTCTCTAATCCATTTAATTTATCCCCTAGACTTTATCACAAGAGGAGCAATCTTTAGTAATAACTGTAACAATAGGACAATTTCTTTGTCAATACCAATTAGCTTTCTTTTCTGGCTTTGTCGTGGTCCTTTCCTAACTTTATATTTTCCTCTGCTGCTCATGTGTCTAAAGGAGCTTTGATTTCTGTTCACAACTTTGATGTGATTTTGTAATTGCTGTTCAGCAGAGTACGCAGGGCGCAGTTGTCCGACTCGTGATGCATCTCTCTTCAGTATTCCTTTTCATTCCCATCAGAAACAACAAAAATTGACTGATGTGATCGCAGTCTGTTCGTCATTTCAGACGCTCTTCAGTAACTCAAACACAGTCATGGTAGCAGAGGCCTGGATGAAGTTTGCCAATGAAAAAGGTAAAGAGTTGTGACTCCGAGCCTGAGCCAACGGAAACCATTGTTATTTTCTGTTTCAGAAAACCTCTGACATTTTCAGATTGAATGTTTGACAGAGGTTATGACAACATGACTTATCTTGGCTCTTTAGATCGCCAGGCTGTGAACAGAATGATGGACTGTGCCATCAGTGCATCAGTGGATATAACAAGAAGTAACACTCCAAGGCAAAGCTACATCAGTCAAGTAAGTAACTGATATTACAAGGTGAGAGCAATTTATTACTACGACAGATACACACTGCCCATTCACACACCAGTCAGAAGTGAAAATTAATAGTGTTTGATAGTTTATTGTAAAACACAGGAAAAACATGGTTATTGTTGCAGAATTAATTCAAATCTAAATAGATCTAAAAAGAGTGCAAATGCAATGCTAGCATTTATTTCATGAGGGCTTGTGTACAAACACAAGGATGTAATTCTGAGCTCTATAAGGCGCTAGCAAGACCACATTTAGAATATCGCAAGCAATTTTGGGCACCACATCTGAGGAAGGTTGTGCTGGCTCTGGAGAGGGTCCAGATGAGGTTTACGAGAATGATCCCAGGAGTAGGTTAACCTATGATGAGTGTTAGTAGGCACTGGGCCTGTACTTGATGGAGTTTAGAAGATAGAGGGGGGGACCTCATTGAAACGTACAAAATGGTGAAAGGCTTTGTGAGGATGTGGAGAGGATGTTTCCACTAGTGGGAGAGTCTAGGACTAGAGGTCATAGCCTCAGAATTAAAGGATGTTCTTTTAGGAAAGAGATGAGGAGAAATTTATTTAGTCAGAGGGTGGTGAATCTATGGAATTATTTGCTAGAGAAGGTGGCCAAGTCAGTGGATATTTTTAAGGCAGAGATAGATAGATTTTTGAATAGTACAGGTGTCATAGGTTATGGGAAGAAGGCAGGAGAATGGGGTTAGGAGGGAGAGATAGATCGGCCATGATTGAATGGCGGAGTATTCAATTCAATTCAACTTTATTGTCATTGCTCAGATACAAGTATGGGTACAACGAAATGTAGTTTAGCGTCAGTCCGTAGTAATAGTGCAATATAGAAATAAAAATACAGAATAAGCAAACAATGTGGATGGAGAGACTGGAGAAATCTATCGGCGGGACTCCGAGTTCAGCAATGTGATAGTGTTGTTATAGAAGCTGTTCCTCATCCTACTAGTACGAGACCTGAGGCTCCTGTACCGCCTCCCTGATGGGAGGAGGGCAAACAGTCCATGGTTGGGGTGGGAGGGGTCTTTGATGATCTTCCCGGCCCGTCTCAGACACCGTTTTCGGTGGAGGGCATCCATGGCAGGGAGCAGGGCACCGATGATGTACTGAGCGGTTTTCACCACCCGTTGTAGTGCCTTCCTGTACGCTACGGTGCAACTGCTGTACCATACCGTGAAGCAGGTGGTCAGGATGCTTTCGATGGTACAGCGGTAAAAGTTGGTCAGGATCTGGGGGGACAGGTGAGCTTTCTTGAGCCTCCTCAGGAAGTAAAGGCGCTGCTGCGCCTTTTTGATCAGCTTGGAGGTGTTGAGGGACCAGGACAGATCCTCCGAGATGTGTACCCAGAGGAATTTGTAGTTGGAGACGCGCTCCACCTCAGTCCCGTTTATGTGGATGGGGGTATGTCTGCCCCCTGTTCTTCCTGAAGTCAACAATAATTTCCTTCATATTCTTGGAGTTGAGGACGAGGTTATTGTTGGAACACCAGGCTGTCAGGTGCTGGACCTCCTCCCTGTAGGCTGACTCGTCATTGTCACTAATCAGTCCTACCACCGTGGTGTCGTCGGCAAATTTAATGATGGCGTTGGAGCCATTCTTAGGGATGCAGTCATGGGTGAAGAGGGAGTAGAGGAGAGGGCTGAGCACACAGCCCTGTGGCACGCCGGTGTTCAGTGTTATAGTGGAGGAGGTGAGGTTGTTGACCCTAACAGACTGTGGTCTGTTGGTGAGGAAATCCAGTGTCCAATTGCAGAGGGAGGTGGAGATGCCAAGTCCGCTGAGTTTGGTGATCAAGCTGGCGGGGATGACAGTGTTGAAGGCGGAGCTGAAATCAATGAACAGCAACCTGATGTAGGTGTTATTGCTGTCCAGGTGGGTCAGGGCAGAGTGTAGGGCCGCCGATATGGCGTCCTCTGTAGACCTGTTGGTCCGGTAGGCAAACTGATGGGGGTCCAGTGTGGGGCGGAGGCTGGCTTTGAGGTGAGCCAAGATCAGCCGCTCAAAGCACTTTGCAATGACAGGGGTGAGTGCCACTGGGCGGAAATCGTTGAGGCTCCCTGTGGCTGATTGTTTGGGCACTGGCACGATGGTTGATGTCTTGAGGCAAGTGGGGACAACACCCTGGGCCAGTGACAGATTGAAAATGTCAGTGAAGACCAGGGATAGTTGTCCAGCACATGCCCAGAGCACCCGCCCGGGGATGCCATCGGGGCCGACAGCTTTGCGCTCATTCACCTTGCTCAGTGCATCTTGTACAGCAGAGGTGGAGAGACTGAGGGGTTGTTCATTCGGGGGTGGGGCAGCTTTGATGGCTGGGGTTTTGTTGTCCCGGTCAAAGCGAGCATAGAAATGGTTTAGCTCATCAGGAAGGGAGGCGTTGTCTGGGGGGGGGGGGGTGTTAACTTTATGGTAATCGGCAATGGATTTGATTCCTTGCCACATGCGCCTGGGGTCAGAGTTGTTTTGGAAATGCTCCTCAATCCGCCGTTTGTGATTGAGTTTAGCATTCCTAATTCCCTTTTTCAGATTGGCCCTGGATGAGCTGTATCCCTCAGCGTTGCCAGATCTGAAAGCGGCATCGCGAGCCTTCAGCAGGAGTCTGACCTCCCTGCTCATCCACGGCTTCTGGTTAGGGAAGGTCTTTATTTCTTTGTGGGTAGTGACGTTATCAGTGCAGAATTTTATATAGTCCAAAACGGTTGAGGTGTAGGAGTTGATGTCCACTTGGGAGTTAAAGGTGGCCTGGGTGGCAAACAGACTCCAGTCTGTTTGGTGAAACTGTTCCTGTAAAACAGAGACTGCCCCCTCAGGCCAAACCTTCACTGTCTTCACGGTAGGTTTCACACGTCTGATCAGAGGTGTGTATTTGGGGAGCAGGAACAAAGAGAGGTGGTCAGACTAACCAAGGTGGGGGAGGGGGACGGCTTTGTAGGCTTCAGTGATATTAGTGTATACTAAGTCCAGAATATTGTTTCCTCTGGTTGGGCAGGAAACATGCCGATGGAACCTGGGGAGTACAGTTTTAAGGTCGGAGTGGTTGAAATCACCCGCAACAATAAATGCCCCCTCTGGGTGTGCAGTTAGTTGTTTGCTGATAGCAGCTTGCAGCTCTTCCATTGCTAGCCTGGCATTAGCGTCCAGGGGTACATAGGCTGCAGTGATAACCATCAATGTAAATTCCCTGGGCAGATAGAAGGGCCTTCACTTTATCATCAGGTATTCCAGGTCAGCAGAGCAGTGACTACCAATCCTAACAACGTCCGTACACCATGAGTTGTTCACATAGATGCACAGTCCGCCGCCCTTGGTCTTACCGGAGTCCTCCGCTGTTCTGTCGGCCCTGAAGACAGTGCGCCCCTCCAGCTCGATGGCGTTGCCCGGGACGTTGTCGTTGAGCCATGTTTCGATGAAGACCATGGCGTTGCAGTCGGCGATCCGTCTGTGTGTGGTGATCCGCAGCCGTAACTCGATGGACCTAACTCAGTTATGATTGTATGGTATCTAGTGGAATTCCCATCCACAGAAGGCAGTGGAGGCCAATTCATTGGATGTTTTCAAGAGAGAATTAGATTTCGCTCTTGGGGCTAATGGAATCAAGGGGTCTGGGGGAAAAGCAGGAACAGGGTACTGATTTTCGATGATCAGCAATAATCATATTGAATGGCGGTGCTGGCTCGAGGGGCCTACTCCTGCTCCTATTTTTCTATGTTTCTATGAGTTAATTAGATGCTCACAATGTAAGAATTGATCACTTAAACTTTCCATTTGAAGTGATCAAGGGAGTGGGCAGTGACCTGAAGACAGTGCTGTGCGGTGGCTGAAGGAGGACTCACTGGTGATATTCGCTAGTCGGGAGTGGGATTGGGAAACAGGGCTTTAAACGGCCGGAGAGAGGGTGGGAGTCAGGGGTGGGCCGCAAGGTCATTCCGTTCACATTGAGTTTTCATTTTATATTTGTTTTATTTAAGTTTCTGACATCCCAAGGTGCTTTAGACACATGGGATGGGTGTCATGAGCGGGTTGGGGTGTATTGTCGTTTCATTATTGTAGTCCAGAGAGGCTCTGGATCTGAGGGTGTTCAACCTGTCCAAGTAAATGTGTTTTTGAAATTATTTTGCCTGCTGTCAAAAATCGGAGCAGAATTCACCCCAGGCTGGAGAAGTAATTTGTATTTCACAAGGTAGACAAAAATGCTGTAGAAACTCAGCGGGTACAGCAGCATCTATGGAGCGAAGGAAATAGGCAACGTTTCTGGCCGAAACCCTTCACAGTGGCTCTCACTATCTCTGGCACGCCACCCTCTTTATTAATGCATGTATTTGACGTTGTTTATGCCTTTAATATTTTTCCAAGACTCTTTGATCAGAAAGTTTATCTGCCACATATCGATCCAATGTGACAAACAGTACTACTCATTAATAAAGAAATACATTATTTTTGGGTGGGAAACAGAAAAAAACTGCCAATGCTGTAAAATCTGTAATTAAATGAGAAAATACTGGAAATGCTCAGCAGTCAGGCAGCATCTGTGGAAAGAGAAACAATTTTAGGTTTAGTTTAGAGATACGGCGCAGAAACAGGCCCTTCGGCCCATCGAGTCCACACCGACCAGTGATCCCCGCACACTAACACTATCCTACACACACTAAGGGACAATTTACACATGCACCAAGCCAATTAACCTACAAACCTGTATGTTTTTGGAGTGTGGGAGGAAGCAAAAGATCTCGGAGTAAACCCATGCAAGTCACAGGGAGAACATACAAACTCAGTACAGACAACCTTCGAAGTCGGGATCGAACCCGGGTCTCCGACGCTGCAAGCGCTGTAAGGCATCAGCTCTACCGCTCCACCACCTGCTAATTGTTAGCAGACATTTCCTTCTGAGCAGATGATGTCGGAACTGCTGAATTTTAAATTATTTTCAGTTTTCTTTTTGTCAGTATAACATATAATAACATATAACAATTACAGCACGGAAACAGGCCATCTCGACCCTTCTAGTCCGTGCCGAACACATAATCTCCCCTAGTCCCATATACCTGCGCTCAGACCATAACCCTCCATTCCTTTCCCATCCATATAACTATCCAATTTATTTTTAAATGATAAAAACGAACCTGCCTCCACCACCTTCACTGGAAGCTCATTCCACACAGCTACCACTCTCTGAGTAAAGAAGTTCCCCCTCATGTTACCCCTAAACTTCAGTCCCTTAATTCTCAAGTCATGTCCCCTTGTTTGAATCTTCCCTACTCTCAGTGGGAAAAGCTTTTCCACGTCAACTCTGTCTATCCCTCTCATCATTTTAAAGACCTCTATCAAGTCCCCCCTTAACCTTCTGCGCTCCAAAGAATAAAGCCCTAACTTGTTCAACCTTTCTCTGTAACTTAGTTGCTGAAACCCAGGCAACATTCTAGTAAATCTCCTCTGTACTCTCTCTATTTTGTTGACATCCTTCCTATAATTAGGCGACCAAAATTGTACACCATACTCCAGAATTGGCCTCACCAATGCCTTGTACAATTTTAACATTACATCCCAACTTCTATACTCAGTGAACATGAGTATGACAAACGTATTTAGTGGTTTTGGTGAGGGCCATCCCTGTACACACGCAGGCAGCACAGTGGCGCAGCGCCGGAGACCCTGGTTTGATCCTGATTACGGGTGCTGTCTGTGCGAAGTTCGCACGTTCTCCCTGTGATCCCGGTGGGTTTTCCTCCGGCTCTTTCTGTTTCCTCCCACATTCTAAAGAGGAATGTTTGTAGGTTAATTGGTTTCTGTAAACTGCCCCAGTGTGTAGGACATAGAACCAGTGTACGGGTGATCGATGGTTGGCTGAAGGACCTGTTTCCACACTGCGTCTCTAAGTAGCCATCCAATGACAAATGTTGCAGCTTTTATTATAGGAGCCATCCAGCGTCCAAGCATTTTAAGTAACATAACTCTTGATAGTCATTATTTTAGCATGGACGGTATTTGTTTATATTTTTTATCATTTTCGTCTTTCTTGATGACATATCTGACTTGGGAACAGACAGGTAACCTGTTTTTAAGTTTCTGCCATAACACTTTGTAACTTGTCTGTAGAAAATAAGCCACGCAACACAGGTTGACTGATTATTGTGAAATGCAGTATAACAAAGTGCTCTTATAGTTACAGGCACCAAGTGTGGTTGTTCTATTTCAGCCACAGACTTATTAAAATAAAAAGACAATGGTTTATTTCAGACCAGCACGGCTGTTGTGGGCTGATGAGCCTGTTTCCTGCTGTACAACTCTTCAAGTCTACGACTTTATTTAGGGTTTCGCTGCTGAAGTTTTTAATTTCAATCGCATGTAGTTTGGGACAGACTGTCGGCTGGTGCATTGACTTCCAGAGCAACAACACTGGCCAAAGATCAATGTTGTACATGATTGAGGGTTAAGATCTGCTTTACATATTTTGGGAGGCGTTCGCTGTCCACGTTAATTTCCCAACCTGGCGCTTCGACACCATTGTCCAAACAACCATACATGAGTGTTAAACATGGCAAGTGTTAAATTCAGGAACAAGGCTAGAGGAGGTACAGATGAATCTCTGCCTCAGCCGGAAGGGCTGTTTGGTCTCTGGATGGTGGTGAGGATGGTGATGGAGGGAGAGGTGTTGTTGTGTGCTACCTGCTCCAGGTGAGGAGGGGGCTGTGGACCCCCAGCAGGACCAAAAACAAGACCTGTCAAAGGGCGGATGAGAAGTTGCGATCACTGTCGTACATGGCATTGTAAGGCACCATGCCCGTTGACGTTTTCAACAATGATGATGATGATGATGATGATTACTGTATGTACATAGAGCCATAAAGCGTGGGAACAGGCCAACTTGTCTACACCGACCAACATGCCCAATCCACACTAGTCCCACCTGCCCGTGCTTGACCCATATCCCTCTAAACCTATCCTATCCATGTACCTGTCTAAATGTTTCTTAAAGTGTCAAGCATATGTTCTTGACAAGAGGGTCAAAGTCTTAAGGATGATCCAGCAGCTTTCAGCAGACAGAGTTAAATCTGACAGCCTGAACATTCTGCGCAACAGTCAGCAACCCACTAATGTTTGTACAATACACAAAGCTTACTGTCCACGGAGATGTCTTGCTCCAACCGCATAATGCATGTTGGGCTCACATCCACAATATTAATATACATTTGTGATAAAGGATGCAGCGGTTGTTCACCTGATTGATTCCTGGGATGGCATCAGAAGACCATCGCTCATTCTTCTAAACTTGAGAGCATGATCTGAATGAAATCTCCAGCAATGTTACTTCCACAACTGAGAGGACACAGCCAGAGGTCACAGTATCAATAAAAGGGGTCAGCCGCTCAAGGCACAGATCAAAATTAATAACCACCCTGCTGTGGAAACTCAGTTATTCATGATTATCAAGAAAATTAAGGAATCTGAGATTGGTGTCGGATGGCAATGTGGAGGAGGACTGTGAATGACGCCAAGTGACTTTTTCCTGCTTCTGGAGGAGAAGGAGGAGATCCTTCTTCCCTGTGGCTATCAAACTGTACAACTCCTCTCCCTTCTGTCGTGGGGTAGACTGATCCCCCCCCCCCCCCCCCCCCCACCTCCCCAATCTTTGCACATCCCCAATCCTTTCCACTCATCACTTTAATTTCATGTTCCGTGTGCTTTGTGTTTTTATGACAGATGGTAGATCAATTTCCCTCCTGGGATAAATATTCTATTATATTGTATCGTAATTCTTATATCCTTAGAACAGTGGTAGCGCAAACCAATATCCAGTGCACAGATTCATCAAAGGATCACTGATAAATTTACTTTTTGCTGTGGGATTGGGTCTGGGGCCAGAAGATTTAAGGGTGGGTGGGCCGGTCCCACCAGCATGCGCCTGCATGCGGCGAGCATGACCAAACCAGAAGCGGGGGCCGCGCGGAGGTCGAGTGAGTGACGTGAAGGTCGCGGATTAGGTCGCCGCAGTGGGACAGCCCCTTTAGGAAGTCATTATTATTGACTCCAACATTTGGAGGCCAATCAGCCGACAAACCTGCACGTCTTTGGGATGTGGAAGGAAACCAGAGCATCCGGCGGAAACATACGTGGTCATAGGAAGATGTGCAAGCTCCACACAGACAGCACCCGAGGTCAGGATCTAAAATCTGTTTCCGGTGCTGTAACTCTGTAGCTCTACCAGCTGTGTCGCAGCGCTGCCCCCAACAACTACCATCCTTTGCCACTTTGCATTCTCTAGTTTTTGATGAAATACCTAGAATTTGTCATGTATTGATCTTATAGCCAATTTTCTGCGTCCATTCTAGAGAACCTTTTCTTCAGATCACTTGCCTTATTTAAATTGAATTTGGACCCAAGGTATTCACCCTCAAAGTCAGGAATTTTACCATAATATGACCATTGTTCCCGAAACACCATTCGTGTCTCAGGTCATAAGTAAGGTCTAATGTTAGAATGCAGAGGTTGGCACTGATTTGATTTGAATTTTGCATTGTGCTTGCCAGTCACTTTTGTGGCTGGGTACGAGAAGATAATTGAATGTTATAATGGATAAGGTGGATTTCTTGATTGACTATATGGTCTTTTCTTGTTAATATTTCAAATATGATTTAGTGAACTTTATACCGGTTTACAAATACATACTGTAAATTAGAATAAAAGACATCAGTTTACGTATGTAATAAGGTTAGAAGAAAAATAATACATGGGGTAGAAAAAGGGCAAGAAATTGTAGTTAGAATAGACTGCTTCAGAAGGACAAGCAAGCGGTTCAACAATACAATGGTATAGCTGCTGTTCTCAAATAGAAACACCTTCTCCAAGGCTTTTTCACAATAATGCTGGGAATATCAGGTTGGTGTCATGTGACACCTATGGAGGGGAGGACCTCAGCCACAGAGGAGCGAGAGTGGGTGAAAGAATGTAAATGAGTATTGTTCTTTAGAAAATGGGGAAGGGTAGGAAGGCAGAGGGTGCGAGATAAGGAAGATGAGTGAAGGTGGGAGACGGATTTCATTGGAAGAAATCAGGGAGAATGTCAATGAAAGAGTTAAACCAGATCCTGCAGAGAAGTGGGAAGGTGCTTGTGAACCCAGCAGTAACTAGATTGCCTCCTTGGTTGCTGTGGCTAAGAGTTCACACTTCCACCTCCTATGATCTTGGCATTTTAGTGTCACAATAGACAGGGACAAATTAAATCTTCAAGATTTTTTGAAACACATTCATGTAAGGTGCAGTTTTCTGATCTGAGAGGCCATTTACTTAATGTCAGGAAGCGAAGTGATTTATATGCACTGAACAGTCAATGACTAATTGAAGACATTTCTGAGTAAAAATTAATATGGACAATTATTTTCCTAGTTTACAACATATGCAGAGTACAGAGTTGTACCATGGCTGGAAATGTGAACAATATCCTAATGTCAAATGTACCTTCAATGATATGACTACATTTTTTGTGAATGTATACATTACATTACTTGTTCAAAAGGGAACTGCAGATGCTGGAATATCGAAGGTACACAAAATTGCTGGGGAAACTCAGCGGGTGCAGCAGCATCTATGGAGCGAAGGAAATAGGCGACGTTTCGGGCCGAAACCCTTCTTCAGACTGAAGAAACGAGTCTGAAGAAGGGTTTCGGCCCGAAACGTCGCCTATTTCCTTCGCTCCATAGATGCTGCTGCACCCGCTGAGTTTCCCCAGCAATTTTGTGTACCTTACATTACATTACTTGTTACTTTCAAAAGCATACAGTGATTAGACACAAGAGGGCGCTCCAGGACAAACCCTCTTTCATTCCTTTGCCTCCTGGTTTGTTTCTGTGGGATGTTTGCAACAGCTATCATCCACCTTCAATTAATATAGTTTAAACAAAGTAACCGGATTGCTGTTGGCCGTAAACTGCTGATACATTTCTCGATGTTACAACGTGAAAAAGTGGAGTAAAGTTCATGGAGGCTCTTCAGTGACAATAAATGTCATTTTGTTTGTGGTTAAAGTTGTTTCATTCATGGTTTATCATTCATGTCTGTTCTTCATTATTAGGCGCTGTCCAGATTTGTCAAGTGCCAATACATAACTTCAATTAACCACTGGTTGCAGAAAGCTAAAAATGAAGGCAAGTTATTATCAGTTGGAAACCATGAGTAATAACTTTAAGCTAGCTTGTGTTGTAGGTGTTTTATCTTACACTAACATTAACGTTTAATCAGATTTATGTTAAGATTATTCATAGAGTTGTACAGCACATAAACAGGCTCTTTTATCCCATCATCTACTGGCCAGCCATCAAGTATTTATCTCTGCTGAATCCATGTACCCGCATTTGGTCCGTAGCCTTCTGATTTAACAATTCAAAATGTTCCACTGGACATTTAAATTTTACGAGAGTGGTTCCGTCACCCATTAAGGCAGTGTGCTCCAGATTCCAACCAGCACCTCCTGAAAAGCTTCCTCCAACAACAGTTATTTTGAAAATGCCAGGAACCACATCACCCCGATGAAAACTGCTGATGACATTAACATGAAACAAAATAGCGCCAGATACTAACTGCTTAGCATGGATATTTATCATAGCAGAAGAGGACAGCATGCCAGATAAACCAAGGAAACTAATACTGAACACGCACAGAATTTTCACAACAAATGCATGCAAATTAGAAGCAATGATGAAAATAATGGCATGATGGAAAGAGAAATTCCTCTGAGCACATGACTTGCTTCCCAGTTTTCTGTAAGATTATAGGTGAGAACAGTGCAGATGCTTGAAATGTAATCACTTGATTCAGAAATATTCCTTTAGGTTGAACATCTTTGCATACGATTCTTCTATTTAAGAAAGATGAGTCATTTAAATATGATAGGAAGGAAACCAGGGAGTTTCGAAGGATGAGAGGACACTTCGTTGAAACATATAAGATTATTAAGAGTCTGGACACGCTATAGGCGGGAAACATGTTCCCAATGTTGGGGGAGTCCAGAACCAGGGGCCACAGTTTAAGAATAAGGAGTAAGCCATTTAGAACCGAGACGAGGAAACACTTTTTCTCACACAGAGTAGTGAGTCTGTGGAATTCTCTGCCTCAGAGGGCGGTGGAGGCCGGTTCTCTGGATGCTTTCAAGAGAGAGCTAGATAGGGCTCTTAAAAATAGCGGAGTCAGGGGATATGGGGAGAAGGCAGGAACGGGGTACTGATTGGGGATGATCATCCCATTGAATGGCTCGAAGGGCCAAATGGCCTACTCCTGCACACCTGTATGGATGGACCTTTCTTGGCAAGGTTATAAATGGCTTTCAGATTTGTTTTGTTTTCTTCGCCTCAGCTTTGAGATTTTATCACCAAAGTGACCATCTCAATTATCTTAGTTGAGAATGAGAGATTCTTGTGCAAGTGGAACAGTTCATAAGACAAGTACAGAAGCTGCAATTAAAGAAAAACACTGTGCTGCCCATCCAATTAGTACAGGCCTTTATCTGCCTTGTGGGCAACTAATTGATTTACTCCCTTCTCTCTCATCCATCAAACCTTGATGTCGTTTATGGCTCAACAATTAATTCTAGAAAAGTAATCCCACAGCCCTGCATTTCTCTTTGTGAAGATGTTTTCCTTGTTACCTGTTGTGAATCTGTTATTTCAATCTTGTCGTGCTCAGTCTACATTCCAGGGTTTCTTATCTGTTGGCAAAATAATAGTTCTGTCTATTCTCCCTTATGTTTGCATAATTTTGAACACAAAGCAGAATACTGAGCTATGATCAGATATATAATTGTAAAACCTTAAGTGAAAACCTTCGTATTTATGAATAGGATTTAAGGAGTTACAAAATATCGAACATTGAACGGTACAGCATGGGACCAGGTCCTTTGGCCCACAATGTCTATGCCAACTTAAACTAACCCCCTCATGTCTTGAGTGGTGAGAGTTGGTGCTCGAATGCAGTTTCTGATACTCAGATACATATCCTCAATTTGTAAACCAAAGGTTCAAACGTTCATTCATTGTCACATACACCAATTGGTGCAGTGAAATTCGAGTTGCCATTGCAGCACATTAATAAGAATACAACATAACATTATAAAGGAATTTAACAATAAACATAAAAACATCCCCGCACAATGGTCCCCTCTGTGAGGGAAGACACAAAGTCTAGTCCCCATCCCCATGTCCACCCATAGTCGGGCCTATTGAGGCCTCCACAGTCGCCGCTACGGGGCCCGATGTTTCAGGCCCTTCTTGCCAGGTGATGGTGCTCCGGTGTCAGGAGAACCCTCTCAGCGGCTTGGGATACCTGGAACGGCCGCTTCCTTACCGGAGACCGCGGCTTCCGAAGCCAACATGCCGCGCTGGACGGAGCTCCACCACTGGCGATCTCGGCGAGAGATCCCAGGCTCCGTGGTGTTAAAGTTAAATGGAAGCTTCAGTATAAAGTACCCTGCCTCGCAAATTTCTTCAATTGTATCATTCTATTGACTACAGATGTAATACAAAATGTACTGAAGCCGCTCTACAACAGGGTGGCATAACAGTGCAGCAGATGTTACTGTTCCAACAATCTGCATTCAGTCCTAACTCCAGTGCAGTTGGTGTGGAGTTTGCATTGTGACTGTGACACTCCTGGCTACTTCAGCTTTCTCCCACAGCTCGTGCTGATTAGTAGGTTGGTTGGATATTGTAATATGTGCAGGGTGTTGGTGGGTGAATCAGAGTGGAGCTGACGGCATGTGGGACAGAATCATTTACAAGGAAACAAATGGGGGTCATGGGATTGATGGGATTATTATCAAAACTGGTATAGACCTGAAGATCAAATAGACACCTTCTATGTCACAAAATAAATATAAAATAACATGTGTAGGAAAGAACTGCAGATGTTGGTTTAAATCGAAGGTAGACACAAAAAGCTGGAGTAACTCAGCGGGACAGGCAGCATCTCTGGAGAGAAGGAATGGGTGACGTTTCGGGTCGAGACCCTTCTTCAGACCATTAGTTGTTGAGAATGAATTCAGGGCACAATCTGTATTACTAAAAGTCTGTTCTTGACCGGTTTTGGCCATCTGTGCTGCGATTTCCGAGAGAACGCCGCCACCTACGGCCGTCATTTTTGGCCACCTTGCTCAGAGCCCCCCTCCGCCGCATGTGTGCCGAGGATTTTACCCGTCGATTAAAAATGACAGAGATATTAATGCTTTTACAAAATTCCCCATTCTCTCTGCTGCCCCCGCTGGCGGCAGGGGGGAGGGACTATAAAATCAGGAAGTGGTGTGCCACACAGTCTCTTCAAGATGGAGGAAGGCAGAGGGTCATGTTTCTCTGAGCTGTGAATAACACTGAACACATGTCAACTCAAATGTAAGTGCCCTTAGTGGTTCTAAAATGCTTGCAGAATGTGTCTATTGGTTCTAAAGCTTGCAAAAAAATGTCTATTGGTTCTAAAGCTTGCAAAACAATGTCTATTGGTTCTAAAGCTTGCAAAAAATGTCTATTGGTTCTAAAGCTTGCAAAAAAATGTCCATTGGTTCTAAAGCTTGCAAAACGTGTCTCTATTGGTTCTAATGCTTGCAAAAATATGTCTATTGGTTCTAAAGCTTGCAAAAATATGTCTATTGGTTCTAAAGCTGGCAAAAATATGTCTATAGGTTCTAAAGCTGGCAAAAATATGTCTATTGGTTCTAAAGCTTGCAAAAAAAGTCTATTGGTTCTAAAGCTTGCAAAAAATATCTATTGGTTCTAAAGCTTGCAAAAAAATTACTACTGGTTCTAAAGCTTGCAAAAAGTGTCTATTGGTTCTAAAGCTTGCAAAAAAAGTCTATTGGTTCTAAAGCTTGCAAAAAATGTCTATTGGTTCTAAAGCTTGCAAAAAATGTCTATTGGTTCTAAAGCTGGCAAAAAAATGACTATTGGTTCTAAAGCTTGCAAAAAAAAGTCTATTGGTTCTAAAATGGTTCATACTAGCGCTCCAGAACCCCCCCCCCCCCCCTCCTCCTCCTCCTCCTCCTCCCCCCTCCCTGGTTGGCTTGGCTTGGGTGTGTCTTGAAATTGAAAGGCACTACTTACTGCAAATGGTGGCATGAAGTTGAAAGGCACTACTTACTGCAAATGGTGGCTTGGGTGTGGCTTGAAGTTGAAAGACACTACTTACTGCAAATGATGGCTTGGGTGTGGCTTGAAGTTGAAAGACACCACTTACTGCAAATGGTGGCTTGGGAGCTTTGACTTGAAGTTGAAAGGCACTACTTACTGCAAATGGAGGCTTGGGAGCTTTGGCTTGAAGTTGAAAGGCACTATTACTGCGAATGGTGGCTTGGTTGCTTTGGCTTGAAGTTGAAAGGCACTACTTACTGCAAATGGTAGCTTGGGTGTGGCTTGAAGTTGAAAGACACCACACTGCAAATGGTGGCATGAAGTTGAAAGGCACTACTTACTGCAAATGGGGGCGTGGGTGTGGCTTGAAGTTGAAAGGCACCACTTACTGCAGATGGTAGCTTGGGTGCAATGGCTTGAAGTTAAAATGCATTACTTACTGCAAATGGGGGCGTGGGTGTGGCTTGAAGTTGAAAGGCACCACTTACTGCAGATGGTAGCTTGGGTGATTTGGCTTGAAGTTGAAAGGCACTACTTACTGCAAATTGTGGCTTGAAGTTGAAAGGCACTATTTACTGCAAGTGGTGGCTTGGGAGCTTTGGTTTGAAGTTGAAAGGCACTGCTTACTGCAAGTGGTGGCGGGAGCTTTGGTTTGAAGTTGAAAGGCACTACTTACTGCAAATGGTTGCTTGGGTGCATTGGCTTGAAGTTGAAAGGCACTATTTACTGCTAATGGTGGCATGAAGTTGAAAGGCATTATTACTGCAAATGGTGGCTTGGTTGCTTTGGCTTGAAGTTGAAAGGCACTACTTACTGCAAATGGTGGCTTGGGTGTGGCTTGAAGTTGAAAGGCACCTCTTACTGCTAATGGTGGCTTGGGTGTGGCTTGGGTGTGGTTTGAAGTTGAAAGCCACTACTTACTGCAAATGGTGGCATGGGTGCATTGGCTTGAAGTTGAAAGGCGCCACTTACTGCAAATGGTGGCATGAGGTTGAAAGGCACTACTTACTGCAAATGGTGGCTTGGGTGCTTTGGCTTGAAGTTAAAAGGCACTACTGTAAATGCACTTACTTCCTGTTTGCACTGTATATTGATTTTAGATAAAACGCTTCCACTTACGGCTGTGATTTTTGGCCATCTTACTCAGTCCTCCTCCGCTGAGCAGGTGCAGAGAATTCTTCCCATCAATGAAAAATAAAAGTGTTATTAGTTTTAAAAGAAATGTTGAGAATCTCTCTCCTGTCAATCACTCCATGAAAACCACACATTTTCCGGTGGGGGGGAGGGGTTATAATACTGGGAAATGTGGGTGTGGCTCAGTCTCTGCAAGATGGAGGAGGGAGAGGTCACGACTCGCTGTCTTTAGTGGCTTTGCAACCTAAAAGGGTTTCGGCCCGAAACGTTGCCTATTTCCTTCGCTCCATAGATGCTGCTGTACCCGCTGAGTTTCTCCAGCATTTTTGTGTACCCAGGAGAACATGCTTAGATAACGTTTCAGGTCGGAATCCTTCCTCAGACTTTGAACAGTGAACTTAGTAGAAATAGGAACAGTGTGCAAGACGTTGTGGGATGTCGTGTACAGGGCTGAGGCAGTCTATTTGCCCTTCTGCCCCCACCAGCTGTACCAGCCGGTGCTTCTCTATTCTTATCTACAGTGGCTTGCAAAAGTATTCATACCCCTTGAGCTTTTCCACATTTTGTCACGTTACAACCACATACGTAAATGTATTTTATTGGGATTTTATGTGAAAGACCAACACAAAGTGGTGCATAATTGTGAAGTGGAAGGAAAATGGTACATGGTTTTCAATTTTTTTTACAAATAAAAAACTGAAAAGTGTGGCGTGCAAAAGTATTCAGCCCCCATGAGTCAATACTTTGTAGAACCACCTTTCGCTGCAATTACAGCTGCAAGTCTTTTGGGGTATGTCTCTACCAGCTTTGCACATCTAGAGACTGACATTTTTGCCCATTCTTCTTTGCAAAATAGCTCAAGCTCAGTCAGATTGGATGGAGAGCGTCTGTGAACAGCAATTTTCAAGTCTTGCCAGAGATTCTCAATTGCATTTAGGTCTGGACTTTGACTGGGCCATTCTAACACATGAATATGCTTTGATCTAAACCACTCCATTGTAGCTCTGGCTGTATGTTTAGGGTCGTTGTCCTGCTGGAAGGTGAACCTCCGCCCCAGTCTCAAGTCTTTTGCAGACTCTAACAGGTTTTCTTCCAAGATTGCCCTGTATTTGGCTCCATCCATCTTCCCATCAACTCTGACCAGCTACCCTGTCCCTGCTGAAGAAAAGCATCCCCACAGCATGATGCTGCCACCACCATGTTTCACAGTGGGGATGGTGTGTTCAGGGTGATGTGCAGTGTTAGTTTTCCGCCACACATAGCGTTTTGCATTTAGGCCAAAAACTTCAATTTTGGTCTCATCTGACCAGAGCACCTTCCTCCACATGTTTGCTGTGTCCCCCTCATGGCTTGTGGCAAACTGCAAACTGGACTTCTTATGGCTTTTTTTCAACAATGGCTTTCTTCTTGCCACTCTTCCATAAAGGCCCGATTTGTGGAGTGCACGACTAATAGTTGTCCTGTGGACAGATTCTCCCACCTGAGCTGTGGATCTCTGCAGCTCCTCCAGAGTTACCATGGGCCTCTTGGCTGCTTCTCTGATCAATGCTCTTCTTGCCCAGCCTGTCAGTTTAGGTGGACGGCCATGTCTTGGTAGGTTTGCAGTTGTGCCATACTCTTTCCATTTTCGGATGATGGATTGAACAGTGCTCCGTGAGATGTTCAAAGCTTGGGATATTTTTTTATAACCTAACCCTGCTTTAAACTTCTCCACAACTTTATCCCTGACCTGTCTGGTGTGTTCCTTGGGCTTCATGATGCTGTTTGTTCACTAATGTTCTCTAACAAACCTCTGAGGCCTTCACAGAACAGCTGTATTTATACTGAGATTAGATTACACACAAGTGGACTCTATTTACTAATTAGGTGACTTCTGAAGGCAATTGGTTGCACTGGATTTTATTTAGGGGTATCAGAGTAAAGGGGGCTGAATACTTTTGCACACCACACTTTTCAGTATTTAATTTGTAAAAAAATTTGAAAACCATGTATCATTTTCCTTCCACTTCACAATTATGCGCCACTTTGTGTTGGTCTATCACATAAAATCCCAATAAAATACATTTACGTTTGTGGTTGTAACGTGACAAAATGTGGAAAAGTTCAAGGAGTATGAATACTTTTGCAAGCCACTGTATTTACAAAAATTGCTCTAATTGTGGGCAAACAATACTTAGCGGCAGTACAACACTTACATCCTTCAATGCCACTCTTGCCTCCAAGCTGCAAAATGTTTTACACATTACTCTCACAGCCATCAAATTGTACAAATCTAACAGTAACAAAATTGTACAGAATCGTGGAACGTTGTTTGAGTTTCCGTTATTTGTTCATTGCTATCAGCTATTCGTAGGAAATTTAAACTCGTAACATAGAGACAAGGTAGTCCACCTTGACTGTGCCAGGTTGCTCACACTCCCCAGCTCTTTCTGCATAACCCTGTAAATGAGTCGTTTTTATGTATTTATCCAGGAATACTTCACGTTAGTAGACTCTGTGTCCACCAGCTGTCCATATGCTGTGGGAAGAATGGTTCCCCAATATTTGTTTTTTAAGATTCAGATGATCAGTCCATGGATTGAGCTGTTGACCCCGTTTCATTTTCTTCTGTTTTGACCTGTTATACTTCCACCATTTTCTCTTTTAGTTATAGGGTGATACAGCGTGGAAACAGGCCCTTCGGCCCAACTTGTCCACACCGGCCAACAAGTCCCATCTAAACTAGTCCCACCTGCCCATGTTTGGTCCATATCCCTCCAAACCTGTCCTATCCATGCACCTGTCTTAACTGTTTCTTAAACTTTGGGATAGTCCCAGCCTCAACTACCTCCTCTGGCAGCTTGTTACATACCCCCACCACCCTTTGTGTGAAAAAGCTTCCATTGACTTGGCCTCCACAGCCTTCTGTAGCAAAGAATTTCACAGATTCACCGCCCCCTGACAAAATTAATTCCCCCTCATCTCCTTCCTAAAGGAATGTGCTCTAGTCCTAGACTCCCATTAGTGGAAACATCCTCTACACAACCACTATCCAAGCCTTTCACTATTCGGTACGTTTCAATGAAGTCCCCCCTGATTCTTCTAAACTCCAGAGAGTACAGGCCCAGTGCCATCAAACGCTCATCATGTCAACCCACTCATTCCTGGGATCTTTCTTGTAAACCTCCTCTTGACCCTCTCCAGGGCCAGCACATCCTTCCTCAGATATGTGCCCAAAATTGCTCACAAATACTCCAAATGCAGCCTGACCAGCACCTTAAAATAGAGACTCAGCATTACATCCTTGTTTTTGTATTCTAGCCCTCTTGAAATAAATGAGTATGCCTTCTTTACTATCGATTCGACTTGCAGATTCACTTTTTGGGAATCCTGCACCAGCATTCCCAAGTGCCTTTGGACCTCTGATTTCTGGATTCTCTCCCCATTTAGAAAATAGTCTACTATTTAGTCAACTTTATTCCTACTACCAAAATGCATGACTCCACACTTTGCTACACTATATTCCACCCGTCACTTCTCAGCCCACCGTGTCCAAGTCCTTCTGCATCTCAAGGACGTGCAGATCTGTCGGCTAATTTGCCCGATGTATATTGATGAGTGGTAGAATCTGGCTGTGATGTTGTGGGGATAAAGTTAACGAAAATGTGTGGAAAATAAAATGGGATAGCATATTAGGTTCATTATTGTCATATTAGTGTATATCGGTGCTCAATGATCAGCATGGACGTGATGGGTCAAAGGGATGTGTCATCAGTTAATATCTGTGTGACATCAAAATTACAAATGAAATCCCATTTAACTGTGCATGTTATTCTCGACTTTGGTATCCTACCGCTTGAATTAAGTCTCAATTTTGTTATCAAGCCAGATTACATTCAGCTCTGTAACGCTGCCTATATTTATTTAATGTGTATCACAGAATTTTCTGTTGCTAAAGATCTTCTAAATGAGCATGATGTTTCTCCCTACCCATATTGTCTGGGGTCATACATTAGCCAGCCCTGAACAAATCCAACTTCATGGTTACTATTACTGTAGTCAGCTTTTTCTCTCTCAAATTCATTGCTTATTAAATAACTTGAATTAAAATTCCCCAGCTACCATTGTAGGATTTGAACTCGTATCACTGGGTCATTGGTCCAGACGTCAAACAATGCTATAGTCCCCTTACCACACTGATATTTTGGCAGGCTTGTTTTCAATTGTCAAGATTAAGTTCTGGAAATACACTCACTCTCCTTTGACATACTCTTCTCCCTCAAATTGTTCCTTAAGATGTTTCTTAAATCTGGTCTAAAGTTTCTTTTTTTCCCCCTTTACAGAAACCTTGGCAGTGGAACGGCTACTGAGAACTCTCTCTCGTATCAATCCTCGAAATGTACAAGGTCCTCACTTCCAACTGGCAAACTGTGCCTGCCTGTGTGAGATGACATCCAAGCCATACATCTATGATTATCAAATACACCCAGAGTGGGTGACCCAGCCTTGGCACACTCAGTACAGAAAAATGCAAACATGAAAATTATAACCTGATACAAACCAAGGTATCATCAAGAATATCATAGTCAGATGTTTTTAGAAGGAAAAGTTATTAATAATCTTCATCATTTTTGCCAATTCAAATAAACATCACATACCATATACTTAAACAATGATCATTAATGACACCAATGAACTAGTTTGAGTTTATTATTGGGCTTAGGAGCATGAAAGGAGATAACGCAACAGCAGAAACACAAGAAACTGCTTATACTGGAAACCTTGCGCAAAACACAAAGTTCTGGAGTAACTTCGTGGATCAGGCAGCATCTGCGGAAGGAATGGACAGGTGACATTTTGGGCCGGGACCTGGAATAGAGCGGGTGACAAAGCCTGGCAAGTGATAGGTGGAAACAGGCGAGGGGAGTTTGATTGGAGATGGCAACAAAGGCAAGTGCTGAGGAGTTTGTAGTAATGAGCTTGGGTCAGAACATGGTTGAACAGCAGGGACCACAAGTTTACAGGAATGCTGTCAAAGTTAGATAAACTGTAATCTTATCAAATGGTGAGCAAGCACAGGGAGTTGTGTGACCTTCTCATGTTCCTAATTTACCTGTTTTATATATTTATATTACAACAAAGCCAATCAGATTCGTGCCTCCACTCATTATTTCAATGCCACTTGCTGCCGCTGTGATATCTTCTCTACAGGTAGTTCTGACCATTTTCTCAAAGTGCTCAATCTTTAACACTCTTGAATCATTGCTGGGCTACTTTGCAAATCTGGTGCTTGCTTGACTGCTGTTTCTGCAACCCAATAAGGGGCAAGCCATTTAGAACGAAGATGAGGAAAAGAAAATTCACACAGTGTGTTGTGAATCTCTGGAATTCTCTGTCTCAGAAGGCAGTGGAGGCCAATTCTCTGTATGCTTTCAAGAGAGAGTTGGATAGAGTTCTTAAAGATAGCAGTCAAGGGGTATGGGGAAAAGGCAGGAACGGGCTACTGAGTGTGGTTGATCAGCCAAGATCACAGTGATTGGCGGTGCTGGCTCAAAGGGCCAAATGGCCTATTCCTGCACCTGTTGTCTATTGTGATAAATTGTCTTTCTGCTGACTGGATAGCAAGCAACAAAAGCTTTTCACTGTACCTCTCTACACGTGATAATAGGTGAACACACACGAAGGGGTTATTTGACAGACAGATTGTTGGACAAAGAACAGAGATGAAGAGACGGGTGTGAGCCCGATAGCTCGTTAAGCTCACGGATAGAAAAGGTGTGAATTGTGTATCAATTGTAAACGATACAGGAGGAGGGGGAGGAGAAACAGTGGAGGGAAGAAGGTAGCAGTTATGGATTAGTTACATTAAATTGGACAATTCAATGTTCAAACCTTAAGTTACAAGCTACCCAAGCTGAATACGAGATGCTGTTCCTCCAATTTGCGCATGGCATAAAAGTCACAGGCCTGGTGAGTGTCAGAGGAGGAACAAGAAACAAAATAGTCTACTTCTATTTCCATGTCCTTATAGAAGTCCAAAAGCCTCCCAAGTTTCTAGATAATTATGTTTTCTCCCCTATTCCTTATGCTTATCAATCTTACAATAATGGTTCCGAAGCTTCCCAAGAGTGGAAACATCATCTGCATCAATCCTAATAAATCCCTCCATAATTTTAAATACTTAAATTAGGTTACTATTCTGCTGTCTCATTTCTAGAATTAGACTTTTTAGCCTTTTCTGATGACATAACCTCAGTTCTTGCATTCTTTCCAACATTTCTAAAACTGCAACCTCTTTGGTACCTCTAAATTTACATACATAAACCAATTTTGTAATTTTCTGTTTATATTGAGACATCACATCCAGTTAAATGCTGCCATTCGAATGACAACATGAATGCACAATGGCAAACTCAAGTCAAAAATGCATACAGCACAGAAACAGGCCTGGGCCCCAACTGGCCTATGCCGACCAAGATGCCCCATCTCAGCTGGTCCCATTTGCCCGCATCTGGTCCATATTCCCTCAAAACCTTTCCTATCTGTGTACTTTTCCAAGTGTCTATGGCATCTCATAGTGCATTTTAAATATTAGAGTGAAAACCAGCAAGATAAACGAAATGTGTAAAAACGGTTCAGTGGAAGTAGAAGTGCAAAGATGAATCTATTGAGGCTACTCAGATTAGAATTTTGATACACAAAAGCCACAAGTCATTGACCCATAAACAGGTCTGCACAGTAGGTATTTATTTCAAAAGAATATTTGAAATAATTGTATTATTTAACTTCCAATAGTAATTACCTTTTAGGTGCCATAATCAATGCAATCTGAATTATATTTATAAATTAAGGTCGGGCAATTCAGTTTTAAATAGATCAAAGTGCAGTCATTTAAAAACAGACAAATAGTCTTGTAACGTTCAGAAAGCTAATCTATCTAATATTTATGGTACTACTTGCAAGTAGAAGGCAGTTCAAAATTGTTCTTACCGTTAGTTGTGTACAAATCATTTCTGCTTGGAATAATACTATACTTTCTACATAATTCTTCTGGAATGAACCATTTCCCCCACCCCCAACTCTCACTACATTCAAGATATCACAATTGTACAATTAGAACAATGGGAAAGTAGCTTGCAGCTAACAGAACTTGCAAGTTTGAACAAAAATTGGCAACATATCAGAGTACAAATTCAAAGCATAAACATGGGTAGGGTGATGTTTCTGAACAAAAAAGCCTGGTTGTTACTTTAATGCATGAATGATGTCAAGTATGCGGGCTGAATCTGGGAAACAATCGCTCTCCCCCATCACAGATTGTGTTCTGCTGAGAAATGTTACAAACACTACATTGCTTGCAGGATTCATTCAATTATACGATCCGGAGGGGCGGAAAAGAAAATGTATAAGTGGTGCCTCGGCAGGAACAAAACTAAGTACTAGAAAACCAAAATAATGCCGATTTATTTTGTATATACTGCAGGTTACACGAGTAATGCAACTGAACAGGAAATAGAGCAAAAAATCTAAGTGCCAATCACTGTCACAAACAGCCTTTTAACAACTTGTTTTAAATGCAGCAAAGCATAATCAAAGCAAAATATATAAATATATATTATATATGTACATACACACAATAATATATATATAAATATATATATATTAGTACACACACGCATACAGAATCTACAATGTTCAAAATACTGAAAACAATATGTTGCATTTTGAATAAATCAAAATACTGGAACTCAATTGGGTGAATGAAGATGAACTCCAAACATAGTGCAGGGATCATTTATACTGCATTGAATGCAAAAACGTCAATGTGCCAGTCTAAAGCTTGGAGATGATAAATGCTGAAAACAATATTCAGCAATGCCATGCATCTTTCAAAGTGCTAATGGTTGTTGCCAGAATAAATGGGGCTTATCACTATCACGCTGATCAGATTTAGTCAACACACCGCTGCTTTGAAACTAGTAACACTAGGTAGAAAATGGTACTACTTTAAGTAACGCAAAAATGTGCAAGACTAAGCATTGTGCAAAATTCTGCCTCATCACATAACTTTTTTTTTTTAGACTGGGCATTTCACAGCCCAGAGTCCAACTACCTCTTTCCAATACTTGGGTTTCCATACAAATATGGACATAAGTATATTTATATATAATTCAAGCAGCACTTATATGAATACAAGAAGCATTTACAGCCACTTCTACGCATTCTACTCTTCTACAATAATAAACATTATGAAAAAAAAAATCTTATATTGCAGCAATGACCACGGTTCACTCTGTGGCTGAAACCTAAATTGTGTTTGTCTGTTCAGTTAAGCCAAGGTAGGCCAGGAACGAGTTTTTGGGGGAAACAGCACCTGCGAGTGCAGTCTGCTGCTGCGATGAATGGAATGTAGTTTCACATTTGTTTTGAGGAAAAAGTGTAGTCAGTGGAATAAGATGGGCGAGATCACTGTTCCTGTATTTAGTGAGATGTGCAGAAATGCCATTCAAGCCAAATAAGCCAAATGATCCTGCTGAAATTCCATTCTTGCCTGTCACTGTCAGTGCAACAGTTTGCAAAGCCTGTGATGCTGACATAATTGAAAGTGGTGAAAGGAGCTTTCTAGGACTGCCACAGTTAAATATGGAGTTGCTTTCTTTCCCAGACATAGGAAGGACTTTCCTCTCTCCTTCCAAATATTCGCCATGTTGATGCTTCTTCACATGCCGGCTGAAGACAAATGGATGTGTGGTTGTGAAGAAACATTCTTCGCAGCACAGAGTCTGCCTTGGAGAGTGCTTCAACTTTTTGTGTAGGTTTAGATTGTCTTTGCGTTTGCAGCTGTAACTGCACTGGTCACAATGGAAAGGTCGCTCCCCCGTGTGGACACGCACATGCTCGATCAGCTTGTTGGCCGTCTTGGAGAGATAACCGCATTGATCGCATTTGTAGTGATTGCCAAGGCGATGTTCACGGATATGAATCTCCAGCTCCAGTTGGTTTGCTTTAACCACTTGACAGATCCGACACTTGAATTCCATTTTGTAGTGTGTCCTCAAATGGCATTCCATGGCTGAAGGACGGTTTGTGGCGTAAACGCAAAATGGGCACCTGATATCCAATTAAAACAAAGATGAAATTTAAAATAGGTTTAACAGTAGTTTAATACTGTGTGTTGTAACAAGTTAAACACACAAGACTCTGAATAAATGAATTGTACTGCTTAACAATATCAGGTGATAAACACTGCTGACTTGGTTAAATATCCATACATTATTAGATCAACTGTAAACATAAGCTTTATATAAAAGGGAGAAAATAACATCTTAGAATAAACTACATTTTTGTAGCATTGACCAAAACTCATTCTTTTGGATGTTCCCGGAACAAACTAGGGAAAGATCCCACATCTGACTCAAATGTAAATGCTCAAGTCATTGGGAATTAGAGCACTTTGAGCTCCTAAACGGACAAGAGACACAACCTAGAGAGGGCATGACAAGGACTTGCTCTCCTGCAGTGAAAGAGATTCCAACAAAATGGTGGAATCAGGTTAGGGGTTCATTTTGTTCAGGAATTTTCAAAATGTCACATTTCAAATGATGCTTTAATAGCTCAATGCTTTCACTGAATAGAACCAACTCCACTTTTAAAAGGATTCTCCAGTCATGCTATTTATACTGCTACGACTTCAAAATTCGTAACATTTCTAAATGTCTCTAGTTGTTCTCCACCTTCTGTAATCGTTTAATACAATTAATTTTCCGCTTCCCTCTGTTTCAGCATTGGTGACCAATATGGCCCAGCTTTCTGCAATATCGTTCCCAAGCCCATTTGCATTACAATATTTTCCCCCACCTTGACGTTTATGAAAATCCAGTCCTATATCCACCTTTGACACTTTCACTAATTCCTGCCTATCGAGATAAACGCCTCAACAAAGTGAAGTTGGTTTTGTTGTGAAAGAAACCCTATGCATTAATTAATAATTCAGCACTGTTAATGATTAATTTGGCATAATCTCAAGCTTTCTACGTTTCACATAGAAATTTTATGTAAATAAAGGATATACAACGAGGCTTAGTGGTTTACCAAAAAAAGTTTTTGCAACTCACCAATGCCACAGTAAACCATCAAGTCAAAGTTGTGCATCCGATTTATACCACATCACTTTAGAGAAATTGTAACTTCATGGTTCAAAGTATCTGTTCAAATAAATATTTAGAGAAATGAATAAGGAGACCACGGATTTATTAATTTTGGAGTTGGGTAGATGGAAAGACGGATGCATTAAAATAGGCTAATCAAGGATTTCCAGCACAAAAGGTAGCTGGTGCAGACAGGTTTTGGAAGTGTGCAGCAAAGCTCAAGACATGGACACCAGATGGATCAGCGATGTAAACTGCAAATATTGATGCAGCAAGCTGAACACTAGGAGGGCACAAATAGAGACAGCGTTAGGAAATCAGCATCAGAAAATCAGTCAGGGATATAGCTAGAGTGGGGATATTAGGAGACTTGTTTAGGTACACAATATTATGACTAGAAAGGAAAGGCAAGAGATTATGAGCTATTGCTTAGGGTCAGTATGGACTTCGTGGGCTAAATGACCCCTTTCCATGCTGTAACCTTTCTGTTATCTAGAGTAGCAAAGCAAACATTACTTGTGAATGCTGCAACGTTTAAAGATTGAGAACTTTGCATTGTTGCTCATCAAAAATCCTCATATAGTCAAAAGTTAAAAGAGAAACTTAAAGTTAGAAAAGCAAGTCTAAAAAAAGTGGGCAAGAAGGGTGTTGACAATGAACACTGAAAGTACAAAAACATTTCAAACCCCAGTTTATCCTTTAACTAAATTAGTATAAGAGTAACGGCAGGAGTAACTAACTTCTCATGTGGTATAGCCATGAGGAATCCACAGGGGCCAATCCAATTCAGTTGAACGGACTGCAAAAACCAGCACAAAGTGCTTAAAGAGAACTTATAATTCAACATACATCAGACCTGTTTCATTAGAATTCTAATATGCTATTTTTAGAATTCTTTTTATAAAAACCTGTCACCATGCTCCATTTTGCCTGCCCCAACTGCATTGTGTACATTTACAATACATGTCAGTAATTATTTGCTATGTCAAAGCAGTGTCTGGTCTTGCTTAGTTGTCACACATAACCATATTCCTCAAGAGATAGCAAATAAAGGCTAGGAGAAAGAATTTTGTCCAATCTTCTACCCAAAAACCAAGGTGTTTTCATAGCTGAGTCAAAGCAGAACAACTATTCATGACTATTGTTGTTTTTGAATCCACATTATTTTAAACAAAAGCCAAGTTACTTCATAAAATAAAAGTTTGAAGATATCAACTCTTTACACTTTATTGTATACCGAGTTGCATTCTTCCAACTAACATTTTATATTTTGGGAAGGAGGTGATATTGTGGAAAGATCTTCTGCTCAGAGCCAGATCTTATACTAGGACTTATCCCAGCATTCCCAGCTGAAGTCTCAGTTTCTGCACCTTCTGCTCTGCTGCTGCCGGGGCATCATAAATATCTCAGCTCTGAAGCTAGGAAGCTTGTCCCATAACCGGCTCCATGCTAAACTTGATGCAAATACAGCATTTTTCATTCAAATTAGGTCAGGGCCTATGTTCCACTGAGTCCAAGCAGTTCCTGCATTGCATTTAATCATTTTGTGCTATAAATACGCCCTCGGACATGCAAAGATTGATTTTGAGGCAACAAAATTTCTATCTCATTATTTAATCTTTTTTCTTATCTATTTTGCCAGCTTCGCACTTCCTCAAAAATTCTGACTTCTCAGCTTTTACTGCCCAAAGTGTCAATTTGTCATCCTTAAGGGCCTGTCCCACTTAGGAGACCTCCACAGTGACATCTGTCGACTTAAAAAAAAAAATCACGGTTGCGGTGACCTACGGCCTCCTACGACCTTCCACGACTATGTGTATGACCTCCTACGACTATGTTGAAGACTGGCTTCGACCATGTACGTTTTACTTGAGGATGGTCTCTGGCAAATTGGTCTGTGAATAAGCACGACCCCCCTTCCACCTCAGAAGACCACATCAAAAACCAACAACGACCAGTGACAATTGTCTACAGCTCAAATGATCACCTGATAAAATGATGTCATGTCTGAATTTTTTTTTCTCACTAAAAAATGCTTCCCAGGTTTAAAAAAAAAATCATTCTGAACCATGCAAGCAAGGAACTAGTTTGGAGGATGATAGTAAAAATACAACTATTGCTGTTTGCAGTAGCCCTTTTGCTTTAGCAGCCTTTTAAGAAAGGCAGAAGGTGAAGAGGAAGGGTGAAGAGGAAGCACAAGAAGAGGTCTCAATGGGTGAATGGAGATGATGTGATGGACTGTCCCAGTACACCAGATGACTGGAAGAGAGTGGCACTGAGCTTTGACAAAAGATGGAACTTTAAGCACACATGTGGGGCAGTGGATGGCAAACATGCCATTCTTGTCCCTGTACCCCTCATTTTCCTTTTCGTACAGGATGGCATTCTGCTGAAACCATTCCTCAAGGCCTCCCTCCTGCTGCCTGGTGAAGGTGTAGGGCATAACCTTCCTCCAGCCTTCCCTCGCCACCAATGGGGCACCTGCCTCTGATGCTGTGTCCAGACACAGAAGAAAGGGCTGCTTTGCTGCCTTCAAATGAGGCAGTGAAGGATGGGGTGGTCGGTGGGGGCATATACTACCACCAGGGTCTCCTCCTCCAGGGGTCTCTCATGCTGGGCTACCTCCTCCTGCACTATCACCTCCTGCCACTCCTCCTCCTGGCTGGGCAACACCTACATGGCAGGTTTTCTTGAGGGTCGTGCCCTCCCCCTGTGCTGCTGCCTTTTTGGTGCCACCTCTAAAACACAAGTCTCCTCTCCAAAATACTCTCCAGCTATGAATGAGCATGCCTTGGAGTGAAAGAGGTGACATTCTGCTGTTTAAATTACCCTTTGTTTAACCCCGGAGCTATTACCTTCAACTACCTTCGACCACCTTTGACTACCTTCGACTAGCATCACGACCTGCGCCTAAAAAAATATTTATTTTTCCCACGGCTACCTATTTTTAGTCGCGGTCAATTAGTAACATCTTGAAAAATACGCCGCGACCTAACTGAAGCCTCAACTACACGGAGACCACTCTCGACCATGAAGGAGTGTGACGAAGACCTCCTACAACCTAGTGGCGACCTTGCCGCGACTATGGGTCATGGGCAAACTCGCCAGAGGTCGCGGTGGAGGTCGCCCAAGTGGGACAAGGGCTTTAGGTTTGCACTTTCTCTTGACTAAATGTTGCGCTTCCGGTGCCCATTCAGTGCAATATTTTTCCTTTACTGATCTATCTAAACCTTTTTCTCACCTATTCTCTTGTCTCCAAGATCTCTCCCATTCCAACTGTTCACCCTGGTTTGGCTATCTTTGTTCATTCACCTACTGGTGACAGAGTTAAGCAGTTCAGTTGCAAAACTAATTTAATTGGCCAGAGACAGATCTTGATGGACCACGTCAAATATGCGAGGCACAAGTCTCTTCACACCACACTGTTCGCTTTGTCAACCCAGAGAGCAAGACACAAGCTACTCTTCTCCAATGCCAACAACTTTGTCAGAATTGTTTTCTCTGAGCATTCCTTCCTTATTTTCAAGGAACTCATAGACCACTTTGCCACCAAATCTGAGGCAATGTGTACAACTGCACTGCTACTATCTCTTCTTCCTGGTGTCTGATGAATTGCATCTCTCTATATTCTCATCCTGCTTAATCCAGAACCTGCTTCATTCCTCATCATTCTCGTTCAAACCCTTCAAGCAATGAGATTCCTCTATGTTCCCTTGGGACTCCATGGCAACTAAATTGCTGAGAACCTATCTTCTCATCTTTGGTTGAAATTCTCAGCATAAATAACATAACTAAAAAAAAAAAATTTCCTCAACTACTGTTTCCTTCCTTTCCTGCCAGTAACTCCTATATTTTCTTAAAAATTATTCTCCACCACCTACCAATATTTCCATGCCAAACTCCTTGAAGTTCCTGTAAACCTCCAAATTTATGTTCCACATTTCATGCAAGCCCAAGTTTGAAGTTCTCCAATTAGCTGCCACAGTGTTAAAACAGTGCCAATTAAACCATAAAGAACTATCATCCATCACACATCTTCTCCATTCTGCCACCTGGGAAGAGGTACAGGAGAATCAGCTGCAAAACCAGCAGGATGCTACACAGCCTCTTCCCACAGGCAATAAGACTGGTTAACGGACTGTGTCCCCACCCCATATATCATACACCAACACATCCAACCTCACCCATACTTAGACAGCTAGGCCCCTGTCAAAGCAAAGCCACTGTTCGGTCTGAATGTCTGTTTTTATTTCAATTATTAAGCCTATTTTAGATATGGTAATTTTAATTTTTAAAGCTATATGTATTTATTCTGTTTTTATTAACTGCACTGACGGGAACTGAGTGAGAAACAATTTTTTCATTTCATCTGTGTATGTAAGTACTCAGTTAAAATGACATTAAAGTAAATACTGAATACTGAAGAAACATCTCAGGTTGATCTTCAGAGCACAGTCCCCTCTCCTGGTACCTGGCAAAGTCGGTCACACCATCTTGCATTAACACAACCCCAATGTTTCATTCCATCTTTTCTTGGTTTAATCAGTTTAAAAGTTGCAGTCCTTGGTTTAAAAACTCTTTTAGGCTGCTCCAAGCCCCTACCCACACTTCAGGCCTACAAGTTTTGCCTTCTTCCTCAAACTTGGTTTCTCTTACTTATTTTGCGTTTTACTTTATCTTACTATTTTTTTTAAACTTAATTTCCTCTTACCAATCATTGAAGGAATTGTCTTCAGCTGCCAAGATCCATTTCTTTGAAAGACTTTCCCTAAATCTCTCCAAAACTCTACCTTTATCTCTCCTTTAAGGCCCTCCTTAAAACCCACCTGTTTGACCAAGCTTTTGTTCAACACTCTTAATATCTCCTTTGTTGGCTTGATGTCCACTTTTGTCTGTGTCTGCCTCCGGGAAGTGCCTTGAGACGTTTGTCTACGTTGGAAGGACTACATAAATGCAAATTGTTGTTATTGCTGTCATCATTGCTTATCCTGTGCTATCTATTCTCTGTAATAGTCTGCAGTAAAATCTAGTCTAAATATTATTACCTACAGTGCCCTACATAATGTTTGGGACAAAGACCCATCATTTATTTATTTGCCTCTGTACTCCATAATTTGAGATTTGTAATCAAAAAAAATCACATGTGGTTAAAGTGCATATTGTCAGATTTTAATAAAGGGTATTTTTATACATTTTGGTTTCACCATGTAGAAATTACAGCTGTGTATATACATAGTTCCCCCATTTCAGGGCACCATAATGTTTGGGACACATGGCTTCACAGGTGTTTGTAATTGCTCAGGTGTGTTTAATTGGCTCCTTAATGCAGGTATAAGAGAGCTCTCAACAGCCAGTTTTTGCTCCAGTCTTTCCATCTGTTTTATTGCTGTTTATCAACATGAGGACCAAGGTTGTGCCAATGAAAGTCAAATAAACCATTATGAGACTGAGAAACAAGAATAAAACTGTTAAACATCAGCCAAACCTTAGGCTTACCAAAATCAACTGTTTGGAACATCATTAAGAAGAAAGAGAGCACTAGTGAGCTTGCTAATCACAAAGGGACTGGCAGGCCAAGGAAGACCTCCATAGCTGATGACAAAAGAATTCCCTCTATAATAAAAAAAAATCTCCAAACACCTGCCCGATAGATCAGAAACGCTCTTCAGGAGTCAGGTGTGGATTTGTCAATGACCACTGTCCGCAGAAGACTTCATGAACAGAAATACAGAGGCTACACTGCAAGATGCAAACCACTGGTTAGCCGCAAAAATAGGATGGCCATGTTACAGTTTGCCAAGAGGTACTTAAAAGAGCATCCACAGTTCTGGAAAATGGTCTTGTGGACAGATGAGACAAAGATTAACTTATATCAGAGTGATGGCAAGAGCAAAGTATGGAGGAGAGAAGGAACTCCCCAAGATCCAAAGCATACCACCTCATCTGTGAAACACTGTGGTGGGGGTGTTATGGCCTGGGCGTGTATGGCTGCTGAAGGTACTGGCTCACTTATCTTCATTGATGATACAACTGCTGATGGTAGTAGCATAATGAATTCTGAAGTGTATAGACACATCCCATCTGCTCAAGTTCAAACAAGTGTCTCAAAACTCAGTGGCTGGCGGTTCATTCTACAGCAAGACAATGGTCCCAAACATACTGCTAAAGCAACAAAGGAGTTTTTTCAAAGCTAAAAATGGTCAATTCTTGAGCAGCCGTTAATCACCTGATCTGAACGTAATTGAGCATGCCTTTTATATGTTGAAGAGAAAACTGAAGGGGACTAGCCCCCCAAAACAAGCATAAGCTAAAGATGGCTGCAATAGAGGCCTGACAGAGCATCGCCAGAGAAGGCACCCAGCAACTGATGATGTCCATGAATTGCAGACTTCAAGCAGTCATTGCATGCAAAGGATATGCAATAAAATACTAAACATGACTACTTTCATTTACATTACATTGCTGTGTCCCAAACATAATGGTGCCCTGAAATGGGGGGACTATGTATAAACACTGCTGTAATGTCTACATGGTGAAACCAAAATGTATAAAAATGGCCTTTATTAAAATCTGACAATGTGCACTTTAACCACGTGTGATATTTTTTATTACAAATCTCAAATTGTGGAGTACAGAGGCAAATAAATAAAGCGTCTTTGTCCCAAACATTATGGAGGTATGACACAGCAGTGAATGATCCAAAACACTCAGCAGTGGGAAAATAATATTAAAAAAGGTATTCGTTTCTAAAGAGCAAAGGATATCAGAGTGACAAATGCTAAGTAAAGAAATTTCACCCAAATCTCAACCATAAAGTTCAATACAAAAAATCTTCATTTCAAACCCTAATCGAGCTTTAGCCAATTTTATTTTCTGCAGCAGTGGTTGCAATACAACTGCCTCTCACTTAGGAGAAAATAAACCAACAAGGGTCTAATTCCTCTTCATTGTTTAGTAAACCGTACAAGAATTTGCACATGTAAAGCAGTGAAGTAACGAGGACAAGATTCAACTCAGCTATGACATTCCCCCACCTCAATTTTAACTACATTTCACAGAAATGCTAATTTTTGTCTGCAAAACTGATTATTTGTTTCCGTTTTAACCCATTTTAAGTAAACCACTTACTGTGAGGATGTTTAAGAAAGAACTGCAGATGCTGGAAAAATCAAAGGTAGACAAAAATGCTGGAGAAACTCAGCGGGTGAGGCAGCATCTATGAAGCTAAGGAATAGGCGACGTTTCGGGTCGAGACCCTTCTTCAGACTGATGTGGGGTGGGGGGGGCAGGAAAAAGAAAGGAAGAGGCGGAGACAGTAGACTGTGGTCGAGCTGGGGAGGGGAGGGGAAGGAGGGAGAAAGCAAGGTCTACCTGAAATTGGAGAAGTCAATGTTCATACTGCTGGGGTGTAAACTACCCAAGCAAAATATGAGGTGCTGCTCCTCCAATTTGCGGTGGGACTCACTCTGGCCATGGAGGAGGCCCAGGACAGAAAGGTCGGATTCGGAATGGGAGGGGGAGTTGAAGTGCTGAGCCACTGGGAGATCAGGTTTGTTTATTACGAACTGAGCGGAGGTGTTGGGCGAAGCGATCGCCAAGCCTACGCTTGGTCTCACCGATGTAGAGCAGCTGACACCTAGAACACCGGATGCAGTAGATGAGGTTGGAGGAGGTGCAGGTGAATCTGTGCCTCACCTGGAAAGACTACTTGGGTCCTTGGATGGAGTCGAGGGGGGTGGTAAAGCGGCAAGTGTAGTATTTCCTGCGGTTGCAAGGGAAAGTACCCAAGGAGGGGGTGGTTTGGGTGGGAAGGGACGAATCGACCTGGAGGTTACGGAGGGAACGGTCTCTGCGGAAAGCCGAAAGGGGAGAAGGGAAGATGTGGCTAGTGGTGGGATCCCGTTGGAGGCGGCGAAAATGTCGGAGGTTTATCTGTTGTATGTGACAGCTGGTAGGGTAGAAGGTGAGGACAAGGGGGACTCTGTCCTTGTTACGGGTGGGGCCGGATGGGGAAAGCCATGGGAGTCTACTACAAACCCACTGACTCCCATGGCTATCTGGACTACACTTCTTCCCACCCAGCTTCCTGTAAGGACTCCATCCCCTACTCCCAATTCCTCCGTCTACGCCGCATCTGCTCCCAGGATGAAGTGTTCCAAACCAGGGCATCGGAGATTACCTCATTCTATAGGGAACAGGGGTTCCCCTCTTCCACTGTAGATGATGTTCTCACCTGGGCCTCCTCTACATCCCGTAGCTCCGCTCTCATTCCCCATCCCCCCCCACTCGTAACAAGGACTGCTCTACATCGGTGATACCAAGCGCAGGCTTGGCAATCGCATCACCAACACCTCCGCTCAGTTCGCAATCTCCCGGTGGCTCAGCACTTCAACTCCCCCTCCCATTCCGAATCCTATCTTTCTGTCGTTAGCCTCCTCCATGGCCAGTGTGAGTCCCACCGCAAATTGGAGGAGCAGCACCTCATATTTTGCTTGGGTAGTTTACACCCCAGCGGTATGAACATTGACTTCTCCAATTTCAGGTAGTCCTTGGATTCTCTCACCTTTCCCTCCCCTTCCCAGCTCTCCCACAGCCTACTGTCTCCACCTCTTTCTTTCTTTTTCCCGTTTCCCCCCCCCCCCCATCAGTCTGAAGAAGAGTCTCGACCCGAAACGTCGCCTATTCCTTCGCTCCATGGATACTTCCTCGCCCGCTGAATTTCTCCAGCATTTTTGTCTACTGTGAGGATGTCATCACTTTTGCAGTTATCGACTATTTAATAGTAACATCAGCAGTTGGAATTAAAAATAAACAGGAAACCTTCGTCAAGTCAGACAAAGTCAACGGAGAATCGGAAAAATATTTGGTTAACATTTTCAATCTATGACTTTTCATCAGAGGACGGTGCTGATATATATCATGCTTTCTTTCATGGAGAATGATGTCTGACGTGCTAGGGATTTTCAAACATTTTCTGCTCAGTTGTTTCCATTGTATTTTTGTAGCACTGTTCGGTGCTACAAAACTGGCTAATTTTCTCATTCAATAATGGAACAATTTCCTTAAAGCCAGTATAGATTTAGCTGCTTCAAAAGCAAAACTAAGGAATTAGTGCTGAAATGTTCCTTAAAAGTCAGATCCCAAGAATAGTAGTCTAGATTCCAGCTTTCCTTACTTGAGTCCTCCGGTGGATATATTATGGCATTTTTTGTGTTCCAATAGTTGCTCGGATGTTTTCAAAAATTTGTGACAGACGTCACATTCATACATCCTGGTGATGAGGTGTATCTGCAGATGCCGTTCATACATCATCTTTGTTTTGCACACAAAGTTACAGAAGATGCACTCAAAACCTAAGGATTAACAAAAGCACCACAATTATAAAATACAAATGAACACAAGAAAAGATGGAATCAAAACATCTTTGAACAGTCAGTGCACACAATAACAGTGTTGTAAGTAATTGACAAGTGACAGGACATTATGTTAGTTAATTATGAATTTGAATCACATTTGGGGACATGGAGCTCGGGGCGAGGAGTGAACACCACTTTCAACTAAGATATGGGCCCCAGATATGCAAGTCTAGTGCAGCAGGCAGCAATCCCAAACAACCCTACTTAATTTACTACATTTGGCACGACAGCCCAAGATAGCATGACTGGTGCACAAAAATCATTGGCTTTATTGGGCAAAAGCTATGCTAGTAAGGTCATTATCCCCTCTAATTCTTCTCGCGAGAACCTTGTTCAAAGGTATTTTCATGATGTTTACGTCAAGAACAGCTTCAGGAAGCAACAGCTGAAATAAACCTACAGTGCATTCACAAAGTATTCAGACCCCTTCACTTTTTCCAGATTGTGTTACGTTACAGCTTATTCTAAAAGGGATTAAATTATTTTTTTATTATCATCAATCTACACACGATACCCCATGATAAAAAAGTGAAAACAGGTTTAGAAATCTTTGCAAAGTAATTAAAAAGAATTAACAGAAATATCACATTTACAAAAGTATTCAGACCTTTTTTTCAGTACTTTGTTGAGGCACCTTTGGCAGCGATTACAGCCTCAAGTCTTCTTGGGTATGACGCTACAAGCTTGGCACACCTGTATTTGGGTAACTTCTCTGCAGATCCACTCAAGCTCGGTCAGGTTGGACGGAGAGCATCGATGCACAGTGATTTTCAGATCCCTCCAGAGATGTTTGATCGGGTTCAAGTCCGGGCTCTGGCTGGTCCACTCAAGGACATTCACAGACTTGTCACGAAGCCACTCCTGCGTTGTCTTGGCTGTGTGCTTAGAGTCGTTGTCCTGTTGGAAGGTGAACCTCAGCCCCAGTCTGAGGTCCAGAACACTCTGGAGCAGGTTTTCGTCAAGGATCTCTCTGTACTTTGCTCTGTTCATCTTTCCCTCGATCCTGACTAGTCTCCCAGTTCCTGCCGCTGAAAAACATCTCCACAGCATGATGCTGCCACCACCATACTTCACCGTAGGTATGGTATTGGCCAGGTGATGAGCGGTGCCTGGTTTCCTCCAGACGTGACGCTTGGCATTCAGGCCAAATCTTGGTTTCAACAGACCAGAGAATCTTGTTTCTCATGCGTTTTGGCAAACTCCAAGCGGGCTGTTATGTGCCTTTTACTGAGGAGGGGCTTCCATCTGGCCACTCTACCATAAAGGCCTGATTGGTTGAGTGCTGCAGATATAGTTGTCCTTCTGGAAGGTTCTCCCATCTCCACAGAGGAAATCTGGAGCTCTGTCAGAGTGACCATCGGGTTCTTGGTCACCTCCCTGACCAAGGCCCTTCTCCCCCGATTGCTCAGTTTGGCCGGGCGGCCAGCTCTATGAAGAGTCCTGGTGGTTCCAAGGTTCTTCCATTTAAGACTGACAGAGGCCACTGTGCTCTTCGGGACCTGCAATGCTGCAAAAATTGTTTTATACCCTTCCCCAGATCTGTGTCTTGACACAATCCAGTCTTGGAGGTCAATGGACAATTCCTTCGTCTTCATGGCTTGGTTTTTGCTCTGACATGCACTGTCAACTGTGGGACTTTATATAGACAGGCGTGTGTCTTTCCAAATCATGTCCAATCAATTTAATTTAGCACTGGTGGACTCCAATCAAGTTGTAGAACCATCTCAAGGATAATCAATGGAAACAGGATAAACCTAAGCTCAATTTTGAGTGTCATAGCAAAGGGTCTGAATACTTATGTAAATATGATATTTCAGTTATTTATTTTTAATTACATTGCAAAAATTTCTAAACACCTGTTTTCACTTCTTCATTCTGGGGTATTGTGTGTAGATTGATGATTAAAAAAATGAATTTAATCCATTTTAAAATAAGGCTATAACGTAACAAAATGTGGAAAAAGTGAAGGGGTCCGAATACTTTCTGAATGTACTGTACATACTTTCCTGCCATATCTACTAAAACAATGCAATGCAAGGTATTACCCCTTCCTTAACAATGAGCTTCTCATCATTCTCTCCCGACACTCTTCAAAGTGGAGACACCACCTTGATGGATCACGACATGCATTCTAAAGGTACAAGAATTTATGGCGACAACTTCTAATTCTGCGCCTTCTCTAAAAACACCACAGGTGCTTTGGTAGTGTTATCAAACAGAAATTAAGGCCAGGCTTAATTAAACCTGATAACAATTAGCTCAGGCAAAGCAAGAAGCTTTACGGTTATTCAAAAACCAGAAAGAGGTATAAAAGCAGAGCAAGGAGAAAATTAGGCAAGGAGTTCCAAAGCTTATGGGTTCAACATTGTAAAGTGTTTAAAAGTTGGGAATGATTAAGAAGTCTAATTAGGGATGCACAGATAATCAAAGGTAGTGGGGCTGGAGTAAATTAGATAGGAACGCAATGGACACATTTGTAAATAAGGATGAACATTTTCAAATCAAATCACTGTGTAACCAGTGGCTAGTGCAGGTCACTGAGCACAGGAATGATGATGAGTTAAGGGCCTGTCCCACGAGCATGTGACTCGCATGCGGCAAGCGCGACCAATACGGAAGCGGGGGCCGCGTGGAGGTCGAGTGAATGACGTGAAGTTTGAGGTAAGTCCGCGGGAGGTTCGCGCGTGACGTACGGCGTTGAGACGCTGCGCACGCCCGTCGAGGCGCTGCGTACGGCGTCAAGGCGGCTGTGGGCCAGCAGGCCGTTGCCGCGCGGAATTTTTGAAGAGTCAGTTTTTCGGAGCCCTGCGCGATGTCGGGACCAGCTCTGCACAACTCCATATGGCTCCGGCGATGGAAGTGGGACCGGCCCCGGGAGGCCGTATGGCTCAAGCGACCACGTTAGGTTGCGCTTGCCGCATGGAGTCGCATGCTCGTGGGACAGGCCCTTTAAGATAGTGTTTACAAGCAAAAACATTAAGAAGGCATTAAATGGAATATGAACAAATTTTAACTACACAAGAGTAAGGATACTTTAAGGAGCAATGGTTCTATGGATGACTCCAGATCTGGGATCTCTGGTGTTAATTCCCTAATGTTCATCAGAGCTATAAACAAATCCTTAATTTAGTTTGCCTGTAAGGGTGTAAGAAATTAGAAGCATTTCTCCAATGTCTCCCATGCATAGAAATTACAGAACATTATCCTGGGTTGTGTGTAAATGTCATATTTTCCACACATAACCTTTCCACTATCTAACACATAATTAGTGTGCCTGCATATTCCTACTAAGTATTGCAAAATATTTCTGGCTGGAATCAAAGATGAGCGTCATCTCCCACTGGATATACGCGAAGTTTCACTTAGTGGATGTATTTTACTGAGACCATAGAAACATCGAAATTCAACCTTGTGACCATGGTTCTTACTGTTTCCCTTAATAAGTTGTTAGATATGTATCGGCTACAACAGATGATTATTGTTATATTCTAATTGCTTCTGGCATGCAAATAAAGTAAATAGAGAAACATGGCTAGCTTATACAGACATTCTGGCTTAATTACGATAAATATAATTTGATAATAGTTTCACCTGTGAATTTATTATGTAAAGCTCTCTTTGCCCTAATGCAACTAGCTGCATGATCTCCCTGTGACCATAGATTTCACCGAGTTGCCCCAGTTTCCTTCTACATATCAAAGACATGCTGGTGGGTTAAATGGTTACTGAAAATTCCATTTAGTGTTGCTAGGTGCCAGGAGAATTGGGGAGATGTGATGGATGTGCAGGCAGAGACATAGGTTCAAAAGGGAACTGCAGATGCTGGAATATCGAAGGTACACAAAATTGCTGGGGAAACTCAGCGGGTGCAGCAGCATCTATGAGACATAGGTTATTGGGAAGCAAGTGGCAGAATGGGACTGAGAGGAATTTTCTGAGATCGGGCATTGATGCAATGGTCGAAGCAGGCATCAACACTGTCACAAGGAAAATCGAGAAAGGAAATATGAAAAATTACTTATTTATTATTTTACAGTAAACATCTATTCTAAACCTGTTCCAAGTTACTTTTGTTTGCCAATTTGCATTAAGCTACATGAAGTTCTGAGTAGAGTAACCAACATTGACCAATGGCGTACTAAAGAAAGAGCTATTTAAAAAAAGTTAAAGAAAAGAAAATATTTCGTTTCTTTAGAACTTTATCGTCTATTTGACAATTATAGCAAAGTACTGTCCACACTCTCACAATCAATGTTATTCAATGAGACTTGTTGACATCCCACGGCACTGAATGTGGAAATTTCCTTGGGGGGAAGAAAAAGGCAAGCAACATGAATAAGTTCCAACACTTTCACTGACAGCAAACTCAATGTTGCCAGCTCTCTGCATCAATCTTCTCATCTTGAAAATTCATGAAGAAACAAATCACTTCAAATTAAATTAAAAAAAATATTCATCGCTTGTGCAAGGAATTTCTAGACAGATACATTCAACTTGTGTGTAAAAATGGTAATGTGATGCTTCTTTTACAGTTCTGTATTGTTGTAGGTCATTGGACTTCTATTACTTAAGTCTTTAATAAATAAAGATAAGCCGTTTTGATCTGATCTTGTTGGCCATGTGCAATTCCAGTGTTATTTACAACATGACTGAGTTACTGTAAAATCTGGATAATTTATTCAATGCACATCATATATTCAAGATTAAGATTACAGATCTTGGGAGATTTGGCCAGTTTACTGAAAATGGTGTTCAGAAATCTGAACTCAAAATGGCATTTTCTCTAAAAAGTTTAAACTATTATGTAAAAGCAACAAAACTTTACTTGATTGGTGACGTTTCGGGTCGAGACCCTTCTTCAGTCTGAAGAAGGGTCTCGGCCCAGAACGTCGCCTATTCCTTCTCTCCATAGATGCTGCTCACCCGCTGGGTTCCTCCAGCATCTACCTCCGATTTTTCCAGCAGCTCCAGTTCTTTCTTAAACTTTAATTGTTACATTTCAGAGGTCCAAAAAATATTTAGAATTGGTCAGTTTGAGACAATAAAAAACACAATTGCACATCTTGATAACTGTAGTATCAATAAATTAAATGATCAAGTTACTCACATTTCACTGCACCTCTTTTACCAACAATGATTTTTGAAATTTCTTGCAGCTTTTTTTAAATGTTTACAAGCTTAGTGAAAGATAGCTTTTAGTTAAACACTAGCTAATCATAATCCATGTGCGCTTTTCATGCATGGGTGCACACTTACATCTCAATATTCAATTCTATGACACATTTAGCATCCAGTTTAAAGTGTCACATTATTTTGACACACAGATGAAGTGAACACAACCAAATACAATCATCAAAAAGAATCCTCAACTGGATCACTGAGTCAATAAACAAATCCTCCTCACCCTTCTCAGTTTTTTCCTCTGAACCCGATGTAGACGACCCACTGAGTGCCACTGGAGGGTTGAAGGAAGTGCTTTGCTCTTCATTGGTGAAGTCCGAGTGGGGGATTTCAGATTCAGTGACGGAATCACAAAGTGCTGAAGATGAACTCAATGAAGACGACGAAGACGTTGACGAAGACGTTGACGAGGAAGAAGAAAACATGGCGGCTGCCTTAGATTCACTGGCGGGACTTTGACAAGAGGGCGTTTGGGCTTTCTCATCTGCAGAAGTGTTAAACACAGCAAAGTGAAAACATGGTGAAGTTCAGCCATTTGTTGACAGCACATATCTTTTGACAAGTGCATTAGCTTAATTCAGCAACAATTTCAGAGCTGTTCAGCCCATCATGTGGGCTGAAAATAAGAGAGCCAAGAGAAAATGTTGTATAGAAATATCCGAAAATGTCCACCTAAAAAGATTCCCTGAGATTTGGCTAACTTTGGAAAATGATGGAAATTATTTTGTTTTCTTAATCATTAATACCAAGAAGGCATTTCTTCAAAAGTAAGTCTGTTGAGCAATGTACAAAATGTGATGTTAATAAATTAGATCATCAATTTGAATATCCAAAGGAGATGTTTTGTCACAATAACCTCACATAAAAATATGAAATTTTCATGTTCAAATTGCTCAGGGGCCTCATCCCTACGTTTATCTTCAACGGCCTATCATGCTCTGATCTCTGCATTTCTCCAATTCTAGATCCTCCTGATTTATTTTATCTCAATGTTGTGACCAACCATGCAGCACAGTGTCTGTCTTTAGATGGTGAGAATAGTTGCAAGTCGGGGGGAGAGAAGAGCAGGATAGGTGGCTATTGTCAGCATTAGAGAGAGGAGCTGCCACAGCTTGCTCTTGCTCATTCAAGAATCGCACAGCAGAGAAGCAGGCCTTTTTGACTGAATTTGTCCACTTTTGGATCTCTTTCAATTTCAATGATTGCCATGGCCCGCCCTTCCCAATACTGTCTCTCTCCCCTCCGCATTCTCCTCCATCCCGATTCATTTGCCCTAATGTCATTCTGACACCCATCTCCCTCACCTCCCTATCCTCTCTCTATCTCCTCCCTCCCTCCACCAAATTCTGTCCTTGTTCACTGGTGTCACTCAGATCAAATGGTAGCAAGATTCGGAGGGATCTCAATTTTCGGAGTTTGAAAGATTAGCTGCCGATCCCTTTCATCATTCAGGTTAAGGCTGAGAATAGGAGTCCCAGGGAGGCTATTTAAAAGGTTAAACGCATCCGCTGAAGCTCACGTGAAGGCTATTTTCTCCAAATACTCTACTACCCACTGTAAGCATATTTTAAAAATCCACGTGGTAACCTACTGTGCTAATGGCACTTGGTATTCGGCCTTAATTGACTTCAAGTTAAAACTGAAACTTGATTCAAGAAATCATAGTTTTCGATTTAAATTCACTCACTAAGTTATGGCTTTTCAGAGTTTGTAAGTGTGACTCTAAACTTCTGTCACCAGTTGATCTTAACAGTCTGCCCCAGTCTGACCTTTTGTGCCCATTATACCTCCTGCACATTTCTAACAGAGCTCTATAGAAGCTGATGAAATACATTGTAGAGCATTTTGAGCCACTGAACCAAACTCTATTGCAGTGCTTATTTGTCCTTATTCTCTCCTTGCCCCTCGACTTGCTTTCCAACATTTACGTGTTCAGATGAGGTAATTAGCCTGAAACATTGTATTTATTTCTCTGTAGAAGAACACTGATAGATCTGTTTCCTTTTGTGTGGCTAATGTGTGGCTTTTCAATTTAAAACCACCTGAGCAAAATAAAAACAACCAAACAGCCATTGCCCACAACTAAAGTTAACTCCCTTGGTTACCTGCATGTGCTGCATATGCATGTGCTTTCATTTCTGTTTCATCCATGCAGGAAAAGTTGCAGGCATTGCAGCACAATGAAAACATCCACTGCTCCTTATCTACATGTAATGACATGTGGCTGACAAACTGCAGATTCACCTCGGTCTCAAATCCACAAACATGGCAGCTGGATAGAAAATTAGGCAACATGAAAACTATTGCTTTTCTTCTTGTTTATTAAGTGCTTAATATTTTAAAGAAAATAACATTGGTCGAGCGTGACCTTGAACTGAGGTGAATTAGCATCCTGCATAGCAGAAACAGAATTTACCTGTAGTAATAGGGACTGTTCTTACGATCAGAACTGTTTGAGGTTACAGCAGTAGCTATTTCCTCAGAATCTCCACTGACTAACTTCACTGAATGGATTGTCAAATGCTGGTTTAAGTTTGCTCGGCACTTGGCAGCATACGGACACAAATGACACTTGTACCTTCTTTCTTCTATGAAAATAATATTTTGCAATGGTTAGATTTGAGACACCCTTGCAAGACAAACAATCTTCGACAAGAAAACCTCTTCCAAATCTAGTGACAGGTGTATTGTTTTAATCTTGCATCTAGTTAATATACAACTACAAATGTAAAACTGCAGGATAATCACTTACCTGTGTGCAACGAAAGATGCCGTGACAATGTTTGCTGCCGACCAAAAACTTTCCCGCAAACCTTACAGGGAAAAAGCTGCTCACAAAATTTCCATTGCGGATTCAGAGCTCCTGACTCGATGGTTAGTTTTCCTGATTCTGCAAAAGGAAAAAAGTCCTATCATAAAATGTAGACACATGGAACTGCTAATTTACATATACATACAAAGTGCTGGAGTAACTCAGTGGATCAGGCAGCATCTCTAGAGAACATGGATCCAGAAATGCTGTCTGACCAGACTTTGTCTTTGTTACTCCAGCACTTTGTCTTTTTTAGTATTTTCAGAAATTCTGCCAAAATTTGACAGATTATATCAGTCGGGAATCATAATGACAGCACCTGTATTGGTTCTACGAAAAGTAAAACTTATCATTTTCAATCCACCAAAGATGTTCAAAACCTTTCACATATTTTAAATGCATATTTCCTCTAATTATGACAGCATGTTCTCTTTTATCATTAGGATTGCCTTCGCATCTCCTCAATGTAATCATATTAATAAAATAACTCTTGCAGATAGTTTTATGCTCTGTGATGGAGAACAAAATCAACATTCCAGGTGGATTTTCAACAACTTTCACTTACATAACACCTTTAACACAGTCTGTTTTTGTGGCATTCCACAGTGTTATCATACACATGGAGTGAAAAGAGAAACTGATCAGCAGAGACCCTGGAAGGATGTACTGCTGGACAACGTTGAAGAAAATAAATGATGTGGAGGGATTAAGAATAAACTGAGACATTGTTGGAGCAGATACCAATTTATGTTGCTGAGGATAGGGTGATGGATAATTATGTGTGTATCTATCTTCTCCATCTACTTGAATCCAATAGCTTAAAAAAATAAAATAAATAAAGCTCAACAACTAACTGAAGTTAGATTTAAAATGCTGGAATAACTCAGCGGGCCAGGTAGCATCTCCGGAGAGAAGGCAAGGGTGACAATTCGGTTAGAGACCCTGCTCGACCCGAAACGTTATCCATTGCTTCTCTTCAGAGATGCTGCCTATCCCGCTGAATTACTCCAGCATTTTGTGTCGATCTTCGGTGTAAACCAGCATCTGGAGTTCCTTCTTTCTGGTACCCTAAATCTGCCAACAGAAATATCCTTGCAGAAAACACCTAACGGCTATAAATATTTGTCAACTGCCACCATTTTTATAGCTAATAGCTTGACATATTTCTTTTTAGAATCTGTGAGTGTTAATGACTAAAGATACTGTGATTGTTAAAGACTCCCATGTTAAAGACTAAATGCCATCTGTAGATGGTTTATGCATGCAACCTATAATGTAGCTACCTCAATACCACTAACCACGCCCAGTCATCTCAGTATAACTGTGATATCTTCCCCTTGCTCCTCCCTTGGTTCCGGTACGCCTGAAGACTAGATGCAGTCAGTACTGGGACGTGTTTGACATGTGCCTTTATTAAAGACTCAGTAAAGTTACAGTGTGTCAGACGGGACACCTTTACATGGTGTCAGTAAGTTAAACGCATGCCTCCTGTTTATCGGGTTTTATTTGCTCCTAGTTTTACTAGTGTTTAATCCCCTATTTACCATGGGATTCTCGTGCCGCAAGCCCTCTCCCCTTGTCTTTGACGCTGACATTGCGGAGCGATGGGCTACTTTCGTGATGGACTACAACCACTTCATCAACATCGTGCACCGAAACGACCCTGATGCAGTCAAAGCCTCACTCCTGCTGAACCTTGCCGGTCCCGATGCTATGAAGCGAGCTCAGGCTTTCACTTACAATCCAGCGGTCCTGGATGACAACGACCAGGTCGTCGAGCCGGCGAAATCTGCCAACGACCCGGTATGTCTCTTACGCAGGTTTGCGGAGATTTGTGACTTGCCCTCCAACCGTATATTGGAGCGGGCTAGATTCTTTACAAGGAAACAGCAGCCTGATGAACCTGTTGAATGTTTTATCGCTGACCTGCGCTACCTTGCTCAGCAGTGCCGTTTCGAGAACATGCGTGATCAGCTCACCAGAGATATTTTGGTCACCGGCATGCTAGATCAGAAGCTACGAGCAGAGCTGCTGTGAAGACCGGATCTCACCCTGACTGAGGCTATGCATGCATGCTGAATAGCTGAGGTGGTTGCCCCGCTACATGGGCAGAGGGGATCTGACAATCGGGCTATTAATCTGACTGGTGTTGCCATGCCCCGTCGCAAGCAAGACAACGTTTGCCCTGCACCGCGGCTGACTTATGCCGCTCAGGTCCCGCTTGTCAAGAAGTGCCCCAACTGCAATTATGTCCATTCTATGCAGTCGCAGTGCCCAGCATTTGGTAAAGCTTTTAATTTCTGTAAGAAGATGAACCATTTCTCAGCTGCCTGTCGCTCCCGTGGGAACGTTCCTCCAGCTCCCAGACAAGTTTTAAACAACCTTCAACAAGTTGATAACGAATTCGGTTCCCAGCCTTCTGTCGACACTGCTCTCGACTCTGAGCCCAGTATTTCCATGGGAGATGCCAGTGTTTATTCTCTCCTTCATAATCAATCTCGCCTCCCCGATCCTTCTGTGCTTGTCACTGTCAACACCAAGTCCTTCACTGCTAAGCTGGACACGGGGGCGAAAGTGAATGTTATGTCAACATCCCTGTTCAAGAAGATAAGAAATAATGAGCTGTTAACTGCTGATCGCTCCATATTGCGTGGTTATGGCGGAGAGGAGCTAAAACCTGTGGGGAGGGCCACCTTCCACGGTGTGCTGAAGAAATCTTCGCGTGACCTGTCGTTTTTCATTCTTGACTGTGACTGTGTGACTGTTGAGCAATCAGGCGTGTCAGGATCTCGGGCTGGTGTCCTTTGACCATACTGTCCATGAAGTGCGGGTGATGCTGAATCCACTCTCCGAGCACCCTGACCTATTCGATGATGATCTGGGTAAGCTGCCCCTTGTATACAAGATCGCAACTGACCCGTCGGTTGTACCAGTGGTCCGTGCTCCGCAAAGGGTGTCGTTTGCCATGATGGGCAAGGTCGAAGCCATGGTGAAGAACATGGTTGACATGGGAGTGCTTGAAGCTGTCAGCGAACCCACCGAGTGGGTCTCCACCATGGTCGCCACCATGAAGAAGGGTAAGAGCGAGATACGGGTGTGCATCAATCCCAAAGACTTAAATCTGGCAATAAGGCGCCCTCATTACCCCATGAGGACTGTAGAAGATGTTGCTGCCCAGGTCGGTCAGGCCACGGTGTTCTCTGTCCTTGATGCCAGGAGCTCATTCTGGCAAATACCTCTAGACAAACACTCCTCAGACTTAACCACTTTTGGCACCCCCTTCGGAAGATTCAAATTTTTGCGGATGCCATTCGGCATCAACTCTGCTAGCGAAGTGTTTCAACGCTCCATGGAGCAACTGTTTGCTGGCCTGCCGTGTGCCATTATCGTGGATGACATCCTGGTTTATGGGAAAGATGCTGCTGAGCACGACCACAACCTCCGACGGATTCTAGACCGCGCTCGCCAGATCAACTTAAAACTTAACCCGTCAAAGTGCAAGTTCCGCGTAGCTGAAGTACCCTATGTTGGCCACATCTTCACAGCCCACGGGCTGAAACCTGATCTGCAGAAGACCAACGCTATCTCCGAGCTGCCTGCCCCGACCGACGTGACCAGCCTGCAGCGTTTCCTGGGCATGGTCAACTATTTGGGAAAGTTCATCCCCGACCTCAGAGAGTTGAGCGCACCCCTGAGGCAACTGACGAAAAAAGACATTGCTTGGTCCTGGGTACACAAAATTGCTGGGGAAACTCAGCGGGTGCAGCAGCATCTATGGAGCGAAGGAAATAGGCGACGTTTCGGGCCAAAACCCTTCTTCAGACTTTTGCTTGGTCCTGGTTTCCCCAACACCAGCAGGCGTTCGACCTTCTCACACTGACTCTAAAGTTTTTCGATCTGCAACGTCCAATTGTAGTTACGTGTGATGCTTCCCGCTTCGGACTCGGTGCTGCCTGCCTGCAACTCCATGATGACGGCTCGCTGCAGCCCATTTCTTATGCCTCGCGTACCATGACAGACACTGAGCAGCGATATGCACAAATCGAGAAGGAGCTTCTTGCGGTTGTATTCGCCTGCTCCAAGTTCAAGGACTTCCTTTTCGGTACCAGGTTCACCGTCGAGACCGATCATCAACCCTTGGTGACCATCCTCAATAAGCCTATCCTCATCGCTCCAGCTAGACTCCAGCGCATGATGTTACAGCTCCAGCGGTTCGACTTTCTGATCGTGTACAAGAGGGGCACCGAGATGCATGTGGCCGACGCGCTGTCCCGGGCCCCCTGCTCCTCCTGTGACAGGCATCCCTACGAGCAGGAGGATCTGCAGGTACTAAATGTCAACTTTGTTCCCTCTAAGCAGCTGCAGTGCTTGGCTGAGCACACCGCCAACGACCCCAACCTGCAACAGCTTGCAGCTGTCATCCAGCGGGGGTGGCCCAGCAGACGCATCTCACTGCCTGCGGGCGCCCACCCCTTCTTTCTGGTCCGCGACGAGCTTGTGCTCCGGGACGGCATCATCATCAAGGGTCACAAGGTGGTCGTCCCTGCCTCCCTATACGACTTGTACTACAACGCTGCTCACATGGGGCATCCCGGTGCCGATGCCACCGTCTCACATGCCCAAGAACAATACTATTGGCCCGGCATGGCCAAGTACATTAAAGCCCGAGTAGCCTCCTGTCCTGATTGCAACACTGTTGCCCCACATCAGCAGCGCCAGCCACTTCTGCAGCAGCCTGCGCCTGCCATGCCCTGGACCTCGCTGGCTGCTGACATATTCGAATGGCGAGGCAAGCACTACCTGGTGTTGGTTGATTCAAACTCCAACTGGTTCGAAGTGGATCTTCTCCCTGCTATCACCTCTGAAATGGTGATAGCAGGGAAATCAGTAAGCTGCGCAGACACTTTGCTACCTTCGGGTCCCCGGTCCGCTTACAGACCGACAACGGCCGTCAGTTCACCAGCGCAGAATTCCAGGCTTTCGCTGTGAAGTGGAACTTCACTCACTATACCAGCAGCCCCGAATACCCGCAGAGCAACGGCCTGGCGGAGCGAGCTGTCCGCAGTGCCAAGAATTTGCTCGAGCAGTCTCGTCTCTCCAATGGTGACTTCTACCTGGGTCTAGTCAACCTTCGCAACATCTCACGGGACCCTACCATGCGATCCCCTGCCCAGCGTCTGATGTCCCGCGTGCTTCGCCCACCGATGCCGATCGCCCAACAGTCCCTGGTGCCCAAGGTCCTCCAGCCTTCCGCCGTCCAGCAACGGATTGCTCACAAGCATGAGGTACAGCTCCGTTCTCACGACAAGTCCTGCCGCCCGCTCTCACCACTACTGCCTGGCCAGGTCATCCGCATGTAGACAGCCACCGGATTCTCCCGACTCGCAACCGTTGTTGGTGTGGACGATTCCCCGAGATCTTACCTGGTGGACTTTGATGGAACTGTCTACCGCCGGAGCCGCCAGCATCTGTTGGCCTTTAACGAGCCGCAGCCTCCTCCTGCGGATCCCTACGCTCCTCCGTTGCGTTTCGAGCCTGTCATTACTAATTACCCCACAGCTCCCTGCATGCCCCGGTCAGTTCGCTTGCCGCGTTCTCCTCCCTCTACGCCTCCAGCTTTCGGGCAGATGATCTCCTCCCCTGCTCCTTCTCCTCCTTCTCCCCCGTCTCCTCCTCCTGGATCATCTGTGCCGGTTGGGTCACCTTCCGCATTCCCGGTTGGGTCTCCGCCGACTTTCTCCTTCCCGGCTGCTACTGCTCCGCCTCCTCTTCTATCTGGTGGGGAGGGTGATGGTGCTATACGCACACGCTCGGGTCGGGTTGTCAAACCTCCTGTCCGCTACAGTGATTTCGTTTAAATTTGCATGTGTTGTATAATCACACTGCCACTGTTATAACTTCAATTTTAGATTTCTAAGGGAAAGGATGTAGATGGTTTATGCATGCAACCTATAATGTAGCTACCTCAATACCACTAACCACGCCCAGTCATCTCAGTATAACTGTGATATCTTCCCCTTGCTCCTCCCTTGGTTCCAGTACGCCTGAAGACTAGATGCAGTCAGTACTGGGACGTGTTTGACATGTGCCTTTATTAAAGACTCAGTAAAGTTACAGTGTGTCAGACTGGACACCTTTACACCATCCATCTTTAATTGGGTAAATTATCTAATCCTGTGCGATAGCAGGGTGACATTTTTGTAGATTTGTATGAGAGGATCAGGGATGCAGTTGCAGCTCTTTCCACTTGTCCAAGCATGGTTTTGACAAATTTATACATATTTTTTCATCACACATTTCGAAAATTACGAACTTGGAAACTGCATTTTCATAAATAAATTCCTCATTAGAATTAATGTAAAGCATCCTGCCTTAACTTTTAAAACAAATATTTAACACAATAGGCAGAATGCAAAACTGTTCATAACACATACCTTGTGATGATGGTCTTGCATGGAGATGAGATAAAGGATCCCTCAAGTTTGGAGCAAATGGTGATTGTCTAAATACTTCTTCACATAGAGAAGAACTGGATCAAAAGAATAACATACCCAAATCATTAACTTTAATGCCATTTAAAACAGATAAATGTACTTATTCTGGCACAGAAAACACAAATTTGAGTTTAGTTCCATTACAATTTTCAGGAGCACTTAAGTAAACTGACATTCTCACAGATAATGATACAGATTTTTGGCTTTTAATAAGAGGTTTAAGTTATTGAGATAAAGGCCAGCTTTAAGCTTGCTCATTGTTGGAAAACATGGGATGCTGAGATGTCCCTTACCCGCTACTGAAAAAGATCACTTTTAAGTAAGGGTCAAACAAATTATTGTTCTGAACTAGGGATGCATACAGAACAATGAACTTATAATATATGAATGTTTCAAAAGGAGGTTAGGAATAAACACTCAAGCCTCCGTCAATGCTGCAATCCATCCTATGTATTTAGTGAGAGGCCATTCCCAGAGTATTTATTAGAATGAATGATCTTAGAACACAATGTCCATGCCGAACATGATGCCAAGTTAAACAAATCTCTGTGTGGGAAGGAACTCCAGATGCTGGTTTAAATCGAAGGTAGACACAAAATGCTGGAGTAACTCAGCAGGACAGACAGCATCTCTGGAGAGAAGGAATGGGTAACGTTTCAGGTCAAGACCCTTCTTCAGACACATCTAATCTCTGCTTGTATGTGACCATATCCCTCCATTCCCATGCACCTATTTAAAAGCCTTTTAAATGCCACTATCATATCTGCCTCCACTACCCCTGGCAGTGCATTTCAAGCACCCACCACTGTGTAAAAAAAAAATGCCCCACTATCTTCTTTAAACTTTGCCCCTCTCATCTTAAAACTATGCCCTCTAGTCTAACATTTTCACCGAGGGAAAAAGGTTCTGCAGCCTCTCCATACCACCAGTAATGTGGTGAATGGAAGTGCACACATCTTACAGTTACCAAATTATAATCGTTTTGTTAAACAGACATTTCTGTGACCATTATTATTAGAAGCTGGGTCTCTATTCCTTGGAGCGCAGGAGGATGAGCAGTAATCTTATAGAGGTGTATAAGATTATGAGAGGATTAGATCGAGTAGATGCACAGAGTCTCTTGCCATGAGTAGGGGAATCGAGGACCAGAGGACATAGGTTCAAGATGAAGGGGAAAAGATTTAATAGGAATCTGAGTGGCAATTTTTTTACACCAAGGTTGGTGGGTGTATGGAACAAGCTGCCAGAGGAAGTAGTTGAGGCTAGGACTATCCCAACGTTTAAGAAACAGTTGACAGGTACATGGAAAGGGCAGGTTTGGAGGGATATGGACCAAGCGCAGGCAGGTGGGACTAGTGTAGCTGGGACATGTTGACCGGTGTGCGTAAGTTGGGCCGAAGGGCCTTTCCACACTATATCACTCTATGACTTGTTCCAATGATGCTCTATTAAACATTGCAATATACAGGTTTTAGTATTTTTAGCCAACAAAAATCAATTTAGAGCTATTAAAAAGTCCTCTGTTATTGCGAGACTGAAATTCTCCAGCTCCTAACCCCTTTTCACAATTATTTTTATAATGTGATTTTCTAGTCTAAAGAAGGGTCTCGACACGAAACGTCACCCATTCCTTCTGTCCAGAAATGCTGCCTGTCCCGCTGAATTTGTCCAGCATTTTGTGTCTGTCTTCTATAATGCGGGGTTTCTTAGGAAATCAGCTCTCACGTTATAGTAGAACAATCTGTACCTATGAAACTACCATTTCTCCACCCAGATAGAAGTGCACTGAAAGTGAAACAATAAAATGATACTCACCTGCTGCTACTCAACTCTGATGCCTCCCTTCCTTGTTCTTGAGCTTTGTTTACTTTTTCTACAAAGAGACAGAGCATTTTTAAATGAAAGGCATAAGGAAGCTATTTTGTTAGCAAACTGCAACTGAACAGAGTTCTGGCTCGATAGGAAACTGAACAATAATTTTAGGAACATCTTTATTTAGGATTCGAAACAAGAACAGTTATTCAAGCCCTTTACTGTGCTGCCATTTTATTTCATCATGATTCACTAATTCTCAATCAAGCCCGTTACCCATCAAAATGTTATTGTGCTTATGAAAATGTCAATTTATCCAAATTTCACAATTCCTATATATATATATATAGTGACCACAGGGATAACTCTGGTTACCTGTTTTCACAAGAAAGCACCTGTGTGACTTCTAACACTTTTCTGCAGTGGTGTGACCACGCAGAGGGTGCTTGGATGAAGACCCATGTCAGCCTCTCTGATTAGGTTGCCAAGATGCTCGTTTGTGCTTGGGTGTGTTGATTGTTTTTTTGGTGAAAGGATGAAGAGCAGGGATGCCAGTATTTCCCTGGAGCTGGCTGCAGAAGGCACTAAAACATGCAATTTTCTTTGAATTCACGATGTGATGGTTTTCCATGTGTTTGGAGCATGTGGATTAGCTGATAGCCCTTCCTCTTCTTCTAGCGTATGGCGTGCATAGCCTAAAGTTGTTGGACAACTTGTACTATTTGATCTTATTTGGTTGTGCACGCCGGGTTGATTGCATTCGTCGAAACAGGCGGACCACATGAAGGTTGCAATCTTCCACCCCAGCTGATAGCCCTTCATCATATTACAGACCTTTGTTGATAACTGCAGATGCTGGTTTACACACCGAAAATACACACAAAATGCTGGAGTAACTCAGCGGGACATGCAGCATCACTGGAGAGAAGGAATGGGTGACATTTCGGGTAGAGACCCTTCTTCAGACTGAGGTCTTCAGACAGTCCCGCTGAGTTGGAGTAGTCTTTGTGATAAATATAATAGTCTATCTTTGTGATAAATATAACCATCATGTGAAGTGCAAAACATGAAGTGAAGTACAAACCATTCTTCTCTAGACCGTGGATATTTACTCAGGCCTTATACATGTGTCGAATGGTTTCAGAAGCCAGCCCTTTATCGCTGGCAAAAGTTCCCTGCAGTTCAGCATGTATGCCTTCAAGCTTGACAGCTTTACCAGTACTCATGATGGCTTTTGCCATTTGAGCTGCTGTGAAGTGACTTTAAAATTGTTCACTGATATTTTTGTGTTTCCTTTCCTGCTGTTTGTTTGAGATGTGCTGTTTTTAAATCAACTGGAATTCTATCTAGTTAGCTGTAATACAGTAGTGCTGCTATGCTGTTTGTGGATTGTTACCCATTTAATTATTGACTAAGTTATTGCGTGTTAAGATTGTTTCTTCAAAGTTTCTGCCATGACTTTCCTCGTTCTTCTTCCAGTCCAGCAAATATCTCATTGCCTGAAGAAGGGTGTTGGCCCAGTTTGTTCCAAGTGTACTGCCTAACCTGCTGAGTATTTCCACCATTTTCTGTTTTATTTCAGATTTTTAGCATATGATTTTTTTCCCCCAACTACATTTACTTTAGTTTAGAGGTACAGCGCGGAAACAAGCACTCCACCGAGTCCACGCCGACCAGCGATCTCCGCACACTAACACTATCCTATGCACACTAGGGACAATTTACAATTTTACCAAAGCCAATTAGCCTTCAAACCTGTACATCTTTGGAGTGTGGGAGGAACCCGGAGATCCCAGAGAAAACCCACGCAGGTCACGGGGGGAACGTACAAACTCCCGTAGTCAGGATCAAACCGTGGTCTCGTGTGCCGTAATGCAGCAACTCTACCGCTGCGCCACCGTGCCGCCCCACTTTCTAGGAGCTTATAAATATAAATATTGTGACATTGATCCAGCTTTCCACTCATTAACAGCCTATTTATCATACTATCATCATCTACCAGCCACACCTAATTTCAACAAAACACAGTCAAAAAGATCGAGAAATTTTAAATAAACAGAAAACATAAATTGAAGCCGAGGCTATTCTAATTCCAACCCGGAGATTTTTTGGAAGATCCTGGATTGGATTGGGAATTTATACCACACACATTGTGGTAACGTTCCATCTCTAACAGCAGAAGTCATTATGTGCAAGTTATGAACATCTGTAGTATACCCTGTCATTTGTGTTGCTGGTTTTGGTGCTACCATCAAGCCTTGACATCCAGGTGCTACTTTTAGGGTCCAAACAAGATCTGCCCTCAGACAGCAGAATACTATCTATTTTGAACCATACTGATGCAATGTCTCAGTAAAAATGTGCTAACCTTAGAATAAAAATAGTGAAGGACAAGTGGCAGTTTCAGATAGTGATGCACGTTAATTACAGTAGTTATGATGGAAAACTTAGAAAAGTATTTGTATTAGAGTCACACATTTATGATAGTTCATTCCACATTCAGAATCAAAGTCTCTGCCTGGTGGAATACACACATATTGAAATAAACATCCCTTTTTCTTTCTTTCATCTCTTTCACCCACAACCCTGCCAGATTGACAGAGAAGGCAGATGAAGTTGCAGCTACTGATCAAATTTAGCATTCCTTACAAACTCTGCTATCCATTATCCCTATAAACAGATAGTGAGCATGAGATCAGTACGTTGGTCATTTGCTATGTGCAAGTATAATCTGAAAGCTAATAGCTAATGACAATATGGTTTTACCCTGGCTGAACAAACCACGAGAAAGGCATGCACGTGGATAACTAAGTGTTTCTGGAACAGGATTTTTAAAACATCTTTATTTAAATGACACCAGATATTTAAATTGAACTATAAAAATACCATACATTTTATTCTAATTTCAAAATTCGTCATTATGACTACTAACTACAATATTTTGCAATGGTAAAAATGTAATTTAAAAGAACAATCAAAAAAAGAACAAAGCTTCTATCACCAGGTACCCCATAAAGATTATCCTCTCTTCCTTTCTGATGTCACCACCTGCAGAGTTGCAATTCATATTTGTTGTTTCAATTAAAATCTTCCTGCCTTGCAGAACTGATTTAGGAGGCGAAGAGTTGGTGTATGATCAAGACCCAAGATTATTGAAATGAGAAAATAATCATCAAAAGAAATGTGAAAAATATTATCGAAATTATTTCGCAACAAGTTGCAGGTGCTGGGAGAATCTGAAAGCGACAGCAGGATCCAAGCAGAAGTACACAGATATTTACGCATTTCAAAAGGGCGAGTGGTGCATTCAGTATTAAATGATTAGTTAAGCCGGGTCCCAGATTCATATCTATGAATTTAAAATGTTATTCAATCTTTACTGACAGCCGCACTTTTAATGAGAGGTAATCAGAATTTATTAGTCCTAATTATTGTGTTCTTACTGCCTGAAACCATAGAACAATATTAAATTGAGGTGTTTGAAAGGCAGACAAGTCAGACAAGGCACATCACTCTCTACCCAGCATACTTTAAACATCCTTCCTCTGGCACAAAATCGTAGTTTAATTGAGCAGCAACTCAAATACCTGAGAGTTGATAAAGAAGCTCTGATGCCATCTTCACTGATATGTCTTGAGTGAAAAGCTTAATTTCGGTGAGAGGTATAACTTCAGGGGAATCCTGTAACCGTTCATTTTTTACTGCCTTGCAATTAAACAAACGATTAGGAAGTCGTGACACGGTGGGGTCGGGTATTTCCAATTCCATTGGCTCCTCTTTAATTATCACTGTCCGTGTTCCCAGCTCCTTTTTATTTTCAGCTGCAACAGATTAAATAAGAAAAAGATAAGCTAAACGTATAGCATGGATTTTGTATAAGCAACATTACTGCACAAACAATACTGCATCCCGAATTTCAACAAGTTTAAACTATGGAAGCAGGCCTTTCATGGTCTTGCCAACTTTTTGACAGAGCTACCTAATTAGACCTACTCTCCATGTCTTTAGTTCTTTGTTCCCCCTCCACACACCCCATCCCACTGCTCAACTACCCAAGAACAGTCTGAAGAAGGATGTTGACCCGAAACGTCACCTCGTGCTTTTCTTCAGAGATGCTGTCTGACCGGCTGAGTTATTCCAGCTTTTTCTGTCTTTCTTCCCCCAAGAACATGATCGATTTCCCCTGCAACTTCCTATTAACATGCGTCCATTATCCTTTCAGGCAATGCGTTTATGATCATAGCTGTCTTTTGCCAATTATCTACAATCCATATCCTTCTTGCCAGTGGAAATAAACCCCTTATGCTTTAATCAAAATTCCTCAATTGGAAACACTTCTATTTAAATACTCCAGAATCTCCCAAGGAGAACAATCGTAGCTTCTCTAAATCATATTTTGTTTTTTTTAAAGGCAAATATGCTCTACTGTTTCACATAACTAGTGTATGTGACGATTTCAAATAACCATTGTGTCCATGTCAAAGCACAGTATTTTACAATCAATACAACATACCTAAAGACAATCTGTTTGTAAACCACATTTATATATTTCATCATGCTAATGATAAGACGACAACTGAAAAATGTGTTGATCAAATAAATCGAGCAACTAAAATGCTCTCCAGATACCACTTCTTGATCATCTGAAATGAACATTACTTCCATCACAGAAAACAGGAAAATAGGTATCATTTTTGTACATTTTAAGCATTGTTTATACATAGAGAATTAACTCATTATGGGCCTGTCGCACTTAGGCGACATTTTAGGCGACTGCAGGAGACTATGCAGTCGCCACATGTTTGCGGGTGGTTGCCGGGTAGTCGCTTTCATGGTCGTGAGAAGTTCCCGCATTCTGGGAACTGGTCGCGGCCTCATTATGGTCGCCACGAATTTTTCAACATGTTGAAAAATTAGCGGCGACCAGAATGAAGCTGCCATGGAGAGTAGCGAGAATTCTCGTGCAGTGGTAGTGGGTCGCCAGGAGGTCGTAGGTTCTCGTAGGTTGTAGCCAGTCCTGACCGGAGAATTTCATTGGCTCATTGGGAAAAAAACATAAGCAGTCGTTTTCAGAACCAAGGAATCCGACCGGTAATGTTAAATGTCCGCCGACCTTCACAGCCGTATATCTCTGGCTTCTTAAAAGTTGTCTCCACTCTTTCTCCCCCCTCTCTTAAAGGACTTACGTGACCCTTCCCGTACACTGCTTTCACCATCTTAATTACAGCGCCAACCTTCCTGTTCATCACGGTGTGTGTCTGTATCACGTTGGCTTTGCACCGTGTGAATTTCACTCAGACAGCGCTACCCCCGCTTGCCCTGTCCTCCGCCTGCATAACGGGCTGGTGAAGGAAGTGATGTGTGTATGTGTTTCACCCTGACAGTCACCGGCAACTTGACGGTCACCTGAAAAATCGCCTAAGTGGGACAGGCCCATAGTATTCAGTTACAAGCCTTAGTAAAGTTTTTTTTGTTAAAATGAATGGCTGGAGAAATTGGCTACATTTTAGAAACAATTACAATAAGGCAGTCTGAAGAGGGGTCCCAAGCCAAAACGTCCAGTCCGAAGAGAGGTCCCAATCCGAAAGGTCACCCGCCCTTTTTCTCCAGAGATGCTGCCTGACCCACTGAGTTACTCCAGTACTTTGTGTCTATCTTCAGTATAAACCAGCATCTGTATTTATTTTCTACACAATAAGACAGGTGCCTCATACAGAAACATTTTAACATCTAGACTCCAACTAACCAGAAAACCTTAGCAACTACCACTTTTCTCCATAAGCCAATGCAAATTTACCCTTCACTAACCTGCATCTTTTCTATTTTAATTCAGTAGCCATCTTTTATCCAACCTAAAGGCCACACGAGTAGGATGTGGACAAAAACATAAGCAAAATGATGCAGAAGTTGGAGATAATAAAACAACTATAGAAGGGTGAAAAATAAAGGAATCTGCTGCAAGATCATTGATGATCTAAGAAATTAAAGCTCAAAAGGCTCAGTTACTGAATTGCATGGCTTCTTCAGAGAAAAGCAAGGTTTTTGAAGACCTCGGCAGGTTTCAATGAAACCAGGTCTTCAAAAACCAGAGCTAACCCTGATGGACATTTTGTGTGAATGGTTTACTTTGAAATGCTTGGCAGGCACGCCGATTTCACGACCCATGCTGATTGAAATGTGAAGGACTCAGAAAGGGATTACGGAACCCTGGAAGTTTCCAAATGGTTGGTTGTCATGTTTCCAGCTTTGGCACACATCCAAGGGCTTGATATTTTGTTGCGAGAAAAAAAAAATCTACTCATCAAGAATGTTAAAAAATATACAAAGTTATTTGAGATGAACACGGTCTCTCCCCGAACACACCTGAAATGCCGACGAGGCTGGTGATTGATACTGTTGCCATCCAGAATCAACATTGCGAATCAGAAAATTGCAACTGGCTTCAAGCAACATAAGGATTGTTTTACCGTGTCAATGTGGAAGGTATACTCTAGGTTTGGTAAATGGAAAATACAACAAACCAAGAGTTTTCAAGGGGATCACACTTCAGAGCTGCCAAGTTCTGTCAGAGCATTTCAGTATTCTAGTACCTGAAAATCAGTATTTTGCTGAGGAAATCAGTATTTTTACACGGTGCCATTTTGCTAAAAAATCTTTTTTTTCTTTTAATGTGCGGTCATACCCATGTAAGAGTACAAGAATGCATAACTTGTTTATTATGTATTTGTAATACAGTTCATTGTGTATTATATGTCATTGCTGCTTTCTTCTATCTCTCTCTCCCTCTCTGTGTAAAGGAAGCTGGTCGGTGATTGGTTGCAATGCCCCTCAGAGACTGCGTCTGATTGGCCGCCGAGTGGCCAGTGCATTATGTGATTGGACACAATGCCCTTGAAGACAGCGGCTGATTGGACGCGAGGAGACCGATTTGTTGATTGGACGCGAATTTTAAGGGAAGCTAGTCGGTGATTGGACACAACCACCTTAGAGACAGCGGTTGATTGGCCGCCAAATAATCGGGCTCAAAAAATTGACAAATAGGAAAACAAAAAAAACAGGAATTCCGATTTAAATCTGATGTAAGGTACAAAGGGTGGGTATCGATTATTTCTAGACAACAGATTAAATCTAACCCCATTAATTCACTCAGGGTGTATTATGATGTGTTCCACAGTATGAAGTGTACAGCAAGACTTGCACTTCCAGAGTGGTCTATAGTGCTGTTTCTTCAGCAGACCAGATTTATTTTAAGAGCAAAACATAAAGTGTTGGAGAACTCAGCAGGTCACCCTGGATCTAAGAAGGGTCCGAAGAAGGGTCTCGACCCAAAACATCACCTATTCCTTCTCTCCAGAGATGCTGCCTGACCCGTTGAGTTACTCCAGCATTTTGTGTCTATCTATGGAGGGAATGGCTAGGCGACGTTTAGAGACGAGTCCCTTCTTCGGGCATTTTTTAAGGGGTTGGGAAAGATTGAAAATTTCACGTATTTAAATATGTTGTTACAAATATAACTAGTAGTGTGGGAGAAAATTCCATGAGCCATAATTGCCACATACATACCCAAAAGTAGAAATGTTGAAAGTTACAGTGTGTAAAAAAATAGATATTACGAGCTTTGTCGTCTCCTTGTACCAATCAAACGCCAAATTCAAAATTCTATATTTTGAAAATGGGCAAAGCAAAAAGTAGCATGTTCTCTAGAAAGGCTTATCCTAAAATAATTTATCGGAAGGATGTGATTTTCAGTCAGGACGTCTGTATCATTCAGTCAGTGAGCTCGCGGTCCGGAGCCCTTCTCTAATACCCCTCTACATAAAAACAAAGTGTCAATGCCTCTTCAAGGTGCAGGTTCAACTGAAGGGGTTTGGCGCTCGGGCGACGCTATGAATTTATATGATTTTTTTTTAAAAACGATACATTTAAATCGTTCAAAAGCTACAACCACAACGTGATAAATAACACTAAATAAAACTGAAGCAAATAAAGGCAAACAGAAGAACTAACCTTGAAGGAGAGAGAGAAACAACACACATAAACTTTTTTTTTTTTTTTAAATTCATATAACATCCCTAAATGACGGGTACAAATTACTAAATAACGTGGGTGGACAGAAATGCTGGAGAAACTCAGCAGGTGAGATGCTGCCTCACCCACTGAGTTTCTCCAGCATTTTTGTCTATCTTCGTTGTTCCAGCAATTGCAGTTCCCTCTTAAAATAACGTGGGTGAATGACTGTACCTTGCACACCAGAAAGAAGCCCGTGCTCGCGGTCTGGAGCTCTTAATGACAGTGAGTTTTAAGAAATTCTCCCATGAATTTTATTCAAAGGAATGCGGCGTCATTAATACTTGGTCAAAACACAATTATATTGACTGAGGAATGCAGATCGATGTATTGGTGATACATTGTAAAACTACGTGTTAACTACTGGCTGTTAACAAGTGTTAACAGTGGCAGTTAACAAATTATTTTCGTCTCAGTTGAATCAAGTGATAAACGACTCCAATCATTCTGCAGTACTCATTAAACCCGCGCTGAGTCTGTGAGCTCGGAAGCCGCACTGAGCCCAGAGGCTGCGCTGAGTCCGGGGCCGGGCGCTGAAGCCGACGGCCACAACCTCGAGAACTTGGTGAGGGGGGAGATAGAGGGATAGGAGAGGGTTAGGGAGGGGAGAGAAGTTATGGAGGGAGGGAGTGACTGAGGGTAGGGGAAAGGAGGGGGAGGGAGGGAAAAGATCCTGGGGAGGTGAGGAGGGAGAGTTGGGGGAATGAGGGAGAGGAGAGGGAGATGAATTATGGAGGGAGGGATGAAGTCACTGATGGTAGGGGAGAGGTGAGGGAGGGATTGGGGAGGGGAAAGAAGAGGGAGGATGGGTGTGCTGTGGGCCTGCGCTGTTAGGGGCTATGTGTGAGTGGTGGAGTATTGCGTTGGGGGACCAGGCCTCCCATGTGACAATGGGACCCAACAGGTCCCACTTAGTCTAATCTTTAATTAATGATCAAATCATCCAAATTGTTGTTAATCCTGAGCAAGCCACTGTATCATCTAAACAACATAATGCACAAAAAATATCCTGTGCAGGAGCTGGAAAAGAACTGGAATTATTCACCAAATTCTTTAAGAAGAATTCGGTTCAGGGAATGGTGAAACTCTCTCACATCCAGAACAATTTTCCAAAGAAAAGGCAGCTTGGTTTTAGGCAGTCAAACATTCAAATATTGCTGCAGAGTGCATCTGCAGAACACATGAAGCCTTCAAGATCTGCATTTTCACCAACAATAATCAACAACTAATGTAGTAAATCCTTCTTCCGAGGCAGAACAGCATTAGTGTATTATACAAACATGAAGTTATAGTACAAAGTACTAAAATGTAAAGTGAAAGTTTATAGTACTGTACTGATGCTATCAATAAATGAAAATGTAATGTACTGTAATTTTAAGCTGCTACATATAATTTATTAGGATAATACTGCACTACTGCATAGAAATATTCTCCGGAGAATATGGATAGATGTTATATTGGGTCAGGACTGTTCATCAAACAGATTGTGGCAGAGAGGGGGAAAAGCTAGAAGAGTGGTGGAGCAGGACAACGTCTGGCGAGTGACAAGTTGGTTACAGGTGAGAGGTTTGATAGCAGATGGTTGGACAAAGGCCAGAGATGAAAAGACTAAAGGTGTGAGATAAGTGAATTGTGTGGCCAGAGAAAGGAATATATGTGTAAGGAGAGAACTGGCTACAATGTAACAATGGTTTACTCTCAGGTAGACTGGGAAAATCAGGTTGGTACTGGACCCCATGAAAGGGAGTTTGTGGAGTGCCTCCGTGATGGATTCTTAGAGCAGTTTGTGCTGGAGCCTACCAGGGAGAAGATAATTTTGAATTTAGTGTTGTGCACTGAACAGGATTTGATAAGGGAACTCGAGGTAAAGGAGCCATGAGGAGGTAGTGACCATTATATGATAAGTTTTAATCTACAATTTGAGAGGGAGAAGGGTAAATCGGAGGTGTCAGTATTACAGTAAAACAAAGGGGACTATGGAGCCATGAGAGAGGATCTGGCCAAAGTTGACTGGAAAGATACCCAAGCAGGGATGACAGTGGAACAACAATGGCAGGTATTTCTGGGAATAATACAGAAGGTGCAGGATCAATTCATTCCAAAGAGGAAGAAAGATTCCAAGGAGAGTAAGGGGCGACCGTGGCTGACAAGGGAAGTCAGGGACATTACAAAAATAAAAGAGAAGTAGTATAACATTGCAAAGATGAGCAGGAAGTCAGAGGATTGGGTAAGTTTTAAAGAGCAACAGAAGATAACTGAAAAGGCAATACGGGGAGAAAAGATGAGGTATGAAGGTAAGCTAGCCAAGAATATAAAGGAGGATAGTAAAAGCTTCTTTAAGTATGTGAAGAGGAAAAAATTAGTTAAGACCAAAACTGGACCCTTGAAGAATAAAAAGGGCAAATTTATTATTATAGGGAACAAGGAAATGGCAGACGAGTTCAACAGATACTTTGGATCTGTCTGCACTAAGGAAGGCACAAACAATCTCCCTGATGTCCTAGTGGCCAGAGGATCTAGGGTGACGGAGGAACTGAAGGAAATCCACATTAGGCAGGAAATGGTGTTGGGTAGACTGATGGGACTGAAGGCTGATAAATCCCCAGGGCCTGATGGTCTGCATCCCAGGGTGCTTAAGGAAGTGGCTCTAGAAATTGTGGATGCATTGATGATAATTTTCCAATGTTCTGTAGACTCATGATCAGTTCCTATGGATTGGAGGGTAGCTAATGTTATCCCACTTTTTAAGAAAGGCGGGAGAGAGAAATCAGGGAATTATAGACCAGTTAGCCTGACATCGGTGGTGGGGAAGTTGCTGGAGTCAATTATAAAAGATGAAATAGATGCACATTTGGATAGCAGTAACAGGATGGGTCCGAGTCAGCCCGGATTTACGAAGGGGAAATCATGCTTGACTAATCTTCTGGAATTTTTTGAGGATGTAACTAGGAAAATGGACAAGGGAGAGCCAGTGGATGTAGTGTACCTGGACTTTCAGAAAGCATTTGATAAGGTCCCACATAGGAGATTAGTGCGCAAAATTAGGGGCACATGGTATTGGGGGTAGAGTGCTGACATGGATAGAAAATTGGTTGGCAGACAGGAAACAAAGACTAGGGATTAACGGGTCCCTTTCAGAATGGCAGGCAGTGACTAGTGGGGTACCGCAAAGCTCGGTGCTGGGACCGCATCTATTTACAATATACATCAATGATTTGGATGAAGAGATTCAAAGTAACATTAGCAAATTTGCAGATGACACACAGCTGGGTGGCAGTGTGAACTGTGAGGAGGATGCTATGAGAATGCAGGGTGACTTGGACAGTTTGGGGGAGTGGGCAGATGCATGGCAGATGCAGTTTAATGTGGATAAATGTGAGGTTATCCACTTTGGTATCAAAACCAGGAAGACAGATTACTATCTAAATGGCGTCAAGTTGGGAAAAGGGGAAGTACAACGGGATCTGGGGGTCCTTGTTCATCAATCTATGAAAGTAAGCATGCAGGTTCAGCAGGCAGTGAAGAAAGCAAATGGCATGTTGGCCTTTATAACAAGAGGAATCGAGTATAGGAGCAAAGAGGTCCTTCTGCAGTTGTACAGAGCCCTAGTGAGACCACACCTGGAGTATTGTGTGCAGTTTTGGTCCCCTAATTTGAGGAAGGACATTCTTGCTATTGAGGGAGTGCAGCATAGGTTTAGGAGGTTGATTCCCGTGAAGGCGTGACTGTCATATGCTGAGAGAATGGAGCGGCTGGGCTTGTTGCCTCTGGAGTTGAGAGGGGATCTTATTGAAACATATAAGATTGTTAAGGGTTTGGACACGCTAGAGACAGGAAACATGTTCCCGATGTTGGGGGAGTCCAGAACCAGGAGCCACTGTTTAAGAATAAGGGGTAAGCCATTTAGAACGGAGACGAGGAAACACTTTTTCCTCACAGAGTTGTGAGTGTGGAATTCTCTGAACGAGGGCGGTGGAGGCTCGTTCTCTGGATATTTTCAAGAGAGAGCTAGATAGGGCTCTTAAAGATAGCGGAGTCAGGGGATATGGGGAGAAGGCAGGAACGGGGTACTGATTGGGGATGATCAGCTATGATCACACTGAATGGCGGTGCTGGCTTGAAGCGCCGAATGGCCTACTCCTGCACCTATTGTCTATTGTCTAAAACTGCATACAATACTCCAGGTGTGGTCTCACTAGGGCCCTGTGCAACTGCAGAAGGACCTCTTTGCTCCTATACTCAACTCCTCTTGTTGTGAAGGCCAACATGCCATTCACTTTCTTCAATGCCCGCTATACCTGCATGCTTACTTTCAGTGACTAATGAATAAGGACCCCCCAGATCCCGTTGTACTTCCCTCTTTCCCCCAACTTAACACAATTTAGATAATAATCTGCCTTCCTGTTTTTGCCACCAAAGTGGATAACCTCACATTTATCCACATTAAACTGCATCTGCCAGCCATCTACCCTCTTATTACCCTTGTAATAGTTTAACAATAGATGCACCAGAGAATTTTACTAGATTAGTACACTGGAAAAATAGATGTTTGCTAATTTTAATGTACGCTCCCACCAACCCCAGAAATCCCCATTCAAATTATTAAAGTGAATGATCCTTAATACAACAATATTGTGGCAGTAACTGAATCACAAATCTGAGGCTACATGTCATAAACAAATTTTATTATTGAGGCAAAAGATAACTTGCTGGATGAAACTTCTTTGGAGGGAAATGGACAGTTAATATTTAAACTCTGTGACCGACCGACTGCCTGCCGCCGGCTTTCTGCCTGACTTGTGGCTGCCAGCCTTTGATTCGTTGCTACGCCAACACCAGACGCAGAATCGCCGAGATTCTTTCCATTTCGGTAGAGATTTCACTTTTCATTCTAAGTATCCACTCCTGATTAAATGTTGTCGTGTTTATGTACACATTTTTAATAAAATCCTTCTCCCCCCCCCCCCCCCAAATTTCAAAAGAAAAATTGCTTCTCACCCATAGAAGCAGCCCCAGCCCCTGGTGAACGTTCCATCGTGTGATGTCACAATGCCCAATGCTCACAGATGTCCAATCGGAATGGATCCATTTACATATGCCTTTGCAGCAGCCCCAGCCCCAGCACCAGCCCCTCCCCCCCACCCCCGCAGCCTGTGTCGAAGCGCGTCATCACGTGTGTGGGAATAGAGAAAGAGGATTGGGGGTGAAAGGGAATGGGGAACAGATGGACTGTCCCTACCCCTCCCCACTATTTCCCCTCTCTCCCCCCACCCCTCTCCCCCTCCCTCCACACTCTTACCCTCCCTCCCCTACCCCCATCCCTCCCTCCCACACCTCTCTCCACCTCCCCATCCCTCTCTCCACCTCCCTCTCCTCACCCCTCTCCCTCTCCTCCCCCTCCCACCCATCCCTCTCTCCCCCACCCCCCTTCCTTCTCCCCCCTTCCCCTTCCCTCCCCCACCCCTTTCTCTCTCTCCCCCACCTCTCCCCCTCCCTCCACACTCTTACCCCTCCCTCCCCTACCCCAACCCTCCCCCACACCTCTCTCCCCCTCCCCCATCCCTCTCCCCCCATCCCTCTCTCCCCATCCCTCTCTCCCCATCCCTCTCCCCCCACCCCTCTCTCCCCCACCCCCTTCCCTCTCTCCCCCACCCCCCTTCCCTCCCGCACCAATCCAGTTGTTAGGCCGCAAGGGGGGCGTACAGTTTTGGTCTCCTAATCTGAGGAAAGACATTCTTGCCATAGAGGGAGTACAGAGAAGGTTCACCAGACTGATTCCTGGGATGTCAGGATTTTCATATGAAGAAAGACTGGATAGACTCGGCTTGGATTCGCTGGAATTTAGAAGATTGAGGGGGGATCTTATAGAAACTTACAAAATTCTTAAGAGGTTGGACAGGCTAGATGCAGGAAGATTGTTCCCGATGTTGGGGAAGTCCAGAACAAGCGGTTACAGTTTAAGGATAAGGGGGAAACTTTTAGGACCGAGATGAGAAAAAGAAATTTCACACAGAGTGGTGAATCTCTGGAATTCTCTGCCACAGAAGGTAGTTGAGGCCAGTTCATTGCCTATATTTAAGAGGGAGTTAGATGTGGCTAAAGGGATCAGGGGGTATGGAGAGAAGGCAGGTACAGGATACTGAGTTGGATGATCATCCATGATCATATTGAATGGCGGTGCAGGCTCGAAGGGCCGAATGGCCTACTCCTGCACCTAATTTCCTAATTTCTATGTTTCCCTCTCCTCGCCCCTCTCCTCCCCCCCCACCCCCATCCCTCTCTCCCACCCCCATCCCTCTCCCCCACCCCCCTTCCCTCTATCCCCCACCCCCCTCCATCTCTCCCTCACCCTCTACCCCTGTCCCTCTTCCACCACCCCCCCCACCCCTCCCTCCCCTCTTCCCCTTACCCCACCCCTCTCCCTCGCTCCCCTCTCTCCCCCACCCCTCTGTCCCTCTTCCACCACTCCCCCTCCATCTCTCCCACTTCCACCTCTCCCCCTCCCTCCCCATTCTTCCACATCTCCCCCCACCCTCCCCATTTCCCTCCCCCCCCTCCCTCTCCCTCCACTCTTCCCCCTTTCTCCCCCTACCCCTCTCCCCCTCCACACTCTTCCCCCTCCATCCCCTTCATCCTCCCCTCCCTCTCTCCCCCTCCCCCACCCTCTTTACCCCCTCCCCCACCCCCACCCGTACCCCTCTCTCCTCCTCCCTTTCCGCCCTCTCTCCCTACCACTCTCCCTCCTCCCCCTCTCTCCCCCCACCTCTCCCCCGTACCCATCTCTGCCTCTCCCACCACTCCCCCTACCCCTCTGCCCCTCTTCCGCACTCTTACCCTCCCCACTCCCTCACCACTATTTCCCCTCTCCCCCATACCCCTCCCCCCGCCCATCCCACTCTCCCCCTCCCTCCACTCTTCCCCCTCTCCCTCCTCCTTCCCCTCCTCCCTCTCCCCTTCCCCCACCCCCCTCCCCTCCTCCCCTCCCCCCCTCTCCATCTCCCTCGCCCCTCTCCCTCCTCCCCTCCCACCCCTCTTCACCCCCATCTCCCACCCACCTCCTTCCCCGCTCTTGCACCACTCCCCGCTACCCCTCTCCCCCCCCCCCACCCCCTTCCTGCCCTCCCCGCTCTCCTCCCCTCCCTCTCCCCCGCTTTCCTCTCCCTCCCAAATCTCTCCCGTTTCCTCCTCCCCATCTCCCCTCCCTCTTCTCACCCTCCCCTCTCCCCTCTCCCCACCCCATCTCCCTCTCCCCCCCTCCCCCCACCTGTGTGTTTGGGGGGTGGTTAGTGTGAGTGTGATGACGCAGCCCCCCCCCCCCCCCCCCCGCGCTATATATATATATACACACACACACACACACACACTATATATATATATCTCTGGTATAATGCTGGTTTACACCGGTGATAGGCACAACATGCTGGAGTAACTCCACAGAACAGGCAGCATCTCTGGAAAGAAGGAATGGGTGTATATGTGGGTATGTGTATATACATTCACACACACTGAACTTTTTTTTCCTCATTAATTATATTGTTTACAGTGTACTATGTTTTTATACTCTGTTGTGCTGCTACAGGTAAAAATGGCATTGTTCTATCTGGGACATATGACAATAAAACACTGACTTGACTCAAAATCTCACAATTCTTACGTTCATATCTAGTGGCACAATAGCCAGTTTCTGCCACTAGAGGGCAGAAGATTTACATAAGATAGACACAAAAAGCTGGAGTAACTCAGCGGGACAGGCAGCATCTCTGGAGAGAAGGAATGGGTGACGTTCGGGTCGAGACCCTTTTTCAGAAGATTTGCGTAGATCAATGACAACCATTCACTTTGTCTTACATAGGCAGAAAGAACCTCAGATGCTGGTTTACAAAAGAGGACACAGGCTGCTGGAGTAGCTCAGCGGGTCAGGAAGCAGCTGAGGAGAACATGAAGACAGAGTGTGGGAGTAGCTCGGCGGGCAAGTCTGAAGAAGCATCCCACCCAAAACGTCACTTATCCATGTTCTCCTGAGATGCTGCCAGACCCACTGAGCTACTCCATCATCGAGTCTCTCGCTTTGTCTCATACTTGGACTGTGGTTCACTAAGGTACAAACTGGCTTAAATTTCACAGTGACAATATCGTACGGTTGCGCTCCTTGAGTGTATACGTTGAATGACTGAATTACTTTGTAGCTGTGTTGTAATATCAGTTTAAGAATTTTTTTAAATATCCGAAGATCAGCGTACCAATTTCAATAAACATATGAATGTAATTGTAATCAGAAAGTGATGATAATAAATTACATGAAAGTGAAAAGAATTTATAGCAATGTCGATTCCTTACAAAGTAGAGAGGAGGAAAACACTAAGAAAAGGCAATAATGATTTTTTTCACGGATGTTAAGTATTTGAAACCATGCCATATTGTTGATCAGAAAAGTACCCGTCAAATGAACACTAGCAGCAAAAATATTGTTTTTAAATAAATGCCCAGGAAGTATTTCACATTGTTCTTTCAACTGCATGAAAGCTGAAGATTTGTGGTCATCATTCTGTGGCAGATGATCAAGCACCAAGCGCAAATGATTCAATTAGAATTCAAAGGAAAGTACACACAAGAAAAGCACACCTGAATGAAAATAATTAAGCTTAGTCAAGAGACTTTTTTCAAATATTCCTTGCAGCTCTCTTATAAAAGGCAGATTATGCATGGATGGGGTCACAGCTTGTTGGAAATTGGGTGCTTTGTTTTTCCTCTGTTCATTTATTCCACACCTAGAGCATGTCAGCTTGGTTCAGGTAATGCTTGTCTTGTGGGCTTAGTCCAAAAAGCAATTTGACCACATAAGCCAAGTTTGCTATTGTGTGCCTACTGCAAAGGAGATGTTCCAGTCCACTATAAGTTCAAGGCCCCGTGTCCACCCTTTTTTTTTTAATATATAAGAAATTTAAAAATTATTTGGCTCTATTCAAGACAAATTTCAGCGTAGTCAATGTTCCCTCAATTCTCATGAAAACAGATCAACCACCATTCAGCTCACTATTATTGGTCGAGATGTTCTCAAAAATGCTTTCTGATCAGTTTCCCCAATAGTTGCTGCATTTCAAACGCGAGTCAAGCACTTCAAGTATTAAACAAACAAAAGGCTTCCATGCTATAAATAGTTACAGAAAAAACCAATGCTAAGTAGTTTTTAACTATGATCTTGTCAATCAAGGAAAACTTCTTTTTGGAGCAACATACTGAACCAAATACATAGATGGTGGGGAATATGAGAGTTAAGAATCAACGCAACTCTGCCCATGAAAAAATGCAGAGTGTAATTTGAATGCAAGTGATCCAACGCTTTAGCTGAAGTTGTCTGCAACTTTCTGTTCATGCCGTTCATGAAAAAGAGATCCGAGCAATTACAAATTTATTTTACGGCCAACTTGTCATCTTAATAACCATATAACCATATAACAATTACAGCACGGAAACAGGCCATCCCGACCCTTCTAGTCCGATGTTAACAATCAAGTTTTAATTAAAGCATACTGCACACTTGGAAGCTAAAAAAGCCTTTACGGACCTTGATTTATGATGACATGCCCAGTGTACAAATAAAATGCCTGGCAAGTTAAAAGGCAACAGAAGAAAGCACACATTTCAATGCATAATATTTATCTCATTGGGTCAGTGTGTCGAAACAGGCCCTTCGGCCCAACTTCTCTGCATTGACCAACATGTCCCATCTACACTAGTCCTTCCTGCCTGCATTTGACCCATATCCCTCTAATCCTGTCGTAACCATGTACCTTAAACATTGCGATAGTCCCTGCCTCAACTACCTCCTCCAGAACCTTGGTCAACACACCCACCCTTCTGTGTGAAAAAGTTACCCCTCAGATTTCTTGATTCCTCCAGACTGGGCAAGAGATACTGTCAACCCGATCTATTCCTCTCATGATTTTGCACATCTCTCCATGATCACCCTCATCCTCCTGCACTCCAAGGAATAGAGTCCTAGCCTGCTTAACCTCTCCCTATTACTCAGGCCCTCGAGACCTAACAACATCCTCTTAAATCCATACCCTTTTCAGCTTGATAGAAATAATTTTCCTATGTAGAGAAATTATCTCTCTGTGTACTTCCTTGGAGTGCGAGAGAAAATTATGAAGCTTTGAAAAGTTAATGTACAAAGACACATTAGTGTGCAAAAACATGTCAGTGTGCGGTACAACAGAGTGGTTCAATTTGTTAGTGACTATAACAAAATCATTTCATGATGACTAATTTGTACAACTAAATCCAGAAAGAATAAATTCAGAGATGTTTAAGCCTGGAAATAAAATGTTGCATTTGTAAAATTTCCAATACCATCCCAACACAACGGAGCCTTACTTTGCCCATTACATCAAATTGCTAATATGAACAGCACCAATACAACAGGAAGCTCTCCCACTACCACCATTATCAAATGGATAATGAGGGATCCAAAATAAATGTGGTTTGGCCAGCAAATCACAGGTCCTGAATGAGAAAATAAAACATTGCTGAATTATTTCCTAGGGGATGAGGTGAGCAAAGGCCAGAGGAGTAAAAATCAGAAGGCCAGCCGTCAATGAAATTGATTTTGGCAGCAGAGCAAGAGTTTGCTTGGGTTTTCCAGCTCACTTTTTTTTTTAAACATAAACACATGCATAAATGTGGAGAAAAAAAGGAAAAGTTTTCTGAAACAAAATGGCATTTAGAATATCCCAGTTCTGAGTAGCAAGAAACACAGTGGGCTTTAATCTGGGGTATTGATTTTATCAACATGGTGAAGAACTCATTTATCGACATATGGAGATGATGATTTATTATTACTTCAACAAAATTATCAGTTAAATGTGAAATAGTGGTTAACTGGTGCTAGTTATTTTGAAAAATGTTTCAAATTTGTTGCCTGTTACAACAACGCTTCTACCAAATTAGGCATTTGTAGAAGCAATAAATTAAAACAATTTTTTTTAACAAGCATGTGGTACTGTCAACTCCCCAAAAAAAACATCTTAGGGTGGTGTAGTGGTGCAGCTGTGGAATTGCTGCCTTACAGTGCCAGAGACCCGGGTTCGATCATGACAATGGGTGCTGTCTGTATAGAGTTTGTACGTTCTCCCTGCGACTGTGTGTGTTTTCTCTGAGGCCTCTGGTTTCCTCTCAAATTCCAAGGACATGCAGCTTTGTAGGTTAATTGGCCTGTAAATTATTGCTTGTGTATAGGATAGTACTAAGGATCGGCCGGCGTGGACTTGGTAGGCCAAAGGACTCGTTGTAGGCCAAAGGATGCTGTATCGCCAATCTAAACGGGTTTCCTCCAAAGCCCTAAGACATGTGCGCTGGTAGGTTAAATCGGAATTGTAAATGGGATTCAAAGGTATAGGTGACGTTTCAGGCCAGAAGCCTTCTTCAGACCTGGCCCAAAATGTCACCTATTCCTTTTCTCCAGAGGTGCTGCCTGTCCCGCTGAGGTACTCCAGCATTTTTTGTCTATCTTCAGTATAAACCAGCATCTGCCGTCTTTCCTACATAACCAATGTCCCAGATCATCCAGCCTCAAGAAGAATCATGAATGATTGACAAAAAGCTCCTTTTAACAAATTGCACTTAGCAAAATTGTGATGACATGCTCCCCTGAGGGACAAGAGGACATTTAAATTAAAATGGGTACCTGAGAATCTGACTTCTTTAACTAAAACAATATCCTTTCAGTTCAAAGATCTGGATTTGCACCGTGCAGTCTTGTGGGTCCATAGTTGAAACCCAGTCCTAATTTATCTCTAATTGCTACTTCACAGCATAAAAAACCCCTCAAAAAATGACAATTCTGATAAGGATCTATTTATTGAGTTGGCTGGTAGTGATATTGCATGTTAGATTGATAACATGTTGAAAGCAATTAACTGCAATGGTAATTATGGGGAGAGTGCATTTATACACGTGCCTAAGTATATGAACAGTACTGGAAATAAACACTGCAACTTGAAGTTAGAACCAAACATAAAACTTAAAATATAAGCATTATCGATTTAAAAAAATATAAATTTCCATTATGCTATTTTTTTTTTTTTGTGTAATATTTCCTTTTTGCCTTGCCATAACCAATAGACAAAGCACTGTAAGACATATTAATTTGGATGAAGCCAAACACTATCCAAGCATTACATTTCTCCCTGGAAGATACCAAATTTCCGCAACACAAGGAACTCAGTCACTATACCCTGTCATGGTACTAAAATTTAATCGCTAACCTTTTGACATTATTTTTCAAAACATACCATTTTAATCTGCTCAAAACAAACTAAAATATTTTGCTCATTGTTGGAAAAGTTAGGTAACACAGTTACAATTCAAGTCATCAGACAAGTACCTGATAGTTTAAACAGGAGCTCTGATGCCACCTTACAAGACATATCCTGGCTGAACATCTCTGAAGCAGCAGTTGGGGGCTCTTTACCAATCAAGTTAACTGATCGTGGTGACGGAATAGGATCAGGTGTTGTCCTCTCTTTAGGCTCGTCTTTCACTTTGATCCTTGGAATTAAGGGCCCCCTTTGGTTTGCAGCTGTAATTTAAAGAGAAAAACACATTAATATAGCAGTATATATATAGACCATAACACTGCTTTAGAGGTAGAGAGCATTTTACCACTTCAATATGAATCTAAATCTTGCTGTGTATTAACATCCTTTGTAAATGGTCATACACAGCAGTCCATAGTTCCACAAGGACTAAACACCCTTCAATAATTTTACTAAAACTGGTGTTTTTTTCTTTGCGTGAACAACAAAAGACTGCCTTACAGATTTGTCCACCAGGAGTATATGGGAAATCAAGTTATGGGCCTGGCTCACTTAGGTTATTTTAAGACGACTGCCGGCGACTGTCATAGTCATAGCAGGTCACCGAAAAACAGGCGACTGGACCCCTCTTCGACATAAAATTTGAAATATAATCATTACTTTAACAGCAAAAAGTCAGCACCAGTGACAACCTACGCTAACCTGGCGACAACTATGACAGCACCTACGTCAAGCTACGCTCATTGGCATCAAACCCACTGTCACCGACCGTCTCCGAAAATTTTTCAACATGTTGAAAATCCAGCGGTGACCAGAAAGACGCTACAACTCTTTGGGCAACTGAGGAGACTACTTGCCGTCAGTTGCCTAAAAAATCCGCTAAGTGGGACAGGCCCATTACATTCCTCATAAGTCTCAGAAACATTTAAATTAAATAGACAAATTCCACAATAATAAATTCCACAAAAGCAAAATTTGCAGAAGTTGGGAATCTGAAGTAAATACAAAATGCTCAGCAGGTAAAGCAGTTTTTACTTGAGCCCACTCTGCCATTCACTGAGTGTCAGGAACTCAGAATAAAACCGCCATGCTACAACAATGTCAGGACTCATTGTCTTGCTGTGATTTTTGCAATTCCTTACCCCCGAGGGCCGAGGATGAGCTATTACAGAGTATCTAAAGTATATGTGGAGTAGGCAAAATATTGCTCTGAGGCAGCAGAAGGAACACAATCTAGAAGAATACTAGAGCAAGTTTGAGGCTATTCCTGATAATCTTAATTTCTTGGTTTAGATCAGAGTTAAGATCCAATTTAACATATGCACCGTAGCCTCATTTCCCTTAGATTACAGGTTAAAAAAAGATATACAATATTTTAATTTAACAATAAATTGAGCTTGATTGAAAGTTCCAAGCGTTACCACTATTTGCATATAAACAAACTTTATGGAAGTCTGAAGAAGGGTACTGACCCGAAATGTCACCCATCAATCTTCTCTAGATGCTGTGTAACCCACTGAGTTACTCTAGCACTCTGTGACTTCCTGAAAGACTAGCTCTAATCTTTAGATTGTGATCCCCTAGACTCTCGAGTCAGAACATAAGACCATAGTAAAACATAAATAAGCAAGTCACCAGGCCACTGGCACGTTGCCTGGTATTCAATGTAATCATGGTTGATTCATGCTGGCCTCAACCCTGTGCTGGTTACAATAAATTCAAAGGAATTGGACTTTCAAATGTTTATCAATCTCAGCCTTAAACATGTCGAATGATTTGGCCTCTACTCCCTTCCAGGCCATACATAGAATGTCAGAGATTTACTACCCCGAAGAGAAGAAATTTCTATGTACTTCGGCCTTCTTCATGACTTTCCCACCACAGAACACATCTCAACATCTACCCTCTCGAACTCCCTTAGGATCTTATATGCTCAATAGGATCACCCGCCATTCTTCTAAACTCCGCAGAATACACACCCAAACTCTGTACACTTTCTGGATAGGACAATATTCTCTTTACAGGAAATAGCCTGGTGAATCTCCAACACTACTATATCCTTTTTAAAAAAAAAAAGTACTGGAAAACTGTAGCCTGTATTCTAGATGTGGCCACACCGAGAACCTCTACTATCCTGTAACAAAGCTCCATATTCTTCAATTCCAACCGCCTCCCAATAAAAGTCAAAATGCCATTGTATCCTATTAAATATCTGCTGGACCTCCCTTCTAACTTTTGTAATTCATGCACTGAAACTTCTAGACCTCTAGGAACACTCATTTGCAGTCTATATTTAGATAATCCCTTTTTGATTCTTCTTAAAGTGCATGACCTCACCCTTCCCCATATTAACAGACCTTTACACAGGAAATGTTTGATAATTTTTTGTTAATTATACCTTGAAGTGACACAATTTCCTTGCTTGTTTACCCTTAATTTATACTGTAATTTTTTAAATTATACTTACAATAACACAATTGAATCAGGTAAAGAAAAGAACATTGTAGTGTCTATGACATACAGACTCTTGAATGCAGTGTGAGCGTTGTGTATGCGTACGTAACTCTGTGCTCCCCACCCCAACCACAGTACGGTAGGCCTAGGGGACAGAGGAAAACCGCGACTATACATGTGTGGAGCTGAGCGCTAGCCGTAGAGATGCGCATGCAAAGACGGCCAGCCCGCACCCGCGTACACGCTTTCCGCTAAAATCGGATTTCCACGCACTCAACCATCGGCGCAGAGGCTCTGTCTCGCGGAAAGATTCAAGATTCAATTTAATTGTCACGCGTGCCAATTAAGTTACAGTGAAATTTGAGTTACCATACAGCCACAGTAAAAAGCAAAAATACACACAGCACATAAAATAAAGTTTAACATAAACATCCACCACAGTAGAATCAACATTCCTCTCTGTGACGGAATAAAGTTCAGTCATCTTCCTCCTTTGTTCACCCGTGGTCGGGGCCTTTGAATGGGGCCGTTGCCGACGGTCCACTGTTCAAGCCCTCTCGTCGGGATAATCGAAACTCCGGCATCGGGACGGATCGGAAAACTCCACGGCATGGGGCTCCCGAGTCGGCCGCTTTGACTGAGTCGACCGCTGCTTCGCGGTGTTAAAGTCCACAGGCCTAGCGGTCGTAGCTCTAACACTGGTGATCCTCGGCAAAAGATTCCAGGCTCTGCGATGGTAAGTCCAGGCCGGATTTAGACAGATTTTAAAAAACTATAATTTTGACGGAATTTTAAAATCCACGGAAATCCGCGGATCAATCTCATGCCTGTATTAAACACTATTAGCCAGACGTTTGCCCATTCACTCCCTGCCTGCTTCAAAGTCTCCACTATTGTCCCTGTACCCAAAAAGACAAGGATTACTGGTCTTAATGACTAATGGGCCTGTCGCACTGACCTCTGTAGCCTTGAAAGACTTGTGATGGTCAAGTTGAAAAATATCATAAACCCCAAGTTGGACCCTCTGCAGTTTGCATACCGGGCCAATAGATCAGTGGATGACGCAGCCAACTTAGGCCTGTACTTCATCCTCCAGCACCTAGACCTATGCAAAGATTTTGTTTGTGGATTTTAGCTCTGCATTCAACACCATTGTGCCAGAGCTACTACACACCAAACTCTACCAGTTGACTGTGCCTGAACCCCTCTGTCAGTGGATTACCAACTTCCTGACAGACAGGAAGCAGCATGTGAGGCTGGGAAAGCACATCGCAGACCCGCAGATCCTCAGCATTGGAGCGCCGCAAGGCTGCGTACTCTCTCCTCTCCTCTACACCAACTACTGCACCTCCACAGACTCCTCTGTCAAGCTTCTCAAGTTTGCAGACGACACAACCCTGATTGGACTGATCCTAGATGGGGAGGAATATGCCTACAGACAGGAAGTCTCACAGCTGGCGTCCTGGTGCCATTGCTACAACCTAGAGCTCAATGCTCTTAAAACAGTGGAATTGATAGTAGTCTTTAGGAGAGCTGCCCCTCCCCCCCCCCCCCCCCCCCTCCCCCCACTCACCATCAACAACACCAGTCACATCTGTGGAGTCCTTTAAGGACCTTGGAACCATCATCTCCAAGGACCTTTAATGGGGGGGGCTACCATCGACTCCACAGTCAAAAAGGCACAACAGAGGATGTACTTCCTACGGCAGCTGAGGAAACACAATCTGCCACAGGCAATGATGGTCCAATTCTATACTACCATCGTAGAGTCTGTCCTCACCTTCTCCATCATGGTCTGGTTTGGCTCAGCCACCAAGCACGACATCTGGAGGCTGCAGCGAATTGTTCGATCAGCTGAGAAGGTTGTTGGCTGTAACCTTCCCCCCATTGACGAACTGTACACTGCAAGGGCCAGGAAGCGAGCAGGTAAGATCATCTCTGCCCCTCTCACCCTGGCCATAAACTCTTTCAAGCACTTCGCCTCCCAGTATGGCTTAAGGGCCTGTCCCACTGTATGAGCTAATTCAAGAGCTCTCCCGAGTTTCCCCCGATTCGAACTCGGAGAATTACGGTAATAGCCGCACGTAGGTACTCGGGGCTCTTGTTGACATTTTTCACCATGTTGAAAAATCTTCACGAGTCTTCACGAGCTTACCGCGTTTCCTGAGTACCTGCCGTTAGAGTTACGAGCCACTAAGAGACGTCCCGAGCTCCGACGTACCCGCTACATACATTCTACGTGCTTACCACGAGTTTGATTTTTTTTTTTAAAACTCGGGAGAGCTCTTGAATTACCTCGTACAGTGGGACAGGCCCTTTTGGAGCAGCCTGCCTCCAAAACAACGATGATGGCAACAGACCTGTGGCCTATGCTTCTCGCACTATGACTGACATGGAACAACGCTGCGCTCAGATTGAAAAGGAGCTGCTAGCGGTCGTTTTCACTTGCAAGAAGTTCAATGACTTTATCTTCGGAAAAACAGTCACATGAAACCAACCATCAACCACTAATCAGCATTCTGAACAAACCGAAACACGTTGCTCCAGCATGTCTCCAACGTATGATGTTACAACTACAGAAGTATGACATTGCTCTGGTTTACAAACGTGGCAAAGACATGCACTTGGCTGACACCCTGTCAAGAGCTCCACATAAGACCTGTGAGAAACCATCAATGGATGAGGACAGCTTCATGGTCATGATGGTCTCCTATGTTCCTTCGTTCTGTTTGGAAGACCTCGCAGCCCAGACTGCTGCTGACAATACCTTACGATCGGTTTCCTCTGTCATACAGCATGGGTGGCCAGACAAACAATACAGACTACCACTCCCACTTTGGCCCTTCTTCTCCGTTCGTGACGAACTAGTACTACAAGATGGCATTATCGTAAAGGGCCACTATTGCCACATAGCCACAGAGGTGACTATTCTACGAGCGAAAAGCATGTTTTTCTGGCCTGGAATGACTGATTATAGACATGAAAAGGTAGAGTCCTGTGCGGTGTGTAACAGTTTGGCACCACACCAACAAATGCAGCCACTTCTCCCACACCCGGTTTCCGACCTCCCACAGTCCACAGTGGCAACTGACATTTTTGATTGGCATGGCAAACAATACCTGGTCCTAGTCAACTCGTACTCCGGATGGTTGGAAATTGATCTACTCCATAGCCCCACCTCCGCAGCGGTAGTCCAGAAGCTGGCATGCCATTTCTCTGTCCACGGGGCACCCTATCAACTGCTTTCTGACAACGGCAGCCAATTTATCAGCCAGTACTTGAAAGACTTTGCCATATGCTGGGACTTTCGTCATATCACCAGCAGCCCCGAATACCCACGGTCAAACGAGCTTGCTGAACATGCTGTTCAAAAGGGAACTGCAGATGCTGGAATATCGAAGGTACACAAAATTGCTGGAGGAACTCAGCGGGTGCAGCAGCATCTATGGAGCGAAGGAAATAGGCGACGTTTCGGGCCGAAACCCTTCTTCAGCTGTCAGGAGTGCCAAACAAGTGATGGAGCGATCCCACAGAGCAGGATCAGGCGTTTTCCAAGACTTGCTCAACCTTGATCCTGTACTGGGCTCACCTGCCCAGCGCCTGATGTCAAGACAGACCTGACCACACAACCTGTGGCAAAACAGACATTGGAGCCGCAAGTTTGCACACCATCTGAAATCCAGTCCAGGCGACAACAAAAACGAGACGTTCAAAAAATGTATGACATGAGCAGACCCCTTCCACCACTAGCCAAGGGACAAGTGGACCGTCTGCAAACAGAAAAGGGTCTCGACCGCCTCTGTGTAATATCTAGAACCGTTCCTGAACCACGTTCATAGCTGGTCAATGTTGACGGCGGCACCTACAGACGTCATAGACAGCACATCCTGCCTGTGAATGCACCAGCTCCATCTCCGCACCATCCCGACCGCACAAGCATACTTCCATCCCCATCCAATGGCACCGGCCCGATTATACCACCGTTGCCAGCCACTCCTGATCCGATCGTCTCGCCCATGACCACGCCACCTCGACCCCTGCCAAGGATTCCAGTTTTGTCGCCGGCGATGCTGCTTCATTCTCCTGCGCCTGTTCTACCACCGATCTCATCTCCGGTGAAGGGAGGAAATGCAGGACTGTACCGTACACGTGCAGGTCGCACCTGCAGGCCTAACCCAAAGTATCAGGACTGTCTTTGGTGTTATTCCCTTCAGCTTATTTATACCAACCACATGTAATCAGTGGTACATATATTTTGCATGCGATTATCATATCTATTTTATTATGGGATAATTCCTTAAGAGGAAGGATGTAGATTAACTATATTAATCTGCCTTTACTATATCTATCACCACACATATTATGCATGCTGCACATATGTAGTCCAGTCCAGATCTTCAACCCCACCATGGACTATTAATACAGCACGTCACTGTCTCACTGTTAGACTAAATGCTGACCGCACAGATGATAGCATGTAATGTTTCCTCCACTTGTGTTACAATAAAGACTATGAGTTATGAGTATGGGACTCATTAGACAACAGACTCCGGACTGTCAAAGCCGCCACAGCCAGACATAAAAACAGCTTTTTTCCACGAGCAGTAGCTCTACTCAATAACCAAAAGTCTGTAGCCTCCTTTTGCTCTGGTATTTTATTTCATTCACATGCTTCAACTATAATGTGTTATTCTTACTGTTTTAATGTTTAATGTTTTATGCTTAATGGTTTACTGTATGTCATGTTGTTACTTGTGAGCGGAGCACCAAGGCAAATTCCTTGTATGTGTACATACTTGGCCAATAAACTTATTCATTCATTCATTCAATCAATCTACCTATTATAAAGTCACAACATCCTCATCGCGCACACACTTCGAATCTTACATTTTGTTCACTTTTCAATGATGTAAATATTAAACAATTGAGAGAACTGGGTGCTAGTTACACCCATCCCAGCCATAAAAGGACTTATTTATTCCAACTCTTGTTTTCTTCACAACTAGTTTTCAATCTATGTTCACACACTTCCTTCAATAGCTTTTAATTCAGATACCAACCTCATATGACATCTTATCAAGTCTTTTGGAAATCTAAACACATTTACAGATTCCCGTTACATCCTTACTCCAGCTTTTTGTGTCGATCTTCGGTTTAAAGCAGAGTATGCAGTTCCTTCCTACACATCCTCAACTAAATTTGTCTATAGATTCCCAATTTCTTTCTGCCTCCCACTTTTGAATAAAAAACTAATATTGGCCGTTTTGCGTCTTCTGCTACCTTACTGAAAATTAGTAGGGTTTGAAAACAATCAACTAATGGGTCCACTAGCTCTACAGCCACTCCTTGAAATAGGCACAAATGCCCTCAAGTCCTGTTGATTTGTCCACCTTTATCCTGATGGGTTTTACTAATACTTTATTCCTGTGCTTGAGATTAGAATGTTCTTGCAAGCTACTCCATGTTATTTGAAATTAGCCCATCTATTGATGTATTTGCAATGTCCACAATGCCAAAGGCTGATGAAAAAAATGATTATTCTGCTGTTTCTTTGTTTCCTGTTATTAATTCACCAACCTTGTTTTTTTAAAGAGGTCTCACACTGACAGTAGCCGTCTTCTTCCTATTTATATATACATAGAAATTCCTGCTGTTTGCTTTGATATTGCACAGAGGTTTACTTTGAAAATCAATGTTCTCCCTTCTAATTAACTTCTTATAGTCTTTCATGGCTGGATCCTAAACAATAAACCCTTTCTCACCTGCCTTTGCCACTTTACATGCCCTACTTTCCAATATATCATCTTTCACCTCCTCTGTTAACCACAAATTTCGCATGGAATCCCTCATTAAAATTGGGGGTAAACACCCATTTTGCAGTTGTTCCACTGTTCATCCACTGACCTGCTCCTTAGTTTATTTTCTCCAGTCCATCTTAGACTACTCCACCATCTTCCCCTAATAATCATCCTCATTTAAGTTGAAGACACTCGTTTTTTCACCACCACCTTGGGAATCTTTAACCAAAGATTGTTTATTAATCGAAGATAGACATAAAAAGCTGGAGTAACACAGTGGGTCAGGCAGCATCTCTGGAGAAAAGGGCTAGGTATTTCAGGTAGAGACCCTTCATCAGACTCCCTCCTCATTACACATGACCAAATCCAATATAGTCTGATAAAAGGGTCTCGACCCTAAACGTCACCCATTCCTTCTCTCCAGAGATGCTGCCTGACTGACCCGCTGAGTTACTCCAACATTTTGTGTCTACCTTAGATTTAAACCAGCATCTGCAGTTCTGTCCTACACATTGCCTAATCCCAGGTAGGTTAAGTAACGCACTGCACTCAGAAGGAATGTCGGCTTTCAAAACGACAGTATAGGAGCAAAGAGGTCCCTCTGCAGTTGTACAGGGCCCTGGTGAGACCACACCTGGAGTATTGTGTCCAGTTTTAGTCTCCTAATTTGAAGAAGGACATTCTTGCTATTGAGGGAGTGCAGCGTAGGTTCACGAGGTTAATTCCCGGGATGGCGGGACTGTCATACGATGAAAGAATGGAGCGACTGGGCTTGTACACATTAGAATTTAGAAGGATTAGCGGATATCTTATAGAAACATATAAAATTATTATGCGATTGGACACGCTAGATGCAGGAAAAATGTTCCCGATGTTGGGGTAGTCCAGAACCAGGGGGTCACAGTTTAAGAATAAGGGGTAGGCCATTTAGAACTGAGATGAGGAAAAACGTTTTCACACAGAGAGTTGTGAATTCTCTGCCTTAGACGGCAGTGGAGGCCGAGTCACTGGATGCATTCAAAAGAGAGTTAGATAGAGCTCTTAGGGCTAGTGGAATCAAGGGACATGGGGAGAAGGCAGGAATGGGGTACTGATTGTGGATGATCAGCCATGATCACATTGAATGGCGGTGCTGGCTTGAGGGTCCGAATTACCTAATCCTGCACCTATTGTCCATGTCTATGTCTAAATCCTTGATGCAATCCACAAATTCTTCTACAATATCCTTGCCAGTTTAATAGTTATATAGTTTAAAATCATCCATGACAATTGCACTTCCCTTCAAACACTCCCTAGATGGCTTCCCGACGGGCCACGGCTGTGGACTGGGAAAGCAGCCGGAGGCCTTTATTGAGACGCCGCAGTCTCGATGCCTCCCGGATCGCTGCGTAGAAGCCCTGGTCAGGGCACGGTCAGGGTCTTGCGGGTCGGACGGAAGAGCCGGTGCCTCGCGGGTCGGTGGAGCGGCAGACAGAGCCCGCGGCTGGGGCCAGGGTCGGCACCACGGAGGTGTGAAGTGGGGCCTTGACAGCGGTGAGGCGTCGGTGGCAGTGAAGCCTCACGACAGTGGGACCTCGGCAGTGGTGAAGCTTAGCGGGTCGACCTGTGGTCGACGGTATATGAGAGTGTGGAGGAGCCACCGTGAGGGGGATGGGGAAAGAACAGTGGAGGTCCTGCCGTGGGGGGGGGGGGGAGGGGGGGACCGCCATGAGGGAGGTGGGGGGAGAACAATGGACAATTGGGGAGGGGGAGAACAAAGGACCATGGGGACTTGGCGTGGGGGAACCGCTGTGTGTGGGGGGGGGGGGGGGGGGGGGACAAAAGGGGGAGCCGGCGTGCTTTGTAACTTTGTCAGCGCCGTAGGTGGCTGTTGTTTGTATACATTGGGTGTATGCTGCAAAGAATTTCACTTTGCCCAGTCACATGTGACAATAAAGCATTTCAGCTATAAGGAAGGACTGAATGGGCTGGGTTTATTGCCTTTGGAGCAGAACGGTGACTTCAATGACGTAAACAAAATTATGAGGGGGTATCGATAGGATGCTAGGAATTTTACCCCACAGTGGGGTTAATAACAAGACGATGTAGCTTACGGTAAGGGTTAGCACCATCATCCTGGTGCCGAAGAAAAACAAGACCTCATGCCTAAATGACTACCATCCAGTGGCCTCGAAATCCACCATCATGAAATGTTTTGAGAGGCTACTTACGAAATGTATTAAAACCATTCTACCCAGTGATCTTGACCCACTACAATTCGCCTACTGCCACAACAGGTCCACGGACGATGCCATTGCCCCAGACTCATCGCTGGAACACCTGAATCAGCTCTGCCTTTAACAACATCCCAACTAATCACCAACCTCGTGGGTCTCGGTGTCAGCACTCATCCCTGCAGCTGGATTCTCAATTTCCTGACCAACAGAACACAATCAGTGAGGATAGGGGACAAATCACCCTCTACGATCATCCTCAACGCTGGTGCTCCGCAAAGCTACATTCTCAGCCCCCTTTTTTACTCCTTGTACACCTACGACTATGCAGCCATGCAGGGTTGTGGAGTCGATACCCAAAACACTCGTTTCAGACTCCTTGATCCCTTGTGTATCCGACTCCGACCCCTAGGTATAATCATTCTAAATCTGATATGATGACATTAACAAGATGGCATTTCATAAGAACTACATGAATCACCAGGCTTCCTTTTAGTTTAGAGATCCAGCACGAAAACAGGCCCTTTGGCCCACCGGGTCCGCGCCGACCAGCGATCCCCGCACATTAACACTATCTTACACCCACTAGGGACAATTTTTACATTTACCAAGCCAATTAAGCTACAAACCTGTACATCTTTGAAGTGTGGGAGGAAACCGAAGATCTCGGAGAAAACCCACGCAGGTCACGGGGAGAACGTACAAACTCCGTACAGACAGCATCCGTAGTCGGGATCGAACTGCAGCACCTATATTGCCGGCGCTGCATTCGCTGTAATGCCACCGTGCCTGCCGTTTAAACCCATGTCCTTAAAGTTTTGAGTCTAATGGTTGTAGCTATGCTATTGTGGCTTATTGTTTATTCTTGAAAAAAAAACCATAATATTTATGCTAAAAATACCCAAAAACATATAGGACTATGACAAAATTAAAATTCAATTGAATTAAATTAATATTATAAAAGCATTACTCCCAAATTTATTAAACTAAGGCCATAGGTATGATCTAAAAGGCTAAATTATGACAAAAAAAAAATTCTCGTGCAATAGAAATGAAAACTAAATGCATAGGTAGTTAAGTTTGCTACAAAAGTACATACCTAAAATTATTAATAACATCCTTATGGACCTGTCCCACTTAGGCGACTTCAGGAGACTATGCGGTCGCCACATGGTCGCAGGTGGTTGCCGGGGAGTCGCCTTCATGGCCGTGAGTAGTTCCTGCATTCTAGGAACTAGTGGCGGCTTCATTCTGAATTCTGAGGTATTTGGTTGCACCATATGATTCAGGAATATTACCTTGATTTACAATGCAAGACGATAGACAAATAAAGAATGGAGGAATTACATTTTGTAGTTGGAATATAAGGGGTGCCAATGAACCAATTAAGAGGGGTAAAATTTTTGCCCAACTAAAATCTTTGAAATGCGACATAATGTTTTTGCAGGAAACACACATGAAACAACAAACACAAATGAGATTAAAGGCGAAGTGGATAGGCCAAACATACTACTCATTTACTTCTAAATCTAGGGGTACGGCTATTCTTATTAGAAAAGGTATTCCTTTTAAATTAAAGAATACTATATCAGATAAAGAGGGAAGGTATATTATAGTTTCGGGAGAAATTTATGCAACCCCACTAACTTTGATAAATATTTACGCTCCGAATTTTGACAACCCCCAATTTTTTGATAAAATTATCGACATAATATCAGAGTTTAATTACCAAAATGTGATAATAGGGGGGGACTTTAACTGCGTTTTAGATTCATATCTAGATAAATCAGCAAAACAAAGGAAGAGTAATTTAAAATCTAAGACTAGCGAACTCCTAAATACATATATAAAAAATACTAATATAATAGATGTATGGAGATCTGCTAATCCAGTTGGAAGGGAATACTCGTTTTACTCTTCGGTACATAAAACTTATTCAAGAATTGATTATTTTTTAGTGGATATGAAATTAATGCCATATACAAACAATCCAACATACCACATTAGTAGTATCTCAGATCACTCTACGTTGACATTTTCAGTAAAATTTGAGGAAATGCCGGGTAAAAAAATCTTTTTGGAGGTTTAATACACATATTTTAAATGACGTGCAAGGCTATCAATATTTAAAACAACAAATGAAACTATTTTTCGATACAAATGATATACCAGGTACTTCCCCTTCTTTATTATGGGAAACTTTTAAGGCATTTATGAGAGGAATTATAATTTCATATCAAAGTTTTCAAAATAAAAAGAATAAGACAGAACAAATGTTGTTAGAACAAGAAATCAGAGAGTTAGTTAGATAATGCTAAAGATTCCACGACAGATAAACACAATAAGATAATATTACTGAAATTTAAACTTAATCGAATTTTATCGGCAAGAGTAATAAGACTATTCCAAATTACAAAACAGGAACATTTTGAGTTTGGTGACAAACCACATAAGCTTTTAGCTCGCCAATTGAAAAAACAAGAAAAGGAAAATACTATAACCAAAATTAAATCAGAGAAAGGTGAATTACTAATACTACCTAAAGATATTAATAATAGATTTGCTCAATTTTACCAAAACTTATATACATCTAAAATTAAAATAGAAGATAGTAAAATAATTTTTTTTTAGATAACTGTAATCTTCCAAAACTGGACCTTTTGGAACAAGAGGAACTTGGAGCTCAAATTACATAGAAACATAGAAATTAGGTGCAGGAGTAGGCCATTCGGCCCTTCGAGCCTGCACCGCCATTCAATATGATCATGGCTGATCATCCAACTCAGTATCCCGTACCTGCCTTCTCTCCATACCCTCTGATCCCCTTAGCCACAAGGGCCACATCTAACTCCCTCTTAAATATAGCCAATGAACTTGCCTCGACTACCCTCTGTGGCAGAGAGTTCCAGAGATTCACCACTCTCTGTGTGAAAAAAGTTCTTCTCATCTCGGTTATAAAGGATTTCCCCCTTATCCTTAAGCTGTGACCCCTTGTCCTGGACTTCCCCAACATCGGGAGCAATCTTCCTGCATCTAGCCTGTCCAACCCCTTAAGAATTTTGTGAGTTTCTATAAGATCCCCTCTCAATCTCCTAAATTCTAGAGAGTATAAACCAAGTCTATCCAGTCTTTCTTCATAAGACAGTCCTGACATCCCAGGAATCAGTCTGGTGAACCTTCTCTGCACTCCCTCTATGGCAATAATGTCCTTCCTCAGATTTGGAGACCAAAACTGTACGCAATACTCCAGGTGTGGTCTCACCAAGACCCTGTACAACTGCAGTAGAACCTCCCTGCTCCTATACTCAAATCCTTTTGCTATGAAAGCTAACATACCATTCGCTTTCTTCACTGCCTGCTGCACCTGCATGCCCACTTTCAATGACTGGTGTACCATGACACCCAGGTCTCGCTGCATCTCCCCTTTTCCTAGTCGGCCACCATTTAGATAATAGTCTGCTTTCCTGTTTTTGCCACCAAAATGGATAACCTCACATTTATCCACATTATACTGCATCTGCCAAACATTTGCCCACTCACCCAGCCTATCCAAGTCACCTTGCAGTCTCCTAGCATCCTCCTCACAGCTAACACTGCCCCCCAGCTTAGTGTCATCTGCAAACTTGGAGATATTGCCTTCAATTCCCTCATCCAGATCATTAATATATATTGTAAATAGCTAGGGTCCCAGCACTGAGCCTTGCGGTACCCCACTAGTCACTGCCTGCCATTGTGAAAAGGACCCGTTTACTCCTACTCTTTGCTTCCTGTTTGCCAGCCAGTTCTCTATCCACATCAATACTGAACCCCCAATGCCGTGTGCTTTAAGTTTGTATATTAATCTCTTATGTGGGACCTTGTCGAAAGCCTTCTGGAAGTCCAGATACACCACATCCACTGGTTCTCCCCTATCCACGCTACTAGTTACATCCTCGAAAAATTCTATAAGATTCGTCAGACATGATTTACCTTTTGTAAATCTATGCTGACTTTGTCCAATGATTTCACCACTTTCCAAATGTGCTGCTATCCCATCTTTAATAACTGACTCTAGCAGTTTCCCCACTACCGATGTTAGACTAACTGGTCTGTAATTCCCCGTTTTCTCTCTCCCTCCCTTCTTAAAAAGTGGGGTTACGTTTGCTACCCGCCAATCCTCAGGAACTACTCCAGAATCTAAAGAGTTTTGAAAGATTATTACTAATGCATCCACTATTTCTGGAGCTACTTCCTTAAGTACTCTGGGATGCAGCCTATCTGGCCCTGGGGATTTATCGGCCTTTAATCCATTCAATTTACCCAACACCACTTCCCGGCTAACCTGGATTTCACTCAATTCCTCCAACTCCTTTGACCCGCGGTCCCCTGCTATTTCCGGCAGATTATTTATGTCTTCCTTAGTGAAGACGGAACCAAAGTAGTTATTCAATTGGTCCGCCATATCCTTGTTCCCCATGATCAACTCACCTGTTTCTGACTGCAAGGGACCTACATTACAATCAAAGAAATAGGTGAAACAATAAAATCGTTGAAAAATGGTAAGACACCGGGACCAGATGGTTTTAGTAATGAATTTTATAAAAAAATGTCATGAGATAACGACCCCTTATTTATTTAATTTATACTCCCATGCTTTTAAAGAAAACAAACTACCTGAAACACTAACAGAATCAACTATTACGCTTATTCCAAAAAAAGATAAAGATTTAGAAGATCCGGGCTCATACAGAGCTATATCGCTTTTAAATACAGTTCAGAAAATCTTAGCAAAGACTTTAGCAAGAAGATTAAGCAAATATATTAGTAAATTGATAAACCCTGATCAAACGGGGTTTATACCCAAAAGATACTAATTTAATAATCTGAGACGCCTGTTTAATATAATGTACTCGCATAAAGTAGAGGAAGAAGATATATCAATTATTTCTTTGGATGCAGAGAAAGCATTTGATCAGGTAGAGTGGCAATACTTATATAAAGTACTACAAAAATTTAATATGGGAGAGAATTTTATAACATGGGTAAAATTATTGTATGATAAACCGATGGCAAGAATTTTAACTAACAACATGCTATCTCAAAAATTTCAACTATCAAGGGGTAATAGGCAGGGATATGCGTTATCACCCCTGCTATTTGCCCTTATGATAGAACCCCTGGCTGAAAGTATAAGAATTCATCTGAATATTCAGGGCTATAATACCAGGGACTCAAAGAATAAAATCTCATTATATGCAGACGATATACTTTTATATATTACAAAGTCACAAACGAGCATACCAAATTTATTAAATTTAATAGAGGAATTTGGGACTTTTTCTGGATATAGAATAAACTGGAATAAAAGTGAAATCATGACATTAAAACCTCAAGAACCTACACACTTATTGAAGTTCCCCTTTAAAATCGCAACAGAAAATTTTAAATATTTGGGTATTCAGATTACTAGAAAATATAAAGCATTATTCAACGCTAATTTCATACCTTTATTAAATAAACTTAATACGCTGATTACATTTTGGAAAACACTTCCTTTATCATTATTAGGTAGAATAAATGCAATAAAAATGATCTTCCTACCACAATTACTATACCTATTTCAGTCTATACCGTATATATACCAAAATATTTTTTTTTTAAATTAGACTCTAATATTACTAATTATATTTGGGACTATAGATCACATAGAATCACAAAAAAACACTTATGTAAACCAAAAGAGGTCGGGGGACTTTCGCTTCCGAATTTTATGTATTATTACTGGGCAGTGCATATTAAGAATATGATTTACTGGCTGGGTAGTTCTACCCAACAGACAGAATGGATAAAAATGGAGAAAGAGGATTGTCATCCTTGTAATATAGGAACGATCCTCTTCTCCCCGAAAAAACTGAATAACACAATATATAAGAAGAACCCAATTATATATGGTACAATAAGAATTTGGAAACAAATAAAATTATCTTTAAAATTAAGAAATCTATCATTGTTAATGCCAATAGCGAATAACCCTTTATTTAAACCATCTCTTATTGATAAAACATATAACCAATGGGAAAGTCTCGGAATTAGAAGGACCGGGGATATGTACGAAATGGGAAACCTACTATCATTCCAACAATTACAATTAAAATGTAAACTGAAAAACAACCAATATTTTAAATATCTTCAGATTTGCGATTTCATGAAAAAATATATACAAGGATATCAAAAAATAATTCCTGAATTATTGGAAGAAGCAATGAATATTGAAGCTAACTCACAAAAATTAATATCATATTTATATAATAGTATTCTAAATATAGACCTACCATCGACAGAGGTACTTAGAGAAGAGTGGGAACGGGAACTAACGATAAAAATCACGAAGGTTACATGGGAAAAATACTTGATATATATTCACAAATGTTCGATTAATGTAAGACATAATCTAATTCAATTTAAAATTGTACATAGATTATATTATTCAAAAACAAGATTGAACAAATTTTATCCAAATATATCCACCACTTGTGATAAATGTCTAGCCCAAAATGCAACTATAACACACTCCTTAGTTTCCTGCATAAAACTTTATAGATTTTGGAGTGATATTTTTGAAATATTTACAAAATTATTCAAAATAAGAATGGAACCTAATACTGAATTATTATATTTGGCGTAATGGAAGATGGGAATAAATTGAACACATCTCAAAATTTATTCTTTAACTATGGTTTAATAATCTCAAAAAAATGAATACTTAAATTTTGGAAAAATACATCAATACCAACGCTTAAAATGTGGATTCTGATGTAGAAATGTTTGTTGGACACCGCACATCTTGAGGAAATGCGATTCCTCCTAATGGATAAATCAGACCAATTCATAACGAGTTGGTCGCCATTCGTCGTTTTTTTTGGAATCATATGGTGCAACACAATTGTAAAAAATAACTGTTTCAGGACTGGACGAGGGTTGGTCAAGATTATAAACAATGATCTCCTTCCTTTTTTTTTTTTTTAATGTTTTATTTTCTTTTTTCGATTTTCTTTTTCTCAATTTTCTTCACTTATTCGTCTTTTTTCTTTTTCTTCACACACTATATATTTCACGTCTTTCTATCCTTTACTATCTAACTTCTTTTTCTTATTCTAATCTTTCTTCAATATAACAATTAAAAAAAAGCTGTACATAAAATGTATAATGAAAATATATATTAGGCACTTTGGTGCCATATGATTGTACTTACTTCTAATAAAATAAAATAATTTAAAAAAAATAAATACATTTAAAAAAAACTAAATGCATAGGTAGTTAAGTTTGCTACAAAAGTACATACCTAAAATTTATTAATAACATCCTTATGGACCTGTCCCACTTAGGCGACTTTTTAGGTGACTTCAGGAGACTATGCGGTCGCCACATGGTCGCAGGTGGTTGCCGGGGAGTCGCCTTCATGGCCGTGAGTAGTTCCTGCATTCTGGGAACTAGTGGCGGCATCATTCTGGTCGCCGCTAATTTTTCAACATGTTGAAAAAATTAGCAGCGACCAGAATTTTGACGCCACGGAGAGTAGCGAGAATTCTCGTGCCGTAGGTGCAGTGGTAGTGGGTCATAGGTTGTCGTAGGTTGTCGCCGGTGCTGACTGGTAAATTTCATTGGCTCATTGGGGGAAAAAAACGTAAACAGTAGTTTTCAGAACCAAGGATAACTGACCGATGATGTTAATGTCCGCCGAGCTTCACAGCCGTGTGTCTCAGGCTTTTTAAAAGTTGTCTCCACTTCTTCTCCCCACCTCGTCTCCCCCTCCCACCCCCCCCCTTTTAAAGGACTTAAATGACCCTTCCCGTACACGGTGCTTTCACTGTCTTAATTACAGCGCCAACCTTCCTGTTGATCGTGGTGTGTCTATATCACATTGGCTTTGCACCGTGTGACTTTCACTCAGACAGCGCTTCCCCCGCTTGCCCTGACCCCCGCCTGCATAACTGGCTGGTGAAGGAATGGATGTGTGTATGTGTTCCACTCTGACATTAGCTGTTCCAGTCGGCCATTTTTCAGCGACCTGCTATGACTTGGCAGTCGCCGGCAGTCACCTGAAAAATCACCTAAGTGGGACAGGCCCATGAGGAACAGAATTACTTCTGCCAGATCCTCTTTCATTGAAGCCCTTAAATCTGATTTAATTATTTTCAGTGCGGAGAACAGTCTCTCCACCCTGACCTGAGTGGGTGGCATGGCAGTTACTGTCATAGCTGCAAATGTTACTATTTCTGAATAAGCAGGGATGACTTCTTGTACTGTAAGTTTAGATGAGCGATCATATTTCTCTATTTCTTTTAAACCACCGAGAATTTTTTGCTTACATTCCATTAGTTTAACATCAAAAGGCTGCCTTCGCACGCTTTGCTCTCGACTGTTCAAATTGTATCTAAATATTTTGCAAAATCTGCTTTATCAATCTGTTCTTCGCTCACAAGGTTCGGTTCATTGGATCTACATAGACAGCAGCTAACAAGATCTGATTTTCAAGTAGCAGACCTTCTCATTTCTTCATTGATGATACAATTCCTTCAGCAATTAATCCTCCAGCTTTGGATAGGTGAAATATTAAAATTTTCCACTCCCATAGGAATGTACCAGGAGTTAAATCCGCTGCTTGCAGCTTTTTGGCGACTGCAGAAGGGTGAGCAGCAGAGCTTCTAATTGTGACACCAACCTCCATTGACTTTAAGTCAGTAAAACACTGGGATTATCAATGTCTTCTAGAAAGGGTTTTCAGTCAAGCAAACGCTTAACCATCATATATGTGTTGCCCCAGCGAGTTGCTTGGTCCAAAATAGCTTCCTTTCCTGCAAGTCCTGGGGGATACCATAAATTTTAGAGGTCCTGGCTGCTGCGGCTACTTGCCTCCCCTTACCTATCAGAGTAGCTGCATGGCGTTCTTTCAATCCATCTCTTATTGCTAGTTGAAATGTATGTACAGCACAACGCATATGTTGCATTAGACAGAGCTGAGATGCCTCCTCAACAATATCATCTAAAGTTTCATCATTCTGTTCTATTCCGACGTGATTTCTCATTCTCTCGGGTGGAAATAAAGTGTGCGGTATGTTTAAAAAGTGGGATTTTTTCCGATTTAGTTAGTCTCTGAAATTTATGTTGAGGTCAGAGTCGGGACTTTTTTACCGACTGACCACAGCAGCACCAAAATTGCTCCGACTCCATAGCCCTGCAGCCATGTACAAATCCAATTCAATTTTCAAATTCGCAGACGATACCACCATTGTGGGCCGGATTCGGAGTAGGAAGGAGAACAAGAATCTTGTGTCTGGGTGTCAAGACAATAACCATTCTCTCAATGGCAGCAATACAAAGGAGATAGCGATCGACCTTGGGAATCGCAGCGTTGCACATGCCCCAATTTGCATTGACGATGCTGAAGTGGAGATGGTTGCAAACCTCAAATTCCTGTCAATATCACTAACAACCATATTGAAGCAACTACCAAGAAAGCACACCCACACCTCTCCTTTGCTTAGGAGGATCGGCATGTCCCCTACAACTCTCACCAACTTCTACAGGTGCACCATAGAAAGCATTTTATCAGGGTGCATCACAGCTTGGTTTGGGAAGAGCTCCATCCAAAACTGCAAGAAATTGCAGTGAATTGTGGATGCAGCCTAGACCATCGCACAAACCAACTTCCTTTTCATTGACTCCATTTACACCTCATGCTGCCTCAGCAAGGCCTGCAGCATGCACATTTCCACACTTCTATACCTTTTGCCCGATGGGAGAGGGGTGAAGAGGGAATGGCAGGGTGCGATTCATTCTTGATTATGCTGCTGGCCTTGCTGTGAGGTATAAATTGAGTCAATGGTAGGGAGATTGGTTCCCTTCCAATCTGGGCAACGTCCACAGTTCGCTGCAAATGTAATGCAGTCTTGGATGGAGCTGTTCCCAAACCAAGCAGTGATGCATCTCGATAAAATGCTTTCTGCGGCACATCTGTAGAAAATGTCGAGGGTTGTTGGGGCATGCTGAACTTCCTAAGTCTTCTAAGGAAGTAGAGTCGTTGGGTGTACTTTCTTGGTTGTTGTTTTAACATGGGTGGTCCAGGAGAAGTTGTTGGTGATATTGACCCCTAGAAATTTGGATGATTAGTTCTCTATCTTCACTGATTGCGGTCTGTTGGTCAGGAAGTCGAGGATCCAGTTGCAGAGATGAGTGCTGACTCCAAGTGCCATGAGTTTGTTGATGAGCTTGGGATGGTATAATGGGATTTGTTCCAGTACTGTATATCTCAATTGACTACATATTGAAATTTAGTGCTCAACTTCCTGGAGTGGAATTTGAGTGCATAACGTTTGATTCCGAGATAAAAGTGCCATTATAGGTGTCCTTAAATATTGAGGACTAAAGATATATTTGATTAGGGTCCTTCGGATTTTGAAACAACAGATACTTTATCTATTGGCACTGAAATGTCAAACAAAGAGAAATAACTCAGTATCTCTGGAGAGGAAGCACTCCTCATGAAATACTGAGTATTAGGAAAGTCGCTTGAGTGAGTCGCTGCCTTGGCTATAGCAGACTATGGTTTTTCGATTCATTACTTTATCTGGAATGCTGTATCCAGCAAAGCTTTCACAGGACCAAACCCTGCATAAAGTGTCTCCTTGTGCAAGACAAAAATCAACTGCTTTCTGAAAGAGCAATCAACTTCAGAGCCAAACAAAAAATAATAAAAAAGTCTACCCTGTGCACTGTACTCAGCTTTACTTCTGCACTCTGGAATATTTTAAGTACTAATATATCTAGAAAGCTATGCCACATGTGCAAGACTAAAATATAGAGGCTGTCAGTTATCTGGCAACTCTATTATGCAACAGAAATGAACTAAAGGGTCTGTCCCACTTTCTAGAGGGTCTGTCCCACTTAGGCAACTTTTTCGGCGAGTCACTGTCATGGCATGACGCCGTGAAACGGGCCCCCCTACGACAATGTCTATGACAGGCTGCCACCTAGTCAACGTCAAGCTACGACAACCGGCGTCTCAATTCTTTGCGGCACGCGACGTCAACCTACGACGATATAGACAACAGCCTATGACACCCGAAGTCAACCTATGTCAGCCCGCGACAAGCTACGACCCTGACAGCGTCAACTGAAGGCAGGTGGAGAGGTGCACGTTTTTCTCCAAATGACGCAACGTGACTTCTCGTGATGCCGATACTGTCGCCGGTTGATGTAGCATGATGTGCGCTGCCACCACTTGAATTCACCGGTTAGCACCCGACGACAACCAACGTCAGATGACGTCAACCTGGCGACAGCACCTACGCCAGGAGAAGTCACACAACGTCAAGTGAACTGTCACCGAGAGGTTTTGAACATTTCAAAACCAAACAGCGACAAGAAAAAAGCCATAGCACTTGAGGCAACAGCTCACGACAATACATGCGTCACTCTGCGACCATGTGGCCACAGCCTATTTTCCGGCTATCGCTGAAAAAGTCGCCTAAGTGGGACAGGCCCTTTAGATTCCATGTAATTCATAACACAACCTGCACCATAGTTAAATGTGATGTTTTTCTCTCTTGCAATGTTCATAAAGTTAGCCTGCCATTTTTTATCTTGGTTCTGATACATTCAAAACAGATTTTTAAATGCACGATGAATAAATAACGTTCACATCAATCTTTTTGCTCACCCTCATCCCAACCACCACCCTCGACTCAAAATTGATTTTAAAATTCAGTACAATAAAGGTTGGATTTTAGAAGATATAACTGCTATTTAAACAAGGCAACAATTTAAAATGCAACAATCATGGAGAAGCTTCTAACATTAAGAATACTGAAATTTGCACGTACAAGTTAGAAGTTTCAAATACAGTATTATCTTTTGAAAAATCATGCAGCTTCATGTGAAAGTACTTAGTTACTTTTCAAACCACTTTAATGTCAACTGGCTGTATGTGCAACAATTGCCTTTAACCACAGAATCAACAAGTAAACTACGCCATATACTATGTATATATAGCACGTTTAACTTTGGGAAAAAAGTGATTCATACTAAGTACTAGCTGGTTCTACATTTGTGTGGGTGTGGAAGGCTTAGTCTGGCCACAGAGGGCAAACTGTTGTCCCACATATATACAAAATGGCATCACTGTGGAACAATATGTAAACCGGCTGTAGAGTTATGTAATTGTTGTTCCCACATGTATGTTATTGATCATAAAAAGTGCAATTGTAAATATGTTCTTATATGCTAATGTACACAATTTGCAAAACATTGCTAAAGATGTAATAAGTGTCATACATTGCAGGATTGTATTATAAAATAGAACTTCGATTGGTCCCACTACACACTCAAAAGCTGCATTATTCTATTTTCTTCTGTTTCATGGTTGATAAGCAAAATGCAACATTCATGATACACCAAGTCATCATAAAATCAAGCTTCTCATATAAACAAACTCGTTCAAAGCTATTGAATGAGTGCAACGAAGGGCTGTCTGAACATTCCAGAACATTACTTGATAATGCAATACAAGTTTGGAATCAGGGAAACCTTATCTGACTGACTGACTGTACAACTATAGGATTTTACACTGCTAACCAATTACAAATGTTGTAAAAGATTACAGGAAGTCAAGTCTGGGTTAATGAGTGATAAAGAATTTTCTAACAAAATGCTGATATTTTATTGAAGAGCCAAGTAGAACGAAGTCACTCCAAGATGAAGCTCACTTGATCAGGTGAAGTAGTTGGGTTAAGTATTTGACATTTTACTTCTTCCAGTAAACATATTCTCTAATACTTGAAAGCTTTTGATAAGAAACAAAATAATTACTTTTTTTTAGCAATATTAGACTATTCAGCACCATGTTTTCTTTCTATTTTGACCCTAAACTAAAAAAAAAGTTAATCTTAGACAAAAAAAAAAAAGTCAATTGATCAACTAGGATCAATAGTTCAAACTTTTATCACCTTGTGTGAAAAATCATTTCAGATTTTGCCTTGGGACGGTCTAGCTTACGGTATATGATAGAAATATACAAATCATTGTCACATTTTTAATTAAACATTTCAATAACGTCTATTTTTTTTACTTTTAAAGCCAAAAAAGGCATCAACAGTCTCCATACAAATAAAAATGACCATCTGTTTAAAGTATCAGACAAAAATAAATCTGCATTTAAATCAGGAAAAGTGCATTACCTGATAAATTCAGAAGAAAATCTGTTGCAGAAATGTCATGATTGAAGAGAAATACTTTTTGGATGTCTCTTGGATCAGATGTCTCTGATGGATTTGCTGAACCCTGCTGTATTGCTTCTGGTCTTTTGCCAAACCCATGAATATCTAGTAGTGATATACTGGTGACATTCATATCAATGGGTTCCTCTTTAACTGGCTTCAATGGAACAGCAGCTTCCTTGTCATTCTCTGTCATTGCTTCATACAAAAGATGGTCCTGCATTTTTAACTTATTCCCAAGTAGTTGTGCTTCCTCGTTTTTATCACCAGTCTCATTAACAGATAACCCTCCGACCTCAGAGTCAGTAATCTCTTCTTTGACCTTCACCTCTGTTCTGGGAAAGTGCTGATGACAGCGCATGTGGAGTTTTAAACTGAAATGACGAGACGAGGTGAAAGGGCAAAGGTCACAATGGAAAGTTTCCCCTCTGTCCTGGTGCTGATGAACCTGGTGATTGACAAAGTTGTTTGTAAAGGGAACACGAGAACATGATAAAAACTTTAGATGTAAACCTGTACCCTCACCACTTCCCAATTAAAGACACAAACACATTTTTTTCAGTGTCATTTTAGTGAAAGAAGCAGCCACCTACAGACAAAAAAGTAAATAAAATGAGCTGTATGAATGCATACAGACTGCATTTAACACTACAACTATTTTATGTCTTAAAATTGTTCTACTATGGATTATCCATGACTTAACCTAGCATCACAACTTATAACAGTACATTCCATTTGAAAAGCAAATGGAAAAAGGACTTTGTGATGGCAACTGAACACAAATTATAAGTTTATTATACAGAAAATAGACTAGCATGCAGCTACTGTTTTACTTTGCAGGATTGAGGTGGGTTGAATGAACACAAAAGAATCCCCATGCTTTTAAATCAGTTTTTAAACATATAAAATGCAAAATTTCCCTGAAGTACCATTTAATGTTTTGATTTTTACCAATGAATTCCTTTAGTCATCTCACATGCATATTTTTTGAAACACAGTTGAGGTTTCTGTACATTACTGTGCTATAAAGAATACTCCTAAGTGTATGGCATTATTTCCGATATTTCCATGATATAGAGAGGTAATTTTGGCCATACTAATGAGATTATCTGTAAATTTCCTGTATTCTATTCTCTCTACGGAACTTCCTCCTCCCCCACCACAAGATTTACTGACACATTGGAAGCAATTTAAAGAGGCCAATTCACCTCCCAGTCTGCTTGTCTTTGAGATGTGAGAGGAAACACGAGTACCATGGGGAAACCCACACTATCAGAACGAGAACATGCAACAGGTGAGGATTGAATCAGGTTTGCTGGAGCAAAGAGGTAGCATGCTCGCCACTGTATTTGAAAAAGTAAACTATATCTTACTGAAGAGAACACTGCTTTGAACGTGCATACTGTATGTGCAAAATCAAAAAAAATATTGCAGATGCTGGAAACCTGAAATAAAACAGGTTCTGAGAAAAGAAAAACAATTAACATTTCAGGTCCAAGACCCTTCTTCAGAACTGAACATTCAGGCCTGAAACATTAATTACACATCTCCTTCCACAGACACCACTTGACCCAGAGCATTTCCAGTATTATTATGCATATTGGAATTGGAATAATAAATAGATGCACAAACCTTAAAAATACTTTGAATGCATTGTCTTAAACAATGAGAATTTTGGTGACACCAAGGTGATTAAAGGTATTTCCACATTCTGCTGCATGGTCTGTCACTAACTGCTACCCAAAGTTGCTGAAACTAAACAGGATAAATAACTCTCCGTTCTACTAGAAAATGCAAATTATGGTTTACCAAGGAAAGACACAAAATGCTGGAGTAACTCAGTGGGCCAGGCAGCATCCCTGAACAATATGGATAGGTGACGGTTTGGGTCAGGACTCTTCCTCAGACTGACCCGCTGAGTTACTGCAGCATTTTGTCTCTCTCCTTTCTACTGAGTAGAGGAGATGAAGAATTCAAGAAATACACACAGCTGGTTGATCTGCAGCTTCCTATTTAGAATATTCTAAATGTGAAAAATATTATCATGCACAGTAAATTACTTTCTGACTATAATACTTTAGGCCATGAGAAAAAAAGGCTAGCAGAGTTTCACAGTGATAGCTATCAAGAAATAACACTAATTATATCACATTGGCAATAGAAGGCTGTCCTGTTATTTCCATTCAATTAAACTAGATCATTTGAACAACCATAGTATTCCTGGGGTTCATTTTATTTTGATATCCTACATTAATCTGGCAAAATAACTAGACTCAAAGTGGATTATAATTGCTGCAAAATACCTAAATTAACATAAAATAACTTAGTAAGAATATATATTCTAAATATTTTCATTCTGATAACTTGTAGTTATGTTTTTTACAGAAACAGTCTTGAATTTAGTTCATTGAAAGAACAAAAATATTGTTTTCTTCAAATTTCCCAATATCATTGATAGCTACTTAGAATAGAATAGAATAGAATAGCCTTTTATTGTCATCCAGACCGAAGTCTGAACGAAATTTAAGCAGTCATACATATAATACAATACAATAAAAAACAACAATAAACACATATTAACATCCACCACAGCGAGTCCACCCAACATCTCCTCACTGTGGTGGAGGCAAAAGTCTTGCTCAGACTCTAGCTACTTGCTCAGACGTATTACCCAATTAAATATACACAGCGCTGTTACATTTTTCAGTCCCTGCTGGGATGTGGGATAGGGATAGTAAGGTGTGTATATATAATGGCGAAGGCAAAATCTTACTTAGTTTCACTTCTCTAATAAATCAAAACTTTTGTGGCTCATTGTACCTCATTTTTTTATACAAAGAATGGTCACTTGGCAGGATACAAGATAACTAATGTCCATAGAATTGCCTCCAGAAGAGCAGCTTGAATTGGGGGGTGGATAATTTTCAATTTTTCTTGTTAAAATGGGAATTATTTAGATTTGCTGATTACAAACTTTCTTTAAAGCTGGTTTTAGGATAACAATTAAAAATCACAGCACTACCTATTCTTAGACAATCTTAATGGAGCTTTAAGACAAATAATGTTCCAGCAAATCGCAATGAGTTTGGGATTTCTCAGTGTTTGTCAACAGTTACTTACTTAGTCTCTTTATTCAAATACTTGTAATATTCCACAATTCATCAGGAAAGTACATTGAGAAATAATCATTTATAAAAACTTATGCCAACACCCCTGGTACCTTCATGTGTGATTTCAGATTGTCCTTGCGTGCACAACGGAATGGGCAGAGAGGACACTGGTGACTCTTTAGTCCAGTGTGAATCACCATGTGGCGTTTCCAGTAGCTCTTTCGTTTTATAACCAAGCCACAAATGGGACACTGAAAGGATTTTCCTCCCTCTTCGTCTGAAACTGTAAAGTGAAATAAAGCTACAGGTAATTCATCTGCACTGCCGATCAGTTGAAAGATTGATTATACTCCTGATTTTCTTTCCTATTATCTATAACCATTTGACTGAAATGGAAACCAAAATGCCGCCAATCTAACTTATGCAAAATATTTTTATGTGTTTTGTGTTTTCCCCCCAAAATTCACAGCTTGTAATTAACTACCTGTAGTAGCTTTGTAGTGTATATAATGCTTCTCCAGTGTTTTATGGTTGTAAGCAAAAGTAAATACATTGACCTCAAGGATAAAGATTAGAATATCCACATAAAAGCTTGGTTATAAAGTAGGGCTTCATAGAGAAGGTGGTTAGGGAATTGGGTTTAGGGAACATATTCCATAGTATCAACAGTGTCAATGGTGGAGCTTAAGGGCAGGAGATGGACAAACGATAACAATCTAAGGAATCAAGAGTATGAAATGCAAGGAAATTAGAGAAAAGCAAGATCATTTGTAAAAATAAAAAAAGGAGATAAATGAGCCAAAACGAATCAGCAACTTCTGGCGAGGCACACTGCAGCCTCCGTGAACATGAAATTCAACAATTTTATATAATTGCCTTTTCCTCTCTGCAAGTAAGTAAGTAAGTAAGTAAACTTTATTTATATAGCGCATTTTAAGCCAATTTGCATTGACCCCAAAGCGCTTCACATAATTTAAATAATAATAAGTTCCATTGCAAACCATAGAAAAAGGTTTTGCATTGAAAGTGAACCCACTAGCTCTGCTAACTATCCATTTGTAATATTAACAAGATTTTCCTCTCTCCACAAACACTATCTGATCTGCTCGATATTTCCAGCATTATCCTTTTGGCCTTGGGTTTCAGCAACATCTCGGACCTGCATTTAGCATCTTTAATAAGTTCCCCTACCGTCTGCAACTATCTTTTTTATATATTGAGCAAACAACTGCATAAACAGCGTGTTACCTTGGGCAAACCTGGCCTCACCCTAATAAAGATATTCCCTAGGTCTTATCCATTCCTGACCCAGCCTCTCTGCAACTGAAAACAAACTTGTTTTCCCAACTTTGCCAATTCTAATGAAGAGTCTTAGACCTGAACATTTAACTGCATCTCCTTCCACAGCTGCTGCCTGGCTTGCTGAGTATTTGCACTATTTTCTGTTTGTAAATCAACCAGAGACATAGGCAAAATGGAGACAGGCAGCAATGTTAGTTGAAAATTAAACACAATTGAAGACTAACTGCTTGAATACTAGATTAGTTAAATCTTAGCATGTTGAATTAAGGTTTCAGTGGCAGCTGGGCTGAGAAAATGGTAGATAAGGACTATTCGGACATTTCTCCAACTGAGCTTAGAAACTCAGGGTCAAACATGATGTTCTGCAACACTGATTCAGCTCAAAATAATGAGGAATAAAACTGGTGCATACTGAGTTTATGGCAAAGGTTGTTAACGTTTTATTTGGTATACCAAATGAAAAGTGTATGAAACTAATTTATTCAAAACGGATATTGAACAAACAAAGTCCTGAAATGGCATAAAAAAATAACAGATTTAGAATGTGCCAATAATGCTAGCCCAAATTTCTATTGGATTTTGTCAGCATCTATAAAGAGTGCAAACATGACCATGCAGCACCCCACTATCCAACAGAAAATGACATTCACTGTCGAGGCTCTGACACAAATGCACAGATAGCTCACTTTAAAAACAAAAGTATTCCCTTCAAAATACACTTGTTGGGGACCTCTGAATACTTTCAATGCAGATCCCTCTCCATCTTTAGCATCTGCAGTTCAGATAAATAGTCCATTAGGAGATCTAGAAGTGCTTCAAAATAACAAGTAAATATGCTAGACACAAAAAATTCTTAAAATACTAGACATCAAAACAAAAACACTTTCCAGTTTTAACTATAATATACTCTTACCTTGATTGACAGGCTTCAGAGACTTCTGCTTCGGTGCCGGCAACAGCAATTCCAATGGAGCTGATGGAATTAATTTTTCTTGTTTCACTTCCATAGATCTTAAGGTATCTCCTGGGATCAGTTGATCTTTTCTCTCAACCAACATATTGCCAGCAGCTCTAGCTGCAACTTCTTTTAAGAGGGCAGCCGATGAGGTCATTGAGGCCAGAGAAAGGAAAGAACTTCCTGGACGCTTGTGATCTTGAGCAGAAGACTGGCTTCTTTCACTAACTTTCTTCGAGAGAGCAGCCAGTGCAGAACTCGCAGACTGTTTTTGTATAGGGCTGTAAGGCGATGAGTATGGACTAAATCTCATTGGCTCCTCTACCCTTGAAAGACTTTTGTCCAGGCGAACTGCATTTGCAGCTGCTTTAAGTTTCTGTGTGGCTGAAGCAGGTGATAAACTACAAGACGATGAACTTTGCAGCCAAATATCCTGGTCCCACATAAAGTTGTTACTTGGACTAAAATTATTACTTTGTTCCTGCTTAGCAGCTGACTTCCTAGCAAGAACGCTTAGTTGTAGTGCATGAGGGGAAGATGGTGACAAAGGCAAAACCGAAACAAGACCATCTACACAACATTCTTTTTCCTTAGCTCCCAGACCAGAGGTGCCGCTGATTGGCCCAGACTCCAGCAGTCGTCTCAAATTGCTACTCATTGGTTTGTGCAAAGCATGGGATCCCATTTCATGTAACAATGATGATGATGAAACGGGTGATAATGCATCCTGTTTTCCCAAGTGGTCTCCAACCTGATCATTTTCAGAGACTAACAATTCCAATGAGTTCCTTATGGGAGTTGTACTTCCCAAGGAGTTATCTGGAGAAGTTTCTTGTTCTTGCTGCTTTTCCCCAGGTGACGCATTAAGGTCCTCTTGTGCATCTAGATAGGAGACTTCAGAAGGAGTTTCAGAGGCATTTCCGAACCAATCCTCTTCTTCACCCAATTCTTCTCCTGTTTCTTCTTCATTTCCATCTTGAAAAGAAATTGGGGAATTTAGCAGAAACTGAGAATATAGCAACTTTATTGAAAGAACTAAAATTTCTTGTTCAAAATAATACACTAATTTCCTAGAAGCTCATTTATTAGCCAAATTTTCCAAAACCTCAAGAGAAATTAAAACTTAATACATTCCCGAAATTAAAGAGCCAAATTAAATTCCTTCAATTTGTTTATATCTACACTAAGTTGTCAATTAGTTACCATATTATATATATATCCTTTATTTGGCTTTCGCCTTTACTCAAACCTATTTGAAAAGAAACATCCCAACATCCGACAATGATGAGACACTCAGCTGGAGTAACATGTCCAATTCTGACCACCTTTACTCAGGTCTTGCGGTCAAAAGAGGGGGAGCTAATAGATTGATCCAGGTATTTACAATTTCAGTCAAGAAAAGGGTAAATAAAGGTGTTCAAAATTATGAAAGGGTTTTGAGTAAGGGTAAATAAGGAGATACAATTTCTAGTGACTGAAAGATTTGTAACCAGAGGACACGGATAACTGACAAAAAGAACCAAGGCAAAGATGAATAATTTATTTTACACAGAGTGTTATGATTAAGAATACAATATCTGAAAGGGTTGTGGAAGTAGATTCTTTGAAGAGTGATTTGGATATATACTCAAAAAAATGGCTAAGTGGAAAGAAATGGAACTAAATGCATAATTTTTACAAAAGTTAGTCAGGCACATTGTACCAAACGGGCTTCTTTTATCCCAAAAGATAATAAATTTCCAAACAGCTGGGCTCTAGCAATATATTAATGTTTGCTAGGTGAAACGGAAAAAAACTGCTAAAGCCAAGCAAAAAGCACAGTACTCACTTGTAATTGAAGGAATACAATGGACATTTCTGTATTAGTTAAGATAATGACAGTGCATTGGTAATGTTCAAAATCTTATTTTCATGCTGATGGGCAAAATTGAAAACAAGTACATCTTTAATAATGGCTCGAGAAGAATTGAAAATGTTGCATATTTATAGAAAAATCAAATCCATTAATGGTCACTTCTCCATATCTCTGTTTAATAGCTAAAATAAGATCAGTTTATGCAATTGCCCTTTTGATCTCTTCATAAATATCACAAACACAAACTCATTATTCTCTTCCCATGAAAGAACAATGATCACAGCTGCCTTTGGATAGGCAGCAGCAAAACCCATGATTCAGAACTCCCACAAAAGTGATTTTCTAATGGAAAAGAATAGAGCTTTTTAAACCACACGTCATAGAGCGAACCATATTTTCACATCTCCCTCAGATAAGAAATGGCAACAGCAATATTGTGTTACTAGCCAGAGCTCAGATGTTTAAACAATTGGTACATATAGGTTCCCCTTTCTGCAAGCAGGTAGAGGTCACTACTAAAATACAAAATGCCTTACTGACTATTATTAGATGCTTTCTCACAACTCAATCAAAAGAGGTTTTATTATCAGTGGTATAGTATGAAAGTGAGCATGTAAGAACCTTAGTAAGTAGCACAATGCTGATTATCTGCACACAAAGCATCACCCTCAACTATTGGTCCCTGGCAAGGACAACAGAAACTTTTTCATTAACATACAAACTGCTGGGAACCCAGCTGGTCAGGAAGCGTCTGTGCAGAGAAATAGACATTTTGGGTCGGGTCAATCTTCAGATAGATGTAGGTACTTTGTATTTTGTTCACGATTTCAGCATCTGCAGTTCCTCGTGTTTCCGAAGACCTCTTTTTGCCGAGTTCAAATCAATTAACTGCCAAGAGTACATTGGTGTCGTCAAATGCGATACTTATACATGGTGATCTTGCACCAATAAATTGCGTGGACGTTTGCAAAGATTTTAAAGAAAATCTACCCACTTGCTCTTTTTCCTGACAAATGGAACCTGTTACCATTTTGATTTACATACTTACAGTGGAAGGATTCTATTACATCTATCACAGCTATTTATGCACGTCTCACCCACGTGCTTCAGATTCTGCTTTATAATACCCATCAGTACTACTAAATGAGTAAACTGCTACCCTATTGGCTGTAGTTTGGTACTTTCACATTTCTTTGTTATGCTTAAAAAATATATTAACATAAGAGAAGAGATCTAAACTTGTAGGACAGAAGGCAACCCATTAGTCACTGGATGACTACTGACTTGTGAAAAGATTCATTAAGTCTCACTTCTTTGGATGACTACTGACTTGTGAAAAGATTCATTAAGTCTCACTTCTTTCCGCTCAGCCTTTTGAATATATATCCAATTCCCTCTTCAAAGAATATGCTACTACCATCCTTTCAGGCAGTGTTAGCTGGTGATTTGCTCAAACCTAGATTAACTTGTAAACATGCCTATAGTTTAAGGTTTCTATGCTGTTCATACTGTCAGGCATTCTTCTTCAGAAATAAAACAGAACTGATGAAAGGACATTAACATGAAACATTAACTTTGCTTCTCTCTTTGTCATAGCCCTGTCCCACGGTGCGAGTTCATTCCAAGAGCTCTCCCGAGTTTAAAAAAAAATCAAGCTCGTGGTAAGCACGGAGAATGAACGTAGCGGGCACGTCGGAGCTCGGGGACGTCTCTTAGTGGCTTGTAACGCTAACGGCAGGTACTCGGGAAGACTCGCTAACAGCAGGTATGCAGGGGAAGACTCGTGAAGATTTTTCAACATGTTGAAAAATGTCCACAGGAGCCCCGAGTACCAAAGATCCTATAGCGAGCAAGATAGTCCACTCGACGAAAAAGACGTAGTTCGGTCATGGGCAGATTCATGGGTAATTTAAGGCCCCATTTCCGTAACCGGCTTCCGTCTCCCCACCAAAGGTCCCATAGGATAATAGTGCGGAGACGGAAGCCGGTTACGGAAACATCCTCGTAAAATTAAAAGTTATTTGGTCAAAATCTTCTCCCCATTTTCAGAATTTAAATTTATTAACACAAACTGTTCCCCCTCAACATTGACTACACTGCGAGTCGGGTCGGGTCCGGTTACGGAAATGGCTGAAAAAAAGGCCCACGTTCCGTTCCGTTCCGTTGCGTACTACACGTCAGCCCATTGCATTTAGCAGAAGTGGTCTATCTTGCTCCGCTATAGGATCTTTGCCGAGTACCGACGAGTGGCCATTACCGTAAATCTCTGGGTTCGAATCTGGACTTACTCGGGAGAACTCTTGGAATGAACTCGTGCCGTGGGACAGGGCTTTAAATGTCACCTAACTTCCTGAACATTTCCAGGATTTTGCGTTTTATATCAAATTAACAGCATATGCATGATATTAGTTTTAGTCTCAAAGGTCTTTGCCAGGGCAGTTCTATACAAAGGTTTGCAATGCATTTTGTACGTTCAAGAATTTATGTTTCATAAATATTAACATTTGGTAAGTGTGTCCATCCCATCCCTGTAAACTATAGGTAGGTATTACATGGGCTGAAATGGGTAAATTTTCCGATTTTGTTTGGGAACTCGAGATCCATTTAAAAATTACTCTGGAAACTGATTAGCAGAGAAAAAGCCATCTTGGGAAAAATACAGTCTAGGGGAAAAAAAGTTTCCATGTAATCGTACTACAATATTTAGATGAATGAAATTGACAAGCAATCCCTTCTACTGACTCTTGTGCACCAATACTCTATTAAACAATGTAACACCCAGCTTTTAATATTTCTACCATGCAGTAAGTAACAAAAGTAAACTTATAGCTATTAAAAATCTCTTTATTGTCAAAACCCCCCAGGGGAAACAAAGCATTGTTATTGGGAGTCTAAAACATGCTAGTCCCTTTTCCCTCAGCACACAACGCAACAAAAAAATGTCAGTTACCCCGGTACATGTGATAATAAACTAAACACAAATTCCCCATGGACACAATTGTTTTTCTAAAGCGACTTTCTATATCGTAATGTTTCCCTTAGAACACAACTATCGCGTTATAACAGATGTTCAAGAGGGAACTGCAGATGCTGGAAAATCGAAGGAAGACAAAAATGCTGGAGAAACTCAGCAGGTGAGGCAGCATCTATGGAGCAAAGGAAATAGGCAGCGTTTCGGGCCGAACCCCTTCTTCAGACCTATAACAGAACTACCTGTACTCTGGAAATTTTGTTTACCCAGTCTTCCATGACTTCATGTGGTTAGTCTATCTGCCTATTTAAGTAACTGACCATAGACAAATTAGTTCATCTATGTACACTGGGTCCAAGAACTTCACATCCATCGAATCTGCATAAAATTTACTGCTAAACATCTGAGTTTAATTTATTGCCATCTATCTATTCTATACATACCTATAAAAGTATTAGCTTGTGTGTTGTATGTGCGTTTGTATGTTTTGTAACTTCCTCAAAACGCTACACGTTAGCGCTTAAATTTTTACATATTCTAACTCAGTTTTCCCGACCACATCGTACTCAGCTTCACTTAAGATTTCATCCTATATTTCTCAAGTTATTCATGATTAAAGTTTAAAAAAAACAAAAAAAAACACTTCTCACAGAGAGCCTTTTTCCAGCAGCTTCCAGTGATGTCACAATGCCATCTCACAGACGTCCAATCACAATGGATCTCATTTACAAATGACATCACAATGGGACATTGCCAACGGTAACCGCAGCTTCTCATAGAGTATTTTTCCAACAGCTTCCAATGATGATGTCACAATGCCACTCACAGTGCACCAATCACATTGGGCTCTCAAGCTGCCGAGTGCCATCAATGACATCACAATGGGACGTACGTAACCGCAGCTTCTCACAGAGAGCTTTTTTCCAGCAGCTTCCAGTGATGATGCTATATTTCAAAGCATTAAAAATGCCAACTTTAACAAGATTTCTACTCTTAAAATCCTTACAGCCAGCTTTCAACACCAACACAAAGTTGCAAGACAGGAACACTCTGAACTTTTCACCTCAATGGGATACCACAGCAAGTGCTTCACAGGAGGGGCAGGGCCAATTGGTATTGTAATTGGAACTGCTGCGGCAGGTAGAGGAAGTGCAATTGGAATTTTTTAATTAAATCCAGTGCTGAGGAAGGCAGGGGAGTGCTGGAATCTTACGTCCGGGAACGGGTTCAGTTGGAGGACCACTCCTCCCGTGGGGGCTACGGGTTAGTAATGCAATATTGCGTTGGGGAACAGTTTGCGTTGGGGGAACGGGTGAGTGGTGGAATATTGGGGGAGCACGGTCTGCACTTGGTCTAGTATTAAATAAATGTGTTGGAAGTTCCTTTCCTTTTAGACACATAAAAAAATTATACAAAAATGTTAGAATGCGAAAACGTAAAGATACGTGGCAGTAGATACATAGATGCTTAGGTAATGATAAAAAGCGAATTGAATCCACACTATTAGTTTTCTGTGGATGTTTATTCCCGACGATGAGACTAAGCTGATCAGTGCACGAATCCACACTACTAGTTAGTTTTCTGTGGCTGTTTGTTCCCAATGATGGGATTGAGTTAAATCCCAATTTTAAGGTATATGATGCATGCAGGCCATTGCATGATTTGAATAATGAACAAAACATGGAATTAAAAAATAAAGAAATATAATTTGATATGATTCTTAAAGGCCTGCAGCTGACCAGTGAGGAGGAAAAGAAGGCAGTGAAATTATCAAATATAGCAAGTTCAAGTATACATTTATTGTGACATGCGCCAATTAAGGTACAGCCATAAAAGTAAAAACTTAATACACAATAGAATTTAACATAAACATCCACCACAGTGGAATCAGCATTCTTCACTGTGATGGAAGACAATAAAGTTCAGTCATCTTCCTCCTTTGTTCACCCGTGGTCGGGGCCTTGAGCCCTCCGCAGTCGCCGCCATAGATGTTCAGGCCCTCTCGTCGGGACGGATCGGAACTCCGCAGCTTTGGGTTCCTGAATTGGCCGCTTCTTACCGGAGACCCCGGGCGGCTTCACGATGTTAAAGTCCACAGGCCCCGCGGTCGTAGCTCCAACACTGGCGATCCTTGGCAAAGGATTGCAGTTCTGCGATGTTAAAGTCCACGCCGCGCCTGCTGCTTGAAGCTCTGGGCCGGTCTCCGGTCTGGAAAGGCCGCACCAATCCAGTTGTTAGGCTGCAAGGGGGGCGTACAGTTTTGGTCTCCTAATCTGAGGAAAGACATTCATGCCATAGAGGGAGTACAGAGAAGGTTCACCAGACTGATTGCTGGGATGTCAGGACTTTCATATGAAGAATGACTGGATAGACACGGCTTGTACTCACTAGAATTTAGAAGATTGAGGGGGGATCTTATAGAAACTTACAAAATTCTTAAGGGGTTGGACAGGCTAGATGCAGGAAAATTGTTCCCGATGTTGGGGAAGTCCAGAACAAGGGGTCACAGTTTAAGGATAAGGGGGAAATCTTTTAGGACCGAGATGAGAAAAAATAATTCTGGAATTCTCTGCCACAGAAGGTAGTTGAGGCCAGTTCATTGGCTATATTTAAGAGGGAGTTAGATGTGGCCCTTGTGGCTAAAGGGATCAGGGGGTATGGAGAGAAGGCTACTGAGTTGGATGATCAGCCATGATCATACTGAATGGCGGTGCAGGCTCGAAGGGCCGAATGGCTTACTCCTGCACCTATTTTCTATGTTTCTATAAGATACGACACCGCAAAAAAAATCGCATCTCCGTCGAGGTAAGTGACTGAAAACTATTCCCCCCCCCCCACCCCCACATCAGACATACCATCGAGAAACATTAATACATACATTTAGACACACTAAAAATAACAAAAAAAAGTCTAAAAAACACACGAGCAGCTGACGAGGCTGCCGCTCGCGGCGCCACCAACCACTTTCTTTCATAACAGAAAGGTGGGTAACATTGCTTGATTTGATGCCAGGTTGGAAGTACCTCTGCAGAAAATACACCAAGAGATACAAGAGTTGTCATTTCATCTCCAAAGTTCCACTGTCCAAAACATTTTTCTTCCCAAGCCATTTTACTTTTACTCTATGTACTACTCACCATATGAATTCACACATTAGGAGATAAAACAGAAATTTTGCAGGATACCATTCTTTAATTGCAAGTGTAATCCCGAGCTTCCTGAACTTATCAATTTAATTTTTCAGTCACCCTACACTAACACGGGAGTACTCTTCTAAGAAGACATAAAAACTCAAGATCACTTTTTGCTAGGGTACTCTCTAACCATCTGGACTCAATGGCCTCGAGTAGTAACACTAAGCAGATCTTCTAGACGCAATACGATCCAAAAAGCAGCTCAGACATGATCAGTAAGAGCTATGTAGTGCACACCCCTCCAGCTGTAAATCCCACAAAAATGCATTGACAGCTGGCTAAGCCATCCTTACACATCAGAAGGAGCAAAACTGCAAACAGGCTAAATATTGTAAATAACAGTAAAAATAATTTAAACACTGCTTTGGCTAATTTAATTTTTGAAAATGTAAATGACCTTAAGCTTACTCTCTCCCTCAGCCTTTCTCCTCCATGAAAATGGAGAGAGTTGCAAAGCCTGTGCTCAGTATATCCTGATGCAGGTTCAGAGGCAGATTTCACAGGGAAACTGCTGATATTCTACAGGTTAGAAATCCACACAATATTTCGCCAGCATTATGATTCGGTTGTTGTCTTGTACAGTTCTATTTGGCTCTGCTTTTATTTACTTGGCCGCTATGTGTTGTATCTTTCAGCTTTAGTTCACCTCCATTAACTATGTGATCCATTCATTATAATATTTGCAATTTTCCTACATTCCAGCTATTGGAAGAACCAAAGCAAGCTAAATACAAGTGCGACCACCACAAATATTTAGGATGTTCATCATTCTACAAATGCAACACTTCTCATTTATAATTTATAACTAATGCTAAATTTACAGTATAATTTGTCAATTTAGCTGCAATACTAGTTCACCTTTTACAACACTGTACACTAATCATATCCCTCACCTGTCTTCTAATTTTAACCCAATTAAAAACTAGGAATTAATTCAAGGCTGTTTAGTAACGAACTCAACACATTTGCTTTGGTTCCACAACATTATATCCTTAACCCTGCAATGGAAATCTTCAAATTATTTAGCTTTAACCATACTAAAAGTTTGTAAAATGTTCATTATCCATGCAGTGGCACAGAGTGGTGGAGCACCTATAGAGGACATTGATACTTTGTCTGACCAGGACGACCAGTGCAACTTCAACTTCAATGTCACTGCCAGGACAATGGCCCTTTATAATTTTATGACCAAGTTAAGACTGACACTTTAAAAAAATTGGACTTGAAGGGCACAGGATAGCATCTAAAACGCGGTGACATTTCCGTACTGACTCAGTGTGGTCTGTACCTTACACTTTTATTCTCAGTATGATTGTGCCTAATTTATACTAAGATTGTCAAGGAACTGAACGCAAAACAAAAAGCATTTAATTGGACTTAGATACACATTACAATAAAGTAGAATCGAACCATGGAATGAAGAAGTACTTTCTCATATCACTCCTGAATATCTTAACTCTTAAGTTTGAAGTTATGGCTCATATCAATGGAAGCAGTTTTTTTCTCCTATCTTATTAAAAAATATTTTAAAATCTGCTTAGATGTCAATTCTGCATAAAGATTCATGGTAGTACATTTTTTCAAATAACCAACAGGTTAAATACTACCATGATAAAATACTACCATGATAAAACTCTCTTCTGTGTAAACATTTCACAGCATTATAATGTCAAATGTCCATCTATCTCCCTTTGAATTTAGATTCAAAGTAGATAATTAGGGAAACAATTCAAAATATATGTCTAGTCTTACAGGTATAATCAATTTCATTTATTAAGAATTGGTAGTGAAATTATGTTTTGAATTGTGTCTTAATTGGGCCAACAGTAATTATATCAATTGCTGCAATATTGATTTTCCAGTTTTTCCTAGCCTTGAATGGCAATTGATTTTGATAATAACTAAGGAATTAACATCCCTGAATAAGATTATGTTCAAAATGTTTGTAAAGAAGCATTGTTAAATAAAACATACAAATATTTCACACGCAATCCCGTTAAGTAAGTAAACACTTAACTATAGATAGACACAAAAAGCTGGAGTAACTCAACGGGTCAGGCAGCATCTCTGACAAAAAGGAACAGATGACGTTTCAGGTCGGGACACTTCACACTGAGAGTCAGGGGAAAGGGAAACGAGAGTAGGAGGTACATGGAACAAATGATTAAAAGATATATAAAAAGCGACGATGATCAAGATGGAGCCCACAATGGTGTATTGTTGTCTGCGGGATAGATTATAACGAGTTATACAAACAGTGAAACTCCACAGGATGATACAACTAGTACAACAACTATGGTGGGGGAGGGGCATAGAGAAAGAGAGGATGCAAGGGTTACTTGAAATCAATATTCATACCGCTGGGTTGTAGGTTGCCCAAGCGAAATATGAGGTGCTGTTCCTCCAATTTACGTTTGGCCTCACTCTGACAATGGAGGAGGCCTAGGACAGACAGGTCATTAGGGGTATGGGAGTTAAAATGCTTGGCAACCAGATCACAAAGGCCAAGGCAGACTGAGCGAAGGTGTTCTGTGAAATGATTGCCCAGTGTGCACTTGGTCTCGCCAATATAGAGGATTCCACCCCTGGGATACCCTGGTTAATTCCCGGGATGGCGGGACTGTCATATATATTAAAAGAATGGAGGGACTGGGCTTGTATACACTGGAATTTAGAAGGATGAGAAGATGTCTTATTGAAACATAAGATTATTAAGGGATTGGACATGCTAGAGACAGGAAACATGTTCCCGATGTTGGGGGAGTCCAGAACCAGGGGCCACAGTTTAAGAATAAGGGGTAGGCCATTTAGAACGGAGATGAGGAAAGAAAATTCACCCAGAGAGTTGTGAATCTGTGGAATTCTCTGCCTCAGAAAGCAGTGGAGGCCAATTCTCTGGATGCTTTCAAGAGGGAGAGTTAGATAGAACTCTTAAAGATAGCAGAGTCAAGGGATATGGGGAGAAAATAGGAATGGGGTACTGATTGTGAATGATCATCCATGATCACAGTGAATGGCAGTGGTGGCTCGAAGGGCCAAATGGCCCACTCCTGCACCTATTGTCTATTGGAACAGTGGATGCAGTAGATGAGGTTGGAGGAGGTACTAGTGAACCTCAGGCTAACCTGAAAGGACTGTCGTGGTCCTTGGACAGCATCAAGCAAGGTGGTATACGATAGGTGCTGCATCTCCTTCATTTGCAGGAGAAGGTACCTAGGGAGGGTATAGTTTTGGTGGAAAGGGACGAGTTAACCAGGGAGTTGCAGAGGGAAGTCTTTGCGGAAAGGGGCGGAGATCAGAAGATGTGACTATATTAGAAATAACGACCTAAAAGGAGTGACTAGACGAAAGTATACCAGTAAGTTCTTGGTAGACCCAAGATCACACAAAGGTTTGCTACGTTTGATGATCGACTTTGATCAACTGTAGTTGGCTTCCAGTGTATTTTCTAAAGCAGAAACTAACCCATCAGAAAAGATTATAGCACTACACGTTTCTCACAGTATCACTGATCTGTCCATGCAGCATTTGTGAAATAAAAAATGGGAATCAGACTGACTATAATAATTTACAGAAAGGCATAGCCCAGCAGCTTCAAAGAATGAATCCCAGTGCACACCATGCACACAAAAATTAGAACGTGTAATAAGTGTAAAAAGCACTATCAATTCTCTATTGTTCTTCAAAGGAGCACAGAGATGCCAAATAAGGTGAAGGCTCAACCTCAAACTTTGCTCATCTTGGTTGAACAAGACCAGAATGTTACAGATAACCCAAGGTAGAATAAAATATCCCTGTTCTTGAATTGCTGTTGTGATTTGCAATCTTTGCTTTAAACCTGCACACAAGATGTCATACGAGGATAAGGTCAGGCTCAATTGTGATATCTCAATTGTTAAATAACATGGAAAACACAACAGCAAGGCGTAGAAACGAAGCACCACATAATCAGCTAAGTAAGGAAGGGTAATGAAAGAAATATGACAAAGGAACAGTGAGAACTGTAATGGGGAAAAAAATAGGGCAATTATTGATTATTGGCATTATTCAGTGTTACAGATTCTGGTAACAAAACTGAAGAGCCTGCCCGTTTATAATTACTGTGGATCAGTATGCATCGCTCAGCCTATCCTCTCATATAACCTGAACATAGACAATCAATAACCTTCCAATTCCATAGCAACTACCAAACGAATAGGTTAATGAAGGAATTGTACCCAACGGAGCAGCTGAAAGGAAACCACTGTGCATTTTAAATCTTCTTTCATGTTATTCTCTAATCAACAGAAAGAAAGGATATTCTTACATTTTTTTTAAATGTCTACATTTTATAAATAATATTTTACAAAATGTATGGTTTTTAGATGGAATAAATGAAACAATCGGAACACCACCTATATGTACTCAAAAAGCAGATCAGGATATCTTGAGACAAAAGAAAGTTTTGCCAACAGATTAGTTATTTTTATAACTAAGATATTTACCTCCATGTATTAAATATTTTCTGGCAATAATCATGGTGTGGCAATTTAGGGTTTAATAAAGGCAAGCATTAGCCAAGCATTGGATGACAATCAGTGACAATGCCACTTGTTACAATGACTTTTCTGCTAATTAAAAAGTTGAATTATTACGAACAAAAATACTAACTTGCTTACAGTAGCTATTGATTATAATCTGAAAAATGTGATTATCATTCTTTTGTACTTTTAACAATAACAAAGTAAATTGGGCAGCACAGTGGCACAGGCGTAAAGTTGCTGCTTTACAGCACCAGTAAACAGGGTTCGACCCTGACATCAGGTGCTGTTTGTATGTTCCCCCTGTGACCATATGGGTTTTCCCCGGGTGCTCTGGTTTTCTTCCACATTCCAAAGACATGCAGGTATGTAGATTAATTGGCTTCTGTAAATTGTCCCTAGTCGGTAGGATAGAACTAGTGTTCAGGTGATTGCTAGTTGGCACAGACTCCGTGGACCGAAGGGCCTGTTCCCACACTGTATCTGTATACCACAGTATGTACCTCTGTAAACAGTGTATCACTGTATATGAATTCCCACGGGAACAAATCCAAGAATCACATTCCCACTCTTCATACTGTCCAACACCCCCCCCCCCCCCCCCCTCCAATTTATTATTTCCAATATATATGTCCATCAGCACCCTTTTGATTCTTGTAGAAACAAGGAACTGCAGAAAGTGGTTTACACAAAAGCACACAGAGCACTGGAGTAACTTAGTGGGTTAAGCAGCATCTCTGGAGAACATGGATAGGTAACGTTTCAGTCTGAAGAAACTCCTGACCCAAAACGTCACCGATCCATCCATGTTCTCTAGAGATGCTGCCTGACCCTCTGAGTTACTCCAGCACTTTGTGTCTTTTTGATTCTTCATTGCCATTAATCTATGCTACATGGTGATTTACAAGAACCAATTAACCTACCAGTAAATTTTAGGCACAGAAGGAAACCAGAGCACCTCGAGGAAAATCATATGGTCACAAAGAGAATTGCAAAGATCCAAGGTCAGGGTTAAATCTGAGTCCATGGAGCAACAAGTAGTGCCATAATGCTACCCTGCTGGGAAGTTATAAGAATGGCAATCACAAACCAAATAAGTGACAAGTAGTTTGTCAGCTATCAATATCTACCATATCTACAGGGACATTATTTGCAAAGCAAAACTGAACAAATGCAAACCTCTCTCCCAACTGTTTTTCTCATTCAATCAAATCTAAGAGTAAAGCACTAACTTTGAGCCAGTGCTGCTACAGTCACCAGGCCTACATCACCACTGACCATGTTAAAAATTGATCTATAAACAAGCCATAAACTACCATCTCCCTGAAATATTTAATATGATATTGTATGTAGTTCATTTTCAACTTTATTACCACTGATCAATTTTATGTCACTAACTTTCAGTGCCTTTCTTTCATTACTTATTCTCAAATTTCTTTACCCTGCTCCGATTTTTGCCTCATCTTGAAGACAATGAAATGCATTGAGATGACTTTGTCAGATCCCACGACTGTTTAGCCAACACAGGTGGCAGATAATAAGTATCTGGTGACTACTTGACCTTAAGCCCATAAAAGAGGATTCTTATCATTTCCTTAATTCAAATGCATAAACCGCACTTTTGTGGTTGAGCCTACCAATGCAGACTGAAGGCGAGTCCAGAATATCAGTCATATGAAATACCTTCGCCAATCCCCTCCCTGCCTAACAGTTTATGATGATGAAATCAATTTGTCTGTTCCATTTCTACATGCTTCATTGTAATATGACTTTAAAATGTCTGTAAGTATTCTCCAATCTTCTGCGATAACATTGATTAAATCATCACAAGCTCCAAAACTAAATGACAGAAGATTGGAAGCCTATGGAAATTTATGAACTATGTATTCACATATGTAAAATATTAGTTCAATATAGATGGAGTTCTTTTATAAACAATAAAGTTGAATAATACAGTTATAGCTGTGTATCACCATAACAGGCTTCTCCAGATGTCAAGATATTCTTTGCCAAACTGCTAAATTTAAGGGACTAAAAATGCAACAAGTGACAACGAGTGCCATCAATGTTATACTCAATCCTGCCTGCCCAGATCTGAGTATCTATTACTGGTAACAATACATCTTTCACCTTTGGTGCCATTCAAGTTTTTAGTAATCACCGGTGACCTTAAAACTATAACCATTTGTGGACTACTAAGATGGGGGCAAAATAATTACAATCAATACCAAATTTTGCTAGCATGTATTTGAGTCAGTTATTACACGACTCAATGTCAGCAATTAAGACCACCCTCTCCATCAATAAATGTCATTAATTTAACAAATCCCTTAATAGGTTTTGCATAGACAAAGGGCAAGTGCTTTTAGGCAGTCACAATGCTGTGTGTGCTTTGTCGTCTGCGGTGCAATGGTGGTGTTGACCTTTACTGCACAGTCAGTAACCAGAGCAGCAATCCACGAGCAGATGTTATGCACAAGGCACGTTTGCAACGCACGCCTATTTCCGCGCCTTTATTCACCATTATACCAATTAAAATAGGACTTTGTCAGACTGAGCAACATAAGATGATTAGCAGTAAACTTAACATGCGCTTGTAGTGATAACGGGCATGCTTATCGGGGGCGAGACACGGTATACAGTGTAAATAGATGCACCGACACACAGGCACAGCACTGGAGGAAGGGTCACCATCTGATCCGGTGAACTGTTTGCGACAGATTAAAGGATGCTAGAGTGCTGCAGATCTGGAGTTTACTAGAGGGATTTGACACTTGTGAATGAAATGTTAGACTGAAAAGGTAAAATGTCGGTGCGGGGCCGGCACTCGGCCGCCGGGGCGGTTGTGACCCGGAGCCGTGAACTAGGGCGGCCCCTCGGGCGAGGCGAAAAAATAATAATGATTTTTTAAAAATTTAAAAATCACACCCGCGGAGTCCGACTGAAAGTTGTTGCTGGAATAAACACAGGGACTGGGAGAAAGTGCGGGGCTGCTGCTGCTGTGAGGGAGGGAGGGAGGGAGAGAGGGAGTGAGGAAGCTCCCGCTGGGCCAGGGCCAACGCCAGGGCCGGGGCCGGGGGCAGAGGCCGCGGCCTGACCTCTCCTCCCTGGCCAGGGCCGCTCCACCGTCCGCAGTGAACTATCCCCTGGACTCACTGGGAGAGGAGGGGGATCGAGAGAGGGGGAGAAGGAAAAAAAAAACCCCGAGTAGCGACAACAACCCCCCCCCCACACACACAGTTCAATCGGTGACCCGAGGGGGGTGAAGGAGATGAACTCCACAGCAGCTCCCAACAACAATAATAATAATAATAAGCTGCACAAGCGCCTCCCCGGGACCCTCACCACCCGGTTATAAATTACTGTGGAGGGGAGGGGGAGGGAATGAATGATCCCAGGCGGGCGGTGGAGCAGACGGACGGACACACGGACAGACACCCTGAGCGTCCCCACACACACACACCGCCACCACCAACATGGCGGCCTCTCTCTCTCCCTCCCTCCCTCCGGCCCGGCCCGGCCCGGCCGCCCTGTTCAAAGGTGAAGCGGTGGCGGTCTCGGTCTCGGTCTCGGCGCCTTTGTCAGCCTCACCCCCTCTCCCTCTCCCTCTCCCCCGCCGCTCACTTACGCGAAAAGGGCAGTCGCTTCGGCTGCTCCTGCTTTCTCCTGGGCATTTTCCCTTCCTCCACCCAACTCCTCTCGCTCTCTCTTTTTTTAGATCATTTTCTCTTCACACTCTCCTTCCTTATCATTTTTTGTTGTTGTTGTTGCCGCCGCGTGTGTTGTAGGAGATGAACAGAACGGCAGCGACGGGGGGGGGGGGGGGGGGTAAACAAAACAATAAAATGATAATAAATTCTCTCCTTCTCTCCTTTCTCCACGGCGCACAGTGAGAGTGAGTGACATGTAAGGTTGGTTTGCTCTCTCTCCCCCCCCTCTCTCTCTGTGCCCGTGTCCGTCCGTGTGTCACCCGGTGCCAGGGCTCAGGGCGCGATGCACCTGCCCGTGGCCCCGGTGAGTGTGAGAGGGCGAGTGTGAGCTGGGTGGGTGGGTGTGTGTAAGAGAGAGAGGGGCTCTCTCTCTCTCTCTCGCTCTGCCGCTGTTACCAGGAGCACTGCCCCAACCCTAACACTAATCCACGGATCAAAGGGCAAGTGCACGGACGCCAAGTAAAGGTGCCGCTCGGCTCGCAGGGAAACATTCGAGACGAGCTTCAAACCTTTCTTTCCATTTCAAGACTGGAGCAAAATAAAAATGCATTTATTTGGTTGCATTCTGCATCTTCAATTATAGAGATGAGATGGTTACAAATTTAAAGGGCTCCGTTTGCTTCATAAAGTGCCCCCGCTCTCTTTTTTTTTAATCAAGGGGAGGAATAGGGATATTCATGTTTGTGATCAGATATAAATCTGAAATATACAAGACTTATCAAGCCTCACTCATCTGTAGCAACTTGCTCACTTTGGGGGAAGAACCCGTTACAATGCATCTTGATATATACAATTTTGTGTAAAAGAAAACATAACACCTTTGTGTTTGGAAGAAGTTTGCGATTTGGTTCATCGTTTCAGTTCTTGAAACTGAATCTTAAGATTGTGTTCAGACCTCTACGGTTCACTCTGTAAAAAAAAAATCAACTTCTAAAGATAAATATATATATATATATATATATATATATATATATATATATATATATATATACGAACTTGTCGGCCACCACAGCATTTGAAAGCTAAGGCTATTTCGTTGACATCAAGCTTCAAGTGATTAATTTCAGCGTACGAAACATCCCAGAAAAAAATATTCAGTTGACCAAAGTATGTTATAGTTAATTTGTTTCCCCCCCAATATTTTGAGCAGTGTGTCCACTTCAAAAATAAAAAAGCTCTTTATTTACCTCTTTATTTCATGTGTATATGCAGGACACAGATAGAAAAGTATTTTCTGATTTTGATATTTAAATATTTAGTCATTGTTTTTTTCAAGATCAGAGCTTTCTCGTGAAAGTACATCCAAAATCATCAGGATGTGAGAGATATGTCAAGAACGTGTAAAACTAATATATATCACCACAAACAGAAAACACTGGATATATTCAGCAACATTGATGAATCTGAAACATTAACTCTGTATTCTTCCCGAGCAAAACTTTCCCTGTTGAATGTTTTTGCAGCATTTTCTATTTTTCAGATTTCCAACATTTTCAGCATTTTGCTTTTGGAATAATAAATATATTTTCTCAGAACAAATGAAGGTTCAACATTAACTTTCCCAGAAACAGTACCTGTTCCTTTCTTTATAGGTGCTGCCATGGATTTCCATCATTTTCTGATTTTACGTCATTATAAAATATAAATCATTTCCGTTAGTTTTGCAGGTTTGAAATATATTGTCACATTGCTAATGGATTTAAGTATACTTTCATACAAAAGCAGCATTAACCTGGGGGGAAATGGTAATAAATTTAATCATTTAAAACATAATTATTTCCAACCTAATTTATAATTAATATTTATTGAATATGAAAATATCAATATCGAAAATATTATCTACTTTTGTAGACTACATACAAATGAAACAAACAAGTGTTTCTGTGCATAAAGGTAAAGAATGTTATCTATTAAATTATTTTGTAAGTGGAAAAGCAATGATTTGACAAATGATTTGTAAAACAGCTTTGACCAATTGAGGAGTCTTGTGAAATGTTTTGTGATTTAAAATGAAACATAAAACTTGATGCAGCTAACAAAGCACGTTAGCCTGCTGTGTATATTCCTGTTCCTCACTTTACGAAATCCACAGTATTCTGCTGTTATGATTTATATCTGAATTTAGAGAAGGCAAAGAAGGCGTGAATTTACATGGGAAATCTTTTCATATCCTCTGTTATCCTCAGGTAACCTCAGCAAATGCATTATATTTAAAATGCAGACACAGTTCTTAAATAAACACAAATTCATATTTATATACAACAATCACAAAAAAGAGCAAATAACCATTTAAAACTCTGTTGGTGGTTTTGAATGAGTTGATTAATAGCAAAGGTCTGGCAGTTGTGGAAGAATCAAGTGATTTGGATGTCCATGTTCACAAGTGACTAAAAGTTAATACATGAGTACAGAAAAAAATCAAAAAACATGAAAAGTATATTGTCTTTGATCTCAAGAGGGATGGAATATAAATGACTCCCCCCGTGTCCCCTGTTTTTCTTCATAACTCAGAATCTGGCCTCTGGAAACTAGCTCTACAGTTTATTATAAGTAATAAAAATAGCAGGAGTAGACTATTCACCTCAAGTGACCGTTGTACCATTCAGTAGGACCTTTTACCCAAGCGCCTCTTTCCTGCTGTGACCTTATATTGCCTGATTCCTGTAATATCAAAAAATCTATTGATTTCTTTCTTGAATATATTCAGTGACTGAATCTCCACCACTATCTTAGGCAGGGAATTCCAAAGACTAGTTACCTTCAGATTCAGATTCAGATTCAAACTTTATTGTCATTGTGCAGTGTACAGTACAGAGACAACGAATTGCAGTTAGCATCTCCCTAGAAGAGCGACATAGAATATGAGCAATAAATAGATATATTTACGTGCATACAGTCATAGTAGTGCAATTATTATTTTTTTAGGTGAAGAAATTTTTATTCTTCTAGGTGAAGAAATTACTTCTGCGATAAATACCTGAGCCTTTATGTTGAGACTTCCACTTTAGCCAAAAGAAGATTAAGTTGTTTAAATTAACCTTGACATTCCATTATATTACATGTGCTTATAAATGCAACTGCATTTTGTAGGTGGTGCATTTGCAGCCACTGTGTGCTGATGATGCAGGTGGTAGAAGCTGATGTAATTCCATCAGTGGCAAAGCACTCATTATACATTTTGTCATTGAACAATACATTTGTTTGATACAATAGCTTGTAAAGATAGCAGTCTGAATAGCATCAAAATCAATTAAAATTTACTTTTAGTTGAACGTAACTTAATTGAAGTAGTTCATACTTTGTTTTCACCCAGTTATTTGCACAGACCAATTCATAATGTTGGATAATATATTTATTTCCAAAAATGACAAATTATTTAAAGAAGATCATATTTCTTTCAATCATAATAGTGATGAAAAATGTATATATTTACTCTAATTCTTCCAAATATTACTCTAGGAATTCCATAAAGCAATCAATATTTGCTCAAGATTTCAATGTCTCCAATTTACTGCTCCCCTGTGAAACCTCAAAGAATGCCCGCTTTGAAAAAGTTCTCCACCTTTCTCTAACAAGTATTCTTGAAGACTCTCTCTCACTGCTCCTCCTCTGTGCTGCAAGGGGTTTGTTCTTTTCTCAAGCAATCAGCAAAGATTGGAGAAGCATGGAATTCCCCAATAAAATTATGAGCATAGGAATATCTCTGACCCTATCACCCCAAGAGGACATGGCTGATGTATATTATCAGCATTTGAACCATGTCCTATTATAGGAAAATCTATTAAAGTCAGTTTTGTAATCAACAGGTTTCTGGTGAAGAAAGTTTCAGATTTCTGAAATAATAGAAAATGAAAATGGATATTTGCTGGAAACATTCAACAAGTCGGGCAGTATTTGTGGAAAGAGAAATGGTTATGTTTTACATCGGCGGTTCTTTGTCAGAACTGATCAAACAAATGTAGCTGTTCATTTTTCTGCAGATGTTGAGTGATCCAACTGCATCTGCTCCAGAGCAAGGATATGGTCCCTCTTGTCTTCATGTCTACACCCTTAACTGTTTATCCTCTGTGATTTCCACCACCTTTAACACATTGCCAGCACCAGACATATCTCTTCCCACACCACGACTTTTATCTTCTATCTATATATTACTAAAACTCTCATCTTGTTTGTTTGGATGTCTGTCTGTGAGAGAGTGTGAGTAAGATCTCGAAACTACGCCAAAACGGTACACAATAGCGCAACAATTTTTGCACCACCTTACTCTCAATTGTCATGTGGTGTGTTTTCAACAATTTTTATTCAGATTGATGTTATATTTTACAAGTTATCACATTTTTATGTTAAAAAAACCCCACTTTGAGAAAGATTTTTTCCAATCTGCACTGGCAGTTACCAGGTATGATGTCACAATGGAATTGTAGACCTGCCCGCTACAATGTTGACATCCCAGTACACTGAGTCCTTTAGCAAGTGCAATTGCATTTTTTTAAAGTTTACAATGAGGGAGGGTGAATAAAGGGAAATGAGCCAGCCTGCACAGTTGGGGGCTATGGCTGAGTGGTGGAATATTGCATTAGGGGAACAGGTTGCATTGGGGGAATGGGTGAGTGGTGGAATATTGCGTTGGGGAACGGGTTGCGTTTGGGGACCAGATCTCCCATGGAGGCTATGCATGAGTGGTCGAATATTGTGTTGGGGGAACCAGGCCTCCCGTGTGACAGGCACATAACGGGTCCCACTTGGTCTATAAATATATTACTAAAACTCTTATCTTGTTCGTTTGTTTGTATGCATGCGTGTGAGATCCAAATACCCAGTCAAAACGGTACACGATAGTGCAACCATTTTTGGCCCACCTTACTCACCATTGCCCTGTGATGTAAATGAAACAATTTTCGTTCAGATTGATGTTATATTTTACAAGTTATTGACATTTTAAACTTTACAAAAATCACTTTTCAAACCATTTTTCCACTTGCCCTGCCCATCAGTCGTGTTCAACGTCACAGTGACATCACAATATGATCCCGAATTTCATTTACATTCAAAATCGCGATTTAAAAAAAACCTCAGTTTTAATCAAATTCTTACGTTTTAATTCACCAATGACATTGTGTTTAGGTTATCTTTAAGAAAAAGGGGAGAGGGGTTGGAGGGATGGAGGGAGTGATTGAGGGTAAGGGAAAGGAGAGGGAGGGAGAGGTAAGGGAGGGAGTGGGTGAGGGGAGGATGAGAGGGGAAACAAGAGGGAGGATGAAGAGGAGGGTGAGGCAGTGCTGGGGGTTGAGGGGGAATGGAGGAGAATAGGGGTAGGAAGAGGGATGGTGAGGCACAGGCGGGGGAGGGTTGCCATGTCTCGTGTCACAACGGGGATCTCGAGTCACAACAGGAACCCCTCTGCCACGCCTGTGCAGTTGGGGTCTATGGGTCAGTAGTGGCATATTGCCTCGGGGGACGGGGCCTAACGGGTCTGCACCTGGTCTAGTCATCCTTAAAGGTCTCCAAAATGCGGCTTCACTTTTGTATCTCCATCTATAACCATTCCCCTTCAGGCAATATCTTCCCATGCAATAGCAGGAGATGCACCACCTACTATTCATGCCTACTATATTCTATTGTGCTGAAGCAAAGCAAGAATTTCATTGTCCTATCTGGGACACATGACAATAAACTCTCTTGACTCTTGACTCTTGACCCTCGTTAACTCCCTTCCCCCCCACCCCTGAAACCTACTTTTATGACAATAAAAATGAAATTGCTGGAAGCACCCAGCAGACCAAGCATCAATCATGGAAAGTGAGACAGAATTAACTTGCAAGATCGAAGGCTCTTTAACAAAACTGGATAAGTGAGGAGACTTGTGTATGTTTTGATTTTCAATTCCCATTTTATATCATTGCTCCTCACCATCTAGGGGAAGCAACACTTCTCTTGCAGTACTTCCAGTTTAGTGTAGCATATTCTGTGCTCAGAATATGCTCTCGTCTACATTGTAAAGTCCAAATGCACATCCAAATTCCTCCTAGAGAACCATCAGCATTGGTGCACCTCAGGTTGTGTGCTCATTCCTCTGTTCTATTGACTCAAATCCCATTACTGTGTAGCCAGACGCAGTTCCAACTCCATCTATAAATTCAGGAATGGGAATGCTGGGGTTACTTGAAGTTAGAGAAATCAATATTCATACCACTGGGCTGTAAGGTGCTCAAGCTTTAAATTCAAGTAACCCCGGCATTCCTTCTCTCTCTATTCCTCCCCCACGCACGTTGCATCAGCTTCTCGTTTTCACCCAACAAACAGCTAACCTGTTTCATTTATCATCGTTACTTTTTTGCATATCTTTCATTTATTGTTCTTTATCTCTCTACATCATCATCTACATCTCTCGTTTCCCTTTTCCCTAACTACTTTAAAGAAGCGTCTCGATCCAGAACGTCATCCATTCCTTCTCTCCAGAGATGCTGCCCATCCCGCTGAGTTACTCCAGCTTTTTGTGTCTTTCTTCGGGTTAAACCAGCATCTGCAGTTCCTTACTACACATTTAGTCTGTCTTTATCGACAGTCAGTGGTGGAGAGAATGACCATTCCTGGGCATGCTTATCTCTGCAGGTCTATCCTAGGCCCAGCACATTGATACAATCATAAAGAAAGCCTATCATCATTTCTACTTTCTTAGAAGATTGAGGAGATTCGGTATGTGGATGAAAACTCTTGAACTCCACACATGTACGGTGGAGAGCATATTGATGGGCTGCATCACAGCTTAGTTCAGCAACTTGAATGCCCAGAAACAAAGAAGATGGACACATCGCTGCTGATCTCCCCACCATCGAAGGGATCTGTAGGAAATTTAGTTTAGTTTAGTTTAGGGATATAGCGTGGAAACAGGCCCTTCGAGCCACCGGGTCCGCACTGACCAGCAATCCCCGCACACTAACACTATCCTACACACACACTAGGGACACTTTACATTACACCAAGCCAATCAACCTACAAACCTGCACGTCTTTGGAATGTGGGAGGAAACCGAAGGTCTCGGAGAAAACCCATGTGGTCACGGGGAGAATGTACAAACTTCGTACAGACAGCACCCGGGTCTCCGGCGCTGCAAGCACTGTAAGGCAACAATTACTGCTGTGCCACCGTGCTGCCCAAAAAGCTGGTGCTGACTCAAAAAGCCAGCAGGTTATCATGGACCCACACCATCCTGGCCACGCTCTAATGTCTCCTGCCATCTGGAAGAAGGTAGAGGAGCCTGAAAATGTTGACCTCCAGGTTGAGGAACAGCTTATTCACAACACCCATCAGCCTCTTGAACACTACAGACACCAACTAAATTACCAACTACAAACGGTCTTGGTTGCACTAGGGACCTCAGGTTTTTTTTGCACGAGTATTGTTTTTTTAATTTATTGAACTTTTAAAATGTATTATGTTATTTAAGAGTATTGTGTTTACAGACCTGTTATGCTGCATTAAATAAGAACTTCATTATTCTGCTTTAGGTCGGTATACAAAAATGTTTCTTCGCTTTTTGTTGCCTGGCTTTAGCACATCTTGAAGATGTAGCCCAGTCCATCACATGGGCCAGACCTCCCACCATTGACTCCATCTACACTTCACACTGCCTCGGAAAAGCAGCCAACATAATCAAAGAACGTTCCACCCCGGTCATTTCATCTTCTCCCTCCTCCCATTGAGCAGAAGGTGCGGAAGCATGAAAGTACGTACCATCAGACCCAAGAGCAGCTTCTCCCCTCCGCTATCAGGCTGCTGAACAATCCTTCCACAAGCAAGGGAACAGCTCGATTTACCTCCACTCCATTGAGAACATTAGACTCTATCTAAGGAACTGATGCGCTACAATCCATTACAATGCTCTATTCTGCATTCCATATCTTCTCTTTTGTTCCATTATTATACTTGAGTTTGAACCGATTGATTCTTTGTAGGGTGTATCTGATCAGTTTGGATGGCATGCAAAAAAAATGCTATTCACTGAACCTCGGTAATTGTAAATATAATAAACCTAAACCTCTAGGGCGTAACGGTGGCGCAGCGGTAGAGTTGCTGCCTTACAGCGAATGCAGCGCCAGAGACCCGGGTTCGATCCCGACTACGGGTGCTGTCTGTACGGAGTTTGTACGTTTTCCCCATGACCACCTGGGTTTTCTCCGAGATCTTCGGTTTCCTCCCACACTCCAAAGACGTACAGGTTTGTAGGTTAATTGGCTTGGTATAAGTGTAAATTGTCTCTTGTGTGAGTGGGATAATGTTAATGTGTGGGGATCGCTGGTCGGTGCAGACTCGCTGGGCCAAAGGGCCTGTTTCTGCGCTGTATCTCTAAACTAAACTAAACTAAACTTTCCATTTTGATTCATAACTATCCCCAAGTTGTATGAAAGGTCATCAACCTGTATCATTTTTCTCAACTGTTGCCGTCAATCCTCTTTAATATTTCCAGTATTTCGTCTAATTTAAGATTACCAGCACCTGCGGTGTTTTATATTCCACACTTCACCCTTTCTAAAAATCTCTCCCCCTGCTATCTATAATTAACAAGCCTTTACTACTTTCTTCGAGCAGGCATCACCACCTTTTATGTATTCAGGATCTTGTGGCTTTCACCCTGTCAATGTAATTTCTTTGTTCTCTCCACAACCCGCCTCTGCAGTTTAGCATACATTTACAATTGAACTTTTTGTCATTCAAATTAATGACGTGCTACATTAACTCTGCTTCTCATGCTCCAGGTTCTGCCTGCCCTGCTGAGTATTCTCACCTTTCTCTGATTTTACCCCATAATGCAGTCTCTCAGCCTAAGACACTGCAGTCACTATCAGCCCTTCCAGGTCCAGACTGTTGTAGTTATTCATTATGATCATCCACAGACCATCCACCTGAGAGGGGAGAGTTAGGGCTAGAGAGGAGCATAGAGGGAGCACTGCATAGATGTAGTTAGTCAGCATACTGTTATACTAGGCCTGTGTATTTCCCCACGACCGGCGGGTTATGGAATGACGGGTATGGTTATGGCGGGTAAGGAATGACCCGACCGGCCGTATGCTGGTCAAGGGCGCTTACCACATAGTGATAGCGAGTCTCATCAGCTGTAACGCCGTGGATGTGAAATTGGGATTCGGCCTGTCGAAACCAAACCCTCGGCTGCGAGGCCCAAAATGTAGGTAGCTTCAGGGAGACCGCGTTGAGTTCGGCCTCGTCGGCCTTGCAGGCGGCAGCGGCAGAATGCATTTTTTTTCTCAAATTTCTCTTCCAGGATTACACTCCTGGGTGTCTGGGGTCACCAATTGTGGCAGGGACTGGCAGGAGTCCAGCCAAAAACTTGTCGGACACAAGTGTGTGCTCTAGACGTGTTTATTCTTCTGCATACAACTCCCTACTCCTCAGCTGACACGGGCGTTGCCCGGCCTTAAATAACAACTCAGGTAACGACCCCATGACTCGCGCCTCATCCACCAAGACGCCGCCCACTACAGCCGATGGTTCATCGTGACCTTTGGTTGCTATCAGGTGCCGCCACAATACAGAAAATTAAATGGTAATTAGTTCATATCATGCCTGAATGGTGAGTTCCCTTCTGAGATTAATATTCGTTGAAATAATTTGTTTAAATCATTCTTGCAAAATCACTGAGTAAAATGTGCAGTTGAAGTGACTTAAAGACTTGTGAAAGATGGAGCACTGTGATATGGTCATTGTCTATGTAACTTACATTGCTCATTGCAACCGCAGAGAATGTTACACTTGTCGCTTTGCATCCCCCCTTGACTCCATCCAAGGACCCAAGCAGTCTTTCCAGGTGCGGCAGAGGTTCACCTGCACCTCCTCCAACCTCATCTATTGCATCCGCTGCTCTAGGTGTCAGCTGCTCTACATCGGTGAGACCAAGCGTAGGCTTGGCGTTCGCTTAGCCCAACATCTCCGCTCGGTCCTCAATAACCGACCTGATCTCCCGGTGGCTCAGCACTTCAATTCCCCCTCCCATTCCGAATCCGACCTTTCTGCCCTGGGCCTCCTCCATGGCTAGAGTGAGGACCACCGTATATTGGAGGAACAGCACCTCATATTCCGCTTGGGTAGTTTGCACCCCAGCGGTATGAACATTTGACCTTCAATTTCAGATAGTCCCTGTTTTCTCCTTCTTTCCCCTCCCATTCCCAGCTCTTGGGTGGGTGGCGCGACTCACGTCGCAGCGGCCTCTGCAGTCCGTCTGTCTTTTTTTTATTTTTTGTCTCGTTTGAATGTAGTTTTTATTTATTTTTTTAAACTGGGTATGTGTGTGTGGGGGGGGGGGGACTTTTAAAATCTTTCCCCTGCACAGAGAACCCGACCTTTTCTCTGTCGGGTCTCCATTGTCGTTGGGGTCTAGCACCGTGGAGCAGCCTCCAACCGGAACGACCTGGGGCTCCAGTCGCGGAGCTGCGGACTTACTTACCATCGCGGAGCTGGCCGAGTTCGGAGCAGGAGGAGCGGTGGTGGCGCGCTGCTGCGACCCGACCCAGGAGATTCGGAGGCTCCAGCCGCCGGCCCGGTGGACGGTGACACCGGGAGCCCGCGGGTCCCTGCTAGGAGACCGCTTTTCGGGGCTTCCGCAACGGCGACTTCTCCCGCCCGAGTTGCGGGGTTGAGGATGACCTGGAGCGGGGCCTTGCATCACCCGGCGCGGTTTTATAATTGCCGCGGGACTTATTTACCATCGCCCGCTGGGGGCTTTGACTCTGACATCGGGAGGAGAACGAGGAGTGCAGGGGAGAGATAAGATGTTGCCTTCTATCACAGTGAGGAGGAGATCCACTGTGATGGATGCTTGTGTAAATTGTGTTGTGTCTGGGTTCTTCTTCTTGTGTGTATGACTGCAGAAACCAAATTTTGTTTGAACCTCTGGGTTCAAATGACAACAATAAATTGTATTGTATTGTATTGTATCTTTGCATGAAACTCTCCCACAGCCCTCTGTCTCCGCCTCTTCCTTTCTTCTTCCCGCCCCCCCCCCCATCCCCACATCAGTCTGAAGAAGGGTCTCGACCCGAAATGTCACCTATTTCTTTCGCTCCATAGATGCTGCCTCACCCGCTGAGTTTCTCCAGCATTTTTGTCTACCTTTGATTTTCCAGCACCTGCAGTTCCTTCTTAAACATTTGTTTATTTGTAAGCAGATAGGATGTGGAGGATAGGCTTCATTCAATATGTTCAAGCTCTGGAAACACCTTGACATTCCCCTTCAACTAGGAGAATAAAAGTCGCACATGATTAAGGTGTGTTTTTTGGCATATGTGTGATATATTATCAGCACCTGTGTGATATATTATTACCATTTACTCCCATTTTGGCATTTTCTAAATCAACACAATTTCTTTTGCCTGATGTGCTGATGTCTTGGTTTTTTTGCAGTCTTTTCTTTCACCGTCTTGCAAAGATCATGTCTCCGGAACCCGACCCTTTTTGAGATTTTTTGAAATAGACAAAAGTTGTGTGGAGACCTTGAGATAAATTGATCCTGAAGCCTATGGTATAATCCATAGCAATGAAAATGAATCAAAGCAATAAGATGAATAGGCAAAGTTTATGCAGATGTTATATTGAGCATATCAGTCAAGTTTTCTTATTAACGGTCATCTGTTTATTTTGTACACACAGATTGATTCCACATCTGAGGAATGAAATGTTTCAATGGAAAAGGCTCCCTTCTTCGTTCATTCTGCCTTCGGTCCTCTAACAAGTTTGAAAATTAACTACAAAGATGGCCGAGTGTGCCTGTATGGCATCCATTCTTTACACCAGTCTAGCTCAAGGATTTGGCAATCTGGTTTTACAACACTTTGTCTTTGTCATTGTGTTCAACACAATATAGTTAGACAGGTGCATGGATAGGACAGGTTTGGAAGGATATGGACCAAACGCAGGCAGGTGGGATGAGTGCAGCTGGGACATTGTTGGCTGGTGTGGGCAAGTTGGGCCGAAGGGCCTGTTTCCATGCTCTGTCTGTCTATGACTCCACAAATACAACATTGATTTGCCAAGGTTATGGAATAGCACACGCTATCATACCTTGCTGATCCCTAAGTTACGAAATTCTGCTCAACCCAATGCAACACCTCAATAGCTGATCAATTAGATAGCCATGCCGTGATGAGTCAGTTATGAATTAGCTGAAGAGTCACGGAGCCTAACAAGAATGACAAGATGTAAGAATAGCAACTATATGATAGATGTGAATCTATGTTTGCACACCTATCTGCATTGTGTGTATAAACATCAAATGCACTATTCCCGTTATGGATAGTTAATGAAAGCATTTACTCGGACAAAATGGTTTCTCTGGGTAAGCTGAGAATTTCACCTGAGCCACAGCTGTTGATGATTAAAATATTTTTGAGACGTCTTTTATTACCTCAAAACTATCGTGATTGACTGACTGTTTCACGCAGAGGTAAGAAAATTATCATTAGTCACCAACACTTAATCTTCACCGCGTACAGTATGAACCTGGTAAATTCTGAAGAAGGTCTGAAGAAGTGTGAAGAATGGTCTCGACCCAAAACATCACCCGTTCCTTCTCTCCAGAGACGCTGCCTGTCCCGTTGAGTTACTCCAGCCCTTTGTGTCTATACTCTGGTAAATTCTCTGTCTCTTGCTGAAAATCAACAGCAGCCGTGGCTACGTTTATGCCAGCATCTTGCAGGTTTTCCTGATGATAAAAAATAAGGAGTTTCAGAGTTCACTCGAAGTAAACTCAACTGCAGTTAAAAATTAGAGCATGGATTTGAGCATGTTCTCTCAGCAGAGGACTTTTGCAAATGAGTATGAAAAGCAGATGGTATGAGGCAGCCCAACTAATTCAAATCCTAATGAATGGAGTCTTATCTAGGGCAACCAAATGGACCAGGCTGAATATTCAGAAAGGTCAACTGTCATCATCTATGATGATCTCGCTACATCACTATCCCTTGTGCCTGTTCCTCCACCTCTTCCAGCTCTAGTAGAAGGCCTCAGGCAAAGTCCACATCCACTTTACAATGAGAATGTGAAGGGGCAACAGATAGTTACAAAAAATCCATCCCTCTCTGAAGGGTGGTGTTGGAGACTCACAAGGTAACGTGAACAGCAGAATCACATGAAGATGACATTGATAGCAATGATCCCCCGATAGTGCCATTGTAACCATTATATTATCAATAGAAGTCCAGGAAGGAAGGGATAGCCCAAACTCATAAAGATGCTGTTCTCCGTGTGCTTCTGTAGTTGAGGAGGTGGGAATGACAGATGCCTAAGAATAAAAGAGCCATACAAACTTGCCATGAGGAATTTCATCCCTTGGTTAACCAAACACTGCAATTCATTTTGAGCTTTGGGTTCCAAGGGGGAGTCTGAAATGTTCCAAGAACATTTGTGAAGGCTACAATTCTCATAAATTCACTTGCCCAATTAGCCTGACGGTCTCTCCTAATGAGAGCGTCAGTGGCCACCCTACTGCGACAGTGTACAGTGAAATGGAAGCCTCCAAATGTGACATAGATCGGCCACCAAGACAGAAATGATCCATAGCCTAGGGAGGCGGTAGCTTTGATCTCCATGGACAGTGTTGGCCAGGCTTGCGTTGCTCTGCCTGCAGAAACCAGCAGATTTCTGACCCCACTTAGAAAATCGTAATCTCCAGTTACATTGCTTTGTGGAGAGTTGGAGAAAAGGGCATGGGTTCATGAATGTACTTGAGGGATACCAATATGCAGACATTGGTCCTCCTTCCACCTCCTCCATTAGTCCCTTGCAAATTTCCCTGCTTCTAATGGCTTTCTACTGTTGCAACTCATTCAATACATGGAGTATTTTATTTATTTAGCGAATGCAAAGTCCTTTAGCCAAGCAGTTGCCTCTTGATCTGCTGTATGAAGGGTGACAAGTCCTCCTTTGAGTCTTTGTTGAGGGCATGCTTCAATGATGTGTTGCATTGTTTGCTGCTCTCCACAAGCACACCGTGGGGTTGGGCTGCTGCCCCATTTATGAAGGCTGGCCAAGCAGGGGCCATGTCCAGTCCTGAATAGCAAAGAAGATCAAAGCCATTGATGGTGTAACGGCCCGCTTCCTCTGTGCCAACGTGAGTCTCTTGGAGACAGATGACGTCAATGGAGTGTTGGTGGGCGAGGACTTCGATGAGGCGTCGCTTGGCTGCAGAGAGGCCTTCAACATTCAGTTGTAGTATTCGGAGAGCAGGTCCAACTGCTAGATGCTCTTGAGGCTGGTCGTTGTTGCTGCTTTCGGCTTTGGGATAATGACTAGGATTCTTTGACTTGGCTCTCAGGCGTCGTCTTGTAGAATTTAGTCTGCTGGAAGGATCATTGGCTTCCCCAGGTGAGCCTGGGTACTGACGGGGGGCGCGACGAGAACGCTGATCCATTGCCCCCCATACACGGAGTAAGACCACTCCAGAAGCACCCTTCAATAAAATATGTAATAAGTGAAGAAGGAGCATTGCAGCTTTCCAGAAGTCACAGTGTGACCGTGCTGCAGCCTTCTTATACACAAGCCAATCTCCAGACTGTTCTTTTGCAGAATACACAAATGTCAGGTGAGTGAGTAGCCCTTTAAATAGCTCAGCTGTGAGTAAGTAGAGCACTGTGAAAACTTGCTTAGCTGTGAGTGGCTGGCCATTCCTATAGCAGAAAAAAGTGACCCAATTTTATCTGGCGTTGCTCAAAATGAGCATTGCACAAGGGATGTTGGAACGTGTCATGCTTCCTGTGTGCAAAACGTCAGCAGAAGTGCTACATTTTGCAAAATACACGAGATTCGCAGATTAACAGGGTTTGTACAATTTGCCCATTCAAACATAGAAATTCACTAACAAACTACAGTACAAGATCCAATTTCCAGACAAAGGTCCCCTAAAAATTTGGATAAATGATTCTCCATTCCCTTCTTTCAAGTCATCTGTAAATGTAGTGAAAAGCCGAGGCCCAAGTGCAGGATCCCTGGGGCTACCACTACTTACATCCTGCTAGTTCATAATTTCTGCCAAGATTAACTGGGAAGGTACTGACCAAAATAGGTATTTAATTAGAAAAAAAATCTAAACACGTGCCCATTCATTCATGTCCCGATGAGTGAATTAGACAAAGACATAAGTGTAAGCCACCATGTTCATTCATTGTGGTACTTCTACAAAAACATTTTTAAGCACATACATAATGTATTAAACAGCAAGCACTAAAACAGTAATGCATTCAAAATTAATACAATCTGTTATAAATGTTAGCATTAAAGCTTATATTTTCTGATCAGTGATATCTTAAATGGGTTTCTATCCACTATTATTTGTATATAGAAAGATCTATTGTGATGGAAGCAATTTAGTATTCACACTTGAATTCTGTACTTATTGAGTGACAGAACAAGGATAAGTTAGCAAATTTCTCCCGGGTGACAGTGGGACATCATAATTAAACTCAGCAGCTTAAACATAGTGAAGAAATCAATGGGTTTTTGTATTCCCGCTACGTAGTGGACTGTCCCCCATTCATTGTACACATCTGAATACTGCTTGGTGGACTGAGCATTAATGACTATCTGATCTCACCAGTTTTTGAATGGGCTGTCAAGATTGTTATGGGTCATACATAAACAGGGAATGATGTGTGGGCAAGGTACCTGTGGGTGAATAATGCTGCTGGACTTTTAAACTAGCTAAAGGATAAACACATATTTGAGAGTAAAAGGGATACAGCCAGTGGGCTAACAGGTAAAGCCAAATGCATTGATTGGAAAATTAATTAACCCTATACGGACAACAGCCCACTTAGAATAAAAAGGAAGTGGAACCAGGCAACTGAATCGGACACCTTGTGTTCAGGGTAACTTGACCTTAGTAAGGGCAAATGTTGCTGAGTTCAGGATGGATAAAGGAACAAAGGAACAGATGTGTCCTGTTTACCAGATCCTTGAACAAAGATCTCAGGATCATGTGGCTCCTGGGTAGAATATGTCAGTGAACATTCTGGAAAGTTAGAAACAAATTATGAAGGAAAGACTCTCGAAGACATCAAGAATGTCAACTCAGGAGCAACCATTGCAGAAGGAATTCCCTGCGTTTGAGACTCAGAGAAAACTACATCCAATCAAAATAAGCATGGCTAGTTAATTTTGTGAAGTATTTAAGTTCAAGCAGTCAGTCTTATGATTTAGTAAAATAAGTGATGTTGAAACAGTGAAATAAATGTGAAGATATTAAGAATCATTTAAATGGCGTATGTTTTATGCAATTGAAATTTTAATAAAGACTGAGCATGACTGGACTGGAATATCTTTTTGATGCCACATCAGTTGACACCGTAAAAAGGTTAGAGGTCAATGGAGGAGGCAATGTCAGGGTGGGGGAGGGTGGGGTTAATAAGAAACTGGAGTGGTGAATTGATAACAAAAACTATATTTCTTCTTTGGGAAATGGAGCTTGCTGGGTTTTAACATTAACATAAAAATAAAAAATATATTTAGGAAAATTGTAATTAGGAAAATAGATTGTTGGATAATGAAATAAAGTGATATTGACAGTGGTGAATATGATTTTTTTATGACTATCATACTACAATTATGACAGGCGCGGTTTTATTCAGGACATGTATAAACGCTACAAAAATGTACAAACTGTGGTTACACATTAAAAGGACGACTAAAACAACCAGGTTTCTGCATTAATGATTTGCTTCAAGTGAGAATAGTTCCGTTTCTTTACACTTTCTGGTTGTAGCTGTCTGTTCTTCTGCATTTACCTTTATTTAATTAAATATATGTATTTTCAGAAATAAAGGGAAATTAAGACAAAATCTTAATTAAGTTTTAGTTCATTATGATTATTTTCGGTTTCTGGAAAGATTTGATGACAAAATGCACTCTTTAAGTTACATGGAGGCATTTATTTTATGTGTTCTGCAGGCAATATATTATAAATGTGTTGAAATGAACATTCATACACAAAATATTTGGAGAATTAATTTATAGCCAAAACAAAAAATCCTCTAAACCCCCAGCAGTGGAAAGAGAAACATGGTTAATGTTTCAGGTCAGAGTTTTCACTAGAACTGAGAAATATTAAAACGATAACCTTAAATTGCAGCGAAGGGTGGTGTGAGAAATGGATAGGACAAAGGAAATATCTTTGATAGAGTAAGACAAGGTCAAATGGGTTAATGGAGGCACTTAAGGCCGGTGTGCTTCTTTGTCAGTGTATTTTATTGCTAATAGCATGGCTTTGAGTCTTTCTCAACAAGGTCAGGTTATATCAATGGAGAAAGAAAAATTGGGCCAAAAATCACAGATGGATAACTTACAGGAGAAGTAGCCGGTTCTGATTGAGATGGTAATATTTGCATGTCCTAAACAGAGAATTCAATATTAAGTCCAAAAGGTTGCAATGTGTCAGACAGAAGATGATTTGTTGGTCCTTAAGCTTGTTTTGGTTCTCACAGGAGTCTACAAACGGAACGGTCAGAGTGGGACTGGAGTGAAGAATAATCTGAAATATAATGAGTGATTGTTGGAAAAATGCACAGAAGAACATTTCAAGATAAGAACAGTTCATGTTTCTGGTCAATGATCAATCATCAGAACGAAGTGTTATTGTACCTGATTGAAATATGTGAAATAAAAAAATTAAATGATTTGTTTGTTCTCCAACTCTAAAGGAAAATCTATAGGATTTATTGTTTTAAGCATCGAGAACATTTCAAAGTTCTGCAGAGTTTCCCCAAGTCAGAATAGTGCAACATGCTTGCCGTTCCAAAGAAGTACGTGACCTTCAACCTCAGCGAAGTGGAAACAGTCAAGGGCTTTGATCTAGGCAAAGTATATATTGGCAGATACTTTGTGGGAATTAGATAACTCATATTTACAACATTTAGAACACATATATAATTTAAGAAGGTAGACAAAAATGCTGGAGAAACTCAGCCGGTGAAGCAGCATCTATGGAGCGAAGGGTATAGGCAACGTTTCGGGTCAAGACCCTTCTTCAGACAGTAATTTAAGAATGTAATTTAAACTAATACATTTCAGTAGTAGATTTCAGTAGTAGAACTGATTAAAGTTAAAGACTTTTGACATGGTTTCATTCACATGGCGTTAGCAATAAGTGATACTATTTCCATGAGCCTGTCATCACCAAATGAATAGTAGTAATGTTATATAATGGCATGCACTGCAGATTGCTACATTCTGTTACCAGATATTTATGGCATTCTTGTTCATTTTTAGGGATCATATATTGCCCTTTGCTTTGGTGCTAAATTTGTGCATGGCTATGAAGATTTGTTTCCAAATTTCAAGTCTTTTTTTATTCTGAACATTTTACAACATTTATTCTGAGATTTTTATTATATTGTCTGTATGATTTGACTATCAGCAAATGCTAGAAAGTTATAGACGATAGACAATAGGTGCAGGAGTAGGCCATACGGCCCTTCAAGCCAGCACTGCCATTCACTGTGATCATGGCTGATCATCCACAAGTACCCCGTTCCTGCCTGGTCACCATATGCCCTGACTCCGCTACCTTTAAGAGCTCTATCTAACTCTCTTATGAAAGCATCCAGAGAATTGACCTCCACAGCCTTCTGAGGCTGAGAATTCCACAGATTCACAACTCTCTGGGTGAAAAAGTTTTTCCTCATCTCCGTTCTAAATGGCCTACCCCTTATTCTTAAATTGTGGCCCCTGGTTCTTGACTCCCCCAACATCGGGAACATGTTCCCTGCCTCTAGCATGTCCAATCACTTAATAATCTGATATGTTTCAAGAAGATTCCCTCTCATCCTTCTAAATGCCAATGTATACAAGCCCAGCCACTCCATTCTATCAACATATGGCAGTCCCGCCATTCCGGGAATTAACCTCGTGAACCTACGCTGTGCTCCCTCAATAGCAAGAATGTCCTTCCTCAAATTTGTAGACCAAAACTGCACACAAAACTCCAGGTGTGGCCTCACTAGGGCCCTGTACAACTGCAGAAGCCAATGGAAGCCCATTCTTTGAGTACCTGTTATGAGTACTTACAGTTTTGCCTCATCGGGAATCTAGATATTTTGCAAAGTCAAAGTAATTATTATCTGACCTATTCCTGGAAAAGTTATGATAGAGATTTTCCAGAATGTAAGACCTTGCCAAATATTGAACTTAGCCATTATGAGTTCAAGAATTGTTTCAGAAGTTTTGATGTACAACAAAATAAAATTAATACCTGAGCTGTGCAAGCTGAACTGTACACCAGAGAATGAAAGGTGATGTTCCTGAGATCCTCCAGCCCAATCTATTACAGTCATTTTTTGAAACGATTGCTAATATTGTCAACTTGAATGGCCAGGGGCGAAGAAGACTGCAAAAAGTTGTGAACACTGCCCAGTCCATCACCGGCTCTGACCTCACCGCCTTCAGAGGAATTTACCGGAGTCGCTGCCTCAAAAAGGCAGCCAGCATCATCAGAGACCCACACCATCCTGGCCACACACTCATTTCACCTCTGCCATCGGGAAGAAGGTACAGGAGCCTGAAAACTGTAATGTGCAGGTTCAGGAACAGCTTCTTGCCTACAGTCATTAGGCTATTAAACACTGTAACCTCAAATAAACTCTGAACTACATAGACTATTATTGTTATTATTGCACTATTATTGGTTTTATTTTGTGTGTGCGCATGTGCATGTATACAATATGATAAACAAGAGAGAAAGAAAAGTATATAGATCAATTATATATATATATATATATATATATATATATATAATATATTTGATCTATATACCTTTTTTTCTCTCTCATTTGTAATATTATTTCCAGTGTACTATATTTACATATTCTGTTGTGTTGCTGCAAGTAAGAATTTCATTGTTCTGGGACATTTGACAATAAAACACTCTTGACTCTACACTCTTGATTTCTTGCAAGCAGTACAAGTGCAATTCCCATAAATGTATCCATTTGCACTATTAATCTTGGCCACTCTTTTTGATTTGAGGCAATTTGTAAATATTTTGAGCTGAATTTTCTTTGAATTTCTGCTATTCCTCAATGATATATTTACCAGATAAATATTATTTATAGGCAAAAAGTGCAGGTGTAACTCAATGGGTCAGGCAGCATCTCTGAATGACATGGATGGGTGTCTGAAGAAGGATCCCAACCTGAAACATGGCCTATCCATGTTCTCCAGAGATGCTGCCTTATGCCCCTGTCCCACTTAGGAAACCTGAACGGAAACCTCTGGAGACTTTGCGCCCCACCCAAGTTTTCCGTGCGGTTCCCGGAGGTTCCTGGAGGTTTTTGTCAGTCTCCCTACCTGCTTCCACTACCTGCAACCTCCGGCAACCATCTGCAACCTCCGGGAACCACACGGAAACCTTGGTTGGGGCACAAAGTCTCCAGAGATTTCCGTTCAGGTTTCCTAAGTGGGACAGGGGCATTACTCACTGAGTTCCTCCCTATTTCCTTCGCTCCATAGATGCTGCCTCACCCGCTGAGTTTCTCCAGCATTTCTGTCTACCTTCGATTTACCGGCATCTGCAGTTCCTTCTTAAACGCTGAGTTCCTCCTGAACTTTGTGTTTCCAGCATCCGCAGCTCCTTGTGTCTCCATTATTCATATACGTTTGTAGGGTTTCCACCTAGCGAATGGCATTAAGATTGATGGAAGCTATTGTTGAAGGCATAGATTCCGTATGCCAGGCAGAACTTCAAGAAGCTCAATACACCAACTCGTGTTGAAGACCTCAATCATCGTTACTAAAGCAGACCAATGGCTGAAGTCATCTCATTCAGAGACACAAGGAGGAGAATACTACCTCTTTCACCTCCCTCCCCCACCTCCAAAAGAAAGGTGGCTTTAGATTAGGTGGGATGTTCATTCTTTTTAATGCAAATCCTTTTAAAGCAAAAGCAAGTTCCAAACTGCTCCAAAACTGTCAGTTTCAGTTCTAAAGGAGGGCGAGAAGGGTACAAGACAACAAACCCACTTGTGGTGGGTTACCTATTTAAATGTTTTGATGAAGCTGCTGTAGGGAATAGCAGAACGAATAAAGCATGGCAGGGCGTGGTCATGAGATCAATACCTGGACGTCAGGATGTGGGAGTGACGAGTTGTGACAACACAGCTCTGTGAGCTGACCCCGAGCCCAGATAATGCTGAACAATCTGAAGAAGGGTCTCGACCCAAAGCGTCACCTACCCATGTTCTCCAGAGATGCTGCCTGACCCACTGAGTTATTCCATCGCTCTGTGTCTGCCATGAACAGACATCCTGATAATGACACAAGTGGTGATTGAAGAACTAAAGAGATTGTGGAATGGTGCCAGCAGGATTTTCAAGAAATTAAAGAATTAAGTACATTATATGGAAAAGGTGTCAACTTATTGCCATGCCATTAGTTATAAAATCAAGAGCAATGCCAAGGAGATATGCAAAGGAACACATAGGAAAGGCCAGGGCCCAAAGTCTTAGAATAAAGGGGAGGTCATTTAAGACTGAGGTGAGAAAAAACTTTTTCACCCAGAGAGTTGTGAATTTATGGAATTCCCTGCCACAGAGGGCAGTGGAGGCCAAGTCACTGGATGGATTTAAGAGAGAGTTAGGTAGAGCTCTGGCGCAATGGGCTAAGTGTTCGGCTGGCAACCGGAAGGTAGCCGGTTCGAATCCCGCTTGGAGTGCATACTGTCGTTGTGTCCTTGGGCAAGACACTTCACCCACCTTTGCCTGTGTGTGAATGTGTGTGAATGTGTGTGAATGTGTGTGAATGTGTGTGAATGTGTGTGAGTGATTGGTGGTGGTCGGAGGGGCCGTAGGCGCAGATTGGCAGCCACGCTTCCGTCAGTCTGCCCCAGGGCAGCTGTGGCTACAGAAGTAGCTTACCACCACCGAGTGTGACTGAGGAGTGAATGAATAATGTGATGTAAAGCGCCTTGAGTATTAGAAAGGCGCTATATAAATCCCATCCATTATTATTATTATTAGGGGCTAGTGGAGTCAAGGGATATGGGGAGAAGGCAGGCACAGGTTATTGATTGGGACGATCAGCCATGATCACAATGAATGGCGGTACTGGCTCAAAGGGCCGAATGGCCTCCTCCTGCACCTATTTTCTATTTTTCTATGAAACTGGCTCATTGTATGATTGGGGCAATCATTCTAGAGGATAACCATCACCGAAAACACTGCATGAGGAAATTGGAGAACTTGTCAAATCAAACCTCGAAATTGGGTAATATCTCAATACAAGTAATGGCTTTTAAAGGACTTTTAGATGGGCGCATGGAAATGCAGGAAATGGAGTCACATGGATCATGTGCAGATACAGTAGATGAGATTCGTCTGGCTTGGCATCATGACATTATGGGCTGAAGGGCCTGTTCCTGTGCTGTACTTTTCTATGTTCTATGCTCTGCAACTAAAGAGTTGTGCAACTGAAGAGTTAACGATTCTTGTTTGAAACTACGTGGTGAATATTTGAGTAGTGAATCATGGTTAATAAAGTCAAGGTATTCGGAAAATGTATTGGCTGTCATGTTCAATCGTGTTCATCGTTTAATCAACAACACTGTTGTTTGTTTCTTGTTAAAACTTGAGCAAACCCCATCCTGGAAGGAGGGGGGTAGTGGTTGGGTACGGAAGATTACAGATGGTCATTAAGAGCTCAATAAGATTATGTATTTTAGCTTCACAAATATATATATATATATATATATATATTAAAAATTTGTTGGCATGTTTCAGCCTTAGTGCTGTCAGGCATTATAGACAATAGACAATAGACAATAGGTGCAGGAGTAGGCCATTCGGCCCTTCGAGCCAGCACCGCCATTCAATGTGATCATGGCTGATCATCCCCAATCAGTACCCCGTTCCTGCTTTCTCCCCACATCCCCTGACCTCGCTATTTTTAAGAGCTCTTTCTTGAAAGCATCCAGAGAACCCGCCTCCACTGCCCTCTGAGGCAGAGAATTCCACAGACTCACCACTCTCTGTGAGAAAAAGTGTTCCCTCATCTCCGTTCTAAATGGCTTACTCCTTATTCTTAAACTGTGGCCCCTGGTTCTGGACTCCCCCAACATCGGGAACATTCTTGTGACAATCCCAACTCTTCGGGCACATGCAATGAGTAGCTCCACAAAAATGCTGGAGAAACTCAGCGGGTGCAGCAGCATCTATGGAGCGAAGGAAATAGGCAACGTTTCGGGCCGAAACCCTTCTTCAGACTGATACGGGGTGGCGGGGAGAAGGAAGGAAAAAGGCAATGAGTATATGTTTTACTGACTTTGAACAAGAGGGGGGTTCCTCCAAAATAAGGGGGATCTTCAGAGATAAATTGAGTGTTTTACGTTGTGGAGGCAGTGGATAATTTTGTAGAACTGCTTTGTGCTCTGAAAGGAACATGATTATTTACCCCAAACCTCAGTTCCTAAAATGACCCACTTCTTATAGTTATTTATAAGCCTCAGAAACCAGACATTGTGGTTCTTGATCCACTCTAACAATGGCCTTTGGTTGCGCCTAATCCATCTCTGACCTTGCTCAGTCATACCTGACTCTAAGATGTGCTCCAGCTAATCTCACCAGTCTCTTAAGACGTAATCCCAGCAAAACAAGCTTCTTATCTGGTTTCTGGGCAGGCAGAATACATGTAGAGTTATAACCTCACCACATTTGGTGCAAAGGTTGGGGCAGTGAATCGTATGTCTGAAACTCTAGGCCTTAACCCCCTTTTACCCATTACACAATTTGCTTTAAAGCATGATATTCTGTAATACAAGGTTTGTTAGGAAAGCAACTCATGTTATAGCAGAGCTACCAGTCTATACTATTCTTATAACAAATGTAAAGCACTTTGGCCAACGAGAGTTGTTTTTTAAATGTGCTATATAAATAAATGTGACTTGACTTGACTTGACTTGTATACCTAACACTCTGAACACTCCATTATGTGTGATCGCTTTTGAGTAACAGTTCTATATCCAGAAACTCTTCAGGCTGAAATAACAATAAAAATAATAATAATAATAATAATAATATATCTTTTATTGTCATTGCACGTCAGTGCAACGAGATTTAGTGTGCAGCTCCACTGATGTACAAGAAAGGTAAATACATACAATACATAAATAAACAAGCTGAATTGATTGACGTGACCATCTGAGGGAGACTGTCCAAAGGGGGTGGGTGGGGGGGCACTCATTAGGGCCGGTTCAGAGCCGCTATAGCTCTTGGGATGAAACTGTTTTCACCATTTTCTTCATTTAATGAGTCAAATTTATGCTGCACCCCTGCGGTGTGACATAAGAAGGTGACTGGGAAATGCTAATCTCAATGCGGGCAGCATGGTGGCGCAGCAGTAAAACAGTTGCCTCACAGCACCAGGGACCCGGGTTCAATCCTGACTATGGGTGCTGTATGTGCAGAGTTTGTATGTTCTCCCTGTGACCATGTGGGGTTTCTCCGAGTGCTCCTGTTTCCTCCCACATTCTAAAAATATGCAGGTTTGTAGGTTAATTGGTTTCAGTAAATTGCCCCTAGTGTGTAATTTGTATAAAAGTGGGATAACATAGAACCAGTGTATGGGTGAATGATATTCAGCATGGGCTCGGTGGGTTGAAGGACCTGTTTACATGCCTTATCTCTTAACTCTAAACTCAATGACTTTATAAAAATAACTCTCAAATAATCTCATATTCATTATTTTCAACTCAGAAACCTAGAAGAATAGTAAATGTAATAATGTATTAATATCGCATAACTTAGGGAAAGTCTGGTTGGTGTGGAGGTTGGGCCAAAGTGCCTGTTTACATGCTGTATGACCTTGACTCTCTCTCCCTATTTACTGAATTGCTTGTATGTATATTACTTGCAATAAATATTTCATAGCTAGGTTGAAATATTTAATTTGGCAACTTTTATTTATTATAGGGATCAGAAATGTATTATGGACAATCAATGTAATATTCAGTATACTCCTGGAGTAAAAAAAATAAACTGTTTGGTCTGAATGTAGTCACATTCCCATTCACACCAGACATAAGGTTAAGAGTGGATTTCTATGAGGCTTTTTTCTATGAAAGTGAGTAAAGTTCATCGGAAAATAGCCTGAAGTATTACAAATTTCCCCTAGTTTCTCAATGGTTTCACCGCCTCAGTTTTTGTTGTGATTTGCTCAATTTTTTATTTTATTTTTTATTTATTTTATTTTATTTAATTCTTTATTTCGAACAGAAAGAATAAAAAGCAAGTGTGAAACAGCAGACAAAAAACAAAACAAAAATATTTATAAAGTGTCATAAACAATATCTATAAATAAATGAAATCGTATGTCCGAAAAGGAGCAGGAAGAAGCCAAAGCTTATTAATTCCCACCCCTTATTCAACTGCTTATAATTATCATACACATTTAGCAATGACTACTGTTATTGCTGGTGATAGCTGTAGCAAAGTGCACTGAACCTCTGCCAAATTCTCTTGAGCAACTTATTAATGGTGAGCGATAGCCCCCAAACAGTCTTCAAGATGGTGATTCTTAAACAATGTTCTCATGTTTATTTATGAATTAAAGCAGTATTGGAGTGAATTTCCTTTGGGTTGTCTCTTTCCATTCCAAAAACGTAGGTAGAAACATCACATGCACATAAAACAAGAAAGTGATAGCAACAAAAGTAGATGGGAGCACAGATCAATGTTGATATAATATTTACTTTTCTGCCAATGCATTTGTGGGCTGCGTGGAACACCCAGCATTGATCAATTTTGATTTTGCCTCTGTTGTGACTATCAAGGAAGCATCTAATAAATCAGTATTGTTGCCAATTGCATTGAAGTGCTTAACCTATTGCACAGCTTCCATTGTACCATTTTCAAACCAAGGAAGGAGTTATTTTTAGGTGCTGTTTATGAGGAACTGATGAGAACTGGCAGAGTACCAGCACTAGCACACTGAACCTTCATGCACATTAACATGAGTCATTAACATTGTGCAGTCACCCACGAACATCCCTCGTTCTGCTTTCATAATGAAAGAAAGACCGTTGATGAAATAGCTAAAGATGGCAGGACTTGGGACACTGCCCTGAAGAACTCCTGCTACAATAACATGAGGATGATTGACCCTTAATGCTCACAGCCATCTTGTGAAATGCATAACTCCAGCCATTAGAGTCTTTCCCCTTGAGGACCATTGCCTTCGGGTTTTACTAGAGGTCTTTGATGACACATTTGGTCAAAAGCTGTCAAGGGTTGGCGATCGCACTTTGATTCAGCTCCTGGATTTGGCTCTTTGGTCCAAGAGTGTGTAAATATGCACCCAAAGCTTACCCCCCAGGTCTAGTTCAGTAAAACACTGACTCAAGCACTCGACCAACTAATCTTTATTATTTTAGAATGAACACAAATTCCCCTATACGATACCTAAACCACTGCAGGTTCGATCCTTGTCTCTGCCTGGACAAGCCCTTCAGCCTCATGCAAGCAGACACGCTCCAAAAGGTCACGCAGTCCCAAGCTCCCTTCCAGAAGATCAACATCGATCCATGATGAGGCTACCTTTTATAGGTCCATGAACCTTGAGCGGCCGAACTACATAGGGGTGGTCTCTTTACAATCCAATCAAACATATTAATTACATCAATACATTATTGACAGTTCCCCAAACCAATTACAGAGCCTTCCAAACAATGTTACTTGAAGAAGCTTCTGGAAGGAGGCTAACTAACTGAATAATGCAACGTTTACCCTGGAATTCAAAACAATTCTGCCATGAGCTTAACACTTTAACCAATCAACAAACAGCAGGGTAACTGTCTAGCAACATTATTTACACTATTTACAATCCCCTTGCAACAATCCAATAAACCTCATGCATTCACCATACCTTGGAGTTCCTTCTGCAAGATTCTCATGCATAAGGATACTTAGACTTTTCTTATCTGAAGGGCTGATCTGGGACCTAGACTTCCTGGCTCCAGCTAGCAGCTTGTGGCCTCTTCTGCAGAATTTAACCATCAGGCCTTGTGAAGCATGGATTCTGTACTTTATTTTAGCCCTCTTTTAGCTCCATTTTGGCCAGGATTTTCATTCCCCCCTTTTATCATATGATAAACTATCATCAATGATAACCAAAGTACGATGGCGACTGTTCCATTCTAACAAACATATTAACAACAGGATGCTGATGTCTTTTCCCAGAATCTCACCAAGATTCCCGCGTTTTTGTGGGCGTAGCTTAATGATTATCGTCTGATGAGTCTTCACCTCCCGAGTTTTCTTGGGCTCGAATCCCCTCCATCCATGTTGCTAATTCACCTGTGCTTGATCTATAGTAGAGTATGACGTTTCTAGAAGAACCTGGGATAAAGTGTTAGCAGTCCATACTTCCACTGATACTCCTATAGTGGTGGAGATGTACCCTTTTATTCTTCCCTTCTACTCTCAACAGAAGGCCTCTCTCTGTACACTGCTCCTACTCTATAATATAATCCTTCCCACACTATCAAAGCTAGAATGTGGTCAATCATCTCTGCAGTCACACGGTGAAGAATGATCAATTTTACTGTACTCTTAATGAAGGTTCCTCATAAGAATTTCAGTTGGGTTCAGTCCATATTTCCCTACAGGTGTGGCTCTTGCTTAAAATAACCATGGGGAAGGCTTCAATCCAGCCAAATTCAGTCTCAGCCTTTAATTTAACTAATTTAAGTTTTAGGGTCTGTCTTACCCTTTTTCATTCCAACAGCTCGTGGTCGATATTCACAATTCAATAGATGCGGAATTCCCAGCTGTTTAATTTCATCAATTTGTTTCAACATGTTGTGGATTACTATTTAATTCAAGCCAAATAGAGATGCTGAATCTAGGGGCAATTTTCTTCACTCCTTGTAGCCGCTTTATTATCAATGGTTAGATAAATTTTGATCCACCGGTCAAATACATCGACTCTGACAACAAGTACCCAATCCCTTAGTGCTTCCTTTAACTCAGTACAATCTCCTTCTTGTATGTTGGACAGACTCACAGACAATAGGGATTCTTCCTTATAATTGATCTCTTCCTGCCACTGAGTAACTTTTTGGATGGTTAGTATCGACCCCTCCGATGGGGACTCATTATTTAAACTTTTCAGTCTACCTCATCATTTTACACCACCACCTTACGTTCGTTCCCAGGGCATCTCTTCCATTATTAAATCCACACCGTAATTTCTGATTTATGCTAGGATCTGTCTTCTCCTTGATGGTCTCTAAACAACTCCGTCCCATCTCTGGCTGTCTGTCTGAGGGTGAAACAAGAAAGGATACCAGGTTAACAATCAAATTTACAACTATTTTTGAACCAGATCCCGCAAGCCATTTTCAAATACCAAATTTTTAAAGTCTTTTCAATACATTACAATGGTCATGAATTATGTCCCGCAATTTAAAGGACCTAATTTAGAGCTGGTCAAATTATTATGCTAATCAAAATTTAGGCGCAAAGTGGGTGTTCCCGAACCACAGAGCAATGTTCATTTTTTAGGTTTCCATATTTAGTTTGTTTAAGTTGGAGCTTGCCTCTATGGTCTCTACAGGTGGTCTATACTTCTTCAGTTTTCTGAGACATCGTTCTTCCTTTTTCACTGGTGTCAAATATTATGTTCTTTTGTCTGCAAGGTTTGGCACTAGGGTATTTGTAGGGTATCTTCTTTTCCCTCTAGATTTTAAATTTGCAGGAGTAGGAATATCACTATGAGGAGCAACCTTTCTTGTCTTTTGGCCTTTCCCAGATGGTGAATGTTGTTGGTAGCCTCGGATCTCGAGCATTAAAGGGACGGGACAGTATTACTTCTTTTTCTCTCTCTGGGGAGCTACTTGGATGTAATCGATGGTTGCACATCCTACCTGAGCTGTGTCTTTCGCCCGTTCTTGTGGGTTCACATGCTCTTTTACCTCACTCCCCAGATAATGGTGTGTTATAGGCAACTGTCCTGAAGGCACAACAACTCCCAACAGTTTATTAAATGAGTTTACGATTGCTCCTATTTCTCATTCCTACTCTTCCTGCACTATAGTTTATTTTTCTTCTTCCCTAGTGCCAATCTGATTCCCTTTGAGTTCTTTCACTTTTGACACCAGCTATTTTAATTTCTTTATTGCTCCTTGATTTCTCTTACACTCTGCTCTATTCTGCCTTCTCACTGGCCACTCCTTACTCCAATGACCTCCTTGTGTACAGATATAACAAGCTCCCAAATTTACAGTGATCTTTGCTTTAAGGTGTTTTCTTGGGTAGTTCTAGAATTGCTTACAGTTTCTCCTTATATGATCTTCAGTTTTCACTATAATAGAACATCCAATTCTTTCATTTTGGTAAATTACTTGAGTGGGTTCAAGGGTAGGGGTCATGTTACTATGTCCACGATTCCTGGACTGGTGGGTGAGTCAGGACTGAGAGAATGGGTTGGTTTGAGTAAACGGTGTATGTCTTCTTGGTCCCTGATATTCTGGCCAGCTCTCTCTCTGTTCTCTCGGATTCCAGAAGTCTCTTGAATTTAAGGACCTCCTATAATTTCTGGGAACTTGGATGTTTCCATGTCCTTTAGGATCACGAATGTCCCCAAGATCCTGGAAGTTCTTTCCTTGACCCCTCCTTCCCACTCGCTCTCTTGTCGGACAGGCTCGGCTCCAATGTCCCATTCCCCCACAAGTATAACATTGATTAGGTAATGCCCTTGGGTTTCTTTTACACTTGGTCCCAGCAAATTTGGTTCTTAAATGGGAGTATAATTGTAATAATGATTATCTGGATATTCTGGAACTCTAATGTCTTCCATTCCATTCTTTGCTAACATTTGATGGCTCCATGGTCCTGAGCCAGAGCTTGGTCCCTCCTACTTAACCATATATTCAGTTCTTCTCTCAGTTACAAGATAATCCTCCTGTTTTCTACCATCCTTCCAATGGTGTCTCACAGCTCTGGCCATTTGACTGCCGCGGTTCTCAGACCAGTCCACGTCCTAATCGGTTCAGCTACAGTAGTGGGGAGACAATTCAATAAGATGGCACAATATTGTGGGGAATTTACTCCATTTTGATAATTTAAATCACCTGATTGGTCCATATATAATCTTGAGAATCGTCCTAAGAATTCATCTGCTCCCTCTCCCTTTTTGGTTTTATCTCCAGAATTCTTGTTAAATCAATTGGCTTCTGAAGGATGTTTGCAAAGGCCGTTATAACAGCCTCTTCTCTTGCACTATCATCCGCTATAATGTTTGCCAATGCCTCATGTGTCGGGTATCCCAGGGCTGCTAAAAATCTGGTGTGTTCTGCTGGAGTCATTATTTGTTGTATTGTCGCCCATAGGTCTCGGGAGCCTGCATGATATACACGCATTGTAGTTCTTAAGTAATCTACAAAGGAAGCAGGTGATTTCTTTCTATCAGGGATTTTGTTTCACACTGCTATTATTTCATGGGGCTTCCATGGAGTATGGACATCTATGGTGCGGGGATTATTTACACCCACTGCGCTGGTCGAATCAAAGGCAGGATTCAGCACTTCCCTAACTGGGAACGGTCTATGGGATATCTGTTCAGTTTGTATACTTCCTGTCACATCAAAATCTATCTCGGTATCTTCAATTACTGTCTCACCCTCAGATGAATCTTCCTCTTCACTAGGGGGTTCCCGGTACCTTATAAATGATTCGTTCCTCTGTCTCGCTACTCGTCTAATTTGTCTGGGTTGAGGCTCAAAAAATATTCTGGTGGCTGTACTACGTTTCATACCCTCCTTCTCTTTAAATACCAGGGCTAACCTTTTCGTTCTACTCCTGGTGCCGTGAACTATTGGACAATCTATTAATGGTGGAGTGGATCGAGTCAAAGAATCTGGTGCCCTAGTTGCTGCTATTTGTAGAGCATGCTCTAACGTGGAATCTGCAGGGGGTGTTATAGGTTCTGCAGGCTCTGGATATTTATTATGGACACGTCATACAAGGTGTAAGCAAAGCCCGGGGAACGCAAGAGGAACATGGTGGGAGCTGCAATTTTCTTCTAGTTTTAACATTTGTCCAATCTTCCAAATATTCGTCTTCTTCCCCCTCAAAGTCAATACTAACCATCGGATCTCTAAACTTTGAATTTACAGGGACTAGTTTCCTTTCAGGAGATCCACCTCTTCCCTGCTCCTTGTACTTTATTACATCTCTACCCCTGTCCTGCCTATTGCTTGGAGGTCGACTTACTTCCCCTTCTTTCAGTTCTATTCCAAGTTTTGAAATTGTCTTTTCCCAACTCGCCATTCTCGGTATCGGTATCCTAGCATCGCTAGTTGTATCCTTCTCCAGGCTATTTCCCATACTTCTGAACAATAGAACCAAAAAAGACAACTTCTAAGTGACTCGCACCTCTTCAACAATTCACACTTCTTAATCTCCGAAACGATCAAGGTCGCTCCCGAAGCGCCCTTCCAGTCACGCACGTCATACACCCAATCGTACAATCAATTCACTCAATCTAGTGTCCGAGTTCTTCCACTCTCTCCCACAAATTCACACAACCTCAACTTTGCTATTTCCACAATCCTCAGCTTAAGCCCTCCCTTCACCACCTCCAGTTTAAATTCCATTTGGAATATTTTGGAGGACCAAGAAACCAAGAATCCGAAGATCAAGGTGCTCCAGGGAACAATCAAACAAGTCGAGCACATTCAAACATGTTCCCACAGCCTGTTTCCTAGACCCAGAGCAACCTCAATCAAGGCACATGCAAACAAGCACCAAACACACAAGCAAAACCGTACACATACAAGAAATTTCACCATTTATTATTATCATGCACAACCACAATCCTATATAAACCACGATCATTCGTCTAATTTCGCTTTCATTAACTGTACAGTTCCAAAAGCAAATCACAATATTTCAATCCCGTGTCGCGCTGACACCAACCAGGGAACCTCTCCCTCCGATACCGAAGACCTTCCCCTTCCTGGGGTACTCTTTGCTGAGCGGCACATTTTCTTAATTAGCTACTCTTTACCGTCAGGTACTTTTTCCTCACACTAAATGCTTAGACTTAGGGGTACCTTTCCCATCAGGTTACTTTTTACTAAAAAATACTTTCCCTCTGCTCAGTTACTCTTCGCTATCAGGTATTAATCAACAATCAATCAGAGGGGGTACGAACTCCTGGTTGATCAGCCACGATTTGGACTCCAATTACAATAGCAGTCTTAATCAACTGTTTATCTCTACAGCCGATTCAAACCGATATCGCAACAGTGTATCTAACATTCAAAATTTAAATCAAAGGTAATGCAAGGTACACAGTAAATACAATGCAACAACGACAATCTTAATACACTTTTGAAAGGTAGCTTCACAAATTTTAACTATTAACAAGTCTTACAAAGAATTTATACACAAGTTAACTTGGAAAGAGATATATACACTCTAAATTAACCAGCACCTCAATATGAGGTTCTGAATATTAGTAAATTAGAATCGAAGAGTTTTCAGTTCGTTATTCTCTATCTAATTAAAATTTTTACGCAAGTTCAAATTCAGAATTTGTACGGAAATGTCTTTAGGGATATGAAATCTCAGATTGATTAGAGTAGCCAATTTATACTCTAATCACTGAGGGCCTGATACATTTCGAGACTCCTTTCTCCGTTTTACAGGGATCCAGATATCTCACATAGGCGTGGACTTGAACCCGCCTAGGTACACTCTTGCAAGGGGTTTCCCTTCATACCTGCTAAGTATCGGGTGTCAGCGCGTAGTCTCTTCACGCTGGCAGCCGATGCCGATTTTTGGACCGCGCCTTTCCTATCTACGCCCCCAGCAACAATGCGGTACTTTGCCGCTTAGCACTGTTTAAACCCAGTTTTGGTTTCCAATATCTAGCTAATCGGATATCCAATTCTAGGCTGGGCCTCAAACCACTATAGTTTTACCGGCTTTTAACCCAAAGGAGAGGGCCTCTAACCCAACCCTAGGGTCCTTTAACCCCAAAGGCACGAATGCCCTCAGTGCTTGCTAGACTCTGTTCTATGATTTCGTTGGGATCCTTTCCCAAGCCCGCGAATTATTGATCTGCTCCGACCAGCGAAGTGTGGGAAACTGATGCGAAAACAGCACCTTGGTGCCGATTTCTGCACTCGCGATCGGGAACAGCTCAACACCCTTAACGTAACAAGCTTGTGTTTGGGGGTCTGTTGAGATCCCGGACGAGCCCTCAATGTAAATATGCTCCTAAAGCTTACCCACCAAGTCTAGTTCAGTAAATCACTAAGCACTGGACCAACTACTCTTTATTATTTTATAATCAACACAAATTCCCCTATACGATACCTAAACCACTGCAGGTTCGATCCTTGTCTCTGCCTGGCCAAGCCCTTCAGACTTTTCTTATCTGAAGGGCTGATCTGGGACCTAGACTTCCCGGCACCAGCTAGCAGCTTGTGGCCTCTTCTGCAGAATTTAACCATCAGGCCTTGTGAATGCATGGATCCTGTACTTTATTTTAGCCCTCTTTTAGCTCCATTTTGGGCTGCATCCCAGAGTACTTAAGGAAGTAGCCCCAGAAATGGTGGATGCATTAGTGATAATTTTTCAAAACTCTTTAGATTCTGGAGTAGTCCCTGAGGATTGGAGGGTGGCTAATGTAACACCACTTTTTAAAAAGGGAGGGAGAGAGAAAACGGGGAAATACAGACCAGTTAGTCTAACGTCGGTAGTGGGGAAACTGCTAGAATCAGTTATTAAAGATGGGATAGCAGCACATTTGGAAAGTGGTGACATCATTGGACAAAGTCAGCATGGATTTATGAAGGGTAAATCATGTCTGACGAATCTTATAGAATTTTTCGAGGATGTAACTAGTAGAGTGGATAAGGGAGAACCAGTGGATGTGTTATATCTGGATTTTCAGAAGGCTTTCGACAAGGTCCCACATAAGAGATTAGTATACAAACTTAAAGCACATGGTATTGGGGGTTCAGTATTGATGTGGATAGAGAACTGGCTGGCAGACAGGAAGCAAAGAGTAGGAGTAAACGGGTTCTTTTCACAATGGCAGGCAGTGACTAGTGGGGTACCGCAAGGCTCAGTTCTGGGACCCCAGCTATTTACGATATATATTAATGATTTGGACGAGGGAATTGAATGCAACATCTCCAAGTTTGCGGATGACACGAAGCTGGGGGGCAGTGTTAGCTGTGAGGAGGATGCTAGGAGGCTGCAAGGTGACTTGGATAGGCTGGGTGAGTGGGCAAATGCATGGCAGATGCAGTATAATGTGGATAAATGTGAGGTTATCCACTTTGGTGGCAAAAACAGGAAAGTAGATTATTATCTAAATGGTGGCCGATTAGGAAAGGGGGAGATGCAACGAGACCTGGGTGTCATGGTACACCAGTCATTAAAAGTAGGCATGCAGGTGCAGCAGGCAGTGAAGAAGGCAAATGGTATGTTAGCATTCATAGCAAAAGGATTTGAGTATAGGAGCAGGGAGGTTCTACTGCAGTTGTACAGGGTCTTGGTGAGACCACACCTGGAGTATTGCGTACAGTTTTGGTCTCCTAATCTGAGGAAATACATTCTTGCCATAGAGGGAGTACAGAGAAGGTTCACCAGACTGATTCCTGGGATGTCAGGACTTTCATATGAAGAAAGACTGGATAGACTCGGTTTGTACTCGCTAGAATTTAGAAGATTGAGGGGGGATCTTATAGAAACTTACAAAATTCTTAACGGGTTGGACAGGCTAGATGCAGGAAGATTGTTCCCGATGTTGGGGAAGTCCAGAACAAGGGGTCACAGTTTAAGGATAAGGGGAAAATCTTTTAGGACCGAGATGAGGAAAACTTTTTTCACACAGAGTGGTGAATCTGTGGAATTCTCTCCCGCAGAAGGTAGTTGAGGCCAGTTCATTGGCTATATTTAAGAGGGAGTTAGATGTGGCCCTTGTGGCTAAAGGGATCAGGGGGTGTGGAGAGAAGGCAGGTACAGGATACTGTTGGATGATCAGCTATGATCATATTGAATGGCGGTGCAGGCTCGAAGGGCCGAATGGCCTACTCCTGCACCTATTTTCTATGTTTCTATGTTTCTATTTTGGCCAGGATTTACAAGTGGACAAAGTTAGGAACAGATTCGATGCAAAATAAACCAAGCTGGGCATTATTGTAGACAGATGTAGACAGCAAATTATGCTTTGGCCATTGGAGGTAGTGCTGAGGTAGGGGTCAAAGACGTGAACTTTCACCTCAACAGCTGAATGTTTTCCAGCAATTCAAAAGCATGAATGAATCCATCTACAATTGCTAATATCTTCAAAATTCAGAATGTATTTAGATTTAGTACAATTCTTCTGGGGAAGATTGCGGACTAGAATAATTGAACCCTCATTCTCCCCTGCCATTATCTACAGCCTTCTCTCTGTCCGTTCATGTGCACATGTTCAAAATGTTTTTTCTTCTCCTCCATCTTGCATATGTGCAATGATTCCCTCTGTTGCCACCGATGGCACATTATAGAGCCAGAAGACATTGCAGAAACTGGACTACTTGAGCAAACTGCAAAGTGCTGGAGGAACTCAGCAGGTCAGGCAGCATCTGTGGAGAAAATGGACAGCTGACATTTTAGGTCAGCACCCTTCTTCAAATTTGTGGGACATTAGTTTCATTATTTTACAGTTCCACCAATGTTATGACAATTCTTCCTGTACTTTTTCTTCCTGTGTTTGCAATACTGTTCATTACCTCAAGCTAATTGCTGGTCTTTGACAACTGTTCCTCTACATTTAAATCACTTAGTTTAGCTCCCCATGACTACAACATAACGGGCTCATTGACTGAATATAGATTGCTACAATTTATTGCTAATCATTTCAAGAGATGAAACTAACTGCAGCAAATTAACTACTTATCTCAAACTACATATTAAAGAGAGAAGAATGCACAGAAGCAAGAGAGACTGCCATGCGTATTGTTTGCTTGCAGCTCAAGAATTATACTCCATGTAATAAAAGGGTTCAAATTAATTAATATCTTTCATAAGAGATTTCGACATTAGTGTGACCTTATAATACAAGGAGCGAGGATGCAGTGCTCGGAGAATGACATCAAGGTCCGGAAAGCGCTCGCATGGAAAGCCCTCAATAACATGGGGAAAATCTGGACGTCTCGGATGTCTAGTGGGCCTGTCCCACTTTGGCGATTTTTCAGCGGACTGCCGGCGACTGTCAAGTTGCCTGCAGTCGCCTGAAAAACCGGCAACTGGAAAAGCGACTGTCAGAGTGGAACATACACACACAAACACATCGCAAAGGCGGGGGACAGGGCAAGCGGGGGGAGCGCTGTCTGAAATTCACACGGTGCAAAGCCAAGGTGATACACACCGCGATGACCAGGAAGGTTGGCGCTGTAATTAAGACGGCTAATGCACAGTGTACGGTAAGTGCTTTAAAAGAGGGGGGGGGGAGGGGGGAGAAGGAGGGAGAAGGAGTTGAGACAACTTTTAAGAATCCAGAGATACACGGCTGTGAAGCTTGGCGGACATTAACATTACCGGTCGGTTATCTTTGGTTCTGAAAACTATTGCTTACGTTTTTTTCCCCCCAATGAGCCAATGAAATTCACCGGTCAGCACCGGCTACAACCTACGAGAACCTAAGAGAATCTTCGACCTCCTGGCGACCCACTAGGACCTTCTGCAACCCACTAGGACCTTCTGCAACCCACTAGGACCTTCTGGCAACCCACTAGGACCTTCTGCAACCCACTAGGACCTTCTGCAACCCACTAGGACCTTCTGCAACCCACTAGGACCTTCTGCAACCCACTAGGACCTTCTGCAACCCACTAGGACCTCCTGGCGACCCACTAGGACCTCCTGGCGACCCACCTACAGCACGGGAATTCTCGCTACTCTCCATGGCGGCTTCATTCTGGTCGCTGCTAATTTTTCAACACTTCTCGACCATAATGAGGCCGCGACTAGTTCCCAGAATACGGGAACTCCTCATGACCATGAAGGCGACTCCCTGGCAACCACCCGGGAACATGTGGCGACCATGTGTCGACTGCATAGACTCCTGCAGTCGCCTAAAAAGTGGGACAGGCCCATTAGGGTCTCAAATTGAGATACTACCATGCAACTGTAGAGTCCGTCAACATGCCTGTCGGAAACCAGCACCACTGCATCGCTAATGTTTCCACTAGATTTATAATACTTGGGGAATTTTGTGGAGAAAAACCTGAAATATTGGTGTGAGTAAATGGCAAAGTTAGCTAAAACTCTATTTTTTGAAAAATCAACAGATGAAGCTACGACACAAACAAATAAAGTGAATTATTTGAAAGGCCTTGACCCAAAACATCACCCATTCCTTCTCTTCAGAGGTGCTGCCTGCCCGCTGAATTACTCCAGCTTTTTGTGTCTATCATGAGTTATTTGAAGTTGTTGAATCCAATGTTGAGTTGAAAAGCCAGCAAAATGCCCAGATTAAAGATTGAATTAATTGATTGATTGAAAGATACAGTATGGAAACAGGCCCTTTGGCACTCTGAGTTCATGCCCGACCATTGAACACCTATCCAAGCTGGCTCAATGTTATTCCACTATTGCATCCACTCCTTGAGAGCAACTAACCTACAAACCCGAGGATAGACAAAAATGCTGGAGAAACTCAGCGGGTGAGGTAGCATCTATGGAGCAAAGGAAATAGGCGACGTTTGAAGAAGGGTCTCGACCCGAAACGTCACCTATTTCCTTCGCTCCATAGATGCTGCCTCACCTGCTGAGTTTCTCCAACATTTTTGTCTACCTTCGATTTTCCAGCATCTGACGGCTGTTCGTTCTTAAACCTACAAACCCGTATGTCTTTGGAATATGGGAGGAAATCCACATGTTCACAAGAAGAATGTGCGTGCTCCACACAGGCAGCATCAGAAATCAGGTTCGAACCCGGGTCTCTGGCACTGTGAGACAGAAGCGTCATCAGCTGTGCCACTGTGCCACCTTGAGGTGTTGTTCCTCAAGCTTAATTTAGGCCTAATTATAACAGCACAGAATGCCATGCCCAGTTGGATCAGAGTGGGGGTTGGATGGAGAATTAAAAATGCAGGCAACTGGAAGCTCATGGTCAACCCTGAAAAATAACATGGGTTCCACAAAGGAATCAATCAATTTGCAGTTGGTTTCTCCAATGCTGAGGGGACCGTGTTGTGAGCACCAAATGCAGCATTGGAAGAAATACAAGAGTATTGCCGCTTCTGGAAACACTTGATTCCTGAATGTTGGAAAGGAAAGAAGTAAAATGAAGTGTTCATATCGATTTCTCCAAAAGACCCTGGATACGGCTTGTCATTGTGTGGAGCATTTAAAAATTGCATTTGATCAGAAAATGATCCAATTCAACTATACTTTATGATGCCTTATCAAGATGCTTTACAGGAGGAATAGGTGAAAAGTCTTTAATAGATATCAGGATATATGCCAGGTCATGATGGAATAAGTGAGGTTTGATCAAAAATGTTTAATCTACTTTTGAGATACAGCGTAGAAACAGGCCCTTCGTTCCACCGAGTTCATGCTGACCATCGAGCTCCCGTACACTAGTTCTGTGTTATCCCACTTTTAGTTCTACACACTAGGCTCAATTTACAGAAACCAATTAACTTACAAACTTGCGTGTCTTTGGAATATGAAAACCTGGGGGAAACCCGTGCGGTCACAGGGAGAATGTGTAGACTCAGCACGGACTGCGCCCACAGTTCCACTGCTGTGCCACTGTGCCTGATAATCTTTTCAAAGTTGACGATAAAAGCAACAGTATGAGGTGGCTTTTCCTCAAATGTTCTGATGGAAATGTTTAACGGGCAGAAAACTGCACAAGGAGGTTGGTGGAGATTGCAGAAGGAAAACATTATTTCCGGCATTTGAAGAAATTGAATGAGGGTAAAGCGTGGAATGATTTGATGGAAAAAGTAACTAGTTTAAGCTTAGTAAAAGGGAGGGAAACGGCCCCATGGAGTGAGTGATTGGGATGGAGAGAGGGTGTTGGTAGGTGGTAGTGTTGATGGTAGTGTTGTGTGTAGGGCAAGCTGGAACATATTCTGATGGCTTCAGGATATGGACGTATCTGAGTAAGAGAATACGGGCCCTATAAACACAAAAACAACAAAACCTGGTGACACCATAACACTTGCCCCCTATAGGGGGTTGCACGTAAGGTCATAGGGCTTGACGCACGGAGCCGCTCAATCCATCTGGAGGACATCCGTCACTTCCGGTATATGTTATTAATGGAAGAAACGCATGCTTTCCTGCCTGTTAAAAACCGGTTGTGGTTTTTCTTGATTCCTTTGGAATCAAGAATCTGGCTGTAAGTTTTGCTTCAGAAGCGTTTTCTTTTTGTATGTAAAAACCCACTAGAGAACCATGGGCGATTTAAAAATTTTACAGCCAGATTTTTCACTTCTGAAACTTTTTAGATGCCAAAGGAATCAAGAAAAAACACAAATAATGCCTTAGTTGATGAAATGCAGTGAGCAAACGGCCAATGTTCGCCAAGCACTCTGTCTGTTGTTGTCCCTTCAGCTCTCGCTTCTATCTACCGTCATTTCTCCTCACTTTTGGAATTCTAAAGTAGGCTAAATGTCTCTCACGCTTATCCCGATTTCCATAATTATTTACAGCGCAAAAATTGACAATTTTGGCGGGTTTTAACGGGCCCGCTACGCTGGAAACAATGGTAAGTGCCTACCTGCAGTTCATCGCGTGTACTCCATTTGGAGTAGCGTAGCAACAGTACGGGTCACGGGTCGTGACCCGACTGCCGTGAAACCTCCCTATATGATTAATCAGCTTTTCTAACAGAAATTCAGACCTTATTTAGACTCGTGAGGAAAAATTGTTCCCATTTTAAACCAAACTAGTTTAAAAACATGCACATCTCGCCGTATATAGTTAAAGTTATAAACAAGGAATTGAAGAGCACCAGCAACTGGAAATGTATTAAATACTAGACTAAGTGGGACCCGTTGGGTCCCAGCATCACACGGGAGGGCTGGTCACCAACTCAATATTCCACCTCTCCACCAATTACAATATTGCTCACCAGTGGGGGGGGCGAAGTGTTTGGTGTTGCGGGCCGAAGGTACTGGTTTCCAGAGGGCTAGTATAGACATTGTGGGCCAAAAGGATTCTTGGGCTGGCAGCCAACTGTTGCAACGATTTTAAAAACCAAGCCAAAGCAAACAATTGGGCAGCAACCACTTGATAACCAAAATTCATTTTGTGAACACAAACTCGTTAAAAAGGCGAGGCAAACAATTGGGCAGCAGCCACCCGACAACCAAAATTCATTTTGAGAACACAAACTGGTTAAAAAGGCGAGGCAAACAATTGGGCAGCAGCCACCCGACACCCAAAATTCATTTTGTGATCACAAACTCGTTAAAAAGGCGAGGCAAACAATTGGGCAGCAGCCACTCAACAACCAAAATTCATTTTGTGAACACAAATTCATTAAAAAGGCGAGGCAAACAATTGGGCAGCAGCCACCTTACAGCCGCATCGAGGGGACTCACCGTGGTGTAGACGTGCGTTCAGTGTTATTTGCAGCTCAGAGAGCCGTGATCCTCTCGCTTCCTGGGTCTGGCAGAGACTGAGTGAGGGACTATACTTCCAGGTTTTATAGTCCCGCCCCCCTGCCGCCAGCGGAGGCAGCAGAGAGAATGGGGAATTTTTTCAAAACGTTAATATCTCTCTGATTTTTCATCGATCGGAAAAATCCTCTGGTCCCGGAAGGCGAAGGGGGGCTCTGAGCGAGGTGGCCAAAAATGACGGCTGTGGGTGGCGGCGTTCTCTCGGAAATCACACCACAGCGAGCCAAAAGCGGTCAAGATCAGACTTTTAGTAATATAGATACATAAAAGTAACTTCTAAAAGTAACTAACAACAGAGATCCGGGTTTGATCCTAACCTCCGGTGCTGTTTGTGTGGAGTTTGCACGTTCTCCCTGTGACTGTGTGGGTTTCCTCTGAGTGCTCCGGTTTCTCCCACATCCCAAAGACGTGCGGCTTTGTACGTTAATTGGCCTCAGTAAATTGCCCCGAGTGGATAGAGAATGGATGCAAAAAGTGAGATCATGTAACACATATGAATGGGTGATCAATGGACTGCCTAGACCGAAGGGCCTGTTTCCATTCTCTATCTCTAAACTAAACAAAACATTTAATTCACTGTATACTGAGAAACAAAGTGTACACATGTTTTCAAGGAAGAATGCAAGGAAAGACCACTCCCTGACATAACACATAATGCAGGAGTAACTCAACGGGCCTGGCAGCACCTCTGGAGAAACGGGATCTGAAACAAATGGCTAGGAACTGAGTTGGGCCTATTGTACATTAACTCTGTGATCAACATAAAGCTGTGATCAAAGCTTGCATCAGCCCAATGTGTTTGAGGCCTCTGAGTTCATTTATAGTGACCCAGCAAAGAACGTTATCAAACTGAACTATTAATCATATTTCTCTCTTCATTGATGATTCATGGCCTGCTTCACATCACAAGCATTTTGCTTTCATCTAATTTTAACCCACATGCGGACACTGGCTGCCTGTCATTCTAAAGCTGTAATTTTAAACTATCTGTGATGCCAACAGCAGCAAGAGGAAGGGAGAAGCAGTTCACTGTTTCTATAAACATGCTCAATGGAGTAACATTGTTCAGCCCATGAACCCACTTTTTTTTAAATGCTAACTGCTAGTTTTGTCAAGTTGTCTTAAACTGGCATTAGCTTCTTACTGAACATGCCAAGTTCAATGAACAAGGCTCATTTCAGATGTCAGTTCAAGACAACACTGTGGGTAATATCACCATGGTCAATAGTGCACTTTGGGCATTGCAAGACACACAGCATCCATCACATTGGATTCTTTGACACCTTTTAAGTGGCAGAGCAGCGTTGATTTTAGAGATCATTCATATTGTTGAATGCAACTCACGATCTTATGACTGCTAATATATTTGTGTTTTGATTGCACAGTTCCCCATGTAGGAACTGGATAATAATCTATATTACTAAAAGTCTGAACTTGACCGCTTTTGGCTCGCTGTGGTGTGATTTCCGAGAGAACGCCGCCACCTACGGCCGTCATTTTTGGCCACCTCGCTCAGAATTCCCTTCCGCCTTTCGGGACCAGAGGATTTTTCCCATCGATGAAAAATCAGAAAGATATTAATGTTTTTTTTTAATCCCCATTCTCTCTGCTGCCCCCGCTGGCGGCAGGGGGTCGGGTAGCTGCTGCCCAATTGTTTGCCTCACCTTTTTAATGAGTTGGTGTTCACAAAATGAATTTTGGTTGTCGGGAGGCTGCTGCCAAATTGATTGCCGCCTTTTTAACGAGTGGTGTTCACAAAATGAATTTTGGTTGTCGGGTGGCTGCTGCCCAATTGTTTACCTCGCCTTTTTAACGAGTTTGTGTTCACAAAATGAATTTTGGTTGTCGGGTGGCTGCTGCCCAATTGTTTGCCTCGCCTTTTTAACGAGTTTGTGTTCACAAAATGAATTTTGGTTGTCGGGTGGCTGCAGCCAAATTGTTTGCTTTGGCTTGGCTTTTAAAATCGTTGCAACGGTTGGCTGCCAGCCCAAGAATCCATTCGGCCCACAATGTCTATATGCCCTTTGGAAACCAGTACCTTCGGCCAGCAACACCCATACTAGCGCAACAGAAAGCCCCCCCCCCCCCCCACCCCCCCCCCCCTGGCGAGCAATATTGGAATTGGTGGAGTGGTGGAATATTGCATTGGTGACCAGCCCTCCCGTGTGATGCTGGGACCCAACGGGTCCCACAGTCTAGTATTCCTTAAATTTAGGTTTGGGGTCATGATTAGGTTAGGGGGTTTGGGGTCATGATTAGGTTAGGGGGCTTGGATAGAGTGGATGTGAGGATGTTTCCACTGGTAGGAGAGACCAGGACTAGAGGTCATAGCCTCAGAATTAAAGGACATCCTTTTAGGATGGAGATGAGGAGGAACTTCTTTAGTCAGAGGGTGGTGAATGTGGAATTCTTTGTCGCAGAAGGCTGCGGAGGCCAGGTCAATGGATATTTTTAAGGCAGAGATAGATAGATTTTTGATTAGCACAGTTGTGAGAGATTATGGGAAGATGGCAGGAGAATGGGGTTATGAGGGAGAGATAGATCAGCCATGATTGAATGGCGGAGTAGACTTAATTGACCGAATGGACTAATTCTGCTCCTATCACTTATGATCTTACGATCTTATGATGTTATGATTGGGTGTTTGCTTGTATTGCTTTTGAGACTGTGTAAGTATTTGCTGGGTGTTCCACTGCAGAACACAATAGATGTAAAACTAAAGATCCAAAAATATCAAGAAATTCTGTCAGTTTTATTTCTATCAATGAAGCAAGAGAAAGTTTATTGACTATAGGTGGTGGCCAAATAATATGTTGAGTTACATAACCAAAGACCATTCTGTTGTGTATTTAGATGCTTTGAACCGACTTTAATAAGGCTCGAACACGGGAGTAATCTTACAAGCTTCTTTATTGCAGGACGCCACCTCCAGACTCTCCCAGCACATGCGTACTTACACAAGACATCACAAGACACTAATTACATATGCTAATTATCACATACCTAACACATGGACATATACTTTAAATTAACAATGATTGAATGCCAATAAATACGATGATGTACGTAAGCAGTCAGGGAAAAACTTAAATAGCAAAATACAATCGTTTTAATAATCATAAATTTACAATTTATTCTGTGGCATAACAATTTCATACAGGTAAAATGATATATTTAGGATCATAGATATTGTTCTATGATAATTATGAGTTGGTACATCTTGAAAATTCAGTTACTCCTTTCTTTGATAATGCTTAATGTTTCATAGGTGTTTACAGCAAGCATACTTTATGGGGACACCAAAGACTACAAATGCTGGCGACAGGCGACAGGCGTCAGGCGACCATTTGTGGTGGCGCCCTTCTTCAGGCTGATTGCAGTAAGGGAGGAGAAAGCTGGAAAAGAGAGGTGGGAACAAGACAATGACTGGAATGTGATAGGTGGCTATGTGAGGAGGCCTTTAGTGGCAGATGGATGGATAGGTGGAACAGGCTCGAGATGAAAAGGAAACAAAAGGGGGGCATCAGATTAGGAGCTCAAAGGGGTGAAAGGTAAAACCAGAGGGTGGGATAAAGGTGGAAGCAGATGGTGGGTGGGGGGGGAGAGAGGTGGGACAGTGGGGGAAAGAATGTGCACCAGGGTGGGGGATGGGGAGGGGATACAGGAGAGAGGGGATGGAGGGGGTATTACTTAAAAGTGGAGAATCCAATGTTCGTACCATTGTAAGCTGCCCAAGCGGAAGGTGATGCTGTATGTGTAAACGGTAACTTTTCTTGTGTTGTGAGCATTTATCTGACTAATCTTTTATGTATTTAGGCATGATACCTTATTGAGCATATTGCAAATAAACAACTGTGGACTAAGTGTAGGACCCCCATTCGACAGAATAAATTTGCCCCACTTTTTGTAGTGTCATGGAGAAAATAAAAACTCCCTTCAAAGTGATCAGACTGGTAATTTACTAATTTTTTTAACCAAATTTGTTGATTAATCAGAATAACCTTGAAAAAACTCGACGAAGTAACATGCATTTAGTTTGGGAAAACATAATTGCAAGACATCCACCGTAAGTAAACTGCAAGAGAGTGTTTATTTATCCTTGTCTTGAGAGCTCTCAACTCCCAGGAGCAGGGACAAAGGTTCATGATCCAAAACTATAGTCATTGGTCTGCAAATAATAACAAAATGTTTTGCATCAGAAGTCAGCTAACTGATTGATACAGTCACGGAGTCATAAAGTGATACAGTGTGGAAACAGGCCCTTCGGCCCAAATTGCCCACACCGGCCAACATGTCCCAGCGACACTAGTCCCATCTGCCTGCACTTGGTCCATATCCCTCCAAACCTGTTCTATCCATGATATATGAATGAATGAATGCATGAATGGTTTATTTCGGTCATACATTAAAAAGAACAAAACGTTACAATCTGTGTGAATATGAACCAACACTGTATCCATTTCGCACAACGTTCACCTAATCAATATAAAAGTACAATGGATGAATGATGCATTTAAAGAGGGCCAGATCAGTTTGAATCTTATTGATGGTTGCAGCACTTGAAGGAAATAAAATGCTTAACATGCTTTAAGAAGGTAGGAGAGATGAGAACTACCTCTGCAGTGAAAGAATAAGTTGGTCAAAAATCTCAAGTGAGAAGCTATTGTCCAATCTATGGACAGGTTAATGAGCAGACATTTGGAACAATTTATTTTGAAAGAAGATTAATTTTCTGCCTAAGTGACAAGATAATCCCCAGTCTGTATGTTGACAAATTCACACAATTTAATGAGTAGAATTGTTATCAAAAAGTCATTTTAATTATTTCTAAATGGTTGGTGAGATATCAGAATATTATGTTCTTTAGAGAACACCATACTTTCAAAAGGACCTTGATGTATCCAGGATGATTCAGGAAGATTAACAACATTTTAACTGCAAATTGCACTTACTTCAGGCAATTGTGCGAACTGGTTCATAATGTCCGAGATTTATTGAAGTGCTGAATGATGCTGAATACGTTGTTGCTTAATGTGGTATTATTGTGTTACTTACTGAAGGTGAGAAAATAGTCTGATTTAAATTATTATACAGTACCTTCATTACTGCAAATGTACCAACAAATCATTTCAGTGATATTCGATTCTACAGCAAAGGCAGAAGAAGAAGTAATGAGTTCTTACATGAGTTAACTACAAGGTTAATTCCCGGGATGGCGGGACTGTCATATGCTGATAGAATGGAGCAGCTGGGCTTGTACACTCTGGAGTTTAGAAGGATGAGAGGCAATCTCATTGAAACATATAAGATTGTTAAGGGCTTGGACACGCTAGAGGCAGGAACCATGTTCTCGATGTTGGGGGAGTCCAGAACCAGGGGCCGCAGTTTAAGAATAAGGAGTAAGGAGGGCGGTGGAGGCAGGTTCTCTGGATGCTTTCAAGAGAGAGCTAGATAGGGCTCTTAAAAATAGCGGAGTCAGGGTCTTACCTTCCACTACCTGCAACCTCCGGCAACCACCTTCAACTAGCATCGCAACCGGCTTCCACTAAAAAATTACCGATTTTTAAAACGGCAACCTATTTTTAGTCGCGGCCGGTTTTTAATTTTTTGAAATAATCGCCGGAACACAGAAGAAGCGGAAACCACTTTCGACCATTAGGGAGACTGACAAAAACCTCCGGGAACCACACGGAAACCTTGGGCGGGGCGCAAAGTCTCCAGAGGTTTCCGTTCAGGTTTCCTAAGTGGGACAGGGGCATTACACTATCCCTCTCTCTCCCTCTCTCTCTCTCTCTCTCCCTCCATCTCGGCATGGACACACATTAGGGACAATTTACAATTAGACCAAGCAAATTAACCTACACACCTGTACGTCTTTGGAGTGTGGGAGGAAACCAGAGCACCTGGAGAAAAGCCACGCAGGTCACGGGGAGAACGTACAAACTCCATCCAGACAGCACCTGTAGTCAGGATCGAACCTGGGTCTCTGGCGCTGTAAGGCAGCAACTCTAACGCTGTGCCACTTGTAATTCAAGAAGGTTTACTATTTAGAACATGTGTGCCATGACAATTGTTTAAGGGTCAGGATTGATTACCTTGGTTTTCTTAAGTATCACTTACAGGAAATGGTTGACAAACCCTATTCGTTGAGAACATTTTCCAAGAGTGCATCTTGTGCGTAAAATATGAAGGAATGTAGAAATGTTCTCAATGGCAGCAACTATTGATGCAACAAGGGTATACCTGCCTTTCAAATCATAGTGAAAAAAACAAACTGTTGGAGCACTGCGTCACGTTGAGTAGCATCTGAGATGGGGGAGGGGTGGTGGAGGAATTCACATTCACAAATTATAGGAGTGGAATTAGGCCATTCGGCTCATCGAGTCTATTCCGCCATTCAATCGTGGCGGATCTCTGCCTCCTAATCCCATTTTCCTGCCTTCTCCCATAACCCTTGAGACCCGTTCTAATCAAGAATTTGTATACCTCCCCCTCCCCCTCTCTCTCTCCCCCCTCGCTCTCTCCTTCCTTCCCTCCACCTCTCCCTCCCTCTCTCTCTCTCCCACTTTCTCACTCTCGCTCTCCCTCCCTCCATCTCCCTCCCTCCCTCCCTCCATCTCCCTCCCTCCCTCTCTCTAAATCCCTCCCTCTCCCTCTTTCTTTCTCTATCTCTCTCTCTCCCCCTCTCCCTCTCTCTCCCTCTCTCTACCCCCCTTTTTCTCTCTCTCTCCCTCCCTCTCTCTCTCTCTGTTTCTCACTCTCTCCCTCCCTCTCTCTTTCCCTCCCTCTCCCTCGCCCCGCATTCTCTCTCCCTCTCTTCCCCCCTCCCTCTCTCTCCTTCTCCCCCCCTTCTCTCTCTCTCTCTCTCTCTTTCTCCCCCTCCCCCTCTCTCTTCCAATCTCCTCCTCTCTCCATCTCCCTCTCTCCCTATCCCTCCCTCCCTCTCTCTCAATCATTTTTTTTTCAATTTCAATTTTAAAACTTTATTGGCATGATAAAAAAACATTATTATATTGCCAGTATAAAACATGACATACATATTTAAAATGCATAAGTATAAATACAAGTATACAGTGCATGGATAGATATGTCCCTGTACACAAACTCACAATAGGCCTATAGCCCTTTATTGATTGCTACACATAAGCAGTACAACACAATAGCAAGTTTAGCAATTCAATATTAATTTCTTAGTGTTAGTTAATGTCAATTAGTGTTAGTTAATGTCAATTAGTGTGTGCATACATATGTGCATGTTGGTCATTCACCACGTTGGTCATTCACCACGTCATCCACGTGTGTGCGTACATATGTGCATGTTGGTCATTCACCGTCTCTCAGGTTATGGCATGCTGTTACGTATTGTGCACCAAGATGTGCCGTATTTCCTTCGCCAAGGATTATTCTTAGTTTTGATGTATCGTCTAGTCCTTTAAAATCAGGGGTTGCCACACCGAGTTTGTCAAAGTATGTCTTCCTTGTTTTGTCAAATTTTTTGCATTTTAGGAGGAAGTGCACCTCTGTTTCAACCTCATCTGTCGAACAGTGGTCGCATATTCTGTTTTCTCTTGGTTGCCAGAATCTCTTCTGTCTTCCTTTTTCAACTGTCAAATAATGGTCACTTAACCTGTATTTGGTGAGGGCCTGTCTCTGCTTTATGTCTCTAACAGTTGAGAGATAGTCTGCCAATTTATAATCTCTTTTTAGGGCACGGTAACATTCTAATCTGCTTTGGCTTTTGGTTTCTTTATCCCAATGTTCCAAATACGTTTCTTTACATTGTTTGATAATTTGGTTCACTCTAACGGGTGATTGGGGGTCAGTATTGATCTGAGGGTTTAACTGGATAGGGTTTAACTGAATAGGAGTAGTTAGTCTCAGTACCAACTGACACAGGGAACTCTTTTCTGGGCTCCCCCTCTTATGTTTGGAGGGCTTTAAACTGGAGAGTGCCTGGGGGGCTAGATTTAAGGTGATTCCAAAAATGTAGTGTTCTTTTCTGGATATTTATTATCAGTGGGTATCTGCCTAGTTCCGCCCTACATGCGTTTGTTGGTGTTTTCCTTTGGATACGGAGGATGTTCCGACAAAATTCCGCATGCAGGGCCTCCGTTGTATGTTTTTCCCATTTACTATAACTATGGTGACTGAGCGGACCCCATACTTCACTACCATAAAGCGCAATAGGCTGGATTACACTGGCAATGATTTTAAGCCAGATTTTAATTGGAATTGGAATGTTGTAGAATCTTCTTTTTATTGCGTACAGAGCTCTTCGAGCTTTCTCCTTTAGTGCATTCACTGCCATATTGAAGCTCCCTGATGCTGAAACAGTTAGACCAAGGTAAGTATAGCTCGTAGTGTGTTCGATAACAATACCATTGAGAGTAAATTTGTATTAATCTTCCTGACACTGGGTCTTTTCCGAAAAATCATGATGTTGGTTTTCTTTAGATTTACTGCCAGGGCCCAATTTTGGCCGTACTCATCAAGTAGGTCCAACTGTTCCATAGGTGTCTCTAGGTCTCTCTCTCTCCTGCACTCTCCCCCCTCTCTCTCTCCCTCTCCCCCTATCCCTCCCTCTCCCTCTCTCCCTCTCTCTCCCTCTCCCCCATTCTCCCCCCCTCTCTCTCTCCCTCTCTCTCTCTCTCCCTCTCTCCCTCTCACTCACCCTCTCTATCTCTCTCGCTCAACCTCTCTCGCCCTCTCTCTCTCTCCCTCCCTCTCTCTCTACCTCTCTCTCTCCCCCACCTCTCTGCCTCTCTCTCTTCCCCTGCTCTATCTCTCTCTTTCCCCTCTCTGTTTCTCTCTCCCCCTCTCTGTCTCTCCCCCTCCCTCTCTCCCCCTCCCCCTCTGTGTGTATCTCTCTCTCCCGCCCCCTTTCTCTCTCTCCCCCCCTCCCTCCCCCTCTCCCCCCCTTCCCCCCTCTCCCTTTTCCTCTCTCCTTCTCTCCGAGATGTACACACACAAGCTCACCTACACGTGCCCAAGTGCATGCACACACGGGTGCCATTTATTGGATGACCCCATGTGACCCTGACCAAATAATTTTGCCCTTTTCTCTTTTCTGGGTCAATGTTTTTGTAGCCAACAGTCGCTGACACATAAACGTCTACAGCTTATCCCTAATTTCCATTATTTAATTCCTCCTCGTCAACCAGGGCAGGTAAAATTCATGACCCATTTTTCTCCACTTGAAAGTTTATTAACATTTCAAAGCCGGCTGCATGAATCTGGTGGGAACAAAATAGTCATTGATATTCCATCGGTGGCTACATGGAGGCTTAGATAATTAACTGGATTGCCTCAAATTATATTCTTTTGTTTATTACCCTGCTCAGGCTTGTACTGGCAAGGTGATAATAGATGACCTTTGGATGTGGGAATGATATTCAGATAATCAGAGCAGACCCAACACCACTAATATTATCCTATTCCAAGCAATCTATGATGGCATTTTACAAGATGCTTCCAAATACCCTGAGATAAGAAAAATAAGTGAATGAATAAAATGTGTTATTATTTCTAAGTTTACAGGACAAACTGATGAACATGACTCGGTTAATAAATAAAAGCTAAAGAAGGCCATGGTGGAGAACTAGCAGAATTCTACATAATCCTAAATCATAGAGGGGTAGCTTTTGTATATTTCAAATGAAATGTGTAGGAAGGAACTGCTGATGCAGGTTTAAACCGAAGATAGTCTGAAGAAGGGTCTCGACCCAAAACGTCACCCTTTCCTTCTCTCCAGAGATGCTGCCTGTCCCGCTGAGTTACTCCAGCTTTTTGTGTCTATCTTTTGTACATTTCAATCCAGCCTGATTGAAAATGATTTCAAACGTAAAATATTGTATGTCAGGTAGAAGCTATGGAGAACAAATCATACAATGAGAATACACAATTTGATATCTGTGCTCCATATGCCTTTTAATCCCATGACTCAATGAAAGGTCATTGACAAATATTAAATTTGTTTCTCCTCACTTTCAGCATTTTCTGTTCTAATTACAGATTCCCCACCTCTGCAGCTTTTTGATTTTGTCAAAATTTACTTCATTGCTTTAAACTTCTGACTCTAACTGCTCATGATATGAAACGGTAGCTAAATTTCATGTTTTACCATAAACTGCAGAAAACATTTGCAGTTATACCATGATTTCAGATTCATATTGCCATCGCAGGGAAACTCAAGAACGTACTCTGCCAAAATCTTGAGTAAGTAGCCTCACACAGCTTCAGTGTTTCCTACTCTAAAACAAGCAAGAATGTATGTTTAAATAACAATTAGTTTAAGTTTAGTTTATTTTCACGTATACCAAGGTACGAGACAAAAGCTTTTGTTACGTGCTAACCAGTCAGCGGAAAGACAATACATGATTACAATCGAACCATTTACAGTGTACATATGATAAGGGAATGACGTTTAGTGCAAGTTAAAGCCAGCAAAGTCTGATCAAGGATAGTCCAAGGGTCACCAAAGAGATAGATAGTAGTACATCACTGCTCTCTGGTTGTGGTAGGATGATTCAGTTGCCTGATAACAGGTGGGAAGAAATGCCCCTGTCCCACTTAGGAAACCTGAACGGAAACCTCTGGGGACTTTGCGCCCCATCCATGGTTTCCGTGCGGTTCCCGGAGGTTCCCGGAGGTTTTTGTCAGTCTCCCTAATGGTCGAAAGTGGTTTCCACTTCTCCTATGTTCCGGCGATTATTAAAAAAAATTCTTACCTTCCACTACCTGCAACCTCCGGCAACCACCTGCAACCTCCGGCAACCACCTTCAACTAGCATCGCAACCGGCTTCGACTAAACAATTACCGATTTTTAAAACGGCAACCTATTTTTAGTCACGGCTGGTTTTGCATTTTTTTGAAATAATCGCCGGAAACCACTTTCGACCATTAGGGAGACTGACAAAAACCTCCGGGAACCTCCGGGAACCGCACGTGATGAATAGAAATTCTGAATCAATGCTATAAGATTGTTCTGTAAGACAAAATGGTTGGCCAGGTAGACTGAAACAAAGGACATAAGATGGCTGCTGACCAGGCTTGCTGGAACAGGCTGTAAGGAGGGAATACACAATGTCTTGCAGTTACTGCATGTCATGAATAAAGGAGCACAGGCCCAGTCTGACAAGATTGAGGAATACACAACCCCCCCCACCCCTTGCCAGGAAGACTAAGGGATTTACTGGTCTGAGATTATGTGTGGTTCCTCTATCATCTCCTTATATGTACCTACTTGGTTTCCTGTATTCTTCGTACGTGTCGGTTCTTTGATCGGGGGAATGTGGGAGGTGCTAAACGGTGGCATTAACATATAAAGAGCTTTGCAATTAAGGGCAGTCAGCTTGACTTTGCCGGGTTGTAACCTGTGTGAAGCCTCCTGCTCAATAAACGTACGTTTAAAGCAACCCTGGTGCCTGGTCGATTATTGTCGAAACAACCGATGTGAGAGAAAAACGTGAATCAACATTTGAGAGAAAAACGTGAATCAACACACGGACACCTTGGGTGGGGCGCAAAGTCTCCAGAGGTTTCCGTTCAGGTTTCCTAAGTGGGACAGGGGCATTAGGCTAGGACGCTTGGTCTCCAGAAAACACAGCCATCCTCCGTGTGAGCTACGACCCCTGCTAGTGAATCTTATGCAGTCCCTCTAAATCGATGATCACCTGCTTCCACTCCTGTATTCTGGGTTTTGATGTGCCTAATGAGGCCAATGTTGGAACTGCAGGCTCATCGGCAGGTGGGCAGGAGGTGGCTGGCTACAAGGTGGATGGGTAGGTGGTTCTTCTGCCACTTATGCAAGGGATGCACAATTGATGCATGCCTGAAGACACCCATTACCTTACTTGAGGGTAGGTTGGGTAGATTGGGTGAAAGCACGTCAGAAATCTCCTCCTTAATATGGATAGGAGCCACCATGTAATTCTCTCATTGTTGGGTGTTTAGTAGTGGGAAATGTGCGGCTATTTCCAGGGTACATCTTCAGTTCTTTGTCTGCAATGCCATCTCATCCTGAAACCTTTTCCTTATCCCGGGTCCTCAGCCATGTCTTTATAGCATGTGTAGTAGATTAAATTACATGAGGATTTGATACTGTGTTGGTGGGAACCGCAGAAAGTAGTTGCACACAGCATGTTTGCTATGAAAGATCACATTTATGAATTCATGTAATGAGTGAATAAAACCATGATAGATAGGGTGAATGTACAGTCTTTTACCCAGTGTAGGAGAATCGAAAATCAGAGGATATAAGTTTGAGAGGGGTAATAAGAACCTAAGGAGCATTCTTTTCCACTCAGAGTGTGATGGGTATATGGAATGAGCTGTCAGAGTATGGATAGGAAAGGTTTATAACATTGGCCTTCATAACACGAGGAGTTGAGTCTAGGAGCAAAGAGGTCCTTCTGCAGTTGTACAGGGCCCTAGTGAGGCCCCACCTGGAGTATTGTGTGCAGTTTTAGTCTCCAAATTTGAGGAAGGACATTCTTGCTATTGAGGGAGTGCAGCGTATGTTCACAAGGTTAATTCCCGGGATGACGAGACTGTCTTATGTTGGTAGAATGGAGTAACTGGGCTTGTACACTCTGGAATTTAGAAGGATGAGAGGGTATCTTATTGAAACATAAGATTATTAAGGGATTGGACATGCTAGAGGCAGGGAACATGTTCCCGATGTTGGAGGAGTCCAGAACCAGGGGCCACAGTTTAAGAATAAGGGGTAGGCCAATTAGAACGGAGATGAGGAAAAACGTTTTCACCCAGAGAGTAATGAATCTGTGGAATTCATTGCCTCAGAAGGCAGTGGGGGCAAATTCTCTGGATGCTTTCAAGAGAGAGTTAGATAGAGCTCTAAAGGATAACGGAGTCAGGGGATATGGGGAGAAGGCAGGAACGGGGTACTGAATGTGGATGATCCGCCATGATCACAGTGAATGGCGGTGCTGGCTCGAAGGGCCGAATGTCCTACTCCTGCACCTATTGTCTATTGTTTAGATGTATATGGGACAAATGCGGACAAATGGGACTCGCTTAAATGGGGCATCTTGGTTGGCATGGACATGTTGGGCCGAAGGGCCTGTTTCCATGCTGTATGACTCTATGACTCTATCCATGAGTTAGTAAATGCTAGTGTCATATCACTCTTAATTTTATTCTCCGAAGAACAAAAAGTTTTAGTTAAACAGACCAAGAATATAACAGTTAGTAAACATGTAATATTTGTAAAGGTACAACGATGCCTTTGAAGTTTTTTTTCCCAAGAGGTTTTTTTTTTTTTAACTTTGTGTCAGTCAGGAAGCACTTTACACCATTTGGTCCCCTTTGCTTTATGTTTTATCTGTTTATTCCAGCATTTCTGCTAGTGATGATGGTGCATTGTTGCTGCTCACTCCATTTCCAAGTAATTTGTTTGATTCATTGACAACTTAAAGAAAAATACTGACACACTCTGGGCAATCTGGATTTCATTTTAACAATTCCCAGAAGCTTTTCTTTATCCATTCAGTATCGTCTGACCTCTCTCCGTAAAGACTCATTTCTGCAGGTCACAACTGTCTAGACTTCCTTCAATGAAGAAAGTACACTATGGCTGTCTTGCTGTAACCTCAAAATAGATTGTCCCAGCCCAGAAAACCTTGTACTTAAACTCCTTCCATTATTGCTGACTTTTATAGGCGACCTTTAGCTATACAAGCAAAATGGAAGAGAACAATTCTTCTTTCTTATCTATTTTCTGGGGCTGCAGTCGAAAAACGAGATCCTTTGGTATTTAGGTGTTTAAGATGTAGTTACATTTTGCTCTTCTGGAAATGTTTTTACTTTAAATTTAATTTTCTCTTTTTGGTCATTCTGATTAATGGCCTTATTTTGAATTACTTTGAAATAACTCATCGGGAAATGCAGCAGGATCAAAGTAGCTTGTTATTTTTTATTTTCTCTGGTTTGATTTAACATATGATAAATATTACTTCTGCAAAGATCAAAATGGCAATAACCCTAGCAGATACATACATATGAGGGAGGTTCATTCTACAAAAGACTGGGCAATCTGTCACCCTTATCGACCCCATATTAACAGCAGAACACATAAGAGGTCATTTGATTTTATACAGTACTAGACTAAGTGGGACCCGTTGGGTCCCATGTTCACACGGGCGGGCTGGTCCCCCAACGCAATATTCCACCTCTCCACCAATTCCAATATTGCTGGCCAGTGGAGGGACTTTCTGTAGCGCTAGTATGGGTGTTGTGGGCCAAAGGGACTGGTTTCCAGAGGGCTAGTATGGACATTGTGGGCTGAATGTCTTGGGCTGGCAGCTCAATCACTTAGGCCTGGTGGGCTGGCAGCTCAGTCACTCAGGCCTGGTGGGCTGGCAGCTCAGTCACTCAGGCCTGGGGGGCTGACAGCTCAGAAACTGCCACAAATTCTGCCCAAAACAGGTGCGAGACTCTGTGAGAGAGAGAGAAGGGGGAGAGGGTGGAGGATCAATTTTAGACATTTTTCATCTTTTTCTGCAGATCACAGCATCGAAGGAGGAAAGTCTATCCTGGCCTGGATCTCACAGGGAGCAAATGAAGGGAGGGAGAAAAATACTGGGGTGAGGTTTAATACTTGCAGGGGGTATTCTTACTGATGGGCCGAAGGGACTCCTGGGCTAGTACAGGGCTGATGGGCCGAAGGGGCTCTTTTAAAAAAATCTGAGTGAAAACTCAATGAAAGACACTTTTTCTGGACTTTGCCTGGCCTAGCAAGGGCCCTTTGGGCCAAAATGCTCCTCCTGGGTTAATACGGGCATTTTGGGCAAAAGGGACTGGTTTCTCAGCTAATAGGGGCCTTGAGGGCTGAAATTAGTGGTTTCAGGCAAGCCAAACAACTCATTTAATTTCATTTCCAATTGCATTGCAGTTTCAAGCACAGGGCAAGCCAGGCCAAACAGCTGATTGCATTTTCACTTAATTTCCATTGCCATTGCACTTTCAATCACAGGGCAGGTTCAAGTCAAACAGCTCATTGCATTTTCACCATTTCCATTGCCATTGCAGTTTCAAGCACAGGGAAGGCCAAACAACTCATTTCATTTTCATTAACCGCTAACAAATCATTGCATACTCACAGTGTTCTGTAGTTTCCCAGCTCAGACAGAGAGTCGTGACCTCTCCCTCGCCATCTTGCAAACAGACTGACCAACGGCCACAGCTCAGGGTTTTATAGTCCCTCCCCCTCCCACCAGAAGGGGTGTGGCCTTTATGGTGGTGATTGACAGGAGAGAGAATCTCAATAATTTTTAAACACTAATAAGTCTTTTATTTTTCATCGATGGGAAAAATCCTCGGGGCCTGCATGGCGGAGGAGGACTCTGAGTAACATGGCCAAAAAATCACAGCCATATGTGGTAGCGTTTCCTCTAAAATCAAAGCACAGTGCAAACAGGGTCAAGATGAGACTTTTAATTATATAGATTCTTAAAGGATATTGGATCAGTTACTCATATTGTGATTTTCTTTTCCATTTAACATTAAATCTGCAAGCAGAAACAGCTGCAATTTCTATTTCATTCATCCTCAGTTTCTCTTCCCACTTGACCTGTAGTCATTATTTAATCTCTCTCAGAATGCATTAACCCTCCCTAGAAATGCATTTATATTCATTGCAATAACTCAAATAGGTAGTAAGATCCAATAAAGGCCACAGAGTGACTCAACGGGTTAAGCAACATCTCTGGAAGAGACGTGGATAAGCATTATGTCCAGTCTTCCAACTGATTGTAGATACTGGGGGAGAAAGCTGAGAAAAGAGGTGGGGGTGGGACAAGGCCCGGCAAGTCATAGAGTCATACAGCAAGGAAACAGGTCTTTCAGCCCAACTTGCCCATGCCAACCAAGATATCCCATCTACACTAGTCCCACCTGCCTGGATTTGCCCCATATCCTTCTAAACATATCCTTTCCATGTACCTGTCCAAATGTATTTTAAACATTGTGATAGTACGTGTCTCAACTACATCCTCTGGCAGCTCATTCCATATACCCACCACCCTTTGTGTAAAAATGTTGCCTGTTCGGGTTCCTAACCTCACATTAAGTCTATGTCCTCCGGTTCTTGATTCCCCAACTGTGGGAAATCCCCTTATGATACACCTCTGGGCATCATAATCCCCTTATGATACACCTCTATAACTTCACCCCTCATCCTGCTGTGGTCCAAGGAATAAAGTCCTGGTCTGCTCAACCTCTCCCTATAGCTCAGGCCCTCGAGTCCTGACCACGTCCTCGCAAATACTCTCTGCACCCTTTCTAGCTTAACAACATAATTCCTATAACAGGGCGACCAAATCTGAACACAATACTCCCAAATGTGGCACCACCAATGTCTTGTACAATTGTAACATGATCTCTTAACTTCTGTACTCATTAGTCTGACTGATGAAGGCTAATATTAGGTATGTTGCAAAACTTACCTTCAGCGGTGCTGCAGTTCTGTCGCTGCCCGTGTGCGCGACTTTGGCGCCTTTGAGAGGGGGGCGGGTTTAAAACGCGATTTTCTCTAGGCTATTGAAATCGAGGTTGTTCAGCCGGCCTAGTTGCTGACGAAAAATCGCTGCAACATTAGTTCGCTGCAGCTATTTTTAAACTAAATCGGGTTATTTAATTGCTATAGCAGATTAAAAATCATCCTCTAAAGCCGTGAACGGCAACAACGGGACGGATTTTATGTAGGGGACAAGGCAAGGTAGGTTGTTTATTTTTACATTAAAAAGTGTTTCTTAAGATCCCTTTATTCAAAATTTTAAGTTGTGAGTACGTGACTTGGGGGCCCATTCAAACCCGCAGTATTTTTCATGCCGCATATGGGTTTCAAATCCACCGCAATGGCAACGTTCCAAATCATCGCGTTCCAGAAAACCCCACTCACAAGCTGATTTAAATGGCCATTAATTTACAGCAATTGAACACTAAATTCCTTCCATTTGGCCTATAAATTAATGTCAATGAGATTTAAAAATCATGTTTTATTGTGAAATATGTGTGAATGTTCTTTGGACACTTAGGCTATTTAAAAATGTTAATCTTTTCTTAAGAAATGGATAGATGTTTAGATCTAGTAATTGAATTTTGGAATTAGCTACAATTGGGTAACTAACTATGTTTTAATTTCAGGTCATCCAAGTAAGATTGTTTAATATTTGTTTCAGAATGCTTCAATCTATAATCACTGAACATTTCTTTCAGTTCTTTTAATTTTTAATAAAGTTATGGGCTTTTGACTGTTCTTGATCACAGTTTTTGTGTTAAGTCAATGGAAAATCAATAGGGAACAAGATGCTAATTTCCGAGTATGAAAACGGCCATAATTTTTTTAATACTGAAGATATGAAAGTGAATTAGGTGTCAAATTAAACTTCTTTTTATGCTTTATCTGATGGGATAAATTGCAGAATTGATTTTTAAAATCTCAAAATTTTGTGACATTACTACTAATATGCGGAAAGCCTTCTAGACCACCCTATCTACCGGTGATGCCACTTTCAAGGAACTATGTACCTGCGTTTCTAGATCCTTTTGCTCTTCACCACTCCCCAGAGCCCTGCCATTCAATCTGAAAGTTCTGCCTTGGTTTGTCTTCCCAAAATACAACACCTCGAACTTATCTGTATTAAACGCTATTAACCATTCCTCAGCCCAGCAGCCCAGCAGCCCGGCTGATCCTGGTGCAACTTTTGACTGATACAGGTGGGAGGGGGGTTGATTGGCAGATGGGTGGACAAGGACCAGTGATGAAAAGAAGACAAAAGACGAAGATAGGGAGAGAAAAGGAATGAAATGTAAAGTCAGAGGAAAAGATCTAGGTGGAGGGGACGGGGTAAGGGAGTAGGAATGTGGGAGAAATGGGTGCATATCCCCAGGAAAGGGAGGGGAAAAAGGGGGAGGAGGGAGATTACTCCAGCACTTTGCGCTTTTTGTAAAGCAACATCTGCAGTTCCTTGTGTCTGTAGTAAAATCCACATTGTTACCATCACCTCTGTAAAAATGCTTCCTATTTTTTTTGTTTGACGTGTCACTGGCTAGCTTAGTGGCTAGCTTAGACAAGGGGAAATATTTTCTCCACATTTTTCCCGTTGAATTCTTACATAAGAGTTGAAAGCGTAGAAATTTGATCTTACCTAAACAGGTGTGCTGAATAAGAATATTAAATTCTTATTCAGGCTTTAATTTCTGGCTTTAAATTCTGTGCAGGGAGAGGGTTGTAGTGGAAATGGCTCTATTTGCTTTGAGTGTCCTGTGTCTTATTCTCCATGTAAATGCATGGCTTATAATCATTAATACTCCAATCCTTCCATCTGCTAATTGAAATTGATCTTCCAGCCTTTGAAAGGAAAGGCAGCACTGCAGTAGGTATCCATGATGCACAGAGATCAAATGGCTGCAAGGTTGGGAAGTGGAGTGTGCCTCCCACTGTAGTAAACCTACAGATTCACGTAGACAAGGTTGAGAGGAAAAGTCTGCACTGGGCCCCTCGGCGGGTGTACTTACTTAGTCCAAATAAGGAAAGGGTGGCAAAAGGGTAAGATAAATCAATCCAAGCAGTGAGTCTCCCAGACTTGGGGGCAGTGCAGGATAAATATTCTGTGATATCGCTTGTTTAATCGAGGGAAAGTAATCCGTGCCACATGATTCGTGCCACTGTAGCATTTCAAATTGAACTTTACCCCTTATTGTGCAGGATAAGGTTACCAATAAAAGCCATCTGTCCCAGTGAGGTGGAAATTACAAAGACTGGCCAGGCTGAAGAAGGAAGTCCTCCTCCTTATAAACATTGGGGTTACCTAGATCGTCACCTTGACAAGGAGGCAAGGCAAGGGGGCCATGGATTGTTCAAGTTTCTTGCTCAAGTTTTTTGCAAGTTTGCACACACCAATGTGGAGATCGTTTGTAGGAAGGAACTGCAAATGCTGGTTTCAACCGAAAATGGACACTAAAAGCTGGAGTAACTCAGCGGGACAGGCAGTATCTCTGGAGAGATGAAATGGGTGACGTTTCGGGCCGAGACACACCCATTCCTTATCTCCAGAGATGCTGCCTGTCCCGCTGAGTTACTCCAGCTTTTAGTGTCTATCTACAGTATTGTGGAGCTTTTAGTTTTAACTATTGTAGTCACAAGATAAACAAATTAACCATTCACTCAGTATGCCATATAGGCCTGGGATGCACTCCATCAAAGGATAGAAAAATAGGTGCAGGACTAGGCCATTCGGCTCTTCAAGCCAGCACTGCCATTCAATATGATCATGGCTGACCATCTAAAATAGTAAGATTAAACGAGAACTTACCAGTTTGAAGTTTGATCTGTGTTTTATGAGGAGTTACGATGAGGGATTACGTGAAGAACCCGTTCAGCACGCATGCGCGGCATACTTCAAAGCAGCGGTGTGGAATCACAGATAGACACAGTTATTGAAGTAAACATAGTAAAGACAAGGAGACATCAGTTTATGAATTTGACCCATATTATTGAGGGTGGGAGCGGGGGGCACGTAATCCCTCATCGTAACTCCTCATAAAATACAGATTAAACTTCAAACTGGTAAGTTCTCGTTTAATCTTACTATTTTACTTCGGAATCACGTGAGTGACTACGTGAAGATTTCAAAGCTCTGTGATTTCAAACCGTGTAACAGTTATTACTTCATCACTGCCGAAGTCCTTGAGGGAGGAAGTGTGTTATCGTAATCAACCAATGAATCTGTTTATGAAAACAAAATGGTATTTATTAACAATAACAACAAAAAAGAATTGCTCCCCCGGGCTTAAATTAAATATTTGCAGACTGTAAAATTGTTTCTGCAAATAACACAGGTTTTGCCAACGGCTTGTGATAAAAAGCCCTGAACGTGGTTTCCCTCGCCCATCCTGCTGTAGCCAGGATGTGGTCCATTGACACGTTTATTCTTACCGCCGTTGACGTGGATGCTACCCTGGTGGAGTGAGATTTATACAAGTTAGTGTCAATCCCCGCAGCTTTTAGTACCTGCTTGAGCCATCTCGAAATGGTTTGGCTCGTCATCCGACCATGAGGTTTTTTATGACTGACCCACAAGGCGTTTTCACTCCCTCGAATATTGTTAGTTGTGTCTATATAGGATAGTAGGTGGGTCATGACACATAACCGTGGTTCTGGTGGGTAAGCCCGGAATACCACGACTGGACTTGGTGTTCCTGGCCTGCTCTGTTTGATCAGTCCCTGGATCATAAACGAGATCTGGTCTGGAGCTGTAATCATGTTGTCCAGTCGTAACCGATGTAGAGACTGGACCCTCTGTGCGGATACAAGTGCCATTAACATGAGCGTTTTGAGTGTCAATTGTTCCAGGCTGAGGGATCTGGCTGGTGGCCATCCCCTGAGGTAAGTCAGGACCTCACTGACATCCCATATATGGGTGTACCTCGGTCTTGGGGGGTTGGTATTGTAAATGCCTTTCATTAATTTTACCACCAGCGGGTGAGATCCCATGGCCTGTTGTCCTGGTGCTAGTGTTAAGTAGGCAGACAGGGCACTTCTCACTGTGTTAATGGCACTGTAGCTGAGTCCTTCTTCATAGTGAAGTTTGGCCAGGAATTCCAGTACGCTGGTGACTGATGCAGTTGTGTAGGTGGTCCCTGTATCCAGGCAGTACTTTTCCCATTGTTTGAGACTGGTCAAGTACTGTTTTTTAGTGGATGTTCGGAGGGATGCTGACATGGTGTCGACGGTTTGTTCTGATAATCCCAGTCCCAGCAATGGTCTGTTCAGAATCTGCAACCCAGGAGTTTGATTTTTTCATGGCATGGGTGGCTTATGCCTGACACTGGGTGTTTTAATAGTTCTGGGTCACTGGGAAATGTCATCGGAGTTCCAACAACCATGTCATGGAGTATCGGGAACCATGGCTGCGTAGGCCAGTCGGGTACTATCAAAATACCTGTAGCAGAGTCCATTTGTATTTTGCGTAGTACCCGACTAATGAGGCAGAAGGGAGGAAATGCATAGAAGAAGAAATTTCCCCAATCCAGCGCGAACGCATCTACCGCTGCTGCCTCAGGGTCTGGTTCCCAAGCGACATACATAGGTACCTGGTGATTTAGCCTTGATGCGAATAAATCGATATCTGGCGTGCCGTATTGCTTGACAATTTTTGCAAATATTTTGGGGTTTAACATTCATTCGATGTTGTCATTAAATTTACGTGACCTGGTGTCTGCCACTGTATTTAGCTAACCTGGTAGGTAAGTTGCTGATAGCCAAATATGTCTTTCGACACACCATTGCCAAATTGTGTTAACCAACTTGTCGCATGATAACGATATTATGCCACCCATGTGGTTAATGTAGGCCACCACCGTAGTATTGTCTATTTGTAACCGTACATGCAAGTGATGCATATTTGATGCATATGCTTTTAAACCATAGAAGGCACCCAACATCTCTAGATAATTTATGCCCAGTGTAAGTAGTAATGATGACTCAGGGTTAGTCCATCTACCACCTGTGCTGGATATGGCGTTAGTTGCTCCCCAGCCTTGAGCACTGGCATCTGTTTGGATAACTAACATAGGGTTAGTGACGATAATAGGGCTGAAACTATGCCAAACGTTTTTTGCTCACCACTGTAGTTCTGATATTGCTTCAGTGGGTAATTTCATGACACGATCATAATGACCTGCATGTCGTTTTGGTGCCTGTACCTTTGCTCTTTGTAAGTTTTGATAGTGCAAAGGACCGAATTGTGTAGCCGGAAATGCTGCTACCATTTTCCCAATTACACTGTCGGAAACCATCGGCCGGATGCTTTTCCTGGTAGCTTTACCTCCAGCCCGCTGCTCAGGCGCTAGCGGGGCTGGGCTCGGCACGGTGTCGGGAATAGCGGAGCGCTCGGTAAGCGTTCCTACCGCCTGTTGCTGCCCCCCCCTGATGGAACGCTCCTCTGGTGGAGTCGAACGGGGGACAGATTTCTTTGAGAGTCTTGTCTTTGGAATACTCATTCTGAAAGAAAAATCAGACGGCTCTCCTTTCGCAGTAAAGCCGACCTCAGTTCAACTTACCTGACGGTCCGTCTTTTAAATTGCAGCGGGAGCGCCTGACTCCTGCTGTTGCCGCTGTTGCAATGCTGGCGGAATGCCGCGCATGCGTGCTGAGCGGGTTCTTCATGTAGTCACTCACGTGACTCCGAAGTAAAATCAGTACCCTGCTTTTTCCCCATATCGTCTAATTCCTTTAGCCCTAAGAGCTAAATCTAACTCTCAATTGAAAACATCCAGTGAATTGGCCTCCACAGCCTTCTGTGGCAGAGAATTCCACAGATTCACAACTCTCTGGGTGAAATGTTTTTCCTCATCTTAGTCCTAAAGGGACTTAGGACTTAGCCCTTATAAGAAGATTTCAAAGCTCTGTGATTTCATGCCGTGGAAACGAGTCCATGCGTCACACACTGCAGTAATTAACCAAGGAGGAGTAAACATATAATGCATTCAGACATGCCATGGTTATTTAAAACATGCTAATGCTTTTATTAACAAAGAAATAATAATGACCCCTAACACTCGGGGTAAATTATGACAGAATTTAAAATTGAATCCGCAAACACCCCTGGCCTGGCAATGGGTTTGTTATAAAATATCTGAATTGTTCATTCACTAGACCATCCTGCCGTCGCAAGGATGTGGTCCATAGGAACTTCCAACCCTTTCACTGCCGATGTCGATGCAGCCCTGGTGGAATGAGATTTAAAAACATCAGTGTCCACACCTGCACAAGCCAAAACCTGTCTTAGCCACCTTGAGATGGTCTGCACTGACACCCTTCTGTGAGGTTTTTTATGACTGATAAGTAATGCCATTTCAGTGCCTCTGAGGTTTTTGGTGACCTTGACATATTGAAGTAAATGAGTGACTACACATAGACGAAGGTCCACGGGATATGCTACAAATTCCAATTTAAGAGCTGACGCCCCTGGTCTATTCTGTTTAATTAACTCATAAATGTAGAAAGTTATTTTATTGGTAGTTGTTGCCATAGTGTCCAGTCGCAATTTGTGCAGCGACTGGACCCGTTGCGCCGAGACCAGTGCCAAAAGCATAATTACTTTATAAGTTAGCTTGGCCAGTGACAGGGACGTTGCTGGAGCCCATCCCCGAAGCAACGTCAGGACAATACTAACATCCCAAATCTGGGAGTACCTAGACCTGGGGGGATACCCTTCATAAGTCTCGACACCAGAGGGTGAGACTCGACAGCATGGTGTCTCGACCCCCGCCACAAGTAAGATGATAGTGCACTTCTGGTACAGTTGATGGCACCGTAGCTCAGACCTTCATCAAAATAAAGACTGGACAAGAATTCTAACACATCCGTCACATGAGCTGTGTTATATGTGATGTTAGCCCGTGCACAGAACGTCTCCCATTTCCTAATTTAGGAGATATATTGTTTTTTGGTGGTATCCCTCCATGCCACCGTGATCATGTTCAAGGTTCGATCCGCCAGTCCGAGCCCCAGGAAAGGTCTCCTCAGACTGCAAATTAACAAATGTATCCGGTCATGGCACGGGTGACTCTCGCCTGTCACAGGATGAACCAGTAAATCATGGCGTTTGGAAATGGCCATACAAGGTTCTGATACAATACCCAGAATCACAGGGAACTATGGCTGAGTAGGCCAGTCGGGTGCTTCCAAAATACCCGAGGCGGAGTCTTGTTGGACTATTTGCAAGACCCGACTGATGAGGCAGAAGGGAGGAAATGCATAGAAAAACAATCCTCCCCAGTGTAGCGAGAATGTATCCATCGCCACTGTCCCAGGGTCTGGCTCCCATGCAACATATGTTGGCAATTGTTGATTAAGCCTGGATGCGAACAGATTGATATCCGGCGTTCCATACCGAGCTACAATGTTGGTAAACACTTTGTGGTCCAACATCCATTGTCATTAAATTTTCGTGATCTGGTGTCCGCCACTGTATTAAACTTACCTGGAAGGTAAGTAGCTGACACCCAAATGTTTCTTTTGATGCACCAGTGCCAAATAAGGTTAGCCAAATTATCACAGGATACCGACTTAATTCCACCCATGTGATTGATATATGCCACCGCAGTGGTGTTGTCAACCTGAAGTCGAACATGCAGATGATGCATGTCTGTGCAGTAAGCCCTTAGCCCATAGAATGCACCCAACATCTCTAAATAATCAATACCATGTGACTGAAGCAAAGAAGATTCATGCATATCCCATCTGCCACCGCAACTAGAGATGGTATTAGTAACACCCCAACCTTGAGCGCTTGTAAAACAACTGAAGGACTGCTGACTACAATGGTATTAGAACAATGCCGAATGTTTAGTATCCACCATTGCAATTCAGAAATAGCATTAGCTGGTAACTGCATAGGTCTGTCAAAGTAACCAGCATGATTTTTGAGTGCTTGTACCTTTGCCCGCTGTAAATTTTGATAATGCAAAGGTCCAAATTGTGCGGCTGGAAATGCAGCCACTAACTTGTCAATCACCCTGGCTACTTGTCGAATAGATGGTTGCCCAACGACAACAAGGCTGTTACAGGCCTCTACTAATTCTGCTCCCTTGCCCCCAGGCAGAGTCACAGACATGTGAACAGAGTTAATAGTAAACCCTAAATAATCCATAACCGTGGATGGTATCAATTTAGATTTATCTGGATGGATGAGAAACCCCAATTTCTCAAATAAGAGTTTGGTGGCTGAAACAGCTAATTTAGCTAATTCCAGAGTTTTCCAAACAATAATATATCATCCAGGTATGCCATGACAATATATTGTGCCGGTTTTAGTATTTTGGTAAACAATCTGGGGGCTGATGTTAACCATTAGGCAATGCCTTAAACTGCCACAGTTGCCCCATCCAGTTAAACTTCAAATACCTTCGGTGATTCCTATGAATGGGCACTGAATAGTATGCATCCTAAAGATCGATGCAAGCCATAAAGTATCCTTTGGAAATCAAATGTTTGGCAGTAACAAATGTTTCCATTTAAAAATGTTTATACTGCACAAATATATTAAGCTGCGTTAAATCAATGATGATGCGGCATCCGCCATCTTTCATTCGCCTTGTAAAAATATTAGATACAAATTGGTGAGAGTCATGTCGGGACCTCTCAATTATCCCTTTTTAATGTAACCTCAAGATTTCTGCATTCACATCCAAACTTTCTTGCTGTGAGAGCACAAACGTCTGGTTTGGTATATGCTGTGCGGGTGGAAATGAATTGTGAAGGAACTCAATTTTATACCCCTGAATACTGTGCTGTATAAATGGGTCAGATGTTATTGAACTCCATGCATTCCAAAACAAGTGTAATCTTCCACCAACTCGTGAACAGTTTACACACCCCATGTTCCGGAAGAAACCAGACCCACCTACCTCCATGGTTACCAATGGGTTTGTGTTTATTTCTTCCGCCCCCGAGTCCTGGGGGGTAGAGGTGCTGGAATGCGCATTTTCCAAAAAGGCCGTTCTGGGCCTTGGCCTAAAAAAGACCTTTGTCCAGAATGTACGGCCTTCGAGCTTTCACCAGTCTCCGGATACCGTTTTCTGCAGGTGGATGCATGGGGTGCTGCCGCCGAAGTTGAGAGGTCTTGCTGGTTGATGGCGCCTTTATTAGCCCGACAGCCTTTGTCTCTTCATCCAGGTCCTTGACCTGTTTCAATAGGTTCTCCCCGAATAGTAGATTTGGCGGCTGGGTGTTGCTGGCTTTACATAACCCTGCAAACTTAGGGTTCAGGGCAGGTCGGATGGCACTTTTCCTGAAGCAATTGATCTCAAACTGAGCATTGCATAACAGTGCTAGAGCATCCTGCTGCTCATCCGACAATGGTGTTCCATCTACAGACCTGGCAAACGCCGTTATGCCCGAAGCCAGTAACATGAGGATTCTTTGGATTTTAACTTCTTGGGCCCTGATGCCCCCACCAATGTATCCCCAAATTGAATATTCACCGCAGGAACATTCAAAGAAGCACAGTTCGCAGGTGCCAAGTATTTGGCAGCTGTATCAGTCATTACCTGCTCCTGCAGCTGGTGGGATGTAAGGTAATTAATACTAGCTGCCAGCTGTTCCTGTAACGGCTCCCCTGTTTGCAAGGGTATCGCGAATTTGGAGACCATGGCAGGCAGTTTCTGAGCTTCATGCACCCCAAGCATATTTGATGTTTCTTCAGCCAAACCCCCGAATTCGGAGTCAGCCCAGTACTGACTCCGTACGCTCCCCTCCGAGGAGAGGGAGACATTGTGCAGTCCTGTACCAGGCGCTGCCGTGGGCGTCCGGGGAGACCCACGCTGACATAATTCCGACTGCAGGAGCAGGTCATGCTGGAGCATTCACTCCATTAAACGCTCCATACGAGATAAACGCCCAAGGGTGCTATCTATCGCAGGAGGTGATTCTTCCCAGCCCGACTAGTCCGAGTCCACAGTATCCGACTTATGTTTGGCTTTACCCCCTTTCTGGGGTACCACTGCGGATTCTACAGGAACCAAGTTGGAGATCGCTGACTGCACTGTCAGCAACCCAGGTGGTGAAATCGTCCTTCGCTGACTGCCCGCACTCCCGCGGTCCTCCGCAGCCTGTTTCGTCGCGGTCCGTTTGGACTTGGCCCGCGATTTTTCCATCACACTCGAATCCACCGTTCTGTAAATAAATTCTCCAGAACAAAACACGACCTCAGAATAAGTGAAACTTACCTGCAGGGCCTTTTTAAACTTACTGCTGGAGGAGCAATCCGCCTGCCAGCCAGTCGCTGCGCCATGCGTTAGACGATATGACGCGCATGCAGGCTGGCGGGCTCTTCACGTAGTCACTCACGTGACTCCGAAGTAAAATAACCTGATGGCTGTAGGGAAGAAGCTGTTCCTGAACCTGGACGTTACAGTTTTCAGGCTGCTGTACCTTCTTCCTGATGGCAATGGTGAAATGAGTGTGTGGCCAGGATGGTACACAAAATTGCTGGGGAAACTCCAGGATGGTGTGGGTAGACAAAAATGCTGGAGAAACTCAGCGGGTGCGGCAGCATCTATGGAGCGAAGGAAATAGGCAACGTTTCAGGCCGAAACCCTTCTTCAGACACTGTGGGTCTTTGATGATTTTGGCTGCCTTTTTGAGGCAGTGACTACGATAGATTCCTTCGATGGTGGGGTCAAAGCCGGCGATGGACTGGGCAGTGGTCACAACTTTTTGTAGTCTTTTTCGCTCCTGGACGTTCAAGTTGCCGAACCAGGCCCCGATGCAACCAGTCAGCATGCTGTCTACCGTGCACCTGTAGAAGTTTAGGACAATCCTCTTTGACATGCTGAATCGCCGTAATTTTCTCCGGAAGTAGAGTCGCTGATGTGCCTTCTTTATAATTGCATCGATGTGCTGGGTCCAGGAAATATGCACGCACAGGAATTTGAAGTTTTTGACCCTCTCCACCATCGTCCCATTGATGTGAACAGGATTGTGGGTCCACATCCTTCCCATACCAAAGTCCAAAGTCAGTTCCTTGGTCTTACTGATGTTGAGAGCCAGGTTGTTGTGCTGGCACCATTTGGTCAGTCAGTCAATCTCACTTCTATACTCTGACTCATCCCCATGTGATTCGCCCAAGAAACAATGGTGTCGTCAGTGAACTTGATGATGGAGTTCACACTATGTCTGGCTACGCAGTTATGGATATAGAGTGAGCAAAGCAGGGGGCTGAGCACGCAGCCTTGAGGTGCTCCCGTACTAATTGCTACTGAGGATGAAATGTTTCCACCAATTCGAACAGACTGTGGTCTGTGGATGAGGAAGTCGAGGATCCAATTGCAGAGGAATGCGCAGAGACCCAGTTCCGTGAGCTTGGGAACCAGCTTGGAAGGGATGATAGTATTAAATGCCAAGCTGTAGTCTATAAACAACAGCCTGATGTAAGTGTTTTTATTGTCTAAGTGGTCTAATGCGGAGTGGAGAGCCAGTGAAATTGCATTGTCCATTGACCTGTTGTGGCGGTATGCGAACTGTAGTGGGTCGAGGTTCTTGTCGAGGTAGGAGTTGATGTGCACCATAACCAACCTCTCAAAGAGGTTCATCACCACAGACGTTAGTGCCACTGGTCGATAGTCATTGAGGCACGTCACCTTACTCTTCTAGCCTCTGGTTCCTCTGGACACTGTTCCCCCGAAGAACCAGAGACAGGAGCGCATCTCCCTTTAAACACTTGGGGATGGGGTCAACAGGCAGGAGCCCATTCTTTCTGGAGTATGAGAGCACACCTGCCTTGCCTTCAGTGCCCACCTACAGCTCCAGTTTTGTGGAGCATGCTCAGCTGAAGCATCACAGGAGTACCACTGACAACGTTAATAATGAGGGAAATGATCCTCATGAGTCACAGAAGGGATTTCCTGTAGTCCTGAAGCAATCACAAAAGTGCTGCAGTTGAAAATGCTGCACAAATCAGTGCGAAGAGGGTGAGTAACACTTTAAATAGTGCAGCTGTAGCAAAACAAATCCAGGATTTCAGTGAGCGACATGATATCTTTAAAGTAGGAAAAGTAAGGTCCTATGATACACCATAAAAATCCTATAGAAATCTTTTTTTTTGTCCAGAACGATGAGACACAACCCTTTCGAACTTTCCTGTTGGTAATATCACCTGATTTCTGGGAATATAGTTGTAAACCTTTTTTGTACTTTGTTTAGTGCTTCAGTATCTTTGTTAGCGGAGGCCAAACACCGTTTCAACAAGCTCGTTCGGTATTTCAACTGTGCATGCCCAAGTTATGGGTCATTCGGGATAAACATTCTCTCCAGCTGAATGTGTACGGACCTGCATATTCATTTCAATGAGATTTATAAATAAATGTATCCGTCAAATATGTCAACAGTAGGTCCCAGCGTACTGCAGGCTGCACAAATCCACAAATGTATCTATTTAAATTATTGACTCAATACAGTACCAACGTTGAAATCGCAAGAATGCCTGTCAATTATCAAATCCCTGGCATTAGCCTGAGTCAATATTAATTTACACGAATTACAAGTTGAGTGATCAAAGGACCAATTTGAGACAGTCCTTACATTCCTATCTAAACAACCTTCCTGGATTGAAGGGAATGAGGAGAATGTGCTGTGTTGGAAAGTTCAGATTGGATTCGAACAGTCTGGTTAAACTTTCGATGTGGATTGGCTTCAATAAAGATGCTGTTGCTTTAACCTCTGGGGTTGGTTCCAGTCTGTCAGGGCACACAGTTGTGAGCCAGGTCCGGGTGACCGGGCGGTGATAACTATGAGAATTTGCAGCCATTTGAACCGCAGCCAAACTAGAGGCTTCACTCAGGATTGGGTCACAGCTACCCAGCTGACGGGACCTGTTCTCGCTCTCTTTGAAGGAGGCACCGCCCGCCCCAGTGAATGGGCAAACGTAGAACCAACCCGTAATATGAGTGGGAGCATTTTCTCAGTCAGACTTTGCCGACAGTTGGGGCGGGGGATCTGAGAGAGAGAGAGAGAGAGCTGGCGATACCGCACAGATGGAACAGTTTAATAACGACCCACTAAACTCTGCCCTTCAGCCACTCAGCAACCTGGGCTGATCTGATTTTTTTTTAGAGATACAGCATGGAAACAGGCCCTTTGGCCCGCCAGGTCCATACGAACCAGAGATCCCCGCACCTTAACACTATCCTACACCCACTAGGGACAATTTGTACATTTATACCGAGCCAATTAACCTACAAACCTCTATGTATTTGGAATGTTGGAGGAAACCGAGAACTACCAGAATAACAGGTTTCCTTAGCTCATGCCTTCTAATTTATGTTTTGTCATCAGATTTCACTTGTCTTGCACCTGGTTACTAACTCCATAAACTGTGGGCATTATCAAGTGCCTCTATTAAAGAGTATCTGAAAGTTCATGCACTTCCTACTCACTTGCTGACTCCTACCATTATTTTTCCAAACAATTCATTGAAGTTATTAAATATGACCTTTTAAAAACATCATTCTATTATTATTATATTTTTCATCTCTCATTTTCACATTTTCTAATCTCATGCCAAGTTATTAGTGTCTCTCCTGCTTTGTCTGTAATTCTACGCCTCGTTCCATTCCCTTTTTAAAGACAGGTGTCATATTTACAAGCACTCTTGCACTGTTTCCTTTCAAGCTAACTTTTACATGTTGGTGCCTAGAGATAGCTCGGAAATGAAAGCCTCAAAGTCATTGCAGAGAGAAAAGAGCAGAGTTTTAGGCACGACATTTTTATTAAGAACAATGTACACATTTTAAAATTAGCAATTCTGATAGAAAGCAAAAAGCTGGAGAAACGCAGCGGGTGCAGCAGCATCTATGGAGCGAAGAAAATAGGCAACGTTTCGGGCCGAAACCCTTCTTCAGACCGAAACATTGCCTATTTCCTTCACTCCATAGATGCTGCTGCACCCGCTGAGTTTCTCCAGCTTTTTTGTGTACCTTCGATTTTCCCGCATCTGCATTTCCTTCTTAAACACTGATTGAAAGCAAGACTCTTTGCAAATTTGATTCTATCGAAATTTATAATGTAAATTCCCTTCCTAAAATCCCGCCAAATTTCTAAACAGAAGGAATCTTTTCTATCCACATTAAGGACATGGCTGGATTTGAGAACGACCAGATTATCAGGCTCTACACCATCAGCTCAGCAGGGGCAATCATATCTGCAAGGTTAAATAAATTATTCAAAAGATCACAAAAGGTTTACTGGCACAGGATAAATTACAGGCCATTTATTTCCTTCAGCAAATTAAATATGAGCATTTCTCCTTTGCTTGCTCATATTTCCAGATTCCTTTATAACCATTTAACTCCAATTCTTTATACATCTATTGGGGATCATTCCTCACTTGCACATGTACAGATGGCAGGGACCTACTCCTTTTGTTTAAATGACCACATCCAGTTTTGTGGACAGGGTCTAATGACCTATTGTTATACGAAGGAACCACACTCTGCCACAGTCACACTGGGTGAATGCAAGATAGAAACATAGAAACATAGAAAATAGGTGCAGGAGTAGCCCATTCGGCCCTTTGAACCTGCACCGCCATTCAATATGATCATGGCTGATCATCCAACTCAGTATCCTGTACCTGCCTTCTCTCCATACCCCCTGATACCTTTAGCCACAAGGGCCACATCTAACTCCCTCTTAAATATAGCCAATGAACTGGCCTCAACTACCTTCTGTGGCAGAGAATTCCAGAGATTCACCACTCTCTGTGTGAAAAATGTTTTTCTCATCTCGGTCCTAAAAGATTTCCCCCTTATCCTTAAACTGTGATCCCTTGTTCTGGACTTCCCCAACATCGGGAACAATCTTCCTGCATCTAGCCTGTCCAACCCCTTAAGATAGACCAGGTACGCATGGTCACAGGCCTTCCTATAATTTAAAATAATGTGCTTGTGGACTTGTGGGCAGAAGTTCATCCCATAACAAAGGGATGTGTATCATACCACCATTTTTCCAACACAAAAGATTGGACCTCAAACTTTCAGATCCTTAGTTTGGACGGTGTGCCTATAGAGTGAGTCAAATTTGTCAAACATAAAGCGGTCAATATATACAGTACATGAAAGAATGGAGTTGTAGCTAAAAACAAAATTTGAAATAAGCACTCAATGTTATTAGTTGTAACAGATTCTGGAAAGGTAGGGTTGAGGTGTGGAAGAAGGAGGTGGCAGAGTAACGCAGTAACAGAAGGGATGAATTATTTGAGAGCTTAAGACCAAATGTATAGGTAAGAATTAAGGAATAATGGAAGATTTTTTACCCTGCTAGTTGTATGTGATAAACCTTGAAATGATGCGAAGGAGAATGAGAATCAAATTTGAAGGAAAGTTGCAACAGATTTTAGGGAAGTGATAAAAATAGAAAATGCTGAATTTACCCAGCTGGTCAAAAAGGCATTTGTGGAGAGAGAAAGTGTTAATATATCAGGTTAATGATCTTTATCAGAACTGAAAATGGGAGTAAACCAATGTGTTTTAATCTGCAGTGGGAGAGAACAAAGGGGGTTGTCCGTATAGATCATAGATCAGCATAGCACAGCAACAGGCCCTTGTCTAAGATGTTAGACTAATCTTATTTGCCTGCATATTAGTATGGATATACCTAATACATAGCAGTACATCATGTGTCCATCACAGGTACTGACATCCTCATCGTTGAAGGGATCTACAGGAGTCACTGCCTCAAAAAGGCAGCCAGAATCATCACCCTCAATTCACTCCTGCCATCTGCAAAAAGGTACAGGAGCCTGAAAATTGTAACGTCCAGGTTCAGGAGCAGCTTCATCCCATCGATCATCAGGCTATTAAACATTACACCCTCCAACTAATCTCTGAGCTACATTGAGGGTATTGTTTTTATTATTTTTGTCTTTGCACTATTTTTGTTTTGAAAAATACATACTGTACTTTTTTGTTGTTCATTAGAGTATGTGCAGAGTCCCCTGACATCAGGCTGAAGAAGGGTCTCAACCCAAAACGTCACCTATTCCTTCTCTCCAGAGATGCTGCCTGTCCTGCTGAGTTACTCCAGCATTTTATGTCTACTATGTTTACATATCTGTTGTGCTGCTGCAAGTAAAATATTCATTGTTCTGTTTTGGGAATATGACAGCAAAACTCTCTTGACTCATGAACATCATAGTTCCATGTAGAAACAAGGAATTACAGATGCTGGTTTACCAAGGGAAGGCACAAAATGCTGGAGTAACTCAATGGGTCAGGCAGCATCCCTGGATAAGTGAAGAAGGGTCCCGACCAATATTGCCTCTGATTTTTAGTAGTTCGTGTGCGCAGAAATCTCGTATTGTGCAATATTTTATGCTGTTACAAATGTGTGTGCGCATTGAAGTCTTGTGCAAATACGTGACCTCATGAGCTTCTGGTGTAGCAATTTTTACTATTTAAGCCATTCAACTTTAAACCAGCTTGCAGTTCTCTTGCGCTTCACACCCTTGGCATCCTTTTAATTTGACATGGAGAATCAAAATTTATTTCAATAAAAACTCAATAAGCCAGCTACAGAATTTGAAATGGATCTTCGTAAACAATTATGAGATTTTTACAAATGTATAAATTATATACTTTATAATACTGTATAATTATTGATTACTCCATTTTAGGTAACATTGTAGTGTCTATGACATAGACTTGAATGCTTTCGTTTTTCAAATGAAACAGTTCTTTATTTTAACACTGTAACAAGTCCCCCCGCCCTCTCTCCTCCCCCTCTCTCCACCCCCCTCTCCTCCAGCTCTCCCCCTCTCCTCCCCTCTCTCCTCCCGCCTCTCTCCTCCACCTCTCCTCCCTTCCTCTCTCCTCCTCCCTCTCCCCTCCCCCTCTCCCCCTCCACTCCCCTCCCCCTCCACTCCCCTCCCCTCCCACTCTCTCTCCACCTCCCTCTCCCTCCTCTCCAAGGTCCAGTCCTGTTCATTTACCACTGGGTTCCTGCCAGCAGCGCCGCCATCTTTGACGAGGGCAGCCCTGGCCCTCTCCCAGGTGAAGCGCGGAGACAGATGCGGCACCCGCGGACCGGATTTCCCCGGTGCCGGATCGGGCTGCAGCTGTCCCCGGTGCCGGATCGGGCCGTGGATTTTGAAATACGGAAAAAAAAGTCTCTGCTATAAAATTTCTCCGCTATCATTTATATCAATTTCTTGCGGTCTTGGATGGAGCTGTTCCCAAACCATGCTGTGATGCATCCCAATAAAATGCTTTCCACGGTGCATCCGTGGAAATTGGTGAGAGTTGTTGGGGACACGTCGAACTTCCTAAGCCTTCTATGGATGTAGAGGCGTTGGTGTCGTTGCTTAGTTGTTGCTTCAATATGGGTGGTCCAGGAGAAGCTGTTGGTGATATTTACTCCTAGGTATTTGAAGTTTTCAACCATCTCTATTTCAGCACCGTGTGTGCGAGTGTGCGCATGTGCGCGCGTCCGCCGATAAAATGTGTCCCCCGTCCCCTCCATGTTTTGATAGTGAGTTCCGCTCTTGTGTGCACCGCTCCGCTTCCTGAAGTCAATCACTATCTCCTTTGTCTCGCTGACATTGAGAAAGGTTGTTGTCTCAACACCAGGTCACGAGGTTCTCAATCTCCTTCCTGTACTCCGTCTCATCATTATTTGATATCTGGCCCACAATGGTGGTGTCGTCTGCAAATTTGTAAATTGAAATAAACATGGCCGCACAGTCGTGAGTGTACAAGGAGTAATGAAGCGAGCTGAGAAAGCATCCTTGCGGAACACCAGTGTTGAGGATTATCGCATAGGATGATTTGTCCCCTATCCTCACCGATTGGGGTCTGTTGGTCAGGAAGTCGAGGATCTGCTTTAATCTTAATACTCCTGGCATTGAAATACACTTCAACCATCAGTATCACTATGTGCATTAACCACCCCCTGAATCCCCTTCCTTTGAGACCAGCTGATCATAACCTCACATTCCCATCTGTCCTTCCTTTTGCTGATATGCAGAAAAGTTGAGTTAATATCACAGATGGATTATCTTGCAATTGGACTGACAAGTTCTGACACAAACAGGATAGGTTGGTTAATTGAAATTATTGAACAGGCAACATCTCCAGAGATGCTGCCTGTTCCACTGAGTTACTCCAGTATTTTTGTGTCTATCTTCGGTGTAAACATGCATCTGCAGTCTTAAGAAGGGTTTCGGCCTGAAACGTCGCATATTTCCTTCACTCCATAGATGCTGCTGCACCCGCTGAGTTGCTCCAGCATTTTTGTCTACCTTCGATTTTCCAGCATCTGCAGTTCCTTCTTAAACACATCTGGAGTTCCTTCCTACACACAAGGTCAGAATGAGAGTGGGACAGAGAATTTAAATGACAGGTGACCAGAAATTCAGGGCCACTGTCATAAACTGCTCTGGACAATTTTGAATACCATCTTATTGACTGGGAAAATGAGGGAGGATTTCCTGCAATGTATGCAGAGGTATTTCTTGATCATTGTTTTCTCTAGTCTAATAAAGCAGTGTGTAGTGCTGGGTCCAGTTCTGGGAATGATGTGGGGAGTAAATTGAGCATGTTTAAGTAACAGTGCACAGTATGCTCAAGTTTAGAGTAGTGCTGGAAAATATTTATTTGGACAACAGTTATTCCCAGCAAGTAGAATAGGGATCCAGCCTAAAATCAGGATCAAAGACAAGTATGTAGAACTAAATTAGCTATCAGAGACTTCATAGAGAAAGTAGTTTGGGTGGACCAGGCAGATTTCCATGAGGACGGAAATCCATAGTTAGAGCTTTGTGGATTTCTAAAGATATAAAGATTAATTTGAAAGATAAAATCGTCATGATAAGTATCATGTGCATAATTCGATAGACATTCAAGATGAATATGAGAAACAGGAAAGAGCTGAAAAAGGAAGGGAGGCAAAAAAGTGGATTAAGAAAAACCTAGTAGAAAGGGAATAGATAACTAGGAGCGGTACACATACCCCAGGTTATTCAAAAGAAATATGAAGCTAATCAGGAAATCTTCTTGTGAAGGCAAAATGTTCGGCTGCTGAATGGGTATTTTATCTCATGGAAGATGATAATATTGATATATCTTGTTATAACAGATGGTGAAGATATACTAAGGCATGTTTGAAAGCAGAAATGTCACCCAGTCCAAATGAGTGCAGAGGAAAGTAAGAGTAGAAATAATTAATGCTTTGGTTATCATCACCTGGTCCTCCTGCGAGCTGAGAGTGTTATGTCTCTGTCCCACTTAGGAAACCTGAACGGAAACCTCTGGAGACTTTGCGCCCCACCCAAGGTTTCCGTGCGGTTCACGGAGGTTCTCGGAGGTTTTTGTCAGTCTCCCTACCTGCTTCCACTACCTGCAACCTCCGGCAACCACCTGCAACCTCCGGGAACCGCACGAAAACCTTGGGTGGGGCGCAAAGTCTCCAGGGGTTTCTGTTCAGGTTTCCTAAGTGGGACAGGGGCATAACCGTGGAACTGAAAGGCAGTGAATGCTATACTTCAAAAAGGAGAAGGAGATAAACTTGAGTGATACAAAAGACCAGTCAACCCAAATTCTGCGGTGGGATAATTTTCAAAGTCATCCATCTGGGACAAAAGTAATTTGGCAAAATATGAGCTAATGAATGAAAGCCAGCTTAGATATGTGAAATATAATTTAGATTTGAAATAGAGAGTTCTTTGATGAAGTAGGGTTAAAGTGTATCAGGGTCATGCAATTGACCTCACTTCCTTTTGATAATAATCTGAAATTGGGAACATGGAACATGATTTCAGAGAATGCAAATACCAAACATTCATAAATTAATCAAAGGTTCAAAGGTTCAAAGGTTGTATTTATTGTCACATACACCTAGATGTAGTGAAATTATTTTTGCCAATGCAGCACATAAAAAAGAATACAAACATAGCAATAATAAATAGCTTCAACATAAAAACATAAAAACATCCCCCCACTATGGTTCCCATTATGGGGGAAGGCACAAAGTCCAGTCCCATCCCCAGTGTTCACCCATAGTCGGGCCTATTGAGGCCTCCACAGTTGCCTTCACGGAGGCCCGATGTTCCAGGCCGTCCTCGCCGGGTGATGATGTGCCGGCGTCGGGAGAGTCCTCTCAGCGGCTTGGGAACCCTGGAACGGCCGCCTCCCTACTCGAGACCGTGGCTTCCGGAGCCGACAAGGCCGCGCCGAATGGAGCTCAACTGGCGATCTCGTCGCGAGATCCCAGGCTCCCGATGGAAAGTTTCAGCGCCGCCGCCCGCAGCTCCGCGATGTTTTTAACGCTGGTCCCAGCTCACCGGAGTTCCAGCGCGGCGACCCAGGCAAGGCACCGCCCGCCCCGCAATGGAGCTCCAGCGCTGCACCGCCGTCCTCAGACCCGCAGCTCTGCCGCCGCCGATGCCGGTGCCGCCGCCGCCGATGCCGGTGCCGCCGCCGCCGATGCCGAGGCTCAGGGCGGTCCCCTCGCTCCTCGGACCCGCAGCTCCGCAGCCGCCGCCGATGCCCCGGGCGATCCCCTCAGGAAACGCCGCTCCAGGCCCGCTGGTAGGCTGCGAGGACGGGTCGAAAGTGCAGCCCGGAGAAAAGCTGCATCTCCGACCAGGTAGGGACCCTGAAAATTAGTTTCCCCCTCCCCCCCCCCCCCTCCCCCACACATAAAAAAGCTAGAACTCCTCAAGCAGCGCAAAGAACATTAATAGACTTCAGGAGTCACAATCTAGTGCAAGGGCAGAGATATGATCGAGGGGGGAAGGGCAGTAGTGGGGAAGGGGGTGGTTAATGGGGGAGTGAAACTTATTGCCGAGAAGAGCGATGATTAATTTTGATAGGAAGATTTTTCAGGCATATCAACTAAATTGAACGGAGAGATGAGGACACACATCCATAAAGTTATTGGAGATAGCTGGCCTAGTTGAGAAGGCTGCAAAGAATATGCATATAACGTCTTGTAACCATAAAATGAAATATTGTGAAACGAGGCTAACACAGTCCAGATAAAGATTCCTGACCCAAAACATTGACTGCCCTTTTTCATTCCACAGCTGCTGCCCGACCTACAGAGCTCCTCCAGCATTTCATATTCTGCTTATCATAGAAAGCCACTTGAAATACTGAAGTAACTAAAGAGGACATATTGTGGGAGAATATCTGCTCTTTGGCATCCCTCAGGTGAGAAAGTGTTTTTGCCAGGGAAGGCCAACAAAATCTGGTTGCAGAATCAGCGTGAATATAGCTAAATAAAACAGAGATGGCTGGGCAGGCAATGTGCTCCCGTTGCAACGGATCCCATTCTGGTTCATGGTGATAGTGGTAGTTGGTTGTGTGAGCAGTTCAGAGATGATGAACTGGAATCCGGATCACAGATATGACACGTCAGGAGGTGGGAGAGTTACCTGGACCCTGTGTTCTGAGAGGCAGTCACGCTAGTTGGATTGTCTCAGGTTTGATCAGTGGTTAGGGACAAGAGGGTGTGAATGCAAAAGGAGCAGGTAGAGGATCCAGAGGGTAGCTCTGGAAAGGCCCCTATCCCTCTCTCTTTACTCTTGTCTAACAAAGATGAAGTGTTTGCTGCAGTGGGGATGGCAGAGAAAATATACAAACTGCGCATAGCACCGTGGCACAAGGGATTCTTCAAGTGAGGGATAGAAAACAGAAATGTAATTGTCATGGAGGATTGCATAATTTAGGGGGAACTACTCTGTTCTTTGCGGCAAGGATAGGGGTCTTCGACTGCTGTGAAGTTTGCCCAATGCCAGGGTTAAGGATATTTCCGGAAGTGGCGGCACTGTTGAACCGCTGCGGCTCGCCTGCAGTCCGTTTGTTTTTACTTTTTTGTGTTGTTTTTTTCGTTTTGTGTAGTTAAGTTTTTGGTTTTTAGGTTGTGTTTATGTGTGGGGGGGGGGGGGGGGGGTTGAAACAGTGCTTGCTGTCTCTTCCTTCGGGGGAATGCGACTTTTTTGTCGTATCCTCCTTCTCTGCCTCCGTCTGCGCTGAGGCCTAATGGCGGAGCTGGCGACCTCGAGGCTCCGGAGGCAGAGCCTGTCAGGACTCGCCCTGGGCTCGCTCTTGTGAGGGCGGTCCGGCTCGGGGCTGGAACGGCGCTCCCGTGAGCGGCTGTGATGCTCCCGTGTGGGCGGCCCAGCCCGAGGGAAACGGCGCTCCTGTCAGGGCGGCCCAGCCCGAGGGAAACGGCGCTCCCATGAGGGCGGTCCAGCCCGAAGGTAACGGCGCTCCCGTCAGGGCGGCCCAGCTCGAGGGTAACGGCGCTCCCGTTGGGGGCGGCCCAGCTCGAGGGTAACGGCGCTCCCGTGAGGGCGGCCTGGCGCGGGGCTGAGACACTCATGTGAGGGCGACCCGGCTCGGGGCTGGAACGGTGCTACGGTGGCTGAGACGGCGTTCTGGCGGCGGCGACCTGAATCCGGGGTTCGGCCGCGGGCCAGTGGACGACGTCGTCAACAGCTGCGTCCGCTGGACTGGAGGGCGGCAGCTTCGACCACCCCGGGCCGCGGTGTCTGAACCGGCCCGTTCGCGGAGCTCAGTGAGCCGCGGGACTGATTATACCATCGCCCGGTGGGGTATCGCCTCAGCGCAGAGGGAGAAGAGGAGGGAAGAGACTGCAGCCCTAAGATTTTTTCCTCCATCACAGTGAGGAGGTGCTTGGTGGACTCACTGTGGTGGATGTTAATTTGTGTTTACTGTCTGTTCTGTTGTTTATTATTGTATTATTGTATGTATGACTGCAGGCACGAAATTTCGTTCAGACTGAAAGGTCTGAATGACAATAAAGGAAATTCAATTCAATTCTTCCGGGTTGGAGAGCAATTTGATGTGGGAGGTAATGGATCCAATTGTTGAAGTCCACATAAATCCTAAAGACATTTGTTATGTTTTTCACCCACAATCTATCCATAGCCTGTTGCAGAGTCCAAATATCCTCATCGCAGAATTCATTCTTACTTCTGTTCATGTCTTTAGGAAAACCTGGATGTCTTATCCTCTGCTTCCTCCTCAAGGACATTATTGAGAACAGTAGATAATTGAGGGCCACGCCTGATTGTTGGGGCATTCCATCAGATACATTTGTCCAGCCTGAAAAAGTCCCATTTATTCCGACTGTCTGTCTTGAACATGATAGCCAGTGTTCAATCCATGCTGCCACTTTTCTCCTGATATCGTCAGCTCTTATTTTGTGCACCAGCTCTTGTAACATGCACCTTGTCAAATGTGCTCTGGAAATCCAAATACACTACATCCACAGCTTCACCCATAGATTCTGCCTGCAGTCCGTCCCTTCACCCTTTTTTATTTTTATTTTTAGTCCTGTTAAAAACAAAATGTTTGTTGGAGGTCTTCTTTTATGTGGTGGGTGGGGGGAGGGGAAGGGGGAAACTTTATTTCCTAGTCCCTACCTGGTCGGAGAGGCGGCTTCCCTCCGAGCCGCTTCTACGCCCCTTCCTCGCGGCCTACCATCGGACTGGAGCGGCGTTTCCTGTCGGGACTGGCCAGAACCTCAGCTTCGGCGGTGGCACAGCGCTGAGACACCATCACGGAGCGGGCGATGCCTTACCCGGGTCACCCTGTGGTAAGCTCCGGAGTGCTGTGACCGCCGACTCCAACATCCGAGGAGCTGTGGCTGCGGGCGTCCAGCCGTGGGCGGCGCTGGATTTAAAACTCTGCGGAGCCTGGGATCGAGATCGCCAGAGTCGGAGCTCCAACCAGCGCGGCCTGAGGACTACGGGTACTGCGGTCTCCGGGGAGGAAGCGGCCGCTCCAGACATTCCAAGCCGCTGAGGAGTGTTCACCCGACGCCGGAGTTCCATCTTCCCAGTAAGAGGGCCTGAAAACATCGGACTGGCTGCGGAGGCCACAAATAGGCCGCGACCTCGGGTGATCACAGAGGATGAGGACTGAACTTTCTGATGCTTTTTCCCACAGTGGAAATTTTGATTCTGCTGTGGGGGGACGTTCATGTTGAATTCGATAATGTGTTGTGCCATTTTTCTTATTTTTAATTTTTCTATGGATGTACGGAAACTTAATTATTTTTTCTATGTAAAGCACTTTGGTTTCAACGCGAGTTGATTTAAACGTGCTATATAAATAAAATTTACGTACTTACTTACTTACATCATCAAAGAACTGTAGAAAATGTGTCCAACATGATTTCTCTTCCATAAAACTATGCTGATTATTTGATTACATTAAACTTTCCCAAATGACTAGTTATTTCTTCATTAATTATTGACTCCAGCCACTTGCCAACAACAGATGTTTAGCTAAATATAGTTTCTCACTTTTTGTCTACCTCCCAACTTGAACAAGAGAATCACATTTGAGATTTTCTAATCTGTGGCTGCCCTCTTCGAACTCAGTGAGAACCTTCAATCAATGGCTCCACTATCTCTGCAGCCAGTTCCCTTAGAACGCTTGATTGTAGGCCATTAGTTCTTAGCAATTATAGACAATAGACAATAGGTGCACGAGTAGGCCATTCGGCCCTTCGAGCCAGCACCGCCATTCAAGATGATCATGGCTGATCATCTCCAATCAGTACCCCGTTCCTGCCTTCTCCCCATATCCCCAGACCGCTATCTTTAAGAGCCCTATTTAGCTCTCTCTTGAAAGTATCCAGAGAACTGGCCTCCATCACCCTCTGAGGCAGAGAGTTCCACAGACTCACAACCTCCTCATCTCCGTTCTAAATGCCTGACACCATATTCTTAAACTCTGGCCCCTGGTTCTGGACTCCCCCAACATCGGGAACATGTTTCCTGCCTCTAGTGTGTCCAAACCCTTAATATTCTTATATGTTTCAATAAGATCTTCTCTCATCCTTCAAAATTCCAGAGTATACAAGCCCTGCCGCTCCATTCTCTCGGCATTTGACAGTCCCGCCATCCCGGAAATTAACCTCGTAAACCTACACTGCACTCCCTCAATAGCAAGAATGTCCTTCCTCAAATTTGGGGACCAAAACTGCACACAATATTCCAGCTGTGGTCTCACTAGGGCACTGTACAACTGCAGAAGGACCTCTTTGTTCCTATACTCGATTCCTCTTGTTATAAAGGCCAACATGCCATTCACTTTCTTCACTGCCTGCTGCACCTGCATGCTTACTTTCATTGACTGATGAACAAGGACCCCCCAGATCCCGTTGTACTTCCCCTTTTCCCAACTTGACACCATTTAGATAGTAGCCTTCCTGTTTTTGCTGCCAGTGGATAACCTCACATTTATCCGCATTAAACGTCATCTGCCATGCATCTGCCCACTCACCCAACCTGTCCAAGTCACCCTGCATTCTCATAGCATCCTCCTCACAGTTCACACTGCCACCCAGCTTCGTGTCATCTGCAAATTTGCTAATATTACTTTGAATCCCTTCATCTAAATCATTGATGTATATTGTAAACAGCTGCGGTCCCAGCACCGAGCCTTGCGATACCCCACTAGTCACTGCCTGCCATTCTGAAAGGGACCCATTAATTCCTACTCTTTGTTTCCTGTCTGCCAACCAATTTTCTATCCATGTCAGCACTCTACCCCCAAAACCATGTGCCCTAATTTTGCCCACTAATCCCCTATGTGGGACCTTATCAAATGCTTTCTGAAGGTCCAGGTACACTACATCCACTGGTTCTCCCTTGTCCATTTTCCTAGTTACATCCTCAAAAAATTCCAGAAGATTAGTCAAGCATTTGTAAATCCTTTGTAAATCCATGCTGACTCGGACCAATCCTGTTACTGGCATCCAAATGTGCCGCTAGTTCATCTTTTATGATTGACTCCAGCATCTTCCCCACCACCGATGTCAGGCTAACTGGTCTATAATTCCCTGTTTTCTCTCTCCCTCCTTTCTTAAAAAGTGGGATAACATTAGCCACCCTCCAATTCACAGGAACTGATCCTGAATCTATAGAACATTGGAAAATTATCACCAATACCTCCACAATTTCTAGAGCCACTTCCTTAAGTACCATGGGAGGCAGGCTATCAGCCCTGGGGGTTTATCAGCCTTCAGTCCCAATTTACCTGCCTTACCTGCGTAAAAGCAAAGGAGAAACAATATAACATGGCAAAGATTAGCAGGGTGTTAGGGGAAAAAATCTATAAAGGGCGAATAGATGAAATATGAAGGTAGGCTCGCCAATAATATAAAAGAGGACACCAAAGGTTTTTACAGATATATAAAGGGAGGCAAGGGTGGACATTGGACTGCTGGAAAATGAAGCTGGAGAAGTAGTAATGGGGAATAGAGAACTGGTAAATAATCAGAATATTTTTTGTGTCAGTCTTCACTGTGGAAGACACCAGCAACGTGATGGAAATTCAAGAGAGTCAGGGGACAGAAGTGAATGCAGTCGCTTTAAACTGAGAAGGTGCTTGGGAAACAGAAAGATCTGAAGGTATATAAGCCATCTGGACCAGATGGACTACAGGCCAGGGTTCTGAAATACGTAGCTGGTGAGATTGTTGAGGCATTAGTAGTGATCTTTCAAGAATCTCAGGAATGATTCCAAAGGACTGGAAAATCACACATGTGACTCCACTGTTACAGAAGGGAGCGAGATAAAAGAAAGGAAATTATACGCCAGTTAATCAGACATCAGTGGTTGGTAAAATTATTATTAAGGATGACTTGGAAGCACATGATAAAATAAGCCAGAATGGGAATAAAGGGGGCATGTCAGGGGCCATATCTGTGGAAGGAAGTGCTGGCTCTGTTGATGGTCAAGACAAGGTTTATGAGAATGATCCCGGGGATGATTGGGTTAATGTGTGAGGCTTGTTAAGAAGAGATCTTACCTGGCAAATCTGTTTGGAGTTTTTTGAGGAAGTAATAAGCAGGATAGACAAAGGAGAGTTGGTGGATGTGGCTTACTTGGATTTTCAGGCCTTTTGATAGGTGCCACACGTGAGGCTGCTGAACAAGCGAGGAGCCCATGGTATTAAAGGCAAGATACTGGCATGTATAGGAGATTGGCTGACTGGCAGAATGTGAATAAAGGGGCCATATCAGGGGCCATATCTGTGGAAGGAAGTGCTGGCTCTGTTGATGGTCAAGACAAGGTTTATGAGAATGATCCCGGGGATGATTGGGTTAATGTATGAGGAGTGTTTGAAGTCTCTGGGCCTGAACTCGCTGGAGTTTAGAAGGTTGAAAGGATATAATTGAAACCTACCAGATAATGAAAAGCCTAGATAGAGTGGACATGAAAAGGATGTTTCTGGTAATGGAAGAGTCTAGCACCAGAGATCACAGCCTCAGAAAACAAGGACGTATCTTCAGTGGAGATTAGAAGGAATTTCTTTAGCTAGAGGGTGGTGGACCTGTGGAATTCATTGCCGTAGATGGCAGTGGGTGCCAAGTCACTGGGTATTTTCAAGGCGGAGATTTACAGGTTCATAATTAGGAAGGGCGTGAAAGGCAGGAGAATGGGGTTGATAGGGAAAAATAGATCAGCCATGATTGAATGGCGGAGTAGACCTGATTGGCTGATTGGCCTAATACTGCTCCTATGTCTTATGGTCTTAAGTTCCTTTAACTTTTTCCAATACCTTATCTTTCATGAAATAGGTTGCCACAATTCTTCCATGATATTTGAACCTAGCCCATCAGTTACCTGGTACTTAAGGATGTCCGTCTTCTCGGGGCTGAAACACCAGAATTTAGCATGTTGGTGAAGTAAGTAAATTAAGAAGACTGGCCTTCATTGCTAGGGATTGGATTTTAAAAATAGAGAAGTATTGTCACAATTCTACAGGGTGTTTGTGAGTTTGCGCCTTGAGTATTTTGTGCAGATTTGGTCACCCTGTTCCGTAAAGGATGGATTAACGTTGAAGGCAGTCTATCGGCTAAGTCGTATTGAGTTCAGGGCACTTTCTCATCCTTTGGAGGTTAATGTTCCTCCATCAATTCTCCAATGTCCCAGCACCGATGTTGTGAAGGGGGTCGTTAAACATCTCAGGTGGAAGTAAAACATGCCGGGCTACCCTGACCTCTGCATTTTGTCTCGCAAGCCACGCCAAGGGAAATGTTATCTTGCCATTGCCGCAGGAACTTGATACAAAAACAGAGACACTCAGCACATTGGCCAGCATGCGTGGATGGAAAAAAACAGAGGTTCATGACCTTGTGTTAACCAAAGACCTTGTGTCAAAACTGTAGCAGAGAGAGGAAAAAGACTGCAACTCTGATAAACGGTATCCGCGATCAAGGTGCTGGAATTGCCATGTTCCAGACTATTGCATGTCACCCTATTTGTCCCCAAACATGCTTCTAGTTGATGTTTTAATATGTTACATAGTAGAATAATACATTTTCCAGTAAACCTGTTGAATTAAAGATAGTAGGAACTGTACAAGCATACATGCAGGCAGATTAGATTAGTTTAACTTGGCATCATGTTTGGCACAGACATTGTGGGCTCCAGGGCCTGTTCCAGTGCTGTACTGTTATATATTCTAAATCCTGGGATGAGAGGAATGTCCTATCACAAACAGCAAAAGCAATTTTGACCTGGATTATTCAGAGTTTTTAAGAGAACGAAGGATGATTTTATTGAAATGTATAATATCTTAAGAGGGCATGAAAAGTTAGAGATTTATTTGGTCCCACTTGTTGGAGAATCCCCAATGAGAGGATAAGAGGGGCATTCACAAGACAAGGAAGGAAAATACACAGCCCGAAAGGTCATAGCTCTTTCAGTATAAAGCCTGGCAATATTTTAAACATGCTGAGATTTGTGCAAGACAAGGGGGCATTTATTAAAAACTAGGAGCACAAGAATCTCTTCTCCCAGAAGGTGGTGAACTCCTAGAATTGTCTTCTACAGAGGGTTGTGCAAAAGTGGATCACTGGAGATTTTTAAAGAGAAGGTGTATATTTTTTGTAAGATCAGGGAATTCAGAGCTATGAGGAATTAGCATGCAAATTGAATGATGACGTGGTGTAGCCGACTTCTACCGTGGGCCCGGCGTGGACTTACCATTAGGAGCGGGGTCCCTCGCCTGGAAGGGAGTTTCGGCTGCCGGCCCTGCAGTCTGCGGTGCTTCTGGCTGCGGCGGGAACTTTAAAACTACGACCGCCGGTCTGCGGCCTACACCAACCTGAAGCCACGGTCTCCGGTGGGGAAGAGCCGATTCTGGACTTACCTGGACTTTTTACCTTGTCCTTTTACCATCTGGACGCCCGCAGCGACAGTGGCGGAGGGTTGAGGTCCCGACCACGGGGGGAAATGGAGAAGGACTGGCCAAATTTTGTGCCTTTCCACCACAGTGATGAATGCTGTGGTGGATGTTTGTGTTAAATTTTTATTGTGTTTTTGTGTGTTCTTTATCATTGTACCGCTGCTGGCAAATTCATTTCACTTGCACTTTATGTGCAATGTGACGAATAAAACCATATTATATTGTACATTGTATTGTATGAGCATATTAGAGGAGAGGTAAAGAAAATTATTTTCATCCAAAGAGTGGTTAGGTTTGGGAACTCACTTCCTGAAAATGTTGTTTAGGGAGCAAATCACAACATGTTAAACAAAAAAGTGCCTGGTTTTATACTTAAAGAGCAGTGACCTTTCATCTGTGTATTTTCTTTCCTTGTCCATCTTGATCTCTCCAAAATGTTCGTCATGTTTTCTTACCATCCAACTGCAATGTATTGGCTCCACTCTTCCTATTCTATCTGAACTCGATACTTCATTAAGAGCTTCCTTTCCCAATCCCGCAACACATTTTCTCCACTCGATCCATCAAAGATCCATTCTTGAGCTCATCCTCTTCAACAACCCCATTGACAGCATTATCCATACACACACGATGTAAGCCTCCAGATAAATGGATCACAATCTCATTCCATCTATTCCTCAGGATCACAATCTCATCCCCTCCATTCCTCTCTGCAGTGAATCCAATCTAATATCCAGCACTGGACGGGCCGCAACTTATTGGGACAATAACATTGGGAAGAACGTAAACACCATCTGCATAACTTTGCTGGTTACATGCCATTTATTGGCAGATAGTTTGTAACCTTATCGCCCATTGGAAAAATTATATCTCGATAAAATCACTCAGCCCTTCTCTTATCTTTCTGTATCAATGGCTAATGCCCATATTCATATCTTCATAATCTTTGGTATCTCTCTGGATACCTTCTCTCCCTTCACTCTATATAAAGTTCAGCATATCTAAAGTTCTGCTGCTCTAATACGATCTTGTACAAAGACCTATATGCCAGATCTTTCATATTTATTTATTTCATTTGGCTCTGACTTTGCTCTATATGTCCGTGAGTGGCATTTGTGATGTAACTCTGCACTGAAGTGCTATGGAGTACAAGTTATTATTCATGTGAATTTCCTCTGTGCACTTTTTTAAATCTTTTTGGTATTTTTATTGGGCTCTGCTAAATATGAATGATGCCATTCAAATGAACGATTTATTCAATAACATTGTTATGTATTTCTTAGATATACGGAGAATGCTGTATATTTAAACAGCATTTTTAATATAGCCAAGTGCCCCAAGGCACTTCACAGTTTGAGGATCAGGTTGATGCAAAAAACCCCACAAAGAAACCAATAGCAAAATAGCATCTCTATTTTTCCTTGAGATCTGGAACACAGTTGCAACAAAATAATATTCAACAAAAGAATTGTTTTCCTCTGATCTTAATGCAGAGGTGTTAATATGGTCCTAGAGTTTATTAAATTTCTATTAGATATAATTTAGATTAGATATAATTTATTACCACACAACCAGGGTCGGTGGAAATTTGGGTTGTCAGCAGCAGTACAATAATAAAGAACACACAATAAAACTGTAACACAAACATCCACCACAGCATTCATCACTGTGGTGGAAGGCACAAAAAATTGGCCAGTCCTCCTCCATTTCCCCCCGTGTACAGGACCAGAGTCCAGAGTCAGTCCAGGATCGGCTCTTCCTCACCGGAGACCGCGGCTTTAAGGTGGTGTAGGCCGCAGGCCGGCAGTCGAGATTTAAAGTCTCCGCCGCAGCCAGAAGCACCGTAGACTGCAGGGCCGGCGGTCGAAGCTCCCCTCCAGGGGTGATGTTAAGTCCACGCCGGGCCCGCGGTAGAAGTTGGCCGCGGGCCGGCAGGGATGGCTTCTTCTTCCCCCGGGTCCCCCACGAGGGATCCCGGGCTGTAGACGCCGCACCAGCTGGAGCTCTGCAGACCGTGGCTTCAGGCTGCCGGCTGCCTCAGGCCAGCGAAACGGAGCGCTCCCCTCCAGCGAGCCCCAGCGAGGGCTCACCCGCTCCACGCCGAGAGTCCACGCTGCTCCCGCCGCTGAAACCCCGGGCGCGTCTCCGGGAAAGGCCGCGTCGATCCTTGATGTTAGGCCACGGGGGAGGCGACCTGGAAAAAGTCGCCTTTCCATGGAGGAGGCGACCGAAGCGGTTTCCCCCTCACTCCCCCCCCCCCCACACCACTCCCCACACATAACACACAAAGAAACATTAAAAACAGACTTTTAAACATACGAAAAAATAAAAAAAGGTTGAAAAAACTGACGAGCTGCTGACATGGCTGCTGCACAGAGCAGCGCCCCCTACGATGAACCCAAATAAGTAAATATCAGTTTTGTATGTTAATTTTGACGATTTGAACAGCAGATTTTAATTTCTTGTACGTATTACCATACTTATATTTGGTCAAATACTTATCATTCAAGGATTATTCACCTTATTCTCTGCCTGTCTGTATGAAATTACTATCAATGGAAAAGTCAGTTCCTTTCCCCTGTGAGGATAGCTCAAGAACAGCCAGTCTTTTTAATTAAAAAATGAGGAGCAGGATGTTCTTTCTTAGCACCAACTACAGTTCTTCCTTTAACACTTCCACCAAACATTAAGTAGACTGACTGGTGGTCCATCTCCCAATTGTTTGGGAAGCATTGTCAATGGAGTGTTGTTGTTGTACCTGCTGATACAACAATGGCTTTTGCAAACCACTGTAAATAATAATTCATTGCTTAAATTATGTATCAACACCTAATAGGATATATAAATACAAATATTTTTCAGGACTGTTGTGGTGGAATTGCACATCTTCCTTGCACAAGAAAACACAACATAATGGATTCTGGCAAGTGTTGAAGTACAATTTGTACTGCGATTTACTTACTCCAAGTTATTTATTCTCCTAAAGCAGGTGAGTTAGTTACAGATACAACATTTCCAACAGCTACACTCTGATTTTATTTTTCAGACACCTAAAACCACCAGAAACTTCAGAATTTCTGTATCTATTTGCATCATATTTTGTTTAATCCTGACAAACTAATGTAGAATGGTATGTGGAACGTAACAACTGGGAGAGATAGGCTAAAGTTTATTTATAAAAACTTCTCTAACAGGTTTCTTTCAACTGGAGATAGACACAAATAGCTGGAGTAACTCAGCGGGTCCGACAGCATCTCTGGAGATAAAGATTTCTTTCAACTGGAATCTCTCTTATTAGGTCCCATTGGCCTCTGCATGAACATGGTGTCACCCCAACTTGGAATTTCTTCTACATTGGGCTATCCCCATGAGACTGCAGTAGCTCCACCACACAATATCAGTCAACTTCATTCAGTCCTGCTTGGGTGGCAAGTTGGCTCCTGACACATTCACCTCCTCCTCAAATTCCATAATATCCCACAGTTTTGGCCATAATCTATGCCAAACACTGTTCATGCAAATACGGGCAATTATAGGTGTCCTGGTCTTATTGATGTCCTTCATGATGTTGTACAAATCTCTATAATTCCCGCATCAACTGCTTACCTTGATCTTCTGTTGATCGAATCAGCTGTCTGACTGAGCATCAAAGCCAAAAAAGCCTTGAAATTGCATATGAAACACGGGTCCATAGCTGGAATCATCACTCTTGGATTTTCTGCATGTCAGACAAGCATGGGATACAGCAGAAAGTCTGGTGAAGCATTACCCGACTGCCCACCCCAGGCACGAGTGGCAGATGGTCTTCAACAGCCTTCATTCCAGAATCACACTTTTCTTCTTTGGGATGCAGCTGTGCAATGGCATTCTTTTCCAAAAAAGATGATATCTTTGAGCATTTGCAGCATTTGTCTAGGTTGCCTTGTCATTCAGTACTGATGTGAATGCTGTGCATGTCACTGAAATATTAAAATCCGAAGAAGCATCAAATTAAATCAAATTGATTTTATTGTCATGTCCACTTGTACAATGAGAGATACAATGAAAATCTTGCTTGCAGCAGCATTACAGCCACATAAACTTGGAGCACACAAAACATGAATTATACATAAAGTATACAGTGAAAAGAAATAGATTTGCGCAAGAGGTGGTTTGTTGCTGAGGTAGGATTACAATTGTGCAGGTCCGTTCAAGAACCTGATAGTCGTATGAAAATAGATGTTCCTGAACTTGGTGGTGTGGAACTTAAGGCTTCTGCACCTCCTGCCTGACAGAAGCAATATGAAGAGGATATGGTGGGAATCTGATGAAAGATACAGCCTTCTTGAGGCAGCACCTCATACAGAGGTTTCTGATGTTGGGGAGGGCTGTACCCATGATGGACTGGACTGACTCCACCACTCTCTGTAGCCTCTTGCATTGCTGTGTGTTGGAACTGTTGTACCAGGCCATGATGTAACTGGCCAGGATACATTCTACAGTGCATCTTTACAAGTTTGTTTTGAGTATTAAGTAACATGCTGAATCTCTTTTTTATTACAGATCAGTCTTGTTCAAACTTAGCATGCTACTAATGACTATGTATAAGTTTCTGAGTATAAAGTCTGCCACATCTGTCTTTACAGCACAACATCCTACAATGAGAAATTACAAAATAAATAAAAGGACAAGTTGACCAGTCAGTGTGAAAGGAGCGCAGCGGGTGCAGCAGCATCTATGGAGCGAAGGAAATAGGCAACGTTTCGGGCCGAAACCCTTCTTCAGACTGATAGGGGGGTGGCAGGGAGAAGGAAGGAAAAAGGAGGAGGAGGAGCCCGAGGGCTGGGGGATGGGAGGAGACAGCCTGAGGGCTGAGGAAGGGGAGGAGACAGTAAGGGCTAACAAAATTGGGAGAATTCAATGTTCAAGCCCGCAGGCTGCAGACTCCCCAAGCGGAATATGAGGTGCAGTTCCTCCAATTTCCGGTGTTGCTCGCTCTGGCCAGGGAGGAGACCCAGGACAGAGAGGTCGGATTCGGAGTGGGAGGGGGAGTTGAAGTGTTGAGCCACCGGGAGGTCAGGTAGGTTCTTGCGGACCGAGCGGAGGTGTTCGGCGAAACGATCGCCCAACCTCCGCTTGGTCTCACCGATGTAGATCTGCTGACATCTAGAGCAGCGGATGCAGTAGATGAGGTTGGAGGAGATACAGGTGAACCTCTGTCGCACCTGGGACGACTGCTTGGGTCCTTGAATGGAGTCGAGGAGGGAGGTAAAGGGACAGGTGTTGCATTTCTTGCGGTTGCAACGGAAAGTGCCCGGGGAGGGGGTGGTACGGGAGGGAAGGGAAGAATTGACAAGGGAGTTACGGAGGGAGCGGTCTTTGCGGAAGGCAGACATGGGGGGAGATGGGAAGATGTGGCGAGTGGTGGGGTCACATTGGAGGTGGCGAAAATGACGGAGGATTATTTGTTGTATGTGACGGCTGGTGGGGTGAAAGGTGAGGACTAGGGGGACTCTGCCCTTGTTGCGAGTGCGGGGATGGGGAGAGAGAGCAGTGTTGTGGATGGAAGTTTTTCAAACCGGATGGCAGTTTCCAAGCACTCAAATACACCTGACCAACTTCCATCCGGCACTCAAATACACCTGGACTATTTCCGACACTTCCCTACCATTCCTTGACCTCACTATCTCCATCGTAGGTGATAGATTTCTGACCGACATCCACTATAAACCCACTGACTCCCATGGCTATCTGGACTACAGTTCTTCCCACCCTGCTTCCTGTAAGGACTCCATCCCCTACTCCCAAGTCCTCCGCCTACGCCGCATCTGCTCCCAGGATGAGGAGTTCCACACCAGGGCATCTAATAATAATAATAATAATAAATTTTATTTAATGGGCGCCTTTCAGACATCTCAAGGACACCTTACATAGTAATCGGAATAAAAACATATAATCGGAATAGAACAGGTAAAAAAGACATCACAGAGACACAAATTAAAAACAGAATTCAATCCAAAAACAGAAAATCAAAAACACAGTGTGAAGAGAGAGCAGCGGCAGCCAAAGCGCGCCAGCGTCCACTCTCTCTTCACGGCAGCCATCTTGGACACAGACCTACAGGACTACAATTAGACAAAAAAATCATCCCCCCACAGTGGATAGCACTGTGGAGGAAGGCACAATGTCCAGTCCCCACCCCATGTTCACCCCAAAGTTAGGCCTATTGAGGCCACCGCAATTGCCTCTACGGAGGCCCGATGTCCCTGGCCGTTCTCACCGGGTGGTCTTGCCCCGGCGTCGGGAGAGTCCTCTGAAATGTCCTCATTCTTCAGGGAACGGGGGTTCCCCTCCTCCACCATAGATGAGGCTTGCAACAAGGTCTCTTCCACACCGGAAGCGCCTTCACTTCCAACATCAGAAGTGGCGGCGCTGGTGAACGGCTGCGGCTCGCCTGCAGTCCGTTCGTTTTTACTTTTTTTGTGTTGTTTTTTTTTGTTTTGTCTAGCTAAGTTTTTGTTTTTTTAGGTTATGTTTATGTGTGTGGGGGGTTGAAACAGGGCTTGCTGTCTCTCCCTTCGGGGGAATGCGACTTTTTTGTCGTATCCCCCTTCTCTGCCTCTGTCTGCGCTGAGGCCTAATGGCGGAGTTGGCGACCTCGAGGCTCCGGAGGCAGCCTGTCAGGACTCGCCCTGGGCTCGCTCCCGTGAGGGCGGCCCGGCTCGGGGCTGGAACGGCGCTCCCGTGAGGGGCTGTGACGCTCCCATGAGGGGGGCCCAGCCCGAGGGTAACGGCGCTCCAGTGAGGGCGGCCCAGCCCGAGGGAAATGGCGCTCCCGTGAGGGCAGCCCAGCCCGAGGGTGGAACGGCGCTCCCGTCGGGGCGGCCAAGCTCGAGGGTGGAACGGCGCTCCCGTGAGGGCGGCCAAGCTCGAGGGTAACGGCGCACCCGTGAGGGCGGCCCAGCCCAAGGGAAACGGCGCTCCCGTGAGGGCGGCCCAGCCCAAGGGTAACGGCGCTCCCGTCGGGGCGGCCCAGCTCGAGGGTGGAACGGCGCTCCCGTCGGGGCGGCCAAGCACGAGGGTAACGCGCTCCCATCGGGGCGGCCCAGCTCGAGGGTGGAACGGCGCTCCCATGAGGGCGGCCTGGCGCCGGGCTGAGACGCTCACGTGAGGGCGACCTGGCTCGGGGCAGGAACGGTGCTCCGGTGGGTGAGACGGCGTTCTGGCGGCGGCGGCTTGAGTCCGAGGTTCGGCCACGGGCCAGTGGACGACGTCGTCAACAGCTGCGTCCGCTGGACTGGAGGGCGGCAGCTTCGACCACCCCGGGCCGCGGTGTTTGAACCGGCCCGTTCACGGAGCTCAGTGAGCCGCGGGACTGATTTACCATCGCCCGGTGGGGTATCGCCTCAGCGCAGAGGGAGAAGAGGAGGGAAGAGACTGCAGCCCTAAGATTTTTGCCTCCATCACAGTGAGGAGGTGCTTGGTGGACTCACTGTGGTGGATGTTAATTTGTGTTTACTGTCTGTTCTGTTGTCTATTATTGTATTACTGTATGTATGACTGCAGGCACGAAATTTCGTTCAGACTGAAAGGTCTGAATGACAATAAAGGAAATTCGATTCAATTCAACACCCCACAACACTGATCTCTCTCCCCATCCCCGCACTCGCAACAAGGGCAGAGTCCCCCTAATCCTCACCTTTCACCCCACCAGCCGTCACATACAACAAATAATCCTCCGTCATTTCCGCCATCTCCAACGTGACCCCACCACTCGCCACATCTTCCCATCTCCCCCCATGCCTGCCTTCCGCAAAGACCGCTCCCTCCGCAACTCCCTTGTCAATTCTTCCCTTCCCTCCTGTACCACCCCCTCCCCGGGCACTTTCCGTTGCAACCGCAAGAAATGCAACACCAGTCCCTTTACCTCCCCCCTCGACTCCATTCAAGGACCCAAGCAGTCGTTTCAGGTGCGACAGAGGTTCACCTGTATCTCCTCCAACCTCATCTACTGCATCCGCCGCTCTAGATGTCAGCTGATCTACACCGGTGAGACCAAGAGGAGGTTGGGCGATCGTTTCGCCGAACACCTCCGCTCGGTCCGCAAGAACCTACCTGACCTCCCGGTGGCTCAGCACTTCAACTCCCCCTCACACTCCAAATCCGACCTCTCTCTCCTGGGTCTTCTCCATGGCCAGAGTGAGCAACACCGGAAATTTGAGGAACAGCACCTTATATTCCGCTTGGGGAGTCTGCATCCTGCGGGCATGAACATTGAATTCTCCCAATTTTGTTAGCCCTTGCTGTCTCCTCCCCTTCCTTAGCCCTCGGGCTGTCTCCTCCCATCCCCCAGCCCTCGGGCTCCTCCTCCTCCTTTTTCCTTCCTTCTCCCCGCCACCCCCTATCAGTCTGAAGAAGGGTTTCGGCCCGAAACGTTGCCTATTTCCTTCGCTCCATAGATGCTGCTGCACCTGCTGAGTTTCTCCAGCTTTTTTGTGTACCATCGATTTTCCAGCATCTGCAGTTCCTTCTTGAACACAACAGTGTGAAAGGAGCCGCTGGTTCCTAGCAAATTCCATATATAGCAAGTCCCAGACTTAAATGCAGACCCACTTTAGATCCAGGACTTCCTCAGTAAAAATGGCACCACATATGCTAAAAGAGTCTGATGCTGTGCTTATGATATCCCACAAGATTAAAAACTGAAGATCCAACAAAATAAATGACATTTGTAAATCTTCCAGAAACTTTATGATGTTTCAGCTGTTAATTTTCTCAATCAATACTCAACAATATCCTTGCAGACTACCAAAATGTTTTAACGTTTTCATTAGCCTGTAGATTATCATCAAATACAGTATTTTTTTTTTAAATCTTCTATTAAAGAAATAAAGCCGAAAGAGCCTCTGAGATTTTGATAATTGTTCATAACAGGATAAATAATGCTGAATTCTCTAAATTAATCCAAGGTGTCAACTGTGGCTCAGTGGGTTGTGAATTTAAATCCTACTCTAGAGACTTGAGCAAAGAGAAAGCCTCACCATTATATTACAAAGGCAATCTTGGACATTCCATCCTTTGAAAGACATTCTTTGACCTAACGATAATGGATCCCATGGTATTAATGTGAAAAGAAGGGAAAGGTATCTCAAGGAGAAGTATCAATGGGTCAATATTGATCCCTTAGTCAACATTTTATGAACTGATGAGATCACCATAGCGACAATGATATTTGCAGGAACTAGCTGTGTACAAATTGTTGGCACTGTTTGTTACTTTACACAGTCACTGCACTTCATTGGGTAGAAAACGATTTAGGGCAACCAGTGGGCATGATTGCAAAATAAAACTACTATTACTTAAATAATTTGCCAAAAACAGGCACGGAACTCGCTATCAAAACATGGAGGGGACCGGGGGACAGGGGGGAGACAATTTTTTGGCGGCCGTGCGCGCGTGCGCACATTCATATGCGCGAGGCTTCGGAGGCTCAATCGAGCGCTAAATACAGCTCAACTCTGCCTGTCTCGCTGGGTTAACCTACAAGCCCTGCCTGGACTGACGGGATACCAGCGCTGCTTCTCCGTGCTGGCCGTATTTCCCGCAAGTCCAGGAAGGACTGTTGGTTAACCTGGCGTGACAGGCAGAGTTCAGCTGGGTTTAGCGCTGCTTCTCTGCGCTGGCTGTGGGCCTGGGGGCACCGCGCCCGCCTGACTCCTGACCTCCCTGGCCACCCGTGGGGGGGGGGGGGTGGGACTCGGGTGGGGGACAGGACAGCACTGGAGACCCGGCCGGGATCGATCATGGCTGCGGATGAGGCGCAGACTGTTTTGGCACGTCTCCCTCCTTCAATCATCGCACTCTATCCTCAGTCCCACCGCCCTCCCGCTCCTCCCTCCTCCAATGATCGCTCTGAATCATCATGTCCCACCCCCATTGCCTGCTGACTGACGTCTCTCTCGTCCAATAGGCGCCCTCGATCATCAGTCCCACCTCCACTGTCTCGCGGAAAGCGGAGATTTCACCGGCTTTTAAAATCCGGATGACAAAAACTTGGGGGGGATGTCCCCCACCTCTCAAAACATGGGGGGGGGACGTGTCCCCTCTGGTCCCCCCGGGTTTTCCGCCCCTGGCAAAAAACATAACATACATAATTTCCGTGTGAATATATATCCAAAACTGAGAAATTTGGTGAATTAAAGGAGGATGTTACAGTTATTATGCTCTACTTCATCAGAATTACATACATATTTTATATTTTTAGATCAATGTTCAGCTTTGACAAAGAATATTGTCATCGAGGAGGAATTGCGCTTTTGAGTAATGATTTGGTTGTTTCATTTAATGCTATTTTTAATTAATGTTATAAGGCAAATTTTCGTTTGACAAAATTGGCTTTGCAAAATTGAGTAGCAAGAAAAGTTAACCCAGGAGCCTGTGGGCATTAAATGTAAAAATAAGTGTCGACCATTCAGCCCCTCAAGCTTATGTTGGCATTCAATGTATGACATAGAAACATAGAAAATAAGTGCAGGAGGAGGCCATTCAGCCCTTTGAGCCAGCACCGCCATTCATTGTGATCATGGCTGATCGTCCACAATCAGTAACCCGTGCCTGCCTTCTCCCCATATCCCTTGATTCTGCTAGCCCCAAGAACTCTATCTAACTCTACTTTAAATGCATCCAATGAATTGGCCTCCACTGCCCTCTGTGGCAGAAAATTCCACAAATTCACAACTCTCTGGGTGAAAAAGATTTTTCTCATCTCAGTTTTAAATAGCCTCCCCTTTATTCTCAGACTGTGGCCCCTGGTTCTGGACGCCCCTAACATTGGGAACATTTTTTCTGCATCTAGCTTGTCCAGTCCTTTTATAATTTTATAAGTTTCTTTAAGATTCCCTCTCATCCTTCGACATTCTAGTGAATACAAGCCTAGTCTTTCCAATCTTTCCTCATATGACAGTCCCACCATCCTGGGGATTAACCTCATCCCTCAATAGCAAGGATGTCTTTCCTCAAATTAAGAGACCAAAATTGCACGCAATACTCCAGATGTGGTCTCACCAGGGCCCTGTACAACTGCAGAAGGACCTCTTTACTCCAATACTCAAATCCTTTCGTTATGAAGGCTAACATGCAATTAGCTTTCTTCATTGCCTGCTGTAACTACATGTTTACTTTCAGTGACTGGTGGACAAGGACACCCAGGTCTCGTTGCACTTCCCTTCTTCCTAATCTGACAGCATTGAGATAATAATCTGCATCCTTGTTCTTGCAGCCAAAAAGTGGATAACCTCGCATTTATCGACATTATACTGCACCTGCCATGCATTTGCTCACTCACTCAACCTGTCCAAGTCACCCTGCAACCTCATAGCATCCTCTTCATAGTTCACACTGCCACCCAGCTTTGTGCCATCTGCAAATTTGCTTGTGTTACTTTTAATTTAATATTCAAAATCCACTCGCCCCTGCCTGCCATTCTGACAGGGGCATGTTTATTCCAACTTTGTTTCCTGTCTGCCAACCAATTCTCTATCCATGTCAATTCCCTACCCCCAATACCATGTCCTCTAATTTTGCCCAATAATCTCCTGTGTGGAACCTTATCAAAGGCTTTTTGAAAGTCCAAATATACTACATCCACTGCCTCTGTCATCCATTTTACTTGTCACATCCTCAAAAAATTCCAGAAGATTAGTCAAGCAGTATTTCCCTTTCATAAATCCATGCTGACTTGGACCAATCCTTCTACTGCTATCCAAATGCACCATTAATACTTCTTTAATAATTGACGCCAGCATTAATCTTTTTTCTCCTAACATACCTAAAGAAGCTTTTACTATCCTTTATATTCTTGGCGAGCTTACCTTCGTACTTCATCTTTCCACCCCGTATTGCCCTTTTTGTTACCTTCTGTTGTCCTTTGAAAGTTTCCATAGCTAATTATTCCCAAGTAACTTTTATTACCTTTGCTTCATATAAATTGGTATTCTTACCTTACTGAAATAATGAACCAATCATTCTCTTAAAAAATCAATTTGAATCAGTGAGCATGGATCAATAGGTTGGTTCCAACTTTTGTACATAAAGTTGCTTCATGACTTCAATCTCTAGACTTTAGAGATACAACGTGGAAACAGGCCCTTCGGCCTGTCAAATACACACTGACCAGTGATCACCCAATACACTAGCATTATCCTACACACTAGGGACAATTTACAATTTCACCGAACCCATTAGCCTACAAACCTGTACAACTTTGGAGTGTGGGAGGAAACCGGAGCACCCGGAGAAAGCCTACGCAGTCACAGGGAGAACATACAAACTCCGTACAGACAGCACTTGTAGTCAGGATGGAACCTGGGCCTCTGATGCTGTAATGTAGCAACTCTACGCTATGCCATTGTGCAGCTCCTGAATAACTAGTCTATAAATTCAAAGTGATTCACTCATGAGTCCCTTCCGATGAAGTTGTTTCTCTTTATCTGCTGCATTAAGTCCTTTAATTTAAAAAAAACAGGAAATGCTGGAAACATTCGACAGGTCTGACAGATAATGTTTCTGGTCCTAGACCTTCTTACTGAAACTGGGGGAGAGTGAAAACAAGTTAGTTTTCAGCAGTAAAGAAAGAGGGGGAGGGATGGGTAAGACAAAGGTAATCTCTTGGATAGGGTGAGAGTTAGTGAGTGGTGCAGGGCTGTGGTTCATGTTCATAAGTTATAGGATAAGAATTAGGCCATTCGGCCCATCAAGTCTGCTCCACCATTCAATCATGGCTGATCTGTCATTCCCTCTCAACCTCATTTTCGTGCACTACTCTCCATAATCCCTGACACCCGTACTAATCAAGATTCAGACAATCTCTACCTTACCTCCATTGGTAAACTCGACTGTCTAATCTCTACTCTACCTCCATTGACTTGGCCTCCACAGTCTTCTGTGGCAATGAATTATGGAGGCCAAGTCAATGGATATTTTTAAGGTAGAGATAGATAGATTCTTGATTAGTACGGGTGTTATAAGGCAGGAAATGGTAGATGGGGTTCAAAGAGTGGATTGGGTTGTCTGGCAATGGGAGGGCCAAAACTGGGGAACATTGTAAAGGATGATTTTTGAATGCAGACGATTGGAGAGTGAAAGGTGAGGATCAGAGGAACTTCCAGAAGAAAGAGTGAGGACAAACGCATGGGAAATATGTGAGATGCACTCAGTAGAGGGGAAGCCATGGTTCAGAAGAGCCCTATACCTCTTCCCTCGCCTCCATCCAGGGACCACAGCAATCCTTCCAGATGAGGCAGAAGTTCACGCAAACCTCCTCTAACGCCATCTACAGCATCCGGTGTTCCAGATAGGGCTTCATGTACATTGGTGAGACCAAGTTAGACTCGGCGACCATTTTGTCAAACGGACACTTGGCCTGCTGCATCTCCCAGTTGCTAACTATTTTAACACTTCCCATTCCCATGCTGCCATTTCTGTCCTAGGCCTCTTCCATTGCCACATGCAAACTGGAGGAATAACTCCTCATATTCTGCTTGGGTAATTTACAACCCAATGGTATGAACATTGAACTGTCCAATTTTAGATAACTACATAAGCCTCCCCCTCTCCCTTCCTCCCCTATTTACCCTCTCTTCACCCCCACCCCCACCCCCTACCCCAGTGCCCCACCCAGACTCACACCTATTTCTCCCCTCTCCTTCCATCTACATTCCATCCTGTAGCTTCACAATTCACAACTTTTCAATAATTTAGTCTCATGCCTTCTGTCTTTTCATCTCAGGCCTTTGTCCAACCATTTGCCCATCAAAATACCTTCCTCACCTGTATCAACCCATTACCTGCCAGGCGTTGCCTTGCCCCTCCTTTGTGCTGTGTGAGTTGATGAGCAGGTAAAGGGTGCTTGTGGCTCGCCTGACCCCTGAGATGGAGATGGAGATGGAGATTAAAAAATGTAAGGGAAGAGTCTGAAATGGGCCATGTGAAGGTGTTGAAATGTGCCACAAAAGTGATGACATTTTTTAATTCAGTATGTATGCTGGATGCATTAGAAATACTAGGGGGCCATAATGGCTATGTTAGGTGGGTTTTTCTGTAGGGTATTAATGAATGCCTTGGTTTGGGGCATTCTGCCTGCTGCAAATGCCTGAGGGCCACACCCAAAAAGCTTGCAGAATAAGTTAACACAAAGTTGCTGAACCTCTCCGATACCTTAAGTATGGGCAATGAATTAGCCACTGAAAGATATTTCAGTGCACACTGAAAGATATTTTAGTGCACACTAAAAGATATTTCAGTGCACATTGAAATTGAGACCAGTAGTTTTGCTAGTAGGATGCAAGTTGAAAGTGCATTTTATTTCCATTAGCACAGTGAAATTTTAGAGGGCATCAAAATCCGCAAGCTACAGTATCTCCAACAACTGTAGAACATTTCATATTTTAGAGAACGCACTAAATAAAATGTACATGTCTTGACATGTTAACACAACAGTGTTATCAGGCAAAAATTGAAAACCGTGTTGTACAAGGGTTCCAATCTTCTGTTTAATAAAACCATATGCATGCTCTACCAGATATCTAAATATAATCAAACCTGACACTATGAACTCTACTGAAGTTTCAAGACATATCTTGGGATATATTTTTAAAATATAAAAAATAATACCATGATTCAGAAAGAAGAGATTATCAATTGATAGTGATATTGAATACTGTAGTCAAGAGAGTCATCTTCAGGCTCTTCAAAATGGACATTGGGATTTTTTTCTGCTTAACTTTGAAGGTCGTGGAAGAGTTTTCTGTAATCAGAGAAACTTCAGATAATATTCAGCAGAATAACACCACAAGTGTCAGCAAAGGCAAAAGATGTTAGGACACAGACTGTTGAATTCACAATCTGCCCTTTGGTATTTTTTGACGTACAATATGTATATGTATTCTTCCAGCAATTCATTTCAAAGAATAAACATTGATTTTTCCTCGGCAACAAACATAGCAGTGTTGTTCAAAGTTTCATTTTGTTTCATGAGTATTCTGCAAAACCTGAACATTAGATGATTGAAATATTGAAAATTATTGAAATAAAATCTGAAATGTCAACATATGGGAAAAAGCAACGGAATCATTTTAACTGCAGCTCCAGAGAATCTTTGAATTATTAAAAAATATAATGCCATTTTATTTTCCTGCACTTGAGGTTGCACTAAGTTGACAAAGTAAAGAACCATAGCAATACTCAAAGCCCCACTGAAACCAAAGGGAACGGAAATGCTTTGAAACTGAATAAAGAATTTTAATGCAGAATTGTGGTGTAGCATATCTGTATGTTCTACTGAACATGTTTGAAACACACAAACATCACAGAGCAAAACAGATTTTCTGTTACTGAAAGAAATGATCTGGAACTTTCTTATTCTAATGCTACATGGCTGATATCTATTGATGCTTTTGGCAAGGTTATAGTAAAGTACATAAAAATGCTTGTGTGCTAAATAGTGCAATGCTTAAAGCCCTGTCCCATGGTACGAGTTCATTCCAAGAGCTCTCCCGAGTTTAAAAAAAATCAAACTCGTGGTAAGCACGGAGAGTGAATGTAGCGGGTACGTCGGAGCTCGGGGACGTCTCTAAGCAGTAACGGCAGGTACTCGGGAAGACTCGCCAACAGCAGGTAAGCACGGGAGGACTCGCGAAGATTTTTCAACATGTTGAAAAATGTCCACGAGAGCCCAGAGTACCGACAAGTGGCCAATACCGTAAATCTCCGAGTTCGAATCAGGGCAAACTCGGGAGAGCTCTTGGAATGAACTCATACTGTGGGACAGGGCCTTTATTAAACTATGGCAGCTAATGAAGGCTTGTTTTCAACAACTGTTATTTTTTGCAGCAATCGTTGAATTCACCAAGTATAATATAGAACTATTTATTCAGATGACTCCATAGACTCCATGATGCATAGACTTTAGTTAATTGATGAGAATATTGCTATGTCTTTCGATACATGTGATTTAAATGCAAGTATTTATTTTGCTTCATAAGGTCATGTTCGGCCCATCCATTCGTCCCATCAATTCTGCTCCGCCATTCAATTATGGCTGATCTATCTTCCCCTCTTACCCCCATTCCCTTGCCTTCTCCCCATAACCCCTGACACCCGTACTAATCAAGAATATATCTATCTCTCCCGTAAAAATATTAATTGCCTTGGCTTCCACAGCCTCCCGTGGCAATGAATTCCACAGATTCACCACTTTCTGACTAAAGAAGTCCCCCCTCATCTTCTTAAAGGAATGTCTTTTATTCTGAGGCTATGACATCTGGTCCTAGACTCTCTCATTAGTGGAAACATCCTCTCCACGTCCACTATATCCAGGCCTTTCACTATTGGGTAAGTTTCTATGAGGTTCTCCCTCATCCTTCTAAAGTTATTTATATGCCCCTGCAAAATAGTGAAATCTAAATTCCTTTGCACCTTTTGTGGTGAAACTAAAGCCAGAGAATATAAATTCAAGATGGTTAACAATAACAAAGGTATTCAGACAAAATGTATTTCCCTAAAGCATGTTAATAATATGGAACATGTTATCAGAAATAGTAGAAGAGATAAATTACATTGAGACATTTAAGGAAAAGTCAAATGAGTACATAAAGGAGACAGAAATAGAAGGTTCACCTACCACCCTTTGTGTCAAAACGTTATCCCTCAGATTCCTATCAAATTTTTCCCCCTCACCTTAAACCTATGTCCTCTGGTTCTCGATTTGTGTCTTCCTTAGCATGTAGCATGTTGGAACGAAGCCCTTTGAGTCATCCAAATGTTCAAAGTCTCCTTGCAGAAGAAGCAGCAATTCACTTGTAGCTCTTCCAATTTAGTGCTCACCTTCTAGTCTCCTCTACATTGGAAAAAACAAACACAGGTTGGGTAACAGTTTTGCACAACACCTCCATTCTGCCCCGAAATGTCACCCTGAACTTCCAGTTATTTCCCATTTTATTTCTCTATCCCACTCCCACTCTGACTTCTCTGTCTTTGACCTCTTCATTACAATGAACTTTGGCTCAGGGATGTCAAGTCATGTTCCCACATGGTGTATCACAGCCCCCAGAACCTCACAATAAATTCAACAGTTTCCGATAATCAGCCGTTCCATGTCGAAGAGAACTGGCTACTTCTGGTAAAACGTTATCAAACCTTCATTAACTCCATTTTTTAAATATCTCCCTACATGTTGTCTGACCTATTGAGTATTTAGAATGTTCTCCTTTATATCAATCTAGTAATTGCAATTCTAACGGTTTCCTTTCTTCTCTGTTCTCAAGTTCAAGTTCAAGTTCAAGTGAGTTTATTTTCATGTGTCCCTGATAGGACAATGACATTCTTGCTTTGCTTCAGCACCAGAACATAGTAGGCATTTACTACAAAACAGATCATTGTGTCCATATACCATAATATAAATATATACACACATGAATAAATAAAATGATAAGGTGCAAATAACAGATGATTGGTTATTAATAATCAAACTTTTGTCCGAGCCAGGTTTAATAGCCTGATGGCTGTGGGGTAGTAGCTATTCCTGAATCTGATTGTTGCAGTCTTAAGGCTCCTGTACCTTCTACCTGAAGGAAGCAGGGAGACGAGTGTGTGGCCAGGATGGTGTGGGTCTTTGATGATACTTCCAGCCTTTTTGAGGCAGCGACTGCGATAAATCCCCTCGATGGAAGGGAGGTCAGAGCCGATGATGGACTGGGCAGTGTTTACTACTTTTTGTAGTCTTTTCCTCTCCAGGGCGCTCAAGTTGCCGTATCAAGCCACGATGCAACCAGTCAGCATGCTCTCTACTGTGCACTTGTAGAAGTTAGAGAGAGTCCTCCTTGACAAACCGATTCTCCGTAGTCTTCTCAGGAAGTAGAGGCGCTGATGAGCTTTCTTGATAATTGCATTAGTGTTCTCGGACTAGGAAAGATCTTCAGATATGTGCACGCCCAGGAATTTGAAGCTCTTGACCCTTTCAACCATCGACCCGTTTATATAAACGGGGCTGTGGGTCCCCATCCTACTCCTTCCAAAGTCCACAATCAGTTCCTTGGTTTTGCTGGTGTTGAGGGCCAGGTTATTGTGCTGGCACCATATGGACAGTCGCTCAATCTCTCTTCTATACTCTGACTCATCCACATCAGTGATACGCCCCACAACAGTGGTGTCATCAGCGAACTTGATGATGGAGTTCGCACTGTGACCGGCTAAGCAGTCATGAGTATAGAGGGAGTACTCATCTAATATCTTTTACTTATATAATTTCCAGCTCTGCACTAATTCACAGGACCTCACCTCTCAAAGGTACTATCTTCTTAGGCCGTCCCTCAGAACCAAGGAACACTTCCTTCCACTTCTGTTCTGAGGTGACATATGATGAAGGGTTTGCAACAAGTTGGACAAGTTGAGCTTAGCAGGCTGGGCAGGTGGATAACTTGCTCCCTCTGTTTACACCAAGATTTTATGTAGTACTAATATCATCTCAATCGGTTTTTCTCCACTTTGAGCAGTCATGGGTCAAAGATTCTCAAGAAACAACGGGAATGTTGCTATTTTCAAGGATCTTTGAGAAAACGCTTGAATCTTTTATCCTGATGCATGCATTCACAAGCATTGTCTGTACACTGCAGTTAGTGACTGTGGTTCTGGAGCAGACTAAATGGAGGTGGAGCAGGTTCCTATTACTCCTGTAAATTATCTCCTCTCCAGTAAGAAGTTTGTCAAAGGTGATATGAAGTTTACCAATGCAGCAAGAAAGATTGTAAAAAAAAAAAATCATGCAGTCTTTCTTAAAACTCATCTGCAATAATATTGGATGTTGTGGACCCGTTTGTTAGGATCACGTGTTGAATTATGAAGTCTTGGTGAATTATGAAATATGATCGTGCTAAATTTAAACTATAGCCAAATTTGAGGAGAATTTTTCACAGATCCTCCAATTTGTGAGGTCGACAAAGGCCACATATTGGAGTTGATGCTCTGCCCCCTGCATTTCTCCTGGAGTTATCATGCATGATTGTGTCCACTGTGGCTCCAGGGAGACGGAATCCACTCTGTTATCCGGGGAGCACCATCACCATTTGTCGTTTTGTCTCTCTTGACCTCCGTCCTATCACAGATACCCTGTCGGATCCACTCCTTGCCCTTCATTGCAATTTAAAACATACTTGTTTTCTAACTTTTTCCAGTTACGATCCAATCCATTGATACTTTATTGTCACATATCCCGAAACTCCTTTATTCCATATAATTCAGTAAAAGTAGAACTGTACATAAGTATAATCTTAGTTAAGCACAAGTGTATAAGAATAGTATACTGAGATAGTATACAAGAGTTGACGTATTAGAAACATAGAAAATAGGTGCAGGAGTAGGCCATTTGGCCCTTCGAGCCAGCACTGCCATTCAATATGATCATGGCTGATTATTCAAAATCAATATCCAGTTCCGGCTTTTTCCCCATACCCCTTGATTCCCTTAGCCCTAAGAGCTAAATCTAACTCTATCTTGAAAACACCATTTTTAAATGGCGTGTTGGCGCCATTTTTCAAGATTCAAGTCTGAAGGTTGATGCAAACATAGAGTTCTCGGCCTGGCCACAAAAGCTCGCTGTCCTGGCAGTGTTGCAGGATCGATCTGGTCAAGCAAAGTTGTAGGTTCCTCCACTGCTCCATGCTTCTGCAGGCTGCGTCCGATCTCCGTGCATGGTCCTTGGATTGTTGCTCGATCCAGTCTCCACCAACTCCTTGATCCGGATATATCGACCCGTGAACCGTCGTCCCTGGCCACTGCTTCATCGCAACCGCCTCACCTGGCCACTGTTTAGTCCTCGTGACCCGAGGGTGCCTCTCGCAGCCGACCTCGTAGGTGAGACTCCACTCTTTTCACTTTGTCTCCCTGTGTCCACCACCGCCATCTTGAATATAACATTCGCAGTTGACCAGCTCTGGAGACCTGTTGCTCTCTCTTCACCCCCTCTCTGGCCCTCACAAACAAGCAGAGCTCCGCGGCTTACCCCTTTGAGGGGGGGGGGGGGGGGGGGGGGGTGTATCCCGGCTACGCAGCAAGGCTACAGGGGAAGGCATGGCACCAAGGTGAAGATCATACTATAAAAAGTATAGATTTGCCATACAAGAAATGCAGCTAAGACTGGGCTGGCAGATCTGTCATTCTAGTAAAGATAAAGCCATCTCTATTCTTTAGAATTTTGATTAATTTATTGAAACACTGAAAATCCTTTGTGTGCCCAGCAGCAAAGATGTGGGAGATATTTATACACAAGAAACTGCAGATGCTGGAATCTTAAGCATAAAGCAGAGTGCTGGAAAAGCATCCGTGAAAAATGGACAGATGACGTTTTGGGTCAGTGGAAGACGACCCTTCTTCAAATAGGGTGAGAAATCTGGAAAGAGAGACTGGGGTGGGGAAAGGCTTGGCAAGTGAAAGGTTATTACACTTAAGGGGGCGGGGGTAATACAATACAATACCTTTTATTTGTCATTTGAACCTCACATGAGGTTCAAACGAAATTTGGTTTCTGCAGCCATACAAGAAAAGAACCAAGACACACACCAACACAATAATTGGTAGATGGATGAAATGAGAAAGGCTGGAAGTGAAAAGGTGACAAAGGGGCTCCTGATAAAGGAAGAAGAGGGGTGAAATGGAGGGTGGGATATGGGTGGAAGGAGATAATGGGACGTATGGTACTTCGGGAAGGAGATAAGCATACAGAGGGGGAGAGGAGCAGGGTACTTCTCACCCCCTCACCATCTTAGTCACCCTACTCCTGTTGATACTATCTGACCCGCTGAGCTCGTCCAGCACCTTGTTTGGGGTTTCGGCCCGAAACGTTGCCTATTTCCTTCGCTCCATAGATGCTGCTGCACCCGCTGAGTTTCTCCAGCATTTTTGTGTACCTTGTTTTTATGTTTGGTGGTATGTTTTCCCGGACTGACAAATGTAGAACTACGGTTCACATTTTCCAACATTTGGTAGGATGTTCTACCTCAGACGGCTTTAGAGAGCCAATAATCGATTTCATTAATAACTGATATTGATAGATCTTTGGATGAGAGAGGAATCAAGGAGATTGAAGTGGATGACATTTACCTTATTGAATGGCGGAGTTAGCTCGAGGCCGAATAATGATAATAATAATAAACTTTATTACGGACTCGAGGTCCAGACAAGGAGCAACATTACATTAAAAATGCATTGCATATCAAATATCATAAAGTACATATAAAATCTTTGTATATCACTTATAAAAACATCATAATTTATATATTTTTTTAAACAAAAAAACACAATACATAAGTTAAAAATCCAGATTAAAAGATGATCAATGTCCTACAACGAGACGATACTGTCTCCACAACTGGGATTCGTAGCGTGTAGTGCTAACCCTTATGTTTGACAAGGCCACACACAATAAGCACATTTTTAGAGTCATTTATCCTGCAAATGAATTTATACATGTGGTGTCTTAGGATAGCTTCTAAAGTACTGACTCAAACATATTACTGGCACTACACCATCTAGGTTGCCTTAGCAGTGTTCTCATGGCATCGTTATATGCCACCTTTAGTCTCCGCATACTAGTCTTTAAATGCTGCTGCACCCGCTGAGTTTCCCCAGCAATTTTTTGTACCTTCGATATTCCAGCATCTGCAGTTCCCTTTTGAACACCTAGTCTTTAAATAGTTCGATGATAGATAAAATGATGTATTTTCATTTTTGTTCTTTCGCTCTGGAGAGAGATGCAGCCTGCTCTGCTAAGAACTTGCTGGGTTTATTTTAATCGGGAAGGGCAGCCCGTCTGGAAGGGGAAAACAATCTCCTTCCTCATCATAATCGAGGTCTAGTCCTCCCCTTCATCCGCGGAGCTCCTGTGCAATGCCCGCTGGCTCCTGTAGTCCATCAGCAGCCGAGGACTGTGCACCAGAGTTGTCTGATAGACTACATTGTCCTGAATCCACCGCGCCGCACAGATGAGGGCAGTGACGCAGGGTGTTCTGCCAGGACAATCGATCTTGTGCGCTGGAAGTTTGCCCTGGAGCGCGCGGCGGGGGGAGGACACGTTCCAGCTTCGTTAGAGGAAGCGCCCGGTCAAATGCAACCATTAGTTTGCCTTCAAAACGCCAGGCTGCCACTTGAAATGGATAGAGACGGCGCTGCTGGTCAAGGCGAAGACTGCGAGGCCGTGGAGCGCAGTAACCCATCCAGTCCCGGCGAAGTCCTACTGGATGCATTCTTGAAGAACCAGGGTCTTTATCGAAAGAGAATTGCCAAGGATGGCTCTTGCCTTTTTAGAGCTGTTGCTGAACAGGTATGGAGCTTGATAAGAAAAACAACAACATTCATTGTCAATCGCTAGACATTACTTACATTTCCACTAGGCTGTGAATAGATCCGGAAGAAAATATTACTTGTGTTTAAGAAGGAACTGTGCAGATGCTGGAAAATCGAAGGTACACAAAAAAAGCTGGAGAAACTCAGCGGATGCAGCAGCATCTATGGAGCGAAGGAAATAGGCAACGTTTCGGCCCGAAACGTTGCCCTTTTCCTTCGCTCCATAGATGCTGCTGCACCCGCTGAGTTTCTCCAGAAAACATTACTTGTTTTTTTCTGCAAACATTGCACGTTTTATATATATATATCTTAATGCCTTTTCTTAAAAAACTTTTTTTTTCTCATTGTGGAAGTATATTAGCTAACTTTGAAATGCTGGCGTTCAAATAAAGAAGGGGGTCACGATAAATATATTGCATTGATTTAGCAACTTCACGACCTGAACACACATCGTGGTGCTTTGTCATGTTTACAGAGCGTAGTCACTGTTATATATTTTTCCTGCACATTTTTTTGTGCTACATCTTGCAGCAAGTACTAGGATTAGGGATATCTGGGATTTCAGTTAATTGTGGAATCAATAATATACTTAGTTAGCTTCAGAGACGCAATGGCTTGCAAAATAGGAGCAGATAAGCAATGCTTGGAGAACAGCGTGAATTCTTGTACAGAAAGTGATTTAAAAAATGGCTCAGAACTAGTGGGTGTGTACAGTTCTATGTTTTTCGTGGTAGGCGATATGTCGGAATCCACGAGGTAGGGATCGTGGATCCCGTGGCCTCATCCACAAACAGAGGAAGGAAATTGAAGCTTTCTAAAATTGGTGACAGATCTTAGAAACATAGAAATAGGTGCATGAGTAGGCCATTCGGTCCTTCGAGTCAGCACCCGTCATTTAATATGATCATGTCTGATTATGCAAAATCAGTATCCCGTTTTGGCTTTCCCCCCCATATCCCTTGATTCCATTAGCCCTTAGAGCTAAATCGAACTCTCTCTTGAAAACATCCAGTGAATTGGCCTCCACTGCCTGTGACAGAGAATTCCACAGATTTACATCTCTCTGGGTGAAAACGTTTTTCCTCATCTCATTCCTAAATGGCCTACCCCTTATTCTTAAACTGTGACCCCTGGTTCTGGACTCCCCCAACATCGGGAACATTTTTCCTGCATCTAACCTGTCCAATCCACTAAGAATGTTTCTATAAGATATCCTCTCATCCTTCTAAATTGGTGAATACAGTGAATACAAGCCCAGTCGACCCATTCTTTCATCATATGTCAGTGCCGCCATCCCGGGAATTAACCTGGCGAACCTACGCTGCACTCCCTCAATAGCAATAACGTTCTTCCACAAATTAGGGGACCAAAATTGCACACAATACTCCAGGTGCGGTCTCACCAGGGCCCTGTACAACTGCAGTAGGACCTCCTTGCTCTTAAACCTAAATCCTCTCGCAATGAAGGCCAACACGCCACAGTGCGGGCAGCAGACGCAGCTCGCACTGTGCTCACCCCGCACCTTCAGCTTTCAGCCTCACACGGCAGATCCCAGTCCCACTCTGGCTTCACAGAGGCTTCTGGTTCAACCCAGCAGCTTCCGGCTGGTCATGCTGGTCACCGCAGAAGCAGTCCGCAGGCTGCACACTCCCCACGGGCTGCTCAACACACTGTGCCCCTTCAGCTTTTTATTCTCCTCGCCGCGTTATTGACAGCGGGTTCCGGAAGGGGCGGTTTTTACGATCTTTAAACCTTCTTAACTTTACTATTTCACACAAAACGTATTTGACTTGCAGCAGAGAAGAATGGTGAGTAAGGTGGCAAAAAATCGTAGCGCTATGGGGGATCGTTTTTGCGCAAATTTAATTACAACGCAGGCTGGAAGTGGTCAAGATGAGAGTTTTAGTAATAGTATAGAAGATAGATAGACTAGCCAGTCTACCTTAGCCAATTGCCGTCTCATACTTTTAAAGTCTCCTTTATTCAGGACCCCAGTCTCTGAATTAACCATGTCACTCTCCATCCTAATTCAGAATTTCACCATATTATGGTCACTGTTCCCCAAGGGGCCTTACACAACAAGATCGTTAAGTAATCCTTCCTCATTACACAATATCCACTCTAGGATAGCCTGCCCTCTAGTCGGTTCCTCTACATATTTGTTTAAAAACCCATCCTGTATACATTCCAGGAAATCCTCCTCAGCACTGTTACCAGTTTGGTTGGCCCAACCTATATGTAGATTAAAGTCACCCATGATAACCGCTGTACCTTTGCTACACGCGTCCCTAATTTCCTGCTTGATGCTATCCCCAACCTCCCTACTGCTGCTCGGTGGTCTGTATACAACTCCAACAAGCGTTTTCTGCCCTTTGCTATTTCACAATTCTACCCGTACCGATTCTACAGCATCCAAGCTAATGTCTCTCCATGTTATTGCATTAATCTCCTCTTTAACCAGCAATGCCACTACAGCTCCTCTTCCTTTCTGTTTATCCTTCCTGAATATTGAATACCCCTGCATGTTTAGCTCCCAGCCTTGGTCAGCCTGGAGCCATGTCTCTGTAATTCCAACTATATCATATTCCTTAACTACCAATTGTGCATTCAATTCATCCACCTTATTACGAATTGTCCTCACATTAAGGCACAAAGCTTTCAGGTATGTTTTTCTTATCTCCCTTCTACTTTTTGCTTCTGTCCTTTTATGGCCCTCTGTCTCCTTGCATTGGGTCCCATCCCCCTGCCCTGTTAGTGTAAACATGACCTTTCCCACACTTTCCCGTTAGCTGCACGCATACGGTTCCACGCTGTTGACTCCACTCCCCCCCCCCCCCCCCCCCCCCCACTGTTTAGTTTAAACCCACCCGTGTAGCACTAGTAAACCTGCGTGCCAGAATGTCCCTCCCCTTCCAATTAAGGTGCAACCCGTCCCTATTGTACAGGTCACCCCTGCCCCAGAAGAGATTCCAGTGATCTATAAATCTAAATCCCTGCCCCTTGCACCAACCCCTCAGCCACACATTCAGATCCCCTATCTCCCTGTTCCTGCCCTCACTAGCATGAGGCACTGGAAGCAACCCAGAGATAACCACCCTAGTAGTCTTGCTTTTCAGCCTCCTGCTTAGTTCTCTATAGACACATTGCAGAACCTCCTTCCTCTTCTTCCCCCCCCCATCATTTGAGTCTACATGCACAACTACTTCCGGCTGCTCCCCTTCCCTCTCGAGGATGTACTGAAGTCGGGCTGAGACGTCTTGAACCCTGCCAACACACCATCCTCGAGTCTCATCTGTCACCACAGAATCACCTGTCTGCACCTCAGACAATAGAGTCACCCACCACTATGGCTCTGCCTGACGTCCGTCTCGCCGGTCGAGTCTCAGCACTATGATTCGAGTCACAGGCTGTCCGCCGCTCGGACTGGAAGCGTCGTCTGCCCTGACAGCTCCCAAGAGGGTGCACCTGTTCACAAGAGGTACTTCCACTGAAGTCTCCTGCACTCACTTCATCCCCTTTCTTTCCGTCTTTACCCATCGCACCTCCTGTACTCTTGGAGTGACGACCTGACTGTAGGTCCTGTCCAAGAAGCTTTCGTCGTCCTAGATGGACTGCAGGTCATCCAGCTGCTGCTCCAGTTCCCTAACTCAGTCCCCGAGAAGCTGCATCTGGACACAGTTCCCACAGGTGTAGTGGTCAGTGTCGCCAGCAGTGCCCCTGTCTTCCCACATCCTAGGAGAAAGCTGTTAAATGAGGATTACAAAACCATGTCTCAGGCTGTCATCAAATGAGGCAAGTCTGCTAAGTATCTGGTAATGAACTTGGATCAAAGTCGCCTATCCATATCTTGCAGGAATGCTGCCTGACTCACGGAGTTACTCCAGAATTTTGTGTTTTGCTCAATGTTCCAATTCCTTGGTTTCTCTCTATCAGCGGGGGTATGATTGCCTGCATGCAGGATGGATGCTTGCCTGGTTAAGCTGGAGCAGAAAAAGGTCTTTGAAAAAATATTGAATATTTATGTCTTAAAAGAGCTGTCCAAAATGAGGTCTGTGGGAGGAATCTTAATTGTGTATTGTATTGTATTTTAATGACCACACAGTCAGGCTGGTGGAATTTGTTATCAGTACAGCTTCCAACAGGTTCCAACATTTCATCAAACATTAAACATATAACATAGATATACATACAGACAGACACATTACATAATACATAAGGGTCATGCTTATTCTTATTCCTCACCGTACAGAGTTTAAAATGTTAATTGCAGTGGGAATGAAACTGTTTTTGAAGCGGTTTGTTTTGGAGGCAATTGTCCTGTTCTAATGATATAAGTCCATATATCATTAGAACAGTGTAAACTGGTGAGTGGCAAATGGAAAGCTTCCTGATTCAATTTAGAGTTGGAACCAGCAGCCATTTTGCCTCTGTTGTTCGCCTTTTGCTAAATTCATTGGGAAGGTTATGGCCATGAGAGGGGTGACGAACTAATGCAGCAGGTTCAGTTGGACCAACACTTCGATGTACATGGATAAGTGTGACACTCTCAGTTCTGCAGGTTTCGATGTAGATGACCATTTGCTACTGTCTTGTAGCAAAACTGAGTCAATTCCCTTGGCAGCTGATCCGACTGATTCTGTGTTCTCTTTTTATAATCTGATTTGACCAGCGGAATGTGTTGGGAATATAGTTTTGTCGTGCCTGGGGTGCGTTTCTAGTTGAAATAGAAACTTGAGAGTGTGAGAAAGTGTTTCATTTCAGTTGTGATAATATTGGGCATTTTGTGTACTTGACAAAATGGAGGATTTCTGCTTTTGTAAAGCCTGCTTGACATATTTAGCAAAAGCTGCAAAGACCATGAGCATCATGGCTCCAGAGTGTCTGAGGAAAACAATAAGGTCATCTTTGTCAAAGTTCTACACGAGCATCTGTTTTCCACAAGGGATGCTCACAGTGGGAGCGCCTTGGACCAAAGGGCACAGCCCAGTGTAAAAGGACATACCTTTAGGAAGGAGATGAGGAATTTCTTTAGTGAACTGGAATTCATTGCCACAGATGGCTGTGGAGGCCAAGACTTTGGGTATTTTTAAAGCAGATTGACAGATTCTCGATTAGTAAGGGGGTCAAAGGTTACCTGGAGAAGGCAGGAGCATGGGGTTGAGAGGGGAAGATAGGTCAGCCATGATTGAATTTCAGAGTAGACTTGATGGGCTGAATGGCCTAATTCTGCTCCCAATGACATGAATTTAGGACCTTGTGTTCCACTCACTGGCTGTTCCCAGACACACTTGGTGATACAAAAGTAAACCAAGCGCATGATAATCTTCACGTGCAAGAAGTTGCCAAAATGTAATGTCACAGACAGGCATATTAAAGTTGAAGGAATTAATTGTGAAGCTTGGTGAGCTTGTTGCAAAGGCTCAGTGGGGAAAGCCCATGGGCCAGAGTCGTACCACCATTGCACACCGAGGGTTTGGTATCATGTCGCAAACCGATGGCTGATGGAATGTCGAGAATCGAGAAACTGAAGCCATATTGACATCATATAAATATTGTAGGCAAATTTAAGTATATGTTAAGACAAGTGAATTTTGTGCATGAAAGCATATTTTCTTTTTTGGGGGGGAAAACTGCTGTTTAACCAACCAGAGCAATATATTTAATTTGGATCAAAGTTGGGGTGAGATCTTAAGAAAGATATGGAAGCAAAATTATATTTTTTAGATTGGAATCTAAAAAATTGAAATTGAATATTTTGTTATTTCATTATTTTATTTGAGGAAGGCTGCAATGTAGTTGTTGGGACCACCAGTTCGCCAGATAGAATTTCAAGTCTGTACCCAGTGGGCAAAGTGGCCTTGGAGGAACATCATGTCTGAAAAATATTATTAAAGTGGAATATTGTTAGCAATATTTTGAGTAGAAAATGATTAGCTGATGTCCTTACAAATGACCAATCTGGATACTTTGTATTAAAAGGGGTCAAATGTAAATTCCTGCACACACCTTTGATCAAAAGCTATGTTTTCTTGAATAGATAATCAAAACACGCCCACAGCTGTGATGTAATGTAGTTGCAGTTTCAAGTCTCGGCTCTGATCTCTGCTGCCCCATATGTGCATTTGTTATTCCCAGAAAACGAAACTGAAACTAAATTTCTAACCTGCTAATAAAGAATTGACATAGCAAAGCTAATATTGAAAAAAATGAATTACGTTCTTAAACAAAATTGATCTGTCTTCATAACTAACTTCATTGCTAAGTTCAGCAGTTAACCTTCTACTTGCCTTTGTATACATGTGCAGCTGAATTATTTTTGTAATATTGAGACCAACAGACAAACAGGGAATACTGATGATCTATGCTAGACATAACTATAATGTGCCAGTGTATGGGGTGACTGCTGATCGGCGTGGACTCTGTGGGCCGAAGGGCCTGTTTCCGCGCTGTGTCTCCAAACTAAACGTACTCTCATTGTCCAGACAGATTGACCAGAAAGCTTTTCTGCCAGATTTACTGCGTATTGAGTAATTCCTTGACTTCTACTCACAATTACCGAGTCATATCTTGCATTATTTAGTTTCAGTTTAGAGATACAGCATTGAAACAGGTCCTTTGGCAACTGTCCATAGACATAGAAACTTAGAATAATACTAGACTAAGTGGGTCCCGTTGGGACCCATGTTCACACGGGAGGGCTGGTCCTCTGACGCAATATTCCACCTCTCCAACAATTCCAATATTGGTGGTCAGTGGGGGGGGGGGGGGTTCTGGAGGGCTGGGTGTTGTTGGCTGCAGGGACTACTGGTCTCCAGAGGGCTAGTATGGACATTGTGGGCCAAATGGATTCTTGGGGTGGCAGCTCAGCCCCTCAAGCCTGATGTGCTGGCAGCTCACTCACGGCTGGTGGGCTGGCAGTTGACTCGCGGCTATTCCTTGAAATTCCATTTCAAGCAGGGTGCTAGGCCACCAAATTCAAATCCATTTTCCTACCATTTCAAGCAGGGTGCAAGGCCACCAAATTCAAGTGCAGTTTCTTACCTCTTCGAGCAGGGTGCAAGGCCACAAAATTCAAGTGCAGAGAGGGGCTCTGAGCGAGGTGGCCAAAAATGATGGCCGTAAGTGGCGGCGTTCTCTCGGAAATCACATCGCAGTGAGTCAAAAGCGGTCAAGATCTTACTTTTAGTAATATAGATGTTGGAGCCACAACAGGCACGGATGGATCTCGTAAACAGACATTAACCCTGCCTACCCTGGACCTGAATTTGTGTGTACTTGCATCTTTTACTCTCCTTGCTCAAATTCACTGATACTTCAATTGTTTGGCTGAGAAGTTAAACTGAATTTTTTTGGCTACATTCTCAGATGGACTTAAAATCCCAATTACATTATTTCAAAGAGGAGCAGGGAATGTATGTAAAGACAGGCACAAAGTGCTGGAATAACTCAGTGGGACGGGCAGCATCTCTGGTGAAACAGGATTGGTTGGGGGGGGGGGGGGGGGGGGGGGGTGGATGTGAAGAGTTGGAGGTAAGAAAAGACCAGGACCCCAATCAGGGCGAAATGACCTCGGGCAGGATGGTGCCCTGGCAGGCCCATTGTTGACTAGGGAAGGAATGAACTTGAGGAATACAATGTGGAGAGCTGAGGAACTGGTTAAAGGACTGGGGGGAGAAAAGGGGAGTGTAGGTCGAAGTGAATTACATTTAGAGAATTCAATGTTCATACCGCTGGGTAGTAAACTGCCCAATATGTGATTGGCCTCACTTACCTCGTGCGTCTGGCCAATCTGTATTCTCTGATCCACAACCACAAAAGCAGATTATCTGTTCATTACCATATTGTTGTTTGTGAAATAATAATGTATGTAAATCATAATTATAACATTTACAATACTTTAAAAGTTTGTTCATTAGTTGAGGACTTTGAATTATCCTCAGTATTAAAAATCGCAATAGAAATCACCAAGGTAGACACAAAATGCTGGTGTAACTCAGCGGGACAGGCAGCATCTCTGGAGAGAAGGAATGGGTGACATTTCGGGTTGAGACCCTTCTTCAGACCCGAAACGTCACCCATTCCTTCTCTCCAGAGATGCTGCCTGTCCCGCTGAGTTACTCCAGCATTTTATGTCTACCTTCGATTTAAACCAGCATCTGCAGTTCTTTCTTACATGTAGAAATCACAGAACCTTTGTGAAAAGTTGGGCTAACATCAGAGCAGCGTTTGTGAACAATGTGGCAGGAGATGAATTAATTATAAATAATTACAGCAATGCTGGTGAGTAAATTATCTCAGCTTCTCTTTCTTTACAGGTCTTCCATACGCAATCTGAACATCTTGAAGTGCGAGGAGCTTGTGTTTCTTACCTGAGGAGGAACCAAGAACAATTTGAAGCGGTATGTTTTCTTTATGTGGATTAAAACAAAAATCATTTAGTTTAATGTAGATTTCGGGTATATTTCATTTTATCCTTAAAGGGCCTGTCCCACTTTCACGACCTAATTCACGACCTCTGCCGAGTTTGCCCTTGACTCTTACTTGCAGCATGGTCGTCACGAGGTCGTAGGTAGGTCATAGCAGGCCATGATGCTAGTCGTAGGTACTCGTGGCATCAAGTAGGTCAGGGCGTTTTTTCAACGATTAAAAATTTCCACGAGTAAAAAAGGTTGTGAATTAGATCGTGAAAGTGGGACAGGCCCTTTAATAGGCAAACGGACGATTTACTTTAAAGGGACCATCTCTCCTTTGCACAGATGCCTGGTCCTTTATCAATACTCATTGTGAAACACCACAATCGATTCGATGCAGAAATGTGAATCGGGGGGAAAAATGATTCGCACCTGCATGGTAGAAATCTGGAGTTCTCTTTTTACAGAAAATTCAGGAAATTAAAAATTTGACAAGTGAGATAGATTTTTTTTTTTTTTAAATAATTGAGTAGGTTGATATGACGCTGATGCAGGTCAGTCAATATCTAATTCAGTAATAGAAACATTTAAAGGACTTAATAATCTACTCGTGTTCCTATGTTTCTATATACTGCATCATTTGTAAGATGTTTTTCTGTGATTATTTCAGTTCATTGAAGGATCATTTGATGAATATTTGAAGCAACTTGAGAAGCCACAGGTATGAAATTGAAAATGTATTCAAAAAATGTATAAGGAATATCTTTAAAAAATCTAGCAACATTTGAATTTATTGAACCTAGCTTGGTCATCTTGAACAATGCTCGTTTACACTTGGCTTAGTTTAGTTTAAAGATGCAGCATTGAAACAGGCCCTTTCGCCCACCGAGTCTGCACCGACCAGCGATCCCCATACATTGACATTATCCTCCACACACTAAGGTCAATTTACACTTATACCAAGCCAATTAACCTACAAACCCGTACGTCTATGGAAAGTGGGAGGAAACCGAAGATCTCGGAGAGAACCCACGCGGTCACGGAGAGAACATGCAAACTCCGTACAGACTGCACCCGTAGTCGGGATCGAACCCAGTTTCTGGCGCTGCAAGCGCTGTAAGGCTGCAGACGCTTCTTTAGACCAATGATCTTTATGATCATATTTATTCTGTCCCAGGCTTCGTCTCTTTTGTGCCAGTTTCAAGTCCTCGTAATTCTTTTATCTTTCAAACATTTATTGACTTTCTCTTTAAATTGTCTTGGCTCCAAACCCCAGTGGAGTAGTGAATTCCAGAGATTCGCCGCACCCCCTTGAGTTTTTTATGTATCTTAGTTTTAAATGCCAGCTACCTAATCTTTTAATTGTGTTACCTTATTCAACATTCTTCCACTGGTGGAAATATCTCAACATTTATACCATCATGTATGTTTCAATAAGATTACCACTCCTTCTAAACTCCAAAGAATATAGATCTAATTTATTTGGCTGCTCATGATAGCTCAACTCTCTCATCCCTGCAGTTGGCTGAATCCATTTTGGACTATCGCCAATGTCAGTATACCTGTTCCTAAATAAGCAATCCAGAACTCTTGTCCCCTTATTTAAGTACTCCAGGTATGGCCTGACAAGTACACTATGAAATTATAACAATACTGCAATGTCTCTAAAATCTAACTCTCCTGTAATAAAACAAATGTGCCATCTTCCTTCTTAACCATTCGCTGCACCTCCTGTTAATCTTTTGTGATTCGATGCACAAGAATATCTAGGCACATCTACAGGCATGGAAATCACTATCAAATCATGGGGACACACACACAATTTCTTGGCGGCTGCCCTCGCGCATGCGCACACACGTGAGGCTTCGGCCTTGGGCCCTGTGGACGGTAACATCGGGAGCGGACCTGGTTGGTGGCCGACTCCGAACTTCAGCTTCGTCCGCCCCGAATCGTGGGGCTTGAATCGGCCCGTTCGCGGGGCCTTTCTTCGGCCAGTGGGGGCTTCTACATCGGGAACCTCGATCGCCTCGATGCAGCAGTTTGATTTTAAGCAGCGCTGGGCGCTGAAAGGCCCCGTGAACGGGCCGATTCAGCCCTTAGAAAGTGTCCGGATTACAAAAGATGGGGGGACATGTCCCCCACCTCTCAAAGCATTGGGGGGACATGTCTCCCCCCCCCCCCCCCAGGATTTCCGCCCATGCACATCTGCTTTATGTGGAGGGGACGGTAAGGGGTTGTTAAGCTAGAATTTTATCCCATCTCTTGCTTTTCTTACCTGCCTAGTTAGATTGCAAATACCATAATTTTCACGATTGGGGGAAAAACTCTGTGTTGTTGACATCTAATCGGTAAAGATAGACACCTTTAACAACCCCAAAATAATTTAACTCCATTGTCCAAATGTTACTTTAGTAAATAACACCTGGAATGTACAATTTTCATCGCAAGAAACTGCACGTTTGTGAGAATTTGTATGTCGCAGTTAAATATTGTAGTCCAACACATTAAAGTTGGTCTTGTGTTTTTTGTGGAAAAAGGCAATTTGTCTCAGCAGACTAACATGTGTCTCGAGAGGGTGAAGTCATGATGTATTTTTCCAGACGATGCAGTGTCTCAGCACCTTGAGTTCCTGTGATAGTGATGCTCAATTACTTTGCTACAGAGAACAGCCAATCAGTGCATTTTTTTAAATTCCATCCTTGGATCTCCTTGTCACTGTCAATATAAGGCAGGTTCATTGTGGACTGTGCGGATGTGAGGTCCACATAATAGAAGTGATTATTTATACAGGGCTTTGACATTAAATCTCAAAAGTACCACTCCATTAATGTACTTTGAAAAGTTATTTGAAGACACAAATGAAGAAGTTTGATAGGATGGAGGAAAGTTGCAGAAGAGACACTCGGGCAAAGACTCCCAGTCTTTTAGAAGTTTGAGAGAAATAGACTATCTTGCATGAATCCCAAAATGTGTGCACAAATATATTTTTGAAGATGATTCAAATATAAATGTGTATAAAAAAGAGTAGGCAAGTGAGTGACATATTTTCAACCATTCTAGGTAGAATGATTGAAGATTAGTGAGCTGGATTGTACTTCTAATCTTTTGTAACCTAGTGATTTACAACCAACCTTCAGACCTTTCTGCCTCGGAAGGTGGATCCTGACCCCTTGGCTGGCCGAACCTGATGGCTTTTTGACTGGTCACTGCTGTGACAGACCCTCAAACTCCTTTGAAACTCTGCACTCCCCTGGCAGAGCGTTTGCTCTTCAGTGACCCAGCTATGTGGGGTTATTTTGGGAATAAGAAAAATAGTTCTACTTTGGGGTGCCCTCGATTAAATTGGAATTATATTTTCTATTGTTTTTAATAATTAATTATTTAAACATACTAATTTTTGAATAACCACATTCTAAATGTTTTTTTTTCTCTTTGAATGCAGGAATGGGTTGGACAAGTAGAAATCAGTGCGCTATCACTCATGTACAAGTAAGGCTACCATGGATATTAGTGTTACTAGATGTATCTTGTTCTTCAGGTACAAGGGGCATTCAGACCCCAGTTGCCTTCTTTGTATTTCAAGATGATTTGGATACCCATCAATAGTAATAACTTGCATTTTCTTGTGCTAAATACCAGAAGTCCTGGTTGAATTTATGAATCCCCAATTTATGAGCATCATCATGCTATGTTATTCAGAATATTTAGAAAACAGAGTTTACAGTAGTTTGGTCAAAATGAATGATGTCATCATTAGCAGTTGAACATAATTCCTGGCAGTTTTGTCAAATGATCTGTCATTACTTTTTTTCCCCACTCCAACCTTTTCATTGTTTCGCAGGATGTATGCATCACCGACACCTGGCTATAGTTGCCCATGTCCCCATTCCACCCCATACACTCGTATAATTTGGAAAGGTGGTGTTGAATCAAATTCCTCAACTATTCTAGTCCCTTTGTCAATTAGCCAGACTGTTCTGCTTTTCATGGATGTGATATTCCTAGCAATTTTTTGTATTGCTGGAGTAAATTAATATTTTAAACTATATTGGATTAACTTGACTGGAAGAATGGATAATTTTCAATCATTGCTGTGATATTGTTTGGCTGCATAGCCATTGCCTTTTCCACTGCTCTTAACCGATTCATTATGTCACCTGGAGTCATTGAATTGGCAGAAGACAGTCTTCCATTATGGTGCAGACCTCAGGGAAACTAAAATGGATTTTCCACTCAATGCATTTGGTTGAAACTCGAGCATCTGTGAGGCTTACTAGGTGAACGATATTTGCAAATGTTTTTGGCCTTGCCTTGAAAATCCAGCACTAGGCTCCATCAACAATGAGATGGGGAAGTTCTTGAAACTGGCTTATTTCGATAGCTGTGAATTGCCTCTCACAATTCATGACTAACAGAGCTTTGATTCAATCTGTAAATTGGAGAATTGCTTGGATTTTTCCATTTGCCTGTGGTAGAATGCAGTTCTGTGGTAATGGCCTTCGTTCGAACTAACAAATGTGTTCTGATTATAACCAACCCATTGATGGCGCAACACAAAATGTGAGGATGTCACTTCAGTTTGGGGGGAGGGGGCGAGCTCTTGAAGTTACCTCTCCCGGTATTTCATGGACAATCTGCAACTGTACATTCGATGAAATTAAATAGGTTATCCTTTATGTTGACTTACTTGATACTTGCTGCAGATGTGCTTTGCAGGCTTTGTTCTTCTGAATGAGGCCAGTTCATTCACTATGACCAACACTTAGTGTTGCGGCTCACATCATATTCTACTTTTTATTTTCTCAGTCATGCTTCCAAGTGTTGTTATCATTGAGGAACATGTTCGGACAGACGGTAGTTGGTAATTGGTTTGATATTTCCTTACCCATTTTGTGATGATGCCTTATAGTTTCATGGTATCTGGTTAATGTGATGCCTGCCAGAGCTTCTTCCTGCTGTCTGTATATCTTTGGTTTACCTGTTCTGCCAGTGAGACAGGTCGTGCACAGGGATGGAACAGCCTGCAGCGTTGGTTGTAAGATGAATATGGCTTCTTCCAGCATGTGGGACAGCTCTCCAACTTAAACCAATCCCCAGGGGTTTGTGAGAATAACAATGCAAAAATTGTTAGGAACTACTTTGTTATGCACTGATTTGATCAATACTCGATGGACTGTTTGCCTGATGTTATTGTGCTCCAGCATAACAGTTTTGATTAGACTGAAATGTTTTAAAAGGCCATTTTAGAGATGTGCACAGGTAGACTGGATAAAGGGAGCAATTTCCTTCCCTGAATTAAGATGGGTTTGTATGGTAATCTAGCAATAAGATGTTCAACATGACTTAGACAACATTCTTCTTAAAAAAATATTTAATTAGCTGAATTTAAATTGCACGCACGCAAGCATGCCCACTCTCACGACTGTATGGCCAAATCCGGCTCTAACTTCATTTACAAGTTTGCAGGTGACACCATTGTCATGGGCTGGATCTCAAACAATGAGGAGGCGGGGTACCGGAAGGAGATAGAGAGCATAAAGCGTGGTGTCAAGACAATAACCTCTCCCTCAATGGCAGGACAGTGAAGGAGCTTTATTAGAGGCTTGCAGAACGCAAACGGGCCCTTCGGCCCAACTTGCCCATGTTGTACAAGATGCCCCTCCAACACCAGCTGCCTGCATTGGGCCCATATGCCCACCTTTCCTATCCATGTACCTGTCCAAATATCTTTTGAATAATGAGATGGTACCTGCCTCAGCTCCCTCTTCTGGAAGCTCGTGCCATAAACCCACCACCTGTGTGAAAAAGTTGCCCCTCAGTTCCTATTAAATGTTTCCCCTCTCAAACCTTAAACCTATGTCCTCTGGTGCTTGATTTATCCTACTCTGGATAAAAGACTGTGCATTCACCCTATCTATTGCCCTCATGATCTTATATCCCTCTGTAAGATCACCTCTCATCCGCCTGGCCAACCGCTCCCTATAACTCAGCCCCTTAAGTGCTGACAACATCCTTGTCAATCTTCTGTGCACTCTTTCCAGCTTAACACCATTTTTCCTATAGCAGGGTGACCAAAATGAAGACAATACTGAACATAATGCGGCCATGCCAACATCTTGTAAAACTATAACGTAACATCCCAACTTCTATACTCAGTATTCTGACTGATGAAGGCCAATGTATCGAAAGCCTTCTTGACCATCTTATCTACCTGCAATGCCACGTACAAGAAACTATGTACCTGCACTCCTAGATCCCTCTGCTCTACAACACTACCCAGGGGCTTGCCATTCACTGTGAAATGACTTCAGGAAGCAAGGTGGAGTACGTGCCACAATCAACATCAATGGTACGGAATTGGAGAAGGTCAAAAGCTTTAGGTTCCTAGGCGTGAATATCACCAACAACTTGTCGTGGAGCAACCACTTCGAAGAAAGCATATCACGCTTCTGCTTCTTTAGATTAAGGAAATTATGCATGTCTCCAATGTCTCTTAACAACCTCTGCTGTTGCCTCGTGGTAAGCATACGTTCAGAATGCACTAAAGCTTGGTTTGGCAACAGCTCTGCCCAAGACTAAGACATTGCGGACAGTTGTGGATGTCGCACAGTTCATCACAGAGATCAGCTTTCCCCACCATCTCCTGTACACTTCACACTGCATAAGGAAAGTAGCTAACATAACCAAGGATCTTTTCTTTTCCCCAGTCTTATGAGGCCTGTCCCACTTAGGTGGCTCTTTAGGCGACTGCCAGGGACTAGTTTGAATGGAATTCACCTAAGACACCTGACGACAACCTACGACAGCACCTACAACAACCTACATCAACCTACGTCAGCAAAAATAGTTACCACTGTCACCAAAACTTTTTCCACATGTTGAAATGTTTGCTGCAGTCGCCCAAAAAATCGCCTAAGTGGGACAGGCCTTTTATGCACCCCACCCCCTCCAACTCTACCATCGCACAGAAGTTGCAAAAGCTTGAAAGCACTTGCCTTCAGATTCAAGAACAGTTTCTTCCCTAGTGTTATCAGACTGCTGTGATGCTATGTGTAGGAAGGAAGTGTGGATGCTGGTTTACGCCGAAGATAGACACAAAATGCTGGAGTAACTCAGCGGGTCCGGCAGCATTTCTGGAGAAATTGATAGGCGATGATTAGGGGCAAAGATCTCGAACCAAAACATCACCTCTTCTTTTTCTCCAGAGATGCTGCCTGACCTGCTGAGTTACTCCAGCATGTTGTGCCTATCTACTGTAATGCTATAAAGCTTTTGCACTTGTTCTGCATTTTGGTATTATTCTCTTTGTACTACTTGTACTTATGGCTTCCATACACTTTGTAGGAAGGTGAAATGGGAGCTCACGGAATACAAATTTAAAACAAAGGCATAAAACTTGGCATTGCAAGATCATGAAACATAAACTTAAAATTAGTGAGATGTTGAGGCGGATTTTAGATATGTGTTGAATTCTATCAAATGGCGATCTTTATGATGGATAGAACTTCCATTGTATTTTCGATAAGTGCTGCATTCTCTCAAATGGCTATCTTTGTGATGCATGGAACTTTCATTGTGTTAGAAGGCTGGTCTCGGTTGTGACCAAAGTACACTAGTATGCCCAAAGGATGGTGATGGAGGCTAAACGTATTGGCACATAATATTGTCTGTTTCCAAATGGTTAGTGAGGTTTTTGCTTTTTATTTTTTTTATTTAATTAGAAGCAATTGTACAGGAATAAGGCAATCGACATGCCAGTTATACAATTGTTGTACAGCTTCATTTTTAACATTGAAATCTAAATCGGAAAAAAAGAGAAAAAAGGAGAGAATAAAGAAAAATAAGTTAAATAGAAGAAAGAAAGGAAAATACCCCTAAACTACCAAAGAAGTGTTTTTTGCTTTTTTTAAAATCATCCTTCACATTGAATGAGTTAGAAATCTTGTAATGTGGCTATTACTTTACATGTGGAGGTCCGTGATTCAGAGACTTTCTTTACAGTGTAAGCATAATCCGTCAGTGTTCAAATTCAAAATCAAAGATTTTGCATCAGATTAGTGTTTCAGTGTATTGGGTATGTGACATGCAATAGCATGCTGAGGACCAGCAACATAGAAAGCTAAATGCCGCTGTTCCAATCGCAAATTGAAATCCTGGGGTTCCTGTCACATGCAACAATGCAGTCGGAGGACTTTCATTCCATTCAACATGTGTGTTTCATGTGTTTGTGTTCGATTACCTACAACCAAATGTAAATTTAATCAAGGTGTTTAAGAAGGAACTGCAGATGCTGGAAAATCGAAGGTACACAAAAAAGCTGGAGAAACTCAGCGGGTGCAGAAGCATCTATGGAGCGAAGGAAATAGGCAAAGGTTTGGGCCGAAACCCTTCTTCAGACTGATGGGGGCATGATGAAAGCCCCCATCAGTCTGAAGAAGAGTTTCGGTCCGAAACGTTGCCTATTTCCTCCGCTCCATAGATGCCGCTGCACCCGCTGAGTTTCTCCAGCTTTTTTGTGTACCGTAAATTTAATCAAATTGGTCAGAACTAACCTTTTTCGGAGATCTACTGCTCGGCTTCGTAGTTGTTAGTAAAGAGATAAGGAAGGGAAAAACAGCCTGAGCACAGCCTTGAGATGGCCCTGTGCTGATGGTCAGCAGAGAGGATATGTTGCTGCCAAGTTGAACTGATTGAGTACTGATTTCTTTCTGTGAACAAATCAGTAGATAATTATAAATGCAACAAAATACTATTGTCTCCAAAAAAACAATTAGCTAAAAAAAATAGCTTAGTAAGGGTTTAAAAATTGAGACTCCTTGTTTTTGTGCTGGGGTGGTGGCATTCAATGTTGCCGTGACTGTGACATGTACAGTGTATTTAAGATTCCATTGTCTTCGTTCCAAAATTGTCTCCTTAACTATGGCTTGATAACTGCAAAAAAAATTATACTCAAATTCTGGAAAAACGCACCCACCCCAACGCTTAAAATGTGGATTTCAAGCATGTCTGAAATGTTACACCTCGAAGATATGAGATTCGTCCTAGCAGGTAAAGCAGACCAATTCCTAAAGATTTGGTCTCCTTTTATCGACTTATTTCAAGTATATGGTGCAACATAACCCTGGAAATTAACTGTTTCAGAACTAGGTGAGGGGTGTGGAAAGATATGAAGCAGGTATATCCCTTTTCCCTTTTTAATTTATTTTCTGTTTTCTTTTTTTTCTGTTTTTTCTCGCTTTTTTTCTCTTTCTTTATATCTTTACGGGTTCTTTCTATCTATTCTTTCATGAACTATCAATATCACTACTTTACTTAACTTTCTCTTTCTTTCTCTTTTTTCCTTCTGTTACTTTTCTATTATTAAATTTAAAACAAGAAGTTGGACACGGAATGTATTACGTTATACACGGTTTATACTACTGTACATTGCTTCTAATAAAAATATTTATTAAAAAAAAAAGATTCCATTGTGGGCAGAATTGTATGCTTTTCCTTGGTCCTTTGACTGTATTTTATTGTTTTGGATACAAATTTTACTGTGCTTTCCCTTTCTTATCTCCTCACCTCTCTGTATAGTGCTACTCAAGAGGGATTAGTATAGATCTACACTTGCTGGTCAGCCTTGGCTAGGTAGGCTGCGTGCACTAGTTCTGTGATCTGCCTCAAAGTTTAGCAAAATTCAACATTTTAACTGATTACTATTCTATGAAATGCCTTGAATCTTTTCACTACGATGTGTGCACTATATAAGTGCAAATTATTACTTATTTAATTGGGGGAAGGTTGCTTATATTTTACACGATTCCCCAGTGGTTTCTCTTTCGGGAAATGGAATTGGCAAGAGTTTGTAAATTGGATCGAAAGTGAGTAATGTGTGGTCCAAGTGCCACCATGTACTCGTGTTGAAAACTTTAATTACTTCATCTGGAATAACAATTTTTACAGCACAACCATTATTTTTTTTGTTCCTAATATTACCGTGCTGAGGATTTGGGTGTAGAATAGTCATGGTGTATATATTGGGGATGCCCACCACAGTGATTTTAAGGTCACTGACCTGTAGTTTGAATTGTTTGATCAAACCTTTATTACCACGTCTGAGTTAGTCTGAATGATGACTTGGATCCAAACAACTAATTGTGAGTTTGGTCCTAAAACCTATTTAACAATGACCTATTGAGGCAACTGTTTTCCTGAATTTCCATGCCGCACTCAATTTCCTCCTCTTTTTCATGATTACTCTCAAAGATGCTGAAACGTGAGGGGGAAAAAAATAATTTCTGCAATGCTAGTATTAATTAGGTTATGTTACAAATTCAGGAAATTTCACAAAATGGATGGTGGGTGTCTGAAGCAAGCTGCAGAGGAGGTAGTTGAGACCGGGACTATCCCAACATTTAAGAAACAGTTAGACAGGTACATGGATAGGACAGGGTTGGAGGGATATGGACCAAACAGGGGCAGATGGGACTAGTGTAGCTGGGACATGTTGGCTGGTGTGGGCAAGTGGGGCTGAAGGGATTGTTTCCACACTGTATCACTCTTTGACTAATAGATGATCCCCGAGTGTCATTTGGTTCTTTCTCAAATGACCATTAGCAGTAGCATATATAAAAGACATCTTGGGCGATACTCATCATGCTAAATGACAACCCACATGCAGGAGTTTGCAACCAGCAGGATTTCTAATTTTTGATTCTTGGACATGAAAATCTGAATGATTATGGCCTGGTTGAGATTATGTAAATGGATGCAGATTTTGATTCTTGAGACTTTGTTGTTTATAGTGTCATACCCTAAACAATTGAGGCAATGATAGCAATTATGTTTCGATTTGTACAGAAAGACAGAATACCGTTGTTAGTCATTGGATGGTTCAAGCTTTTAATTTTTTAAATTTCTTTTGACTTTTTAGGCGGGATTTTATAATTTACCAGGAACCAAATAGACCTCCTGCCCGAGTTACTGAAAATGGATTTCCGGACACGGTGAGCTAACAGAAAACATAATAAAATCATTTAAAGTGACCTTAAGAAAAGATATGACGAGTACATATTATATAGGCTTATATAGTCAGTTAAGTGATTCAGGGTAGCCTGTCTGAATTGCCAAACTTTGGAATTGGGCCATTAAAAATGCTGTGGTGTTTACTCTTCTTTGTTAAACTTAAAGGTCACAGGTCCCATTACACATTTTTTCATATAAAGAAGGGCAGGCAAGTACTTCTTGGCATCCTGTTCATTAGTTATTCCTGTTAACATCATTATACCAGATTTTTTGGTCATTAGTTTCTTATCGTTTGTGGGAGTTTGCTTTGTGTAGATTGACTGCCGCGTTTCCAACATTATAACAATGATGACATTTCAATCTACTTGACTGGCTGTAAAGCACTATGGGAAATCTTGAGTCATGAACAAATAATGCAAATTTGTTATTTCTAAATGTTTGGCATTCATGAATCGGGGTTGGACCAGGGAGAGTAAAGCTTCTGATGTTATTTAGATGGCTGTGCAAATACAAATTTAATAGGTGGATGAAGATTTTATACATTGCCTGAGGTGAGGATCTAAAAGTTTCATTGGGCCAAGCATGAGAATACCCGTATTATGATTTATGCCAATTTAATAGGAAATTTCCCAGTGGGCGAGGTGGAGTGAGCACTTTTTGTTCAGATTATTCTTTCCAATCGCCCAAGGAAAATTCTTAATGTATTTAAACAGAATCATACCTATTTATACTGGATAGGTCAGATTCCTTCATCATTGTTCCAGAAAATATCCTGCCCGCAATATTGACAGCAAACCTCAGGATGTCTCATCGCATCAGATGACATACAGGCAAGGAAACTGCTTCCAGCTTATCATCGACTGTTCTCTCTCAGCCCATGAAACCGTGCTTGTCCTGATTGAACAATACCTTGGGGAAAATATTGGAAGTATCAAGGTGCTGAATCTGATTTGGGTGGGGATTCAATGTGCAGCAGCAAGATTATCTCAATTATGTCACTATTGTCCTAGCTTGCTGTGTCTTGCAGTGTATATATAGGTGCTGAATTGGATTTGTGTAATAGTAAGTGAACCAACCACTAACCCTCTAATCAAGTATCTACACCTCTGCCTTAAACATATTCAAAGACTCCTGTTTCATCACTCTTTGAGGAAGAGAGTTCCAAAGACTTGGGACTGACTAAAAGAAAACAAACATTGCCTCATCTGCATTAAGTGGGAGACAGCTGATTTTTGGACTGTGGCTCCTGGTTCTGGTTTCACTCACAATAGGAAATGTTCTCACCCCATCCACAAAGTGCTGAAGGAACTCAATGGGCCAGACAAGGGAGAGATTGGACAGGCAATTTTGCCAGTATATTCTCTCCACAGATGCTGTCTGACCTGAGTTTATCCAGCACTTTGCATTTTGCTCAATATTCCAGCATCTACAGTCTCTAGTGTTCTCCTTCTACATTCATCTTAAGAACCATCATGGTATGATATGTTTCGATCAAGTTGAAACTCTTCCTCCTCTAAGTTAAAATAAATACAAGCTAAGCATGTCTAACATTTGACAATCACTTTGTCGTTTACTACATTTGCCAGATCTGTCCATTCAAAATTTGTCTTTGATCCCTTTGTAACCTCCTGTTTCAAAATGTACATTCCTTATCTTGGTTTCATCAGCAAATTTAGCTACTAATCCATCATTCAAGTCATTTATATAAATTGTAAAAAGTCAAGGCCCCACACTGGCTACTGTGGCACTTTTATATGTTGCCAACTGTAATGTATTCATACATATTCATGTGTATGTTAATGAGTTGGTGTTCAATATAAGCAGGAAATGCTGGGTAATACATCTCTCTCTCGTGATCCAGGCAACCAGTGTGTAAGTCTTGTTCTTCATTCTGCCGTCCGGAATATAACAAAATTGGCGACAAGGACGGGATAGAGTTTGTGAACTCATCCTTTAAATACAGCGCAGGACTGTTTTGCAACATGCAGTATTGTTTAACATTTTAAACAGCAAATACGGAGCTGTGTCGCAGTTGTTTGTGAGCTGGACACGATAGGCCGCAGATCCTTCTGTGCATGGGACTGTAGTTTAAAACAGCAGCTGTACAAATCGTAGAGTTTTTGCCAGGCCATCTCTATATTGTGTTTAAGTGGCAAGATGGCGTCCTTGGGATTGTATAGGATTTTAGACCGAGTTCTTTTTTGTTGAGTTCCTCAAGCTGTATAGCCTTTGTACAGATAAGTTTTAGGTGAATTGCTACACCAGAACAGGCAGAAAATCGGGGTTTTTGAACGGACTTTTAAAAAAAACAAGAGAACGACACGATAGCACTTTCGACAAGAGTAGAGAGTGGTTCAGCTCCTATATGGAGAGAGCAAACATGTTTTTCACAGTAAACAATATAATGGAGATTAGCGGTGAAGGAGAAGTAGTGACTGAAACTAATAAGGGTGTTTGCGAACGCATGAAAGCGATTCTGCTCACGGAGATCAGTCCTGAAGTGTACGGCACACTCGTGAATTTCCTTGCGCCCATAAAGGCAAAAGACGTGCCTTTCAATGACATTATGATGAAGTTGGAGGAGCACTTCAACCCAAAGCCTCTGGAAATTGCAGAAAGCTATAAATTCACCACTAGAAACCAGAAGCAGAATGAGACAATCAATGAGTACATTGTTGTCTTGATAAACTTAACTTTGCAATGTAACTTTGGAACCTTCCTCGGACGCGACAAATTTGTTTGTGGTCTAGTGGATGAACAAATTCAGTCCAAACTCGTGAACAATCCGGATCTTACATTCGAGAAAGCATGCAAGATGCTACCACAATGGAGATGCCATCAAAGAATGCTCGCGGGTTTCGTCCACCAGAGACTGCAGTGGCCGTTTACAGTCACAAGGCAGTGTCTACGGCCAAACCAAGAGGCACTAAACCAAAACCAAAGAATGGTGGGGAACCGAGTTCAGCCAGTTGTTATTGTTGCAACGGTAATCACTCATCCCAATTTTGTCAGTTCAAAATGGCCAAGTGCTATAACTGCCAGAAGAAAAGCCATATCGCCTCAGCATGTCAGGCCAAGCTTAAAACAGGAAACCAACAACCTGCGGGAAACAAGCGACAACAACAGAACTGAATTCACAACTTGGAGATGAACCCAGATGGAAATGGACTCGGGTTGTACACCATTTGTGCAACCAACATCGATAAGCCTATAACCAGCCAAGGCAAGGACATTCGAACTAAACTATTGATTAATGAACAGTTAATTGATATGTGTATTGACACGGCAGCAGATTGTTTGGTCATGAGCAGAGACCTGTATGAAACAAAGTTCCTACAGACACCATTATTTGAGAGTAAGGTCAAGCTGAGAACCTACTTGGGCGAAGTTTTGGAGACATGCGAACAAATGAACTGTAAAGTTCAGCATAATGGTCAGTCAGTAACACTGCCCATCATTGTGGCCAGCTACAGAAATAAACCAACCCTCCTTCGAAAGGATTGGCTGAGTAGAATAGAGTTAGACTGGAAGAACATTTTCAACATTGATTTGTCCAAATCACGTCATGAAAACGTCATAAGCAAACATGCAGAAATTTTTGCCGACAATTACACGGGAATAACAGGGTACTCTGCGCACATTCGACTCAAGCAAGATGTGAAACCTGTGTATTGTTGACCAAGACCTGTACCATATGCACCAAGGCAAAAAGTAGAGGAAGAACTTGACGGGTTAGAGTGGAATGGAGTACTTGTGAAGACAGGCCAGAGTAACAGGGCAACGCCAATTGTGGCCGTACCCAAGGCCAACAAAACTGTTTGACTATGCGGTTACTACAAAGTTACAATCAACCAAGCCGTTGATGATGAACAATATCCGTTACCAACCTCACAAGATCTGTACGCAGAACTTAGTCTTCACTAAACTGGATTTAGCTCACGCCTACGCTCAACTCAATGTCAGCAAGGAAAGTCAGCGGTACTTGACTATCAACACACATAAGGGCCTGTATTCATATACAAAGCTGCCCTATGGCGTGAAATCCTCCTAAAAAATCTTCCAGTCTGTCGTGGATAAAATATTACAAGGCATTCCGCACTCTGTGTGCAACCAGGATGACCTACTGATATTCACAGAGGGCATGGTAGAACATCTGGAATTCCTTGAGCAAGTTCTCACTCGACTGAATTGCCACAATGTCAAACTGCAAAAAAATGAAAATGTGCATTTGCGCAGTCAGAGGTGGTCTACCTTGGACTCAAAGTAGACGCCAACGGACTTCGCCCTGTGAAGGTGAACGTTGAAGCAATAGTGAATGCTCCAAAACCCAACAGTGTTTCAGAGCTACGATCATTCCTTGGGATGGTGCAGTTCTGTGCATGGTTCCTTCCAGATTTAGCAACTGTGCTAAAGCCACTTCATCATCTGCTACAAATAGATGTGAAATGGACGTGGGGAAAGGATCTTGAACTCCTATTACATTTTAACTTACCTGGTCAACTTTCAAATGTACCTTATGGTGTTAGAATGTGATTACAGGAAGCATATCTGATTTTATTTTCCTAACTTCCAAATAGGTCTCGTTATGCTTTTCAAATGGAAACCATTATGACAGTGTCTATCCTCGGAAATTTGTAGATGCTGCAGCTCTTTGCCAATGTAAGTACCTTTTTTTCAGTTTGAGAATATTTTCGATATTTTCCATAATTTAGACTCCATTTAAAGCTGTCAGTCATTAATTCCGCAAAAGATTAGAAAAGGGAAGAACAGTGGCACAGTGGTAGAGTTGCTGATTTACAGCGCCAGAGACCCGGGTTCAATCCTGATTACGGGTGCTGTCTGTATGGAGTTTGCACGTTCTCCCTGTGACCGTGTGTGTTTTCTCTGGGTGCTCCGGTTTCCTCCCACATTCCAAAGACATGCAGGTTTGTAGGTTAATTGGCTTCTGTAAACTGTGTGAAGGGGTAGAACTAATGTATGGGTGATCGTTGGTAGGCGCAGACTCGATGGGCCGAAGGGCCTGTTTCCATATTGTATCTCGAACTAAACTAAAATAAACTCTCTGATCTTGAAAGCAAACATTAAATAGTTTTAAGGGCCTGTCTCACTTACGTGTCTTTGGCACGCAAATTACGCGACCTCGTGGTCGCGTTGAGCCGTGAAGGTCCCGCTAAGGTCTGGCGCGATTTCATGCGTACGCACAGCCGTCTGGAGCGCGTGACGTCATTTGAAGATGGACACAAAGCTGGAGTAACTCAGCTGGACCGGCAGCGTCTCCGGAGAGAAGCAATGGGTGACGTTTCGTGTTGAGACTCTTCTTCAGTCTGAAAAGGTCTTGACCCGAAACGTCACCAATTGCTTCTCTCCAGAGATGCTGCCGGTCCCGCTGAGTTACTCCTGCATTGTGTGTTCATCTTCAATTTTCTTGGCCCCACTCTGGGAGTAGAAGTGGGGGCGGATGCGGACCGCAACGGCCGTGAGCCCCAGGCCGAGCTCGACGATCGTTTGCCTGCTTCTGCTGCTGTTGGAGGTGAGACGTTGCGTCTTGGTCCTGTCCCACTTTGGCCGTCAGTTCCGCGACAGGCCATTGGCACGCGAAGATTTTGTTCATTACAAAAATTTCGGAGCCCTGCGCGATGTCGCGCACAACTACATACCCCTCCGTGCTTCTAAGTGGGACCGGCCCCGCGCGGCCATTCGATGCCCGTGCGCCTCAACGCGAACTCGAGGTCACGTAATTTGCGTGCCAAGGACACGTAAGTTGGACATGCCCTTTAGTTCTTACACATACCACTCCTGCCAGATGAATTATGGAAGGGTCCAGAAACTAAAAATAAACCTATCAGTAAGTTAATGATAACTTAGAGTCCATGGTACTAGAGCAGGGAAGGTTGACCACTTCTGTATATCATGTTATGTATCTGCATGTGCCCCACGGGCATTGTATAAAAGTGAATCAATTTTTTTCCCATCTTATTAATGTCCCTTTGCAATTTGTTTCTGGTTTTGTTGTAATTATAATCTCTTGATCTGTTACAGCCCACGAATTTCAATAATCTCTTTTGGGCTATATATTAATTATTGAAAGGAACAATCAATAGAAAAGGCTGCAGAAATAAATATTGTGGTGCAGCATATTTCTAACGATTTGTAAAAACTTGGTTTTGCAGCCCACTATTTTCCCTCTTGCAGCAAATGTTGTTATCCAGATTGATAACCTGGTCATAATCTCGACAGTACCCTATCCAAGTCATCCCTAAAGAATGTGTTCACTGAACTTCGGTCTCACAATTAAAGTGTCCTGAAGTTTGTAATGTGTGATCATTTTTCAAAACTGTGTGGTAATTGCAAACCGAAAAACTGAGAAATGACTTTCACTTATTTTTTCAAAATATTATCTTTAAATTTTATTCCAAAATGTTACCTTTAACTAAAAAATTTAAATTGGTTTTGTTATCGGTGTTGAAATGGAACCTATTTCCAGTATGATATTTCAGTTTGGTTTATTGTCACATATAACGAGGTACAGTGAAAAGCTATTGTTACATGCGAACCAGTCAGCAGAAAGACAATACATGATTACAATTGATCCATTTACAGTGTATAGATGCATGATAAGGGAATACCGTTTAGTGCAAGGTAAAGCCAGCAAAGCTTGATCAAGGATTGTCCGAGGGTCACCAAAGAGTTAGATAGTAGTTCTGCACTGCTCTCTGGTTGTGGTAGGATGATTCGGTTGCCTGATAACAGCTGGGAAGAAACTGTCCCTAAATCTGTTGGTGTGCATTTTTGCCTGAGGGGAGAAGAGGGAGTGGTCAGGCTGCGACTCGTTCTTGATTGTGCTGCTGGCCTTGCCGAGGCAGCGTGAGGTATAAATGGAGTCAACAGAAGGGAGGTTGGTTTGTGTGATGGCTGGGCTGCGTCCACAATTTGCTGCATTTCTTGCAGTCCTGGGTGGAGCTGTTCCCAAACCAAGCTGCGATGCATCCCGATAAAATGCATTCCACAGTGCATCTGTAGAAGTTGGTGAAAGTTGTAGGGGACATGCCGAACTTCCTAAGCCTTCGAAGGAATTAGAGGTGTTGGCATGCCTTCTTGGTCCTTGCTTCAATATGGGTGGTCCAGGAGAAGTTGGTGATATTGACTCCTAGGAAATTGAAGTTTTCGACCCTCTCCACTTCAGCACTGTCAATGCAAACTGGGGCATGCGTGCAGCTTTACTTCCTACAGGAATGCCTAACTTTACAGAGCTATACGATCATTTTGTTTTTTTGACCTGGCATAGCCAGCATAAATACACAAGGGTTAAACCACTCCTCCCAGGAGTTGAGAATTGGCGTGGTCATACATTCTGTAGTGATTCGTTCTTAATTAATTCAACCAGAGTGGGGTCTGCAAAAGGATAATAATAATAATAATAAATTTTATTTATGGGCGCCATTCAAGAGTCTCAAGGACACCTTACAAAAATTTAGCAAGTAGAGGATAAACATGTAAGCGGAATGAAATAAATAGTAGAGACATGACTAGTACACAAATTAAAGACAGAATTCAATTCAAAACACAATATGAGGCAATTCAAGCACAGATGAAAAGGGAGGGGGACGTGGGGCTAAGGATAGGCAGAGGTGAAGAGATGGGTCTTGAGGCGGGACTGGAAGATGGTGAGGGACACGGAATTGCGGATCAGTTGGGGGACGGAGTTCCAGAGCCTGGGAGCTGCCCTGGAGAAGGCCCTGTCCCCAAAACTGCGGAGGTTGGATTTGTGGATGGAGAGGAGACCGGCTGATGTGGATCTGAGGGACCGTGAGGGTTGGTAGGGGGAGAGGAGGTCAGTGAGATATGGGGGGGCCAGATGGTGGAGGGCTTTGTAGGTGAGGATCAGGATTTTGTAGGTGATCCGGTGGGAGATGGGAAGCCAGTGAAGTTGTTTGAGGACTGGAGTGATGTGATGCCAGGATTTGGTGTGGGTGATGAGTCGGGCGGCTGCGTTCTGGACCAGTTGGAGTCGGTTGATGTAGGTGGAGCTGATGCCAAGGAGAAGTGAGTTGCAGTAGTCCAGTCGGGAGGAGATGAAGGCATGGATGAGTCTTTCAGCAGCGGGAGGTGTGAGAGAGGGTCTGATTTTGGCGATGTTGCGGAGGTGAAAGAAGGAGGTTTTAATGACATGGCGGATGTGAGGCTCAAGGGAGAGGGTGGAATCAAAGATCACGCCAAGGTTGCGGGCCTGGGGAGATGGGGAGACAGTGGTGCCGTCGATGGTGAGAGTGGGGTTATTGATTTTGCTGAGTGTGGATTTGGAGCCTATGAGGAGGAATTCTGTTTTATCGCTGTTGAGTTTGAGGAAGTTATGTTGCAACCAGGTTTTTATAGCTGACAAACAGGAGTTGATATGGGAGAGGGGGGGGTTGTGGGGGGATTTGGTGCCGAGGTAGATCTGGGTGTCATCAGCGTAACAGTGGAAGTCCAGGTTGAAGTGGCGGAGTATCTGACCAAGGGGGAGGATGTAGATGATGAAGAGGAGGGGGCCGAGTACGGAGCCTTGGGGAACGCCTTGAGTGACTGTGCCTGTAGCAGAGGTGTGGTTATGGAGAGAGATGAAGTGGGATCTGTTGGAAAGGTAGGAACAGAGCCAGCTGAGTGCAGAACCTTCAATGCCGAGGTCTTTGAGTCTGGTGAGCAGGATGTTATGGTTCACTGTATCGAAGGCTGCACTCAGGTCGAGGAGGATGAGGATGTTGAGGGAACCAGTGTCAGCAGAGGTGAGGAGGTCGTTGAGGACTTTGAGGAGAGCAGTTTCTGTGCTATGGAGGGGGCGAAAGCCAGATTGGAGGGGTTCAAGTAGGTTATACGCAAGGAGGTGGGAATGAAGTTGTGACGCAACGATACGCTCCAGGGTTTTTTAAAGAAAGGGGAGGTTTGAGATTGGGCGGTAGTTAATGAGAGAGGAGGGATCAAGACCAGGTTTCTTTAAGATTGGTGTGACAGTGGCTTTTTTGAAAGCGGAGGGGACAATGAGGAGTTGAAGAGATTAGTGAGGTAGGGGCAGAGAACGGGGAGGCAGGACTTCAGCAGGGGAGTGGGGAGAGGGTCGAGGGAGCAGGTAGTGGGTTTGGAAGAGCTAATGAGTTTGGAGATTTCAATAGGGGTGACCAGGTCAAACTGGGAGAGGAAGCAGTGTGGAGGAGGGGTAAGGAGGTCAGTGGAGATGTTGAAAGGAGGGGCCGTGGTAGGTGGTGGAGTAGATGCTGGGGAGTCGGGTACAGGGGATAAAGATTGATAGATGGTGCTGATTTTATCAGCGAAAAAGTGGAGGAATGAGTTGCAGAGATCCGGAGTAGAGGTAGGGAGAGTGTTGGCTCGAGGCTTGAGGAGGTTGCCCACTGTGGAGAAGAGGGTTCTGTGGTTTAGTCAGGGATCGGTGAATATGGAGGAGAGGTAGGCAGATTTTGCAGCAATGAGGGCATCTTTGTAGTCAGTGAGGTGGAGTTTGTAAGCTTCAAGGTGGACTGTGAGAGATGATTTCTTTGTGAGTCGTTCAAGTCGGCGACCAGTCTGTTTCAGTTTACGAAGTGCAGGTGTGTACCAGGGTGAACATGTGTTGAAAGTTACGGTTCTTGTTTTGAGGGGGGCCATAGTGTTAAGGGAGGTAGACAAGGTGGAGTAGAGATGGTTTGTGAGATCATCAGGTGAGATGGGGGTTGAGTCCAGGGGGAGAGTGGTGGAGAGCAGGTCAGGGAGATGGTGGGGATCAATGGATTTTAGATTACGGAAGGTGATTTCTCGGAGGAAGCGGGGGCGAGGTGTCGGAGAAGGGATGGTGAACCGTATAAGCTTATGATCAGAGAGGGGGAAGAGGCAAGGATGGAGGTCGAGTACCGGTTGATTTGTGGAGCAGACCAGGTCAAGGATGTGACCTTTGTCATGGGTGGGAAAGGTGACGTGCTGAGTGAGAGAGGGGACCTTCTGAAGCATATTTGAAAAAGGACTGTATTAATGTACAGCCTGTTACATTGGAGATCAAATCTGGGGAGAGAGGAGAGACGGTGGAAACCTGCACCGACCCTTTCTCATGGTAAGATGGCCTGGATTTTATGGCATTCTAAGCAGGCATATTTCCAGTGACATTAATAATTAAGTGCCATTGCAGTAATTCCCAAATAACTGGTGGGTGATTGATTGCTGGGTGTAATCAGAACTGCTGTGTTTTGCTTTGTGTTTTTGGTGTGTGTATAAGTATATGATATATTATGCGTTAAACTTTTGATTTGCAGCCATTCTCTATGAAATGCTATACCAGGATGTACTAAAAATTGATGTTGAGCCCGTGATATCAGCACTGGATGCAAACGGCAAAACAAATGAGCATGTCGATTCCAGTGAAGATTCTGATTCTGGCGCCGAAATGGAATTGCATCGGTAAGTAGTCAAATTAAAAAAACAAAACGGGTTGATTACTGGGGTTTTAAACAAGGGGATTCAAAGGAATGGTTCCACAATAGGAAGCAAATAGATATGCAATTCCTGAAGACTGAATGAAAGTTTGTCACTCAGAAATATGATCGGTACAATTGCCCGTACCAGACCTTGTTGTGAAGGAAGGCTATTATTAATTTTCTTTAAGGCATTCATCCAATTGCACGAAAATATATCCACGTGAGCACAGTGTAGTTCCTTAACCTATCAAATTACCATTGATTCTCTAGTTTTGCAGAGTGGTTAATGTGGAACAGGTTTCCTATGGTGACAGTGGAAACAGATGGTTGTGATTGACTTATTTACAATAATAATTTCTAGGGAAATAGTATGTATTGTAAGGGAAGTTTCGTATCATTTGATTTTTAAAGTTTCTCTGCCTTGCTATTTGGGCCTATTTTCTTCTTAAAAAGCACGCCAGGAGGAAATGTTATTCTGTTAGTCTGGTCTGTATTCAGGATTGCATCATGGAAGTATTGGAAAATGTTAACTGCATTAGCTACTCTTGGATTAGGCTGCTTTGTTCTTGTTTATTTCGGAGTCCATCTCTGATAATATGATACTCTCAGAACTTTGGTTGTGCTGGAATGGAAAATTCAACCATTGGATATTATTATTATTAACATAGTAACACTTTCAATATGTTACAGCAGCATAATAAATTTTGCAGTAAATTTAATTGGACTCTGGGAATCGGGAGGTGGGAAAAGGGACCCTGGTATCTTTAAAGGGAGCATAGGAAACATTGGCCTGGTGAGCTGAATTTGGGGATTTCTGAACAATCAGATAGTGGGTTATTGAATTTTACTGTATCTTGCATTCTTTCTTTCTACCAATGTATATTATTGTTATTTCTGAAAAGCTCACCCTCACCCTTAAACTCTAATGAGTGCTTGCTTGTGATCTGTGGCATTTCATTAGGTCAGCTGAAAATGCAACACAAAATAATCGTGAAGAATGAATAGAAGTAGGCTGGCTGTATATGTAGGCTGTTGAAATTGGTGACCAAAGTCTCCAGGAATTTCCTATTATCAATAACAAAACACACATGCCATGGATAATTTAGCCCGAGTAATCTTTCAAGTTAATTCATAAAACTGAATTACTTACGTTTATCTTAAGAGAAGCGTATGCTGCTGGAGAGATTACAGCTCATTCCTTTTAATGCAGATTTTCTGTTTGGGAAAAATAACTAGTTCACATTTGCAAAACAATTACCATGGTGATCATTATTTCAACCTACAGTGAGCTTTAGTTAGAAAACACAATGACTCACTGCGAACTGGGCAAGAGCAGCATGATTCACAGAGTGATAACTAGGAAGTTAATTGGATTCTTAGATTTGTATTATGGCCTCAACCTGATGCTTTTAGTGGAATCTGATGTTAACAAATGTGACTTTTTCATCGCGTGCTCCAACCTCCTGTAAAAATAGAATAGAAATCAAGCTCAGAGTGAAACTGCATGCTTGCAAATTTTATTTTACAATTCTCAAATATTTTTCATCCAGTTTTCTATTTTGTGGATTTTCTCTAAGCTCATGACAATGTCCTTTCGTTGCTTTAGATGAACATTTAAATTCTAGCATGCCTGTAAATTTTGTTTTCAAATGTTTTGGCAACAGGGGCAAAGCTGCCGATGAGAGTGACATGAGTGGATTCAAGTCCCAGTCGTGTAATAAAGTCCGAAAGGTACTCGTGCAATTACCTTAAACTTTGTGTGTTTTTGAAATGTAATGTCTGGAAAACAGCATGCGCTTCTAAACAGCATTTCCTTCATATTTATTGAAAATTGACATAAGTTATGCATTCAAGACCATAAGCGCTCTGATTTGTGAGAGACCTGGGCCAATCTGGCGCGACTATATATTGGACAGTTCTGAAACCCAATGCTTTTTTTAATCCCCAATTTTCTTTTGCTCGTTACTGGTAAGTAGAAATGGTCAAATTCTGTCATGAACTTGACATCAGTTAAGTCATCTTTATTAAGTTTCTTAATGTAATGAAACAGAAATTAAGATATATTATGGCTTCACATGATAAGGAAATATACAGGTGATTAATAAATAAACATTCTGCGAGAGTTTTAAAAAGTTATAACATTAAAATAGTTAATTTGTCTAAATATCTAAAACGCTGAGCATATAAAATACCAATATTTGACAATCACTATTACTTTTGGCAGAGTAACTGTGATACATTGATCAAATGATGTTGCATTCTTTTCTGAAAATTATGTAAGTAGATTTAGATTAAATTGACCAGTCGTTCTTTGTCTTTTGTGAAAAAAGTGCGGCTTCTTGCCTGCGTGCGGGCGGCTCTGTTGTGACTTTTGGCCAAGGTCAGTGAACCTTTGTACAGCCACAGATTTGATCCTAACCTCTGACCATCTCAACTACTTGTTGATATTTTAATTACTTCAAGGGAAATTAGCAAAAGACAATAACATGTCACATCTGTGTACAAATCATGGCCCTCTTTCCACCCATGCCTCATCTTGATGCTTTTAAGAGCTTCACCTACAGGACAAAATTGTGATTGGTGTTCAATATGTTTAGGCTTTTTTTTTATGCTAGAGGTCAAATAATGATACTGAGTTGAATGATCAGCCATGATCATATTGAATGGCGGTGCAGGCTCGAAGGGCCGAATGGCCTACTCCTGCACCTATTTTCTATGTTTCTAATGAAAAGAAACAACTCAATTTTTGGATCATTGTTTACACTATTAATAATATACTGTGGTATGTTTTGCGATTTCATTGCTTCAGTACAATGAGCGAATTTAAGCTGCGATACAATAAATTAAAGAAATATAACCCAAGATACAATATTATTTTAAATTGAAATCAAGACAAAGATATGCTAAAAAAAAAAACATTCTTCTATGGGAAAATCTGAACAGTTTAGCTTCTCATTCACTGGACTCTGGACTCCTCACTCTCTTTGAACTTGCCAGGGCTCTATTTCTCATGCCCATCCTTTAAGCCTCAGTATCATTCTACTGAGTAACATCTAAAAAACATAGAAACATAGAAAACAGGTGCAGGAATAGGCCATTCGATCCTTCGAGCCAGCACCTCCATTCAATATGGCATGGCTGATCATCCAAAATCAGTACCCCGTTCCTGCTTTCTCCCCATATCCCTTTGATTCCATTATATTTAACTCTCTTGAAAACATCCAGTGAATTAGCCAACACTGTCTTCTGTGGCCGCGAATTCCATAGATTCACAACTCTCTGGGTGAAAAAGTGTTTCCTCATCTCAGTCCTCAATGGCCTACCCCCAATTCTTAAACTGTGACCCCTGGTTCTGGACATCCTCAACATTGGGAACATTTTTCCTGCATCAAGCCTGTCTAATACCGTAAGAATTTTATGTGTTTCTATAAGATTCCCTCTCATCCTTCTAAATTAAAGTGAATATAAGCCCAGTCGATACATTCTTTCATCATATGTCAGTCCCGCCATCCTGGGAATTAAACTGGTGAACCTACGCTGCACTCCCTCAATAGCAAGAATGTCCTTCCTCAAATTAGGGGACCAGAACTGCACATGATACTCCAGGTGTGGTCTCACTAGGGCCCTGTACAACTGCAGTAGGACCTCCTTGCTCCTATACAAAAGTGAATTAAGAGTATAGTGGAGTATTAATTTGAATAACATCCAATAATCTGGAAAATCTGCTGTCCGGCACCATAAAAGTCCTAAATGTACTGATCTGCGTTGAGGTGGGCAAGAACCAGGGGCCTGGTTTGTGAGGGAGAGTGTTAGAATCGCTACCCAATGAGGCGGATGCTAACCTGAATGATCCGATAGTTGATTATTTGAGTTTTATTGTAGGTTTTGCTTGCAAAAAATATCTGATGAATCTTTGTTTTTTAAACACAGGCCCTGTTTAACACCCTCGTGAATGAGTCTTACTCCTGCGCTTATTCCATTGCCACAAACTTCATCTCCAATTTTTCCTTCGAAAAAATACGCAGAAAGTTGATTTGTGCATTAGATTTTGCTGTACATGGGGGGGGGGGGGGGGGGGGGAAGGATAGAATAATTTGCCAACAGCGTCCAAGCCGGCAGAGTGAGTGAAGAGACACACAATAATGCAGATGTTGGAATGATGAGCCAAAAGGCTAACTGCTGGAGGAACCCAGCGGCTGCAAGTTCTAAGAACAATGAAATATATCAGCAAAACTAAAGGATATTTTATTGCCCAAATAAATGAAAGTGATGATTTTGGGAAAATGTAAAGTTGCTTCAGACGCATGTTTTATCACTTATATTTTCAGAAGCAACGAAAGAAAAGTGAAAATGCAGCTCAGAATCCCTTTCCTGGCGAGGTCCTCCGAGCGTTCAACCCGAATGTTTACAGAAATATTGAGTACGAAGTTTGGCAGAAATCAAAGCAAGGTAAATGTTTTAAGTTTGCAACCTTTGATTCCAAGTAAGCTATTTCACACCATGTTGCTGTTAAATATTAATATTTAATCTCCACTTTCCAGCGCAGCAGGAAAGGGATTACTCTATTGCTGCTGGCATGCAGTACGTTGTTGGGGATAAATGCAAGGTAGGCATTGATGCAAAAATATCCACTCTCTGATTTTTGACATGGTGATGAATCTTTAAAATGTGTAGCACCTCCTGTTTGGTCTTGAAGTTGGAGGAATGAGGAATAAGAGAGTGATGGGGATTAAAGGACCAGTATCCAAAGATCAGTAGCCCCAAATATTCCTTGTTATAGGACCATGAACATTGGGCTACACGTCCAAACAGTGACTCGAGGCTCAGATATTTAGCTGCCAACTTAAGCTTTCATTGGCTGCAGATGATGCTCTAAAATCCTGAACTTATGTCCAATTGTAAGGCTGGGCGGGGTTGTCATGACAATCCGGCCTCTTCCCTTCTCTCTTTTCCCCTCCTTCTGGCTCAATTGACTTATTGTTAAAATGTTCAAAAGAATCTTAACTCCAGAACAAGTACTTGCAACGTATTGGTTTAGTGGTTGGTGACTATTTGTGTGAACATGGTGATTCGGTTGTGCTTTGAATTGACATTGAAATGACGTTGAGTGTGATTTCTCTGCTTGATTCCTTATAACCTCAAGTCTTCCTACCGTGGTATGAATGGAGTTCTTGCAGGAAGTCGAAATAGAATGGAATGTAACCACCTTACATTTTCAAATGGAACTTGTCTAATCTTACTTATTAAATGGTCATGGAATTTTTAACTAAATGCCACCTCCAATAAATACAGGATATATGAAACAAACATGTGGGAAGGATTTGGTCACAGAGTGACTAAATTGGCAGAGTTAAGAGATTAATAGACCTATCATTTCCTTGAGCATTGAGAAAAGAAATGGAATGGCAAATCCAACATATCTCTTCCAGTGATATACAGTGGCTTGCAAAAGTATTCATACCCCTTGAACTTTTCCACATTTTGTCACGTTACAACCACAAACGTAAATGTATTTTATTGGGATTTTATGTGATAGACCAACACAAAGTAGCGCATAATTGTGAAGTGGAAGGAAAATGATACATGGTTTTCAAATTTTTTTTACAAATAAAAAACTGAAAAGTGTGGCGTGCAAAAGTATTCAGCCCCCTTTACTCTGATACCCCTAAATAAAATCCAGAGTAACCAATTGCCTTCAGAAGTCACCTAATTAGTAAATAGAGTCCACTTGTGTGTAATCTAATCTCAGTATAAATACAGCTGTCTGTGAAGGCCTCAGACGTTTGTTAGAGAACATTAGTGAACAAACAGCATCATGAAGCCCAAGGAACACACCAGACAGGTCAGGGATAAAGTTGTGGAGAAGTTTAAAGCAGGGTTAGGTTATAAAAAAATATCCCAAGCTTTGAACATCTCACGGAGCACTGTTCAATCCATCATCCGAAAATGGAAAGAGTATGGCACAACTGCAAACCTACCAAGACATGGCCGTCCACCTAAACTGACAGGCCGGGCAAGGAGAGCATTGATCAGAGAAGCAGCCAAGAGGCCCATGGTAACTCTGGAGGAGCTGCAGAGATCCACAGCTCAGGTGGGAGAATCTGTCCACGGGACAACTATTATTCGTGCACTCCACAAATCAGGCCTTTATGGAAGAGTGGCAAGAAGAAAGCCATTGTTGAAAAAAAGCCATAAGAAGTCCCGTTTGCAGTTTGCCACAAGCCATGTGGGGGACACAGCAAACATGTGGAGGAAGGTGCTCTGGTCAGATGAGACCAAAATTGAAGTTTTTGGCCTAAATGCAAACGCTATGTGTGGCGGAAAACTAACACTGCACATCACCCTGAACACACCATCCCCACTGTGAAACATGGTGGTGGCAGCATCATGCTGTGGGGATGCTTTTCTTCAGCAAGGACAGGGAAGCTGGTCAGAGTTGATGGGAAAATGGATGGAGCCAAATACAGAGCAAACTTGGAAGAAAACCTGTTAGAGTCTGCAAAAGACTTGAGACTGGGGCGGAGGTTCACCTTCCAGCAGGACAACGACCCTAAACATACAGCCAGAGCTACAATGGAATGGGTTAGATCAAAGCATATTTATGTGTTAGAATGGCCCAGTCAAAGTCCAGACCTAAATCCAATTGAGAATCTCTGGCAAGACTTGAAAATTGCTGTTCACAGACACTCACTCTCCATCCAATTTGACTGAGCTTGAGCTATTTTGCAAAGAAGAATGGGCAAAAATTTCAGTCTCTAGATGTGCAAAGCTGGTAGAGACATACCCCAAAAGACTTGCAGCTGTAATTGCAGCGAAAGGTGGTTCTACAAAGTATTGACTCAGGGGGGCTGAATACTTTTGCACGCCACACTTTTCAGTTTTTTATTTGTAAAAAAATTTGAAAACCATGTATTATTTTCCTTCCACTTCACAATTATGCACCACTTTGTGTTGGTCTATCATATAAAATCCCAATAAAATACATTTACGTTTGTGGTTGTAACGTGACAAAATGTGGAAAAGTTCAAGGGGTATGAAAACTTTTGCAAGCCACTGTAAGTATGAAGGCAGTGAGCATGAGCAAAGTGTGCTTAAAATTAGTATCTAAAGCAGAGAAAATAATTTGCCATTGGATCACTGGATCTCTAGGATGACCTATTAATTCATGGGAAAATGATAGTTGGTTATTATATAGACACAAGGAACTGCAGATGTTGGTTTGGAAAAAAGACGGTAAATGATGGAGCAACTCATTGGGTCGGAAGGTATCTATGGAGAACATGGATAGGTGACGTTTGCTATCTTTGTCCTCCAGAGATGCTGCCTGACCCGCTGAGTCAGTCTTTATTTGGTATATGTTTTTCTTCTATTGTGCTGCTCTTCCTTTCATCTAATTGAAGTCAGTGACTCATAAAAACACAAAAGTGTGTTTATAACTAAATCCTGCCCCTTCCCATTGCTGTGGGACTGGTGTATATTGACACCGTCTGGTTTGGACTCTAACCCATTCTTAAACAGTGATTCTTCCAAATCAAGTATCAATCTCTCTAAATCAATTATGCCCCAGAATTTACACTGGACTCTGCTGCCCTCTGCAGGGAATGCAAAGCTCCAAATTCTTCTGCACAGGATAAACATGCCTTGTGAATTTGGTCTTCATTCCGTTCATGTTTATTTGTTTATTAAAGATTAATTTGCAAGTTGAATCAGTGGTAAGGAAGGCAAATGCAATTATAGCGTTCATTTCGAGAGGACTAGGATATAAAAGCCAGTATATAATGCTGAGGCCTTGTAATGCTCTGGTCAGACTGCATTTGGAGTATTGTGAGTAGTTTTGGGCCGCATACCAGTGGAGGGATATGCTGGCATTGGAAAGAGTCCAGAGGAGGTTTATGAGAATAATCCCGGGGATGATTGGGTTAACGTATGATGAGCGTTTGATGGCTCTGTGCCTGTACTCGTTGACGTTTAGAAGGGAGTGGGGGGAATTTTATTGAAACTTACCGAATAATGAAAGGCCTGGGTAGAGTGGACGCGGAGAAGATCTTTCCACGAGTAGGAGAGTCTAGGACCAGAGGGAACAGCAGCAGCAGAAAAGGACGAGGAATTTCTTTAACCATGGGATGGTGAATCCGTGGAATATATTGCCACAGACAGCTGTGGAGTCCATATCTTTAGGTACTTTTAAGGAGGAGATTTACAGGTTTGTCTTCTTATTATCGAGTCCACACACAAGATTAGAAGTTGTTCAGCCGGAGCTGAACACACTTCTCGGCATCTGCATACAATGGTGTCTGTCTTGTCGCTTCTTGTGCTTCTTGTGCGTGGTGGTGGAAAGATTGGTGGAAACAGGGCCGCGACGTGAACGCTCTTTACTTGACCCCGACAGGTTCCTGATTAGTAAGGATGTCAAAGGTTACGGTGAGAAGGCAGGAGAATGGGGTTGAGAGGGAAAGATAGATCAACCGTGAAGGCAGAATAGACTCGATGGTCCGAATGGCCTAATTGAGATCCTATGACTTATGAACTTAAAAACTTGTCCCTCATTTGTCTAAATCGTCTTTTCTCATCACATTGACATTGTTGAAGCCCTTTATTGAGTTAATTATTTCTTGAAACTTTTTGAGTTGCTTGTTATTGCAAATGCATGCACTACATAAATGATGAAAAATGCAACAAAATGAATATATTTTAATATCCATTGCAATGCCTTCTTCAGGTCTGTTTGGATAATGGTAAATACTACAGTGCACACATTCAGGCAATCAGCCCTGACAATGGACCAGTTGACGTCTACATAGAAGAACTAGGAGAAAAGTAGGTTCAACCATATTAATTTAAAAGATAATTGTGCCTTCCATGTTTTAGCCTTTAAAAATATTTGATGATTGTTTTACGTTTTGTGGTAGCATTTTTCTAACATGGTGCAAGCATGATGATCCGTTTGACTTTCAAGATGTGAGAGGGTGGAATGTGTGAGCAGCTGCTATCAATATTTAGGGCGACAGAAGTGTGTGTTCAAGGACTAAAGATTTGCAATTTTCCAACTGATCCACATGTGCCTTGAAATAATTCTCCAGCCAAACTTGGAGAAGTGATGTGAGCCATGGATTAAAAATGTAAAGTGGATGGGGGTGCAGTGAAGGTATGTACTAGGTTGAGAGAAAAAGGCAAACACCATGCATAACATTTGTACAGTTTCCCTTATGGCTCAGTAGGTGGCCCATTAAATCCTACTTTTCGATGGGATCCAAGGATGTGTTTAGTTTGTGTCGAATTGGTCATTTTAGACAAATGTCATGGGGATCGTGGGCACTGGAGTGGATGATAAAATAGACAACTAATTATTACTCTCCACTCAATATAAACCAAATATACCCCATTGTACATATGCTGTAGTATTGACCTCAAAGTCTGGTAATGGAATAGAACTGATATTCTCAGGCTAATCTTGTCTAAAATATTGTTTACCGAACAAGATACTGCAATGTGATCAGCAGCTGGAATCCTACTCTGGCATAACCCAGGATTTGCAAGAGAGAAGAGGAGAGAGATATCTTTCCTCTCATTATCTGCTCTACATGTTTGGGGACAGAATATGTGCAGAGGTACAGGTTTTCTGCACTCTGCTAGTTATACCTGTATTTAAAACACAATTCCCAAGCTTACGCAAGCTGGGCACTTGTTTCACAGAGGAATGATAATATCTCCCCAACTATTAAAATTAATGGCTTAAGAGGCAACTTGGAAGAACTGAGAAGGAGGGTGAATTGGAGTTGGCAAGTTCAATATTTAAATTTGGTACAGGAAGATAAATGAGACCAGGGTTGAATTAAATGGGAGTGGGGGAGAGAAGTGAGTGTGAAGGAAGATTTAATTTAAAAAAACGTTAAATATGACATATTTGAAAACTTCCAACAATAATTCCAAGGAATTAGATGAAACACAGTTCATTTTCTGGGCAGGAGTCATTGATTGACAGCCATGAATTACTTTTAAATTAAAATAATACTTTGGCCACAAATTGCAGAGTTAATTTTCTGTCGGGTTTAATGGGTATATGCAAATGCAGAAATCACAGGGTATAGATTTATTATTGTCATGTGGCAGTGAAAAGCTTTGTTTTGCTTGCCATCCAATCAAATCAGATAATGCTCTTCATGAATACAATCAAACCAGACTCGCGTCTAACAGGTGGAGCAAAGGGTAAGTTACCAAATGCAGAATATAGTTCTTAGCATTGTAACAAAAACTAGAAATGGTGCTAGACCTAATGATAGAAGAAGAATTCATTTTTGACATGTCTACACTAAAATATGGAAGACAAAGGACTGCATCGTTCTTGAAAATGGGTCTCCTTACATGGTTAATTAAAGTTTGCTACTTGATTACAGAGCTTTGCTTTCTCATATAGTGGCACGAGTTTCTCTTACATTTGACCTCCCAAGTGCAACACCTTACACTTGTCTGGATTAAACTCCACCTATTTATTTTCCAAGAGGTCCATATCGTTTGACAACCTTCCTCACTATTCACAACATTGCCAATTTGTGTCATCTGTGAACTTGGTAGACAGTCCACACACACACACAGAAATTTGTTCAAAATTTGTTGCGCTTGGAGCAGAGGAGAACGGCGAATAAGGTGGCGAAAAATCCTAGCGATATAGGGTGCCGTTTTTGCGCAAATTTAAAGACAACGCAAACCAGAAGAGGACAAAATGAGAATTTTAGTAATAGTATATAGATTGATATAGATAGACAGATTTTCTAAATCATCAAACAACAGAGATCCCAGCATTGATCCTTGTTGGTCACCATGGTCACAGACCTCCTGTCAGAATAACACTCCTTCGCTGGTATCCTTTGTCTTCTATGGCCAAACCAAGTTTCAACTAATCTAACATGTTTTGACGGATCATATGTGTCTTAATCATCTGATTCAACCCACTGTGATGGTCCTTGTAAAATACTTTACTAAAGTCAATGTATTCAACATCCTCTGCTCTACCCTCATCAATCATCATTGTTACCTCAAAAAAAGCTTGATCAAGTTGTAAGACATGACCTCACTTGCACAGAGTCATGCTGCATATCCTGAATAAATCTATGCTTTTTTTAGATGTGAGTAGATTCTAAGCTTAATCTTCTCCATTCATTTTACTACCACTGATGTAAGTCTCCCTGCCCTATAATTTCCCCGTTTTGTCTCTACTGCCTTTATTAGATAAAGGAACAACATTGGCTTTTCTCCAGTCTTCTGGGACCTCACCTGTGGTTAAGGAGGTAAAGTGGTAATAAGAAAGTTGATGAAAATGATTATATTATCCTGTCCAGATCATCCTTGTTATATGATCCAGTCCACAAGTTCCATATTGGTCTTACACATCATTTACACACATTTCAGATTATACAACTTTACCAAAACACAATATGGAACGTTTGGCTCATTGTTCTTTAGTGGTTCAGAATAAATGCTCCACATTCTCCTCTCCTTTTTTCATCCTTTATGCCCTCTTCTGCTTTAAATATTTATCTAATATTCTGTTTAAAATGATGCAATGAGTTCTGTCACAGACTATATAAGGATTTTGTTTCTAATTATCTTTACTTTAGTGACAATTTTAAATTGTTGTCTTAATCATTGAATCTTCAATGAAAAATGTTCTGTCTCTTATAGTCCATCAAAACTGTCCTTAATTTTATGAACCTTGCTTTGTCATGTTGGCTCTGTAAAATTTTCAGTTCCTGGCATCATTCTGGGCTATGTGTGGTGTGCATTCTCAATGACTACCTTTCTCAATGTATCTGCAGTCACAGAAGTCCTCGTACAGCTCTGATCTACCCAACATTTTATATCAATCCTACTTTCCTCCTTCCCTGTGCCTTAAAGTCTCATCTACGCATTCGTCATCCAGGCCTTTGGGCATATTATTGGTCACACTAACGGCATGTCTATCTTATTTTAATGATTTTGTATTTCTCAACTAGAATTTGTATAAGAATGAAGTGAAACTGACTTGTAACATGTGGTAAAAGGCCACAAACTGCAGGAGTAACTCAGCAGGTACAGGCAGCATCTCTGGGGGACATGGATAGGTGACGTTTTGGGTAGGGACCCTTCTTCAGACTGTACCTTATGGTTGTCTCTTGTCCCCCTCCTAACTAAGACCAAACCATTTTTTCCAAGGAACAAAAGCACTGGGTGGTTTGGAGTGGGGGATGCTGAAGTGTTGCTGAATTACAAAATGACAAGTATGATATCAAATTTTGAAGCAGTTTTGTGTTAATTCGTGTGATAGCTTGGCCTTCTGCTTGCATGTAAATGAATAACACATTTAAATGAATTCTTGTTGAGAGAGGAGGGTTCAAAGCTGGGGTGAATTGCCTGAGAACCACAGTCCAATGAATTTTATTGAGAACAGAAGATCATATGAAGGAACATCAGAGTAGATGAGTGTTAATTGGAGTTCCTCTTGTAGTTAGTTCCATCAGTATTACTGTCATGGAAAATAAATGAGAGGGAAGACATATTTAAGTGTGGTCACCACCATTGACCTCATCACTGCTAACAATTGGGAAACTAATGCGTGGAGGGAAGAAATACATTTTAATCAAATCTACTAGCGATAGATTGACCTTCAGCCATCCAGGATGCCAAGAGACAAAACCGGGACAGACTTAAGCCCCAGTATTATCGTTCAGTCACCCGCAGACTGTGGCAAGCTCTGTATACAATAACTGGCTGCAAAGCAAAGTCAGGCAAAATCGCTGGTTATTCTGCGACCCTACCCGATGAACATATTGGATTCTGTGTTCGCTTTAGGCAGAAGGCCAATAGGGTGATGTCATCTGTCCCATCTCAGATTCAAGTGTGCCTCTATCCAGGTCACTGTTGCAGAAGTTAGATCGGCCTTCCTGAGGATGAACCCACAGAAGGTAACTGGCCCAGACGGAGTCCCTGGCCGCATCCTTAGGAACTGCGCAGGCCAGCTATCGGGAGTGTTCACGGATATCTTCAATCTGTCCCTACTCCGTTCTGAGGTGCCCACCTGCTTCAAGATAACCACCATCATCCTGGTGCTGAAGAAAAGCAAGATCTCATGCCTTAATGACCACTGTCCAGTGTCCTTGTCATCCACCATCATGAAGTGCTTTGAGAGGCTGGTTATGGAACGCATTAAATGTAGTTTACCAAGCAACCTTGACTCACTGCTATTCGCCTACTAGAGTCAAGAGTGTTTTATTGTCATATGTGTCTCAGATAGGACAATTAAATTCTTGCTAGCTGCAGATCCACATATGATGCCATCTCCCTGGCCCAACGCTCTTTCCTGGAACACCTGGATAAGAGAGACATCTCTACATGAGACCTCTGTAACTGGATCCTCGACTTCCTGACCAACAGACCACAGTCAGTGAGGATAGGTGACAAATCATCCTGCACAATAATCCTCAACACTGGTGCCCTGCAGGAATATGTTCTCAGTCCCCTTCTTTTCTCCTGCAGCCAAATACGAATCCGACTCAGTTTACAAATTGAGGTTCTTGAACTAAATAATGGTATATGGACACACTGATCTGTTCTGTAGTCATGCCTACTATGTTCTGTTGTGCTGAAGCAAAGCACGAGTTTCATTGTCCTATCAGGGACACATGACAACAAAACTCTCTTGAATCTTGAACTATCGTTAATTGGACTTAACTGGACTTTATCTTGAACCAAATGTTATTCCCTTTTATCCTGTATGATCTGTACATTGCGATGGCTTGTGTAATCATGTACAGGTCCACCACTGATTTTCCAGCAACTGGTGGTGTGTCCCCCCCACTTAAACCAGATAGAATCTTACCCACCCCTGGAATCATCAGCATAGCATCATGAGCAAAATGTACTTTTTTTAAACAGATGTGTATTTTTTCTTTTCTTCAGACACAGTGCCCTTCTTCAGGACCTTCGGCCACTTACTCAAGGCTCTCAAAGGGCAACCTGGAGCAGAGCGCAAGGAAAAAGAGCCAAGAAGCCAACGAATGTCAATTCTGGTATGGAAATATTGGACGTCCTCTTGCACTAGAAGTATGATTTAAATATTGGCAGTAAAAACATTACTGAGACCCATTTGTTCTAAATGTAATTTATTAGCTTGCCTAAAAACATGTAGATAATATTGTACTGTGAAATCCAGGTCTTTCTGGACGATGAGATGTTATTCAAAAGTGATTTCATGAGTGTCATGACTAATATTTAGTCCTTATTGATTTTACTGCATAATTCTTGGAGTCAAAGATAGATTAATCTTGAGAATTAAGGGACAGAAGTTTAGGGGCAACATGAGGGGGAACTTCTTTACTCAGAGAGTGGTAGCTGTGTGGAATGAGCTCCCAGTGGAAGTGGTGGAGGCAGGTTCAATTTTATAATTTAAAAATACATTGGATAGGTATATGGACGGGAAAGGAATGGAGGGTTATGGTCTGAGTGCAGGTAGATGGGACTAGGTGAGAATAAGTGTTCGGCACGGACTAGTAGGGCCGAGATGGCCTGTTTCCGTGCTGTAATTGTTATATGGTTAATCAAAATCAACTGGGAAAGTGGGCAACGGAATAACTGATGCGCTTTAACTCCGACAAGTGTCAAGTGTTCATTTTGGGAAGGCAGGACCTGCACAGTGAATGACAGGGCCCTGGGCACTCGAAATGAACGGCTTGACCTTGGAGTACACCTAAAAGTGGCAACAGAGTGATGAAGGTGGCATATGGTATGCTTGTCTTCACCAGTAGAAACCCTGTGTAGGAACTGGTACGTCATGCAGATCGTCACCTAGACTGTACATGGAGTATTATATGCAATAATGGCCACCATGCTGCAGGAAGTATGTCATTAAGCTAGAGAGGGTTGGAAAAGGAATGGTTCCTGGACTGGAGATTTTTAGGTGAAAGGAGAGATTGGATAGTCTGGGATGGTTTTCCCAGGAGAGGTGAACGAATGTGAAGGATAACCTTGCAGAGGTTTATAAAATTTTGCGGGACATAGATAGGGTAGATGGTCAGAGTCAATTTCCCAGGGTAGCTGAGGCTAGAACGTTTAAGGTGAGTGTAGAAAGAATTAAAGGCGATCAAAGGGGCAAGTTTTTCCACAGAGAGAGGTGACAGCAACAGTTATAAATAAACTTTTTTTTAAAAACATCTTGATTGGTTCATGGTTATAAAAGAACTGGACAAGTTAGATGCAGGAAAACTGTTCCCAATGTTGGGGGAGTCCAGAACCAGGGGCCACAGTCTAAGAATAAAGGGGAGGCCATTTAAAACTGAGATGAGAAAAAACTTTTTCACCTAGAGAGTTGTGAATTTGTGGAATTCTCTGCACAGAGGACAGAGGCCAATGCACTGGGTGGATTTAAGAGAGTTAGATCGAGGTCTAGGGGCTAGCGGAATCAAGGGATATGGGGAGAAGGCAGGCATGGGTTACTGATTGTGAATGATCAGCCATGATCACAATGAATGGCGGTGCTTGCTCGAAGGACCAAATGGCCTCCTCCTGCACCTATTTTCTATGTTTCTATGACTGGAAAAGGCTCAGAGATATAAGGGGCAAATAGGTTTAGCATAAATGTTTGTCAGCATGGATAGGTTGTGTCAAAATGCCCGATTCTGTGCTGCATAACTCTGAATCGATGAATTTACTGAATGCTTATTGTACAGAGGCTGACTTCAGGGGAGTGAAGAATTCGAGCAGTTTTGTAAGTAGGCCGAACCGCTTCCATTCAAGTTTACCACCACGTCTGCATCCAGCCAGACAGCTAAACTCTACACTGCAGAATCCAGAACAACAGCCCAAGGTGCCATCGCCAGAGTACTTAGAGCGAGTGGAGGACTTCCCACAACTCTCAAAGTGAGTATTGCATCCATCTCCGTATCTCCGGCAGCATCAGTAAACAAGCGTTCAGAAGATAACATGATATGACAGGAAGATCCAGTTACCTAGATCTTGGAATGGGACTTCATAGATTGCTGCTGTATCTTTGAAATGTTAGCACTGGTGTTTGGATGGGCTGCATTTTGTGTAACTCGGAATATGAAAACTGAGTAAAAGAATACCTCAAAAGCTTTTGCCTTCCTTTCAATGCAAGTACCTTATGAACTGAAGTGAATATTTCTGCAGCTCACTGCTTAATCATACTCATCCTATTAAACCCATAACATGATTTTACATATGGAAATGTAACAGATAATAATCTGTCTCCACTCCCTTATCCATTCATTAAAAGGTCTCTCTGTAGCGTAGAAAGTACAGGAGATGGCAGAACATGAACGTGCTCTACAATGAATTGTGTTATTGCATTCTTTTCCCCTGGTTATTTCAATCTGTATAAGATGCATGTGTGAACCCAATAGATTTCTTCAGATTGAGACCTCAAGGTGCCAGTACATAACTTGTATCTTTAGTTTCTCTTTCATGTTCTCTCCGACTAAATAGTCTCCTTCACACTTTCTGCGGTTTCTCTTGCTGCTCCTACATACAAATCTTCCACAAGTTCCCTCTGGTTTGCATCTCCTCTAAGCAAAATCAGATAAAGTACATTGACATTTTTCACATGATCCCGCATCAGCACCTCTGATTTCATGAGCTGCTTGTCCTGGACAAAGATAATATTTTCCTACTAAATACAGAAACACAATCTAGTGACTGACTGCATTTTCAAGAGAGAGTTTGATTTAGCTCTTCGGGCTAACAGAATCAAGGGATATGGGGGAAAAAGCAGGAATGGGTACTGATTTTGGATGATCAGCCATGATCATATTGAATGGCTCGAAGGGCCGAATGGCCTACTCATGCCCCTTCACACTATGTTTCTATCCCAATCCCCAGTCAAATTTCTGAAGCAACCTTGGCATTCATGTTCACCTTTTGGATGAGCCATGGTTTCACTGTGGTCGCTCTGCCTCTTTAGGCCACTATCTCAGCACGTTAAATGCTGATACCTACATCCTTGTCATTAATTACAAACTTGACCAGTCCAGTGTACTTCCATTTTCTACTCTTCATGAGCATGAACTCATCCAAACTCAGCAACATAAGTCCCTTTGCTTCAAGTCTCTTCACTTTTCACTTCCATGCTTGTACACCCACATTGGTTCCAGTTTACACAAGGCCACAATCTTAAAATTCTCACTGGAGCCTTCAAATTGTTGCACTGACTTTGTCATTTCCCACCTTTAAAGTTTATCTGGTATCTCGACCCTGGTCTCTCAATCATCATTTTGGTCATCCTTGCCCAGGTTTGGAATTCCCACCTAAACGACTGCCTCTGTACTTTATTATGCTCTGTAAAGCCTGTCTTTGATCAATCTTCTGATCTTTGAGGGAAGCAATCTTTTGCTTTCTTCAGTAACGCCTTGCAAGTTTGGACAAACAGTTTGATCATGACCTTAAGTGCCTTTGGATGCTTTAGTATTACATTAAAACAGGCAGTTTTCCATTGGTGGTTCTCATTTGATATGTGAATCAATTTGGCTTGAGCATTGAATGAACAAGAAATATGTTGTACAAACAAAAGTTAAGTCAAATATTTTAATTTATGAAGTGAATTTTTTTTTTTTAAATGCACATGCTGGAAATCAAGTGTCAGATACAGAAGGTCTTTGACCTGAAATATTCTGACTGTTCTCTTCCCACATATGCAGTCTGACCTGCTGAGTTTTTCCAGTATTTTCCGTTTTTGACATTGAAAATGATTGTATTGTCTTTAAACTGATGTCAAAGGGTAAACCAGGCATTAGCAACACAAACCTATTGAACTTTACCTAGAGGAATATATATTCGATTGAAACTAATTTAAGTAAAGAGAACACATTGGTGTGTCTGCCAACGATTGTCACATCATGTTTGTCCTTGCAAGCAGTTTACTGTGATGTGTGTGGTATACCTGTTGTTGTGGTTTGAATAAGTCATTGTGTGCTTTACATGACTTTTGAGGTCTTGTTTCATTGTAATTTTATTATAGAAAATATGATCGAAGGCTAGAATCTAATCAGACAAAAGTAGCAAATAAAGACGTTAGTCCATCAGTCAAGGTTGATCCAGGGCCAAATGAAGCGCAAGTGTCAACTAATACCACCCCGCGAGTGGAGAAATCTCTACCTGCTTTGGATGTAAGTATGAAGCTAATTTTATTATGTAGGATTTGGGGGAAACTTCTGTACAATGAAAATAGCAGTGCAAATGGAAATACTGAAGGTCAATGCTTACGAAGAAAACATTTGAGTGATTCTCTGTTCAGGAAAGAATTGTGGTTCCGGACTCACCAACACTTTCTTAAGGATTATTAAAGATAGACATGATGCTGATCTTGCCTGATCTCATCTTGAGCATGTATCTTAAAATAACCAACTTGCATTGATGATTTAAGATGAATAAATATAAAGCATATTGGCAAAACAACGGAGAAAATAAATGCTCTTAAGATTAACGTTAACAGCAAACCAAATAACACTTTACAGGCCGGCCCAGATTTCAAACGCCCCAAAATATGATTGAGTTCCCATAAGATTATTTAATTAAAATTTCCGACATACCTACATGGGATTGTTTTTGTGAAAACCAGATTGCGTTTTTCTCTCCCTATCCACTTTCAGTAATTGTTCTTTCTTTGATAAGAAAGACTTACGTGCTTTTAATGCCATTCATTACAAAACTGTGCAGGTATATTCGCCCATATTCACTTTTTTTTGTATATTTTCTGAAAATCTACCCGTGTAACATCTGTGAAAGCAAAACCCGCTCGTTACCTGGGGACGGACGGCCTGTGTTGTTGACACAGCATTTACCTACAGTGTAAACTGTGCACAGTTAGAGGTGGGATATTGCAATGAGTGGGAAGGAGAGAAGAAAATGGATTGTGTTCAGCAACCGAAGGAGAAACAAATTGTATGCAAGTTATATGAATTGGAAAATGTATTTAAACCTGCGCCTCATCTTCAGCCAAGATCGATCCCGGGTCTCCGGTGCCGCAATCGCTGCCGAACTGCCACTGGACCATCCCCGTCCCCTCTCGAATGCCCCCTCCCCGATCGGGGCGGCCAGAGGCGTCAGGAGTCAGATGGGAACAGCGCCCCCAGGCCCACAGCCAGTGCATAGCAGTGCTAACTCCAGCTCAACTCTGCCCGTCTCGCCAGGTTAACCTACAGCCCTACCTGGACTGACGGGACACCAGCCCGGAGCCGTGGAGTTAGCGCTGCTTCTCCGCGCTGGCTCTAAACCTGGCCCGTAAGTCCAGGCAGGGCTGTAGGTTAACCCGGCGAGACCGACAGAGTTGAGCTGGATTTAGCGCTGCTTCTATGCGCTGGCTGTGGGCCTGGGGGCGCCACTACCGTCTGACTCCCGACGTCACTGGCCGCCCCCGGATGGGGGAGGGGCACTTGGGAGGGGACGGGGATGGTCCTGTGGCGGTTCGACAGCGATTGCGATGCCGGAGCCCCGGGATCGATCCTGGCTACGGATGAGGCGTAAGTCTGTGTCCATGCTGAGGCACGACAGCCGAGAGTGTTTTCGCCATTGACCCATGACCTGGGCATGTGCAGACGGCATACCAAACTTGCTTATTGGGAGGGGGCCGAACTCGCTTATTGGGGGGGGGGGGGGGAGTGTTGGCAGAGAAGGTTTGCTTTCTGTCTCCTAATCTGTGGGCCTAGAACATAGTAAAATTGCTTTATTTAAAACAAAATTTAAATGTGACATTTAAAAAAAAATTCTGCAGAACCCATTGGAGAAGACCTCTTCTCACACCAGGACGGAACAGGTAGATCCGATTCTCCAGGTGGATCTCCAAACACAATCATCATCTTCTTCTCCAACATCAGAAAATCCACCTGTGGTTCCAGTACATCTGCCAAGTCCACCAGCTGGTAATACCTTAAATCGTATTTGCAATCCTCACCTGGATAGAGATTTGTTGGTGCATTTTGCATTTCAGTGAACAAAGAGATTTTCCAACACGAGTTGCAAGGCTGGGGGAGCAGTCAAAATTGCATCTTAAAAATCGAGATTGGAAATGTAATTTCCCTGCACCTATTATTAGGTACTTGTATTCCAGATGTATAAAGTATTGCACATAAAAGGATTTGTCATTTATTTTGGAACTATTTTAGATGTGGGACATGGGATTGATTACTTGATTACATAACATTGCAAAAGTTGGAATATGTTCCCACATTAAAATTCAAAGAAATAAATAACTCATGTGCAACAAATTTAATGATTTAAACAGAAGAGGACTATTTACTTTTATTTTAAAAGTGCAAATTTTCCTTTTTTAAGTTTGGTAACTGCAGTATTGTTAATATTATTTCCTTAGCCACCCCGGTGAACAAAATGCCCAGTAAATTATTCATGAAATCTTGTTTGGAATTAAATATTTGATAATTATTTGTAATGGTTCACAGCCCCTATGATTTAACTGAGAGACTTGTTTATTTAAAGGAATAATTAATGTAGTTTATGTTGTTTGACAGGGAATTCATCACAGACGACCATTCCACCTGTAACTCCATCATCTGTAGTGACCACCGGTCCAGCAGTATCACAGGTTCCAATGTCCTCGGTCCTAATGAAGCCACTCTGTGCTCCTTTCCCCGGACCTAATCTGCCACTCATGTCGGCACCTCAGCTTCCAATCCCATATGATCTGTTGTACCCTGGATTTGCCCTGAATGAAAGGGGAGAGTGCCCCACCAGTGCACCAATGCATTCATATGACAAAAGTGGAGCAGATCTTCCAGAGGGTAAATACTATTTTTTAAATACAGTATCAGTTTTTTTTAACTGTCAGTATTATTGTGAATGATTCTGGTTCGTGTCATCTAATTGTGATTAAAAGTAAAAACTCGACAGATGCTGGAAATACACGTCCGGTCAACAGTGGCTGAATGGAAGTGTTTTTGTTAACAAGGAAAACCAAGTCTCAAAATATCTATATTTAATAGTTTTATACTTAGAATTTGAAAAACCTCATGTTTCAACATTAGGTACCTTGAGCTGATTTGCTCATTTATGTTTGTATCTCTGTGTCCTTCTAGAAGCTTAATGCCTCACTGTGCTTTGTATTCGTAAAAAACCCGGCAATGTTAAATCTCATCTCTTCAGCAGTCATTTGACACAGCTGAAGCTCCGGCAACGATTCTTGTGGAATTCAATACGTAATGGCATGCAAGCTAAAAATGAATCTCATTCCTTCTGTTCTCTGTCATTCGATCAATTTATCCATGCTATTAAAGTTTGTGAGCCATTATTTTGTGTAGCGCGTAATTGAATGCCTTTTGAAAAATCAAATAATAATTATCTTTGGTTGCTCTTCATATATCCTGCTAGTTGGTTACTTACAACAACGTCTTGGATGTGATGAACATAGTTTCTGCTAAATTAAATACATTTGATTCTACCTTTTAGAATAATTTCCACATAATGTGTAAAGTTAAGAGCTTGTTATGGTAGGTATTGAGTGCCCTTTTCCTGTTGGATCGTTTAGAATCAGCGGTCATAGAATGGCTTAAAGAGGTCAAACATTTTGTCTTATTTCTAAACATACCTTCGGAGAATTGTGAACTTTTGAAATTGCTTGGATGTTCATGTTTGGGTATTCAGGACAGATTGATGGGTTTCTGAACCAACCCATTGGAAACCTTGGGTAGCTGCTGTGGTGGTCGGGTTTCGGTGGGGGTGGAACTGGTTTCAAAGTTTTGAGTTCTGCCTTGATAAGACTGCTTGCATCTTACATCCTGCTCCCCATGTTCTTGTTACATAACGGCAATGATTACCCACTTTGGATCAAATCAGGTCAGAAACAAAGTATTTCAGTGCTGATATACAGAGAGTGCAAGTTTATAGCTTCCAGTAAATGGTGTATAGTGTAGTGAATAGGGCGTGCTTAGTGAATAAGGAATTGACATGCTTATCTTCATAGGCAGAAGATAGGTCGAGATTAAATAGGCTGGGTTTATTCTCACTGGAATTTAGAAAGCTCTGGGGTGTGCTTGTAGAAGATTATAAAATGATGAAGGGCATAGAATAGAATAGAATAGATTTATTGTCATTCAAACCTAGGTTTGAACGAAATATAATTTCTACAGTTTTTTACATTACAACAATCCAAGACCCACAGTTTACATAAACATCCATCACAGTGAGTCTCCAACATCTCCTCACTGTGATGGAAGGCAAAGTCTTTATCTCTTCCCTTTGTTCCTTCTCCCGCGGTTCAGTAGTCCAACTGCAGTGTTGAGGCGAACTGGGGCTCCGATGTTAAAGCCCCCAAAACAAGCATAAGCTAAAGGTGCACAAAAAAGTTGGAGAAACTCAGCGGGTGCAGCAGCATCTATGGAGCGAAGGAAATAGACAACGTTTCGGGCCGAAACCCTTCTTCAGACTGATCGGGGGTGGGGGGGGGGGGGGGGGGGGGGGGGCGTGGATAAGTAAGGAAAAAGGAGGAGGAGCCCAAAGACTGGGGGATGGGAGGAGACAGCAGGGGGACTGAGGAAGGGGAGGAAACAGCAAGGACTAACAAAATTGGGAGAATTCGATGTTCATGCCATGGAGGAGACCCAGGACAGAGAGGACAGAGTGGGAGGGGGAGTTGAAGTGCTGAGCCACCGGGAGGTCAGCTTGGTTATTGCGGACCGAGCGGAGGTGTTCCCCCTCCCACTCCGTCTCCAACCTCTGTCCTGGGTCTCCTCCATGACCAGAGTGAGCAACACCGGAAATTGGAGGAACAGCACCTCATATTCCGCTTGGGGAGTCTGCATCCTGGGGGCATGAACATTGAATTCTCCCAATTTTGTTAGCCCTTGCTGTCTCCTCCCCTTCCTCAGTCCCCCTGCTGTCTCCTCCCCATCCCCCAGCATTCGGGCTCCTCCTCCTTTTTCCTTTCTTGTCCCCGCCCCCCCACCCCCGATCAGTCTGAAGAAGGGTTTCGGCCCGAAACGTTGCCTATTTCCTTCGCTCCATAGATGCTGCTGCACCCGCTGAGTTTCTCCAGCTTTTTTGTTTACCTTCGATTTTCCAGCATCTGCAGTTCCTTCTTAAAGTCTTTTTGATGTTCTGTTTTAATACATTGCTGGAGGTTATTTGTATTTTTTTTATGCCTTCTTCGAGACACTCAACTGTGGATGCTGTAATCTTGAGTAAACATAAATTGCTGGAGGAACTCTGGGTCTAGCAGGATTCATGCCCCCAGGATGCAGACTCCCCGAAACATTATTTATCTGTTTCCCTCCACAGATCCTGCTAGACCCAGAGTTCCAGCAGGATCTGTGGAGGGAAACAGATAGATAATGTTTCGGGTCGGGATCATTCTTCAAAATATTTTCTTGCTGGTTCACTTTTACCTTTCCTCCATCAATTTTTTGGCCATTCATTGGTTCTTAGAACACATAGTCCTCCACTTATTATCCTCAACGACATTGTAATGGGTCCGTCTCATTTACTGACTTTTTCGGTGACTACCGGCATCCGTCATAGGTCGTTGTAGTTCGCCAAAAATGTTCACCATGTTGAAAATCCAGCGGCGACCAGAAAGGCGCTACGACTCTTTGGGCGACTGAGGAGACTACTCACGACCATACAGGCGACGACACCCTGGCGACATGTCGCGGGGTGAAGCCTGTACGGTCGTGAGTAGTCGCCCAATGAGTCGTACCTTATTCTGGTCGCCGCAGGATTTTCAACATGTTGAAAGTTTTCGCGACCAGCAACGACCCACGAGGGGGGCCGGCAGTCACCGAAAAAGTCGCGTAAGTGGGACAGGCCCATAAGCGTCTTCTATTACTGTTCCCATGGACTGTATATTTTTCAATGAGATTAACATTTATGAAATGTTCCTTTAAATATTTGCCGTTTATCAATCAGCAAATTTTACTTCCTCCTTTGCTGTCGCCTTGCCTTAAAAACAATTACATGTGCGTTAAACGTTTGTTTACATTTCTAATTTCTGAGGGAATTTTGCCAGTGTTATATACTTCAGTTTCAGGAACTTTTAGCATTTATTAACATATGCAATGATAAAAGAATTTGATGGTCACTCGCATTTAGAGGAAAAATATTTTTTCTTCTTCAGATAAAAGCATCCTGCGCTTTTTCTACAACCTTGGTGTTAAGGTAAGCCAGTTAATTGTGACTTCCATTCTCAGTACTAAAACATTATTAGCAATAGGAATCATGTTTCCACTACACTTTCATTGCACTTAGTTCTGTGGACTAAATTAATTCCTGAATATTTGGTTGTTTAAAGCTACAAAATGTGTTTTGCATTTTGTGATTATTGTAGTCATCCACAGTCTAATCTTTTTTTTATACATGGCAAGAACTGCCATCACTGCTGCTCCCGTTTCTATGGTTAAATTTAGTATTCGTTTTTTTTGTGGGAGATCATTTGAAGCCCAATTTTATAAAATGTGAGAAGACATTTCATTTTTGTTATTTCTTAACCTCTACAGTGAAGAATGATAACTCTTGTTAGAAAGCATTCCTACCAGTGTTGGTGAACCACTGCTCACAAGTGGCGACTCCTATGTGTGTCTCGTCATCACATGCTGGAAGCTATTCATTCACTGCAGCAAATCTGCTGTGTGCCTCGTCTGTCTCCATGCATTTATTAGTAAATGTAATTGGATAATAATGAGCAGCAGGACCTTGAACAACTTCCTCCTTGTATGCCTTGGGGAATGAGGGAATACTTTGGCTCATTAGTATCTCTCACATGTTGGAAGTTCCATGATACCAGCTTGCAGTATAGGAATTGCTGCACCAGATGTCAGCGATTTATTATATCATGTCAGCGATTTGTGCTTTTTCATATCAAACCATTTTCTCTTTTTAGGCTTACAGTTTACCATTGTGGCCACCATATTCGTATCTACATCCACTGACCCAGGCTTATTTGAAAAATTGTGGAATGTACCCTGGTTGTCGTGCTCCAATATTCCCTGCAAATCCTCAGTTCCAGGCAATGGCTGGGCGTGTGCAGAATGAGAATGTAGGAGGTCCATTGCAAACATCAAATCCTCAGTTCCAGGCAATGGCTGGGCGTGTGCAGAATGAGAATGTAGGAGGTCCATTGCAAACATCAAATCCTCAGTTCCAGGCAATGGCTGGGCGTGTGCAGAATGACAATGTTGGAGCCCCGCTGCAAACAGCAAATCCTCAGGAAATCAACGCTCTTCCACAGTCAGACGTTGGTGATGACAGCAACCATTCATTATCACCGCAATCAACTACTAGACAACTGCCTCACAAAAATAAATCTGTTCCAGTATCGGCAAACCCTGGACTACCCCCTCAACATTTTAATCCTCATTTCCCAAGTCATTTTCCTCACTTTTTATCAGATGGAGCACAGCTTTCTGGGTGGGCAGCACCTCCACCCTCGAGTTTAATTACCCAGAACCCGTACATGCATGCTTTCAGTTTTCATCCTATGTTCATGACTGCACCGGGACAAGTATACCCAATACAAATAAATGGAGGGACCTCTGCCTGCATGGTTGATCAGAAGATCGGTGCACCAGATCAATGTGCACAGATATCTGATAATGCTGCAAGCCCCAAATTAGAAGAAGCTGAGAGGCCACCACTAGAGTTCAGCCAGGCTGGAGAGTGTAGGCTTTCTCAGGTTGAGTCTTTCAAAGATCCTCGACTAGTTACTGAGACTGTTGGTAGCGTCGTAGACTTGTCTCCCTCTGGTTCTGAGCAGCAATCAGCTCCTGGCCCCCAGGAAGAATGTGTAAATCAAAACCCAGTCCTTGGAGAAATGAAACCAGAGAAAGCAAGCTTAATTTCTTCTGCAGGGCTTTACAGTGAAGATACAAGGAATATTCAGCCACAAGATTGTGCAAGTCATTCAGAAATTGATAGTCAGTTCTCAGAGGCAAAATCCAACAGCGATTTAGCTTCTCAAAGCGTTGAAGAATCAAAAGTTGATACTGTTAAACAATCTGTAGCAGACACCTCCACAAATCAGAAATCCAGGAATAATTATAAAACACCCGACACCTTGTGCAACAAACATGCACAAATTCACAAACGAACAAGAGGGATGAACTACAACATAAAGGATAGCCCTTCAGAAAAGAATGCACTTCGAGGCACTCCATACATCCATAGGAAAGGAGAAAGGGAAATGAACAGGAAAGATAAATCAGGCAAGCAGTGGCCAAGAGATACAAGTCACTTACATGATAGCAATATTGACAGGACCAGTCAAGCAGTCTCAAAAGGAGAGAGCCAACCACCTACTAAAGACCGATTTGTAGAGCATATTTGTTTGGGTGGGCAAGAAAACCTACGGATAAAAGTAGAAAACCCAAGGCACTATATGAGTGAGAACGCACCATGCGAAGAAACTTATCTTGTCAATAGGAGTGATGGTGATGCAAAACAGTTTCAGAATCAAGTGGTTGTGGAAGATACCAGTGGTATAACGCATGAAGGAAAACGCAGTAGTTCTAGAAAACAGAAATATAAAGATAGTGGGAAGTCTAATACTTATACAAGAAAATGATACAAGATATAATTACTAATTTAACATTGCGATAACTGGAAAGGTTTTTGAGGGGATTTAACAAATTTATGTTCTTAAGGGTCAGAGGGAGAGCACTCTGAAAAAATGTATTCCATTTTAGTACCACGCCTGTCTTTACCCTGCATATTGGTCTTGTATCTAATTGCTATTTGAAATTCATGTGAAATGTTTATTCATTACTCTTTCAGCAGTCGCTGCTCTTAATCTTTTGATCATTTTGTCGCAGTTTAAATCTGTGTCCTTGTTACCGATTCATTTCCTGTAGAAACTGATATGAAATACTTCATGATTTTGAACACAGTACCTCGATTAGATTTCCCATATTGTAAGCAAATGAGCACTGAGGCTCCACGAGGGTCTGTACCGAAGATGCAACTGTTACAATATAAATTAATGCCTGATCATACTATATAGTGCCAAGTGCACAAGGATGGCAATAAGAAGTTTGTAATATTGTAAGTAGAATTAATATAGTTATGGCATAAAATTACAAAGATCGGGTATCAGATAGATTTCAACCCAAAAGAAAAATAATCTGTATTGTCTCAGAATAGGTTAGGATTTAAATGATTTGGAGATTTATGTATTAGTAAAATGTAGCAGTAATATTTTCTCACATTAGGTGATGTTTCTCACATAAGTAATGTTTTCTCACATTTGGGATGGAATATACATTTTGAATGTCACTGTTGAATATTCCCATCACGTATTTTCCAAGGATAGAAGGGTCTCATTTGAGTGTGGCACAGGGTTCACTAGTAAATTGAGGAGTACAAAGGTTGGATTAAATTAAGTGATCACATTAACCATTGTTTCCAGGTATGGGTTCCAAGATTTTATAATTAAGATCTTAAAATAAGATTGATAGATTTGATCGAAACATTTTGATGGATGGGTGTAGGGTGAGGTGTTAAATCAAACAGCAGGACATTGAGGGTATACATTAAATATACCTAGGAGTGTGTGGAAATCGTCCACAATAAGCCATATGCCAACACCATTAGTAATTGAGGCTGAGATGATTTTTATCTTCATCTTAACTAGATATTGTGTGAAGGCCTATTACGCTTATTTCATGTTTCCCAGCCTTATCTGCTCTCAGGATTTGGGACATTAAGCAAATCATGATCTGCCCTCTAGAAAGTCTGAAAAAAGGTCCTGAACGGAAACATCATCTATCCATTTTCTCCAGTGATGCTGCCTGGCCTCCTGAGTTGCTCCAGCACTTTCTATCTGTATTTAATAGAATTACTTACCTCTTGAGATTAACCTTCCACTACTTATGGTTCCGTTGATTTTCCTTAGCCATTGTTTTGAAGCTAAGACCTCATGAACTATAAACCTTTGTTCTTTTCCCATCTTCGCACCATAAAAGTGTAGTAGTTTTTTAACTTTCCCCATAATTGGAGGATTTTTGTGCCCGTTGTACAGAATTCTGCATGCAACCTTTTCCAATGGTTGTATTAATGCTTTTTGCCAAATCATCTTTTCAGCACTACCTTGTGCCTTTACATTGGGATGCCAAAGTCTACCTCAGTTAACTTAGTATTGCTTAATGGCGCATATTTCCCTGACAATTATTGATCACTGTCTTGACCTAACAGCCTACAAATGTTATGGTATTCCTGTCAAACATGAACCCCCCCCGCCCCAGTTTTACCAACTGTTTCTTAAATACACGAGTACATCTACCATATTTAACTGGACTGAAGAAGGGTCCTGACCTAAAATATCACCAATCCATATTCTCCACAGATGTTGCCTGACCATCGTTACCCCAGCATTTTGTCCTTTACTACCTTCATCAGTTATTTCAGCCTCAGTTTAAGGGACAGATGTGACATGAAACACATGATTAAGGTAATTAAAATACAGATTTTGTCTTTTACACAACACATGCCCCAGTGACGTTTGCTGTTATTTTTGTTGCGATTCTCAAGCCTCATGGTGGCAAGGTTTTTATAAATTTGGGTAGTCAGCCATTTGTTGTGAAGTGTTCATTCTCTGACGCTTTACAATCGATGTGAAAGTTAAAACCTTCAAATGACCTTCAATCACAGAGTCAGTTCAGGAATGAAAAGTTAAAACATTTACACTAGATTGTAAAGCAAATATTTGCAGGGAAAGATTTCAATCACAGAACATTGTATTTTATGAGTTCACCGTGAGCTAGCAGTAATCTCCATCTCACAACACTACAAAAGGAGACTAGGTTCCTTTTACAAGTGTCTTTGGCCCAGTGATGAATTTTAATTATTTGTTTTATGGGTACTGGGCTATGTGGTTGTAATTATATTCAATGTATAGGCACTAACCCAGTCTGCATATTTAAACAATCAAATATATATCATAGGTTGCCATTTTCTCCTTTATACCTTTGCTGTACTGCCCCACGGGCAAGGTACAATCATGCACCTTCGAGAACATCTTAATTATTCAACTGTGGCACACTTTGGCCCTGCATCATCCTCTAAATATTATCATTCTGCAATTTGTAGTAATTTGTTCTTTATATTTCTAAGTGACTGTACCTTAATTAAGGCTATTTTAAATATGACTAAATTTGTCTGTGCATTTCCAAAACCAGAATTTTTAATTTGTTCTATAATTGCATAGCATTACAATGAATGTTCTATTTTTTAATGACAGAAGATGCTAACATAGTTACTGTAAATTTTTGGCAGGGATTAAATTGCACTGGCAATAATACATGGTGAAAATATATACCGATGGGAGTCTTGTTTCAATTATGATAACTATTACTTTTATTGTGGGAACACATCCAAATTATACACTTCTGGGCACAATGACAGACTTGTGGACAGTATATGCATGACTTATTTCAGTTTGGCATAGATATAAACAAAAACAAACTTTTATCCTTTATTTATTGACCAGTTTTCAGTTGGAGATGTGTTAGCTTCATAATACCTAACCATGATACATTGTTTGCTATGAAATGCAAAAGGGAATATAATATATTCCAGATTGGATTTTTTGTATATTTCAAACCATATTTTGAATGTGCAATTGTGTAAATACTTCATTTTGTATTCTTGATGTGTGAAGAATTTGAAACTAGTGCCTTGCATAATAAAATATCTGCCTTGTAACAATACCTGATGTTTATCTTTGATAAAACAATGGAGTGAAGCAAACTCTAAAGTACAAGATAGACCCAAAAAGCTGGAGTAACTAACTCAGTGGGATAGGCAGCATCTCTGGAGAAAAGGAATGGGTGACGTTTTGGGTAGAGACCTTCCTCAGCCTGGTTAGGTATAGGGGAAACCAAAGACATAGACGGTGATGTGGAGAGATAAAGAACAATGAATGAAAGATATGCAAAAAAGTAACTGATAAAAGGAAACGGGTCATTGTAAGCTGTTTGTAGGGTGAAAATGAGAAGCTAGTGCGACTTGGGGGGGAGGGGATAGAGAGAGAGGGAAGGCCACCTGATGTGAGAGAAATCAATATTCACACTACTGGGCTGTAAGCTGCCCAAAGCAAAATATGACGTTGTTCCTCCAATTTGCGTTTAGCCTCACTCTGACAATGGAGACCTAGGACAGAAAGGTCTGCGGAGGAATGGGAAGGAGAATTGAAGTGTCCAGCAACCGGGAGATCAGGTTGGTTCAGGTGGTCTGGGCGAAGGTGTTCTGCGAAACGATCGCCCAGTCTGCGTTTGGTCTCGCCGATGTATAAGAGTCCACATCTTGAACGGATACAGTAGATGAGGTGAACCTCTGCCTATGCTGAAAGGACTGTCGGGGTCCCAGGACAGAGTCGAGGGTGGAGGTATGATGAGGTTTGTTGCATCTTCTGCGGTTGCAGGGGAAGGCACCTTGGGAAGGGGTGGTTTGGGTGGGAAGGGATGAGTTAACCAGAGGGTTGCGGAGGGAATCTCTGCGGAAAGGGGTGGAAATGGGAAAATGTGGATCACATAATCCTCAAATTTCTGCCAACCAAATGGATCCAATGATTGTGCAAAAGTAATGTTCCTTGTTAATTCATTAATTGCAAAACAAAGCCAAAACTTCAATGACTACACAGTAACATGTCTGAATTTACTGTGGAGATGTATACAATTTAAGTTATTTTGAAACTAAAGTGAATAGTCATAGGACTTTACAGTGTAATTCTGGAGATTTATCTACATAAGACCTCGGCAAGAACTTTAAATGCATTGTGACATGTTGATGGTTATATCGAATTACGTACTACGAGTTTTCTGGGACAAAAATGGCTTTTTTTTTAATACAATACTCATTCCTTTTATAACATAGCTTCATCCATGACCTCCATTCGTCAGGGCTTGTTGGAGATCTAAGAAGTGCTTTTCTGAAAACAAGCTTCCTCAAATCTCCAACTATCCTTCTAAATTGAAAACAGCAAAGCAACCCGGCCCATACAAAGAAAAATAAGACCATACCTCAATCGAAATACCTTCAAAAAGATAGTATCAGACATTCTGGATATACAGAAATCCACTAGCAGTCATTTGCTCCACTTAACATGTCGTACAAAGTTATAATGACTAATTTGCACAATATCAGCACATTAAGTGTAACAGCCAGTCAACTGCACAAGCTTGTACACACATAGGCCAACCATTTAAATGCACCCATACTGCCCGAAAATAACAAGGTACTTGTTTTTGCAATATTTGCCCTGTTTCACACTCCACACGGGTAAGGTGCTAGAGTTCTCTTGCTTCACAGGCACAAACATGGCCACATGATTGTAGTTTAATTTATGCAAAATAGACTCCAAATACCCAAGAAAGTATCGTAAAGAAAGGATTTCCTCGGTGCTAAGTCTATCGTATAATTCTGTCAGACCAATTTAACAATTTTATAACGCATACCACGAGAGGATGTCTTCCTTTGCACCTGCCTATTTCAAAAGGAGTAGGAAATAACAAGTACACTAATTTCATTTTTATAGGATTTAATATTGTTAATAGGACACTTTGAAATAGATTTCTTCCCCAAAATTCAATTATTGCCAAAAGAAACGAGTGTAAAAATAAAAGCAGAATTGATGTTTCATATATATATACCACAAGCCTCTGGTCACCTTTCATAGTACATGGTTGTATTACTGTGTTGTCAGATTCTTCTTTCCCCCTTGCACACCTCAAACTGGTGTTTCACATCATAGCTATGAATAAATAAATGTAGCAGTGTTAAAACCACAATTATATCATCAGTTAGCTACAAATGTTTCAAGGGGGAAAATGAACAATTTAAAAATTATTAGACACAACTGCTCTGCCGATGTTGATTGAACAGTTAAAGATGGAGTCCGTCAGTTTTCATTCCAAACGTTTCTTGCATTGAATATGTCAGGTAAATTCATCACATTGGTTCTCAAAAGTGAATGTTCAGTCATCCAAGAAAAAATAATTTCCACTCTTCTTCTGCTCCACATCCTATTAAAAACAAAGGAATATCTCTCAGACTTATCAGTTTCAGAATGACAAAGAATTGAAATCCTACATTCTCCACCTTACCACAAGCAATTAAATGATTGAGAAAGGGTGCATAACTGTGAGTCTACTCCTGAATCTACAGTAGTTACTCATCTCTTTAATGTTGTGGTTCTTTTTGTTCTCTGGAAAGATAGCTTAGCCTCTGCATTATCCCAGTAATGACAATACTTCATCGTGGGGGAGACTGCTAATGTGATACCATTCCCATCACTTAGATGTGAAATGTGTGCTATACTACTTATACTGATTTGAACTGAGAAGGGTTGGTAGTATTACTAGAATACAAGACTTTAACATAGCAAGTAGAGGAAATCTTGCGTTCAGATTGTTTAATCTTGTGTATTAGTTAATATATTCAATCATTTGCTGTATTCACTCATTTCCTGAAAATATTTAGAAGTTTTAAAAATAAAGCTCATCCTTCATCTCTCCTTATCTATACTATGAAGGGAACGATGAATTTTAAGATTTTTTTCTAGTGGTATTGTAAATCACGGTTAGTTTAGGAATCTTACTTCTGAAGAGGCACATTGATTTCATTCCCAAGACTGAAGTTAATATATAAAATTGATGCTTACCTTGATAGAGTTCATCTTATTAATCCTTGGTCGAAAATTGTTTGGGTCTCTTCGGAATGTTATCTCCAACTGTGATAAAAATTTATTCATTCCAGCGAGCAGAGTCTGCGGACTAGAATTGTTTATTGAAATATTTAGCAAAGCACAGTGAAACACGCATCCATTAAAGTGAAGGCAATTTGGGAATATTTTGTTTTATTTTATAGTGCTTTCCACATTCCCAAATAAAGCTAATTCCTACAACCAAAACAAAGTTTAAGGTAAAACTATACCATTACCTCATTACAAAAAACAAGCATTCAAATCTTGCCCACAAATCTTATACATTATTTTACTTTACTTAGAAAATACACTGTGATCTAGTTTCCAATACAATTTAGTGCTCAATGTATCTATTTATTTATTCCCCGTATTCAACATGTAAAGGAACAAAGGCCATCAGCCACAGATGCAATTTTTCAGTTATTGACACAGGTTGCTAACTTCCTGTACAAACTCCGTACAAACAGCACCCATAGTCAGGATCGAACTCAGGTTTCTGACGCTGTATGACAGGAACTCTACCGCTGCACCACTGTGGACATTAAAGCTCAGAAATCTTCATAAATTAGTGTCAATGGTTTACATAGGTGAGTGAGCAAAATACAAAAACAGACATGCAGTTCGACCATCTAACTTCCAAAATTGCTGAAACTCATTATATGTCCAAATAAATAAAACTTACGGATTAGCTGTTGTACTTCTTGATGGTATTCCATCAAACACTATCACACGATCAGCCAAATAGGTGGCCATTATAAAATCATGTTCCACAACAAAGGCAGTTTTCTTGGCATGGAGAATGAAGCTAAAACAAAGATTGTAGAGAGAGTACTTGTCACTAATTCAGTAATCAAATTTCCATAATGACACTGGACACCAGCTTCTAAGATGGTTCACAGAACAATCCCATTCTCCTCACATTCTTAGGTACACAAAATTGCTGGGGAAACTCAGCGGGTGCAGCAGCATCTATGGAGCGAAGGATGCTGCTGCACCCGCTGAGTTTCCCCAGCAATTTTGTGTACCTTCGATATTCCAGCATCTGCAGTTCCCTTTTGAACACTCCTCACATTCTTATCAGTTTCCTTCAGGGGTAATTTACATTGGCAAATTATCCTGACAACCTCCCCATCTTTGGGAGGTGGAAATTAACGAGAAAGCAGTCAATTCTTCAGTGTATCTAAAAATGTTATCAAGAACGGAGTTATTAATAATTATACTCTTGTAGACATTTAATAGGTCTCTCATGATCCAAAACATTAATTTGAATGGGAATTCAGATTAAGGACTGTTTTAATTATCTCACTTGGTTGCTTTTAATGATTTGTAAGTGACTGTGTTTTATGGAATGTTTATTGAAAATAATTTAAAGATATTTCATTTATGTCAATAGTTTATGAAAGTGCCTCTAATTGGCAAATCTTTGAAAGCTGTTAAATGCCTGGGTAGCTTTAGGTAAAAAAAAGCTCCACTCCAGGTTTATCAAAACCTGTCTTGAGACATTCAGGGCCACGGCGGTATGGGATCCGATGCCTAGTTAACACTGAAGCCTTTTTTATGCAATGGTAGAAGTCTCCAGAATACAAATACTCAGCAAGATACCACCAACACGCCTCTACCCAGGAAAGAGGCTCCAGTTAGAAACAATGGTTACATTAGTCAACATAGCTCAATCTCTTGGATCATTTCGTATCTATCATTCTGGACTTCTGAGCTTAGATTTCCTAGCTTAATATAAATTATTATCAATGGTTTGCATTGGTGAACTGGAGATGTCTCAACCGACTGCGAACCGGGGTCGAGTGATCAAGGATGACAATGCGCAAATGGGACTACATCGAGGGTACAACAACCTGTGACTCACAGACCCAGACAATGCAACACCTACTGCAATGCCCATTGCTGGGTAATCCATGTACTACTGCAGACCTTGCACTTAACACTCCAATAGCGCAACAATGTGTACAGCAGTGGCGAGCCACTATAGAGCATAAGGACACGAAAGAAGAATTGGTGAGTGAGCAGAATGCAAAGGATGGCCCTTTAGACAGGAGATGATGAGGAATTTCTTTAGTCAGAGGGTGCCGAGTTGTGGAGTGCATTGTCAAAGATGGCTTTGGAAGCCAAGCCATTAGGTATTTTTAGACAAAAAATGCTGGAGAAACTCAGCGGGTGAGGCAGCATCTATGGAGAAAAGGAATAGGCGACGTTTCAGGGTCTTCAGACTGATGTCGAATACCTACCTCAAGGTAGGTATTTTTAAAGCAGAGATTGACAGGTTCTTGGTTCTACTAATATGTCATTGCAAAACCTTGTCAAAGGCCACACAAAATCCACATACATCAAATTAGTACCTTTAGCAACCCTCTTTGGTCCAGCAAATGGCAATTTGTGATAACAAATAAACACAGACCTTGCTAATAGCAACTCCATTCCCTTAAGCCAGCGTTGCCCTTAGCATCAGTATCACTAACATTATAGCAGTCTCTCAGTATTGCACAGAAGCATTGAGCTGACATTCCTAACTCTTTTTAAAAACACAACCAAGTGAGCCAAGGTGATGCTAAGTTATTCAGTAATGCCACCCCCCACCCAAAACCTACCGTTTTATTACTCTTCCAGCCATTAGACGCTGTTCAGAATCCAGGTATGCAGATGGTTCATCAATCAGATAGACATCAGCAGGCTTACCTAAGCAAAGAGCCAGTGCCACACGTTGTAATTCACCTCCAGACAAATTTTGAACCTGTTTGAAATAGACCGATTATAAATTTTATGTCAACGAAAATAAAATTTGCTATAAATTATCCGTTACACCAAATCTAATGGAGCGGATTTACAAAGAACCTTCTCACTTCTTATCGAGTCCACATCACAAGATTAGAAATTGTTCAGCCAGATGCGAACACACTTCTCGGCATCTGCATTCTTGTACTCTTACATGGGTATGACTGCACATAAAAAACATTTTTTTCAGTAAAATGGCACCGTGTAAAAATACTGATTTCCTCAGCAAAATACTGATTTTCAGGTATTAGAATACTGAAATGCTCTGACAAAACTTGGCAGCTATGCTAATCCATCAAACTCATGTTTTCAATTGATCTTGGAAACTTGGAACAGTTTTTTGGGAAAAGAGTTTTGGGTGTGAACCAGTGTGGGCAGGCTCAATATCTAGCCCTATTTTTAAAGACCACAATATTCCTTGCTTACTCCACCCTCATCCCCAGCCTTGTACTGGGACTCATTAATGCTTGTAATTAGATTACCATTTAATCTTGCAAGAATCTCCTAAGAATTTAAATTTTAACACATTTGTCTCTTAAGACAAATACAAGTTGCTTAAAATTGCAAAGGTGACTTTATTAAAATCCCTTCCTCAGAAACAATATAGCCAGAATAACCCCGAAACAGTCAATTTCGAGTTAAAATATCAATCTCGACCATACTCCATTATCTATTAGTTCCAGTTCATCTAAAGTGAAGCTGTCTGCAACTGATCCACAATTACGCCGAACTCAATCATTACGCACACTCATTTGCTTGCATTGGCTAGTGGCTCCAAAAGTTCAAAAGATTTGAATAATTTTAAAGAGACACCAAAAATTTTATAGTGTCATTTCTCTTTATATATTTATCATCCTCCAATAACTACTCAAAACTCTTTCTGACTCTTCCATTGGCAAATTTCCCCTCGTGCAACTGTAAGTTACTATACTTTCCAGTTGGAATTACTTCCCTTAATACATCTGCATTTCCAACTCTTGGTCTTCCTTCTATGTGCCATTTAGAATTCATCCCTATATATGTTTGTTATTTCACTTCTTGTCTTTTTCTTTGGTCGTGCATTTTTTCTTCTGGATGCTCTATATACTCTGTACTGCCATATATTTTTTCAACATTCAGGCCAGTTTGGACAAGATCCGATAACGAGAATAAAACTAATTTGTTCACAGTGGGCATCTGAGATAATAGACAGCTTGATAGTAATTCTGGTGTAGAGGGTGGCAACAGTTTAATTAGCAGAGATATTTCCTTCAAGTAAGTGTAATGTTAATAAAACCAGGTGTTACACAAGATATAACTTTTTTCAAAAAGCTCAAGCAGTACCTCTTGGTCAATGATGCTTTCAATTTGGAGTGGCTTCATTACATCAGTTACAAACTGTGGATGAGTGTAGGCATCTCTGATCTTTTCATGAAGCAGTTGACGAACAGTTCCCTGTTAAGGCAAAAAGCTAACTTTAAAATACTAACATTTTCCCCCCAAACCAAACGTATGTTCCCAGTTGCTTAATGATTAACGTTTTGTAGCAAGATTAATAAATCTATAAATCTCCTGCCTATATTTTCTTTTGCCACATTAAAAGGGTCAAATTATGAAAGTTGTTTAAATTTGATCAAGCAATCCATGGTTGAAGCTGGCTATGTAAATCTAGATGCTGAACTGTTCAGACAGGATAAACACCAAATTTAATTCAGTGGGACTTAATTTTAAGAGCTCCAATTATTTAAAATTCTGGACAGTGAATCAAGGGGACAATTTTCACAACTTCAGAACTTTCCAACCCTCCTTCAGCAATTCATTCCCATCAATCTAAAAAGTCTAGAGACATTGTACTGCTTACTTGAGACTTGGGGCTGATCTTCTGTGGCTTGTAGCTGACATTTAGAACAGGCACCGAACCTATTGAAACATGTAACACATTATTTGCAAACTGACCACCAGTATTATAATTTTTTATTTTTTTAAGAAGTACAATAATGTGGTACCTTGTAGATACCTAATATATATTGACATGTTACATTTTATGTACAACTTTTTTTTAGCAGTAAAAGGAAGAAAAGAAAGAGAATAGTAGAAAAATAGAGAAGTGCATGATACCGAACAATGAGGAGAAGGAAAGAAGAAGAGAGAGAAAATAGAGAGAGAAAAAGAGGAGATAGAAAACAGGGGACTGAAGGAGAAATAGCTATTTATTATTCTTGACCACCCTTCACCCGATCCTGAAACCACCAGTATTATAATTTGATAGTACCATTTCCGAAAATTGTATCAATAATACATTACCTCCTTCATCGGGCTTCAGTCTTCCAGCCAACATTCGGATGAATGTTGTCTTCCCCGTACCTATTAATAAAACAAAACAATCACCATCTATTTGTCCCTAAACATAGACTCCAGTTATTTTCCGACAAGCCATGAGATTAACTGTCAATAATGTTATAGCTTCTCTCTTAAATAGCGAGCAACATGGTTGTTTTCTGGTGTGAAGGAAACATCTCTAAACTGAAGCTGCTCTGGAAGAAAACAGTGAGGACAGATACAGGCAAACTCTTAATATCTGGCATTCAATTGTTGTAACTTCTAATGGTTCAAAGGCCGAGTCCCTCTTTAGTTCAGAATGTAAGTCAAGGGTTCCAAATGCAAACAGGCGGTGTGTGCTAGAACTGGGGGTTGGACTGTGGGCAGGATGTGCAACAGGAGCTGGGGAATTGGATCGGAATGTGGAAAAGATTGCAGCCTCAGTGAGGGTCTGGTGTTCTGGTGCATTTCCCACTACCAATAAGCTCACCAGCTTTCCTGGACAATTTATACCATTGTGTAATATGTAAAAGGAAGAAATTAAAGAAATAATCAGAAATAACATCCGATTACGTGGAGAATATTACTACCAAAGCCCTAAGGGTGTCAGATTAACAGCATTCCACTGTATAATGGATCTCATTTACTTCCCTTGTCTTCAGACAATAGAAACACTCTGGTCCTACTTTTCAGTCCCATGACAAATCTTTTCAAACATAGGTTGAACTCTCAACACAGATCTTCCCACGTTAGCATTTGGGAGACCGGCAGGATGGAATTGCCAGATGCTGCAGGTACCAACTGACATGTGAGAATTTGGTTTGAGGCAATAACATTGCACCTTGCAGAGAACTTGGTTTAACTACACATCATCCTTAGTTGCCCTATGTTTTCTCATTCAAATATATTGTCTGGTTGTCTAATCTCCAACGTGAGCTATTCGAAATACTGATGAAATCATTCAATATTTCCTTGTTTTCCATTTAAATATCACCATTAATAGTTTAAAGGAGTCTGTTTTGTTCACTATATACCAATATAATTGTCAATTTCACATTGATCATGATAAACCCTGCCAATTCCATTTTAGGTTCCTTTTTTAGCTTTATTCTGTCACGTCATTAACTTCCCCCAGTTGTGAGGATCTGTGATATTGTTTTACTTTTCATTTGCATATTCCTTTCCCTTTGTTCAGTGTTAATGGCTTTTTTTTGTACTATGAGTATAAATTAATTTTTCATTTTTTAAAATTAATCTTTCAAACCTCATTCATATTTGCTGTTTTACCAATCAACAGATTTGTCTAGTTTACCAGTCTGACACACTGGGTTGAAATTGATCACATTAATGCTTATGCATGGTCATGCTATTGATTAAATCAGCCTCAATACCTTATCTCTTGATGGTCATGATACATACTGTACAGAACGCTATCTGAAACTCAAGAAAGATTGACTATTTTACTTAAGAGTATTTAAATTTCTGGGAGAGGCATAGTGGCATAGATGTTAAGCTACTGTTTATAGCGGCAGAGATCCTGACTACGAGTGCTATCTGTACGGAGTTTTTACGTTCTCTCTGTGACTCCGTGGATTTTCTCCGGGTGCTCTGGTTTCCTCCCACACTCCAAAGACGTACAGGTTTTTTAGATTAATTGGCTTGGGTAGAATTGTACTTAGTTTAGAATAGTGCTAGTGTACGGAGTGATCGCTGGTTGGCATGGACTCGTGCAGCAACATTTTCTCTCCCCTGCGCTGCCAAGAACAACTACAGAGATGCAAAGACAAGCTTGGTTACAAATCTACTATTTGCCCTCTTTGGTTGCATAGAAAATGCAATTTTATTTGTTTTCTTCCCTTCCACTTCTTTGTCAATGGTTGCTTTAATTCTGTATTTAAGGCGAAAGGCAAAAGTAATACTTTTATGCTGCTGGGGTATTCGAATACTCTACGATATAGAACAAATGTCAATCAAGTCCTTATCATGCTGAACTATTATGTAATAAAATGCTCACCATTCTCTCCCAGCATTACCATGATTTCAGAGTCAGTGAACTCGCCGGTTCCAATTTGCAATTCAAAATCTCCCAACTTTTTTCTCATTCGTGGATAATGGTATCGGCACATTTTCTTCACCTCTTCCTCGTTAGCCGTTTCAGCCACTTTGAAAATCAGTGAAGCATCACGGAATCTCAAGTTTTCAGTTGGCACATATCCATCCAGGAATATGTTGATACCTATTGTGAGATAAAAAGGTCTTCATCTTATTTGTATGTTATCTGTTACTTAGTTACCGCAGAATACAGACTGCATTACCACAATTGTATGTACATGATCACTTGTGGATGGGACTTATTTTTACGTCCTTCCAACTACTTATTTTAAACTGAAACCAGTAATTTGAGCTTGAATTTATCAATAACTGTCACCTTGAGAAGATAATTTCATCGTATTTCAGTTTAAGATAGGACAAAGTCAAATGCAGTAGTGTAAACTGCTTCAAAGACTTGACAGTTTATTCATCACCAACTTAATGATACACACAATGAATTAAAACCCAATGCTGTTACTTCTACAGCAATTCCAAAGGGCTTGCAAGAATCAAACCCTTAATTGAAGCATTTAAGTAAACCAAGTAGTTTACTTAAATGGCATAAAAAGAGTTAAAAAGAACTTTTCCAAATTTTGTACATAAAATTCCATAGTTAATTCATAGAGTAACCAAATTTTTTCCCAAACAAGGATAATTAATTAATTTAAGTTTTACCTTCTCGAACACTGAAAGGCATAGTAACAACACCATATGCACTTGGCACACCATATAAACAGCAAATAAAGTCAGAAAGGTAGTCGAGGACACTCAAATCATGTTCCACCACGATGATATATCTAAACACAGAAAAATGAGAAAATTATTCATTAAGTTGTTTCCTGTAACTTTTTATCACAATAAGCTATAAATATTAGATCTACTAACAGTAGATTCTGCTCAAATCCTTTAAGTGTAAAATTGCACATGGTCATAATCTGTAAACATTATTTTACACAAGTAGTAAAATGCACATAAATTATTTGCCATTTCCCAATGTTTTTGTTAGAAATTTGGAAAAGCAGCAAATACAGTGCTCTATTTTGCAGGGAAATATTTCCCTCCATAATTATCAGCAATTCCCTCAAAAATATGAGTTATGAAGTTGTGGTCAGTTGTTACCTTAATGCCACGATGTAATTCTCTATGACTCATTGACTGATAAGGGAGCACAGCTTCAAAGGACAAAATTAGTTTTAGCTAATACAGACCTTTTTTTAGTTATTTGAATATAGTTTTGATAACTTCAATATATTTTTGAAGGACAAGAGCATGCACAATATTATGGATGGGTGTCTGTGGAAGGAATTGGAGATATTGCATTATCTGAACTCAATATCATGTTGCAAGTCCTGTTGATGTGCAGGCCTCATAAAGAAAGGAGATGGCTGCACACCCAATAGTAAGAGGAAAGTTCAAAGCTTTTCCAAAGATTAACAACAAGCACGGCTGGCTCACTGCTAACAGATTATAGATTAATGTCAAGAATATTTTGGTCTACAATAACTGTCATAGCTTGGACTAATGGCTGGATTAGATGTCAGTGGCAGAAATACATAAATACGTTGCCCATTGGTGCTTTCTATACTCAGCATTACTTGGAAAGTAAGTTGAATGGAAATTGCAAAAGTAATCAGAATTCTTCCACTTCTTCAATCTTGCAGATAGGAATGGGCATGCAAATTTGTATTCCCTTCCATGATGCGAAAGTGTGTTACAAACGATACATTTGGTTTGAAGCATTGAAATCTTTCGTTCAAAGTGCATTACTTATGGCTTTCAACATTTGCAATGTCATGATAGCGACTGCACTAGAAACAGGGATTATTTGAATATGATTTAATGCAAGAACCCCCCCCCCCCACCCACTCACATAACATTATAATTTTTTGAGCATATTTGTCGCATTTTTTCTCATAGTTAATTCATAGAGTAACCAAACTTTATAACTGGACAACTGTGAAAATGCTGATATTTAATCAAGTTAATTATTTATTTGCAAAGCTATTTGAAGACAACAATGACATTCACAAAGAATATTGGTCTACAAAAATGTCTATTACAAATTACCAGTGGCCATTATATTTACTCAGTAGTACGATTACACAAAGAGTTATCACTCGGCAAAATAAACATATACCTTAAGCTTACCTATCTGGATTTATAAGGGAGCGAATAGTGATGGCAGCCTTCAGACGCTGTTTAACATCAAGGTAACTGGAGGGTTCATCAAACATGAAACTGAAAGTAGGAAAACAAACAAACATTAATAAGAACAATTTATGGAGACAATATTCAGTTGTGTTTAGTTCAAGTTCAAGTTACATTTATTGTCACATGCACCAATTGGTAGTATAATGAATTCTGAAATATATAGACACATCCTATCTGCTCAAGTTGAAACAAATGCCTCAAAACTCATTGGCTGGCGTTCTACAGCAAGACAATGATCCCAAGCATACTGCTAAAGTAGCAAACAAGTTTTTCAAAGCTAAAAAATTGTAAATTCTTGAGTGGCCAAGTCAATCACCCGGTCTGAACCCAATTGAGCATGCCTTTTATATGCTGAAGAGAAAACTGAAGGAGACTAGCCCCCAAAACAAGCATAAGCTAAAGATGGCTGCGATGTCCATGAATCAGACTTCAAGCAGTCGTTGCATGCAAAGGATATGCAACAAAATACTAAACATGACTACTTTCATTTACATGACATTGCAGTGCACCAAACATTATGGAGCCCTGAAATGGGGAGGACCATGTATAAACACTGCTGTAATATCTACATGGTGAAACCAAAATGTGTAACAATGGCCTTTATTAAAATCTGACAAAGTGTACTTTAACCATATGTGATTTTTTTTCTATTACAAATCTCAAATTGTGGAGTACAGAGGCAAATAAATAAATGATGGGTCTTTGTCCTAAACATAATGGAGAGCACTGTACATCCCCTAGGGGCACTCACTATCAACTCTTGGGATAAGTGCGTCCAGCCAGCAGTTGCTGTCTTCCCAGTTGCACTTTGAACTTGTCCAAATCCAGACACATATCCAGCTCCCAACTCAGCTGTGTGGTACAGATGGACAGGGACTGGTGAACATAGCAGTGGGGGTTCAGCAAGTGCAGCACGGAGAACAACAGCATTCAGCAGATGCCACCTGGGCAGTCACGGTGGCGCAGCAGTAGAGTTGCTGGCTTACAGCAAATGCAGGGCCTGAGAACCGGATTCGATCCCGATTACCGGTGCTGTCTGAACGGTGTTTGTATGTTCTCCCCATGACCTGCATGGGTTTTCTCTGAGATCTTCGGTTCCCTCCCACATTCCAAAGACGTACAGGTTTGTAGGTTAATTGGCTTGGTAAATGTAAAAAAATTGTACCTAGTGGGTGTAGGATAATGTTAATTTGTGGGGGATCGCTGGACGGTGCGGACCCGGTGTTTCCGTGCTGTATCTCTAAATCTAAAACTTGCTAAATGTTTCCAGTATTCTCTCTTTTATATCTTAGTACCTGTTCATAAACTGTCGAGATAAAATGAGTCCTTGCAAGCAGCCCTCAGTTAGGATGGCATATCTGGCTCATACCACAAAATAGCCATGTGCCATTGGTAGAACCCAAGCTAAAGATCATACTATTTGAATTTTCAATTCTAAGATCACATGCATTAATTGTAATAAATACCAACAAGTGATTTTACTATGTTGCACATTACAGTGTTTTGAGATTTTCAGATGGCTCTAAAAGGTGAACTGGTAGTTCAAGTGAGCTTATTGTCATGTGTCCCTGTACAGGACAATGAAATTCTTGCTTTGCTTCAGCACACAGAACATAGTAGGCATTTACTACAAAACAGATAAGTGTGTCCATATATCATAATATAAATATATACACACATGAATAAATAAACTGATAAAGTGCAAATAACAGAAAATGGGTTATTAATAATCAGGGTTTTGTCCAAGCCAGGTTTAATAGCCTGATGGCTGTGGGGGAAGTAGCTACTCCTGAACCTGGTTGTTGCAGTCTTCATAGCACTCGTCTTTTATAAAACTCGTGTTAAAAAGCACTCAAAAAGATTTTCAAGAAAATTGGGGACTATAACTTAATTAGAAACAGTTCCGTACATTTTCATTGTTTCCAGTAATTTTCGCAACCACCAATCACCCACCCTCTGCTGCTCCTCTGGTGGAGTGAGTATCCAATAAAAGATTTGTGGAAAATTGAGCAAAACATAGCATTTAATTGTAGTCATGGCAAATTCATCTCCGTTGGAGCTCCCCGGGAAGGTATACTAAACTAGTGCAAGATATTACACTGAAAATATATAAGAATTAACACCAATTAAATATTTCCTTCTAGAAACTTACATGTCGGCTTTCTGAATGCATACGACTGCACATGCAAATCTTTGTAGCTCTCCTCCAGAGAGATCTTCAACATTCCTCCCTTTTAAGTGAGTCAGATCTGTGTCAAAGAGTTGGGAATAAGTTTCATTTTTAAAAATACTGTTTCAAAGAAGCTACAGTGCCCTCCATAATGTTTGGGACAAAGACCCATCATTTATTTATTTGCCTCGGTACTCCACAATTTGAGATTTGTAATAGAAAAAAAAAAATCAAGTGTGGTTAAAGATTTTATTAAAGGGTATTTTTATACATTTTGGTTTCACCATGTAGAAATTACAGCTGTGTTTATAGTCCCTGCATTTCAGTGCACCATAATGTTTGGGACACATGGCTTCACAGGTGTTTGTAATTGTTCAGGTGTGTTTAAATGCCTCCCTAATGCAGGTATGAGAGAGCTCTCAGCATCTGGTCTTTCCTCCAATCTTTCCATCATCTTTGGAAACTTTTAATGCTATTTTATTAGACACATGGCTGCAAGAGGACCAGGGCTGGGAACTGAATATTCAAGGGTATACGTCCTATTGAAAAAGCAGACAGGTGGGCAGAGGGGGTGTGGTAGCTCTGTTGGTGAGGAATGAAATTCAGTTCATTGCGAGGGGTGAGATAGAATCAGGAGATGTCTATAGTCAGTACGGATAGAATTGAGGAATTGTAAAGGTAAGAAGACCCTAATGGGAGTCATCTACAGGCCCTCAAACAGTAGCCTGGATTTAGGGTGCAAGTTGAATCAAGAGTTAAAATTGGCATGTCGCAAAGATAATGCTACGGTTGTTATGGGAGATTTCAACATGCAGGTAGACTTGGAAAATCAGGTTAGTACTGGACCCCAAGAAAGGGAGTTTGTGGAGTGCCTCCGTGATGGATTCTTAGAGCAGCTTGTACTGGAGCCTACCAGGGAGAAGGCAATTCTAGATTTAGTCTTTGTGTAATGAACCAGATTTGATAAGGGAACTCGAGGTAAAGGAGTCATTAGGAGAATGACCATAATATGATAAGTTTTAATCTACAATTTGAGAGGGAGAAGGGTAAATCGGACGTGTCGGTATTACAGTTGAACAAAGGGAATAATGGATCCACGAGGGAGGAGTTGGCCCAAGTTAACTTGAAAGATACACTAGCAGGGATGACAGTGGAACAACAATGCAGGTTTTTCTGGGAATAATACAGAAGGTGCAGGATTGGTTCACCAAGAACCAGAACCAAGATCCAAAGCATACCACCTCATCTGTGAAACACTGTGGTGGGGGTGTTATGGCCTGGACATGTATGGTTGCTGATTGTACTGGCTCATTTATCTTCATTGATGATACAACTGCTGATGGTAGTAGCATAATGAATTCTGAAGTGTATAGACACATCCTATCTGCTCAAGTTCAAACAAATGTCTCAAAACTCATTAGCCAGCAGTTCATTCTACAGCAAGACAACGATCTCAAACATACTGGTAAAGCAACAAACAAGTTTTTTCAAAGCTAAAATTCAAAGGTCAATTCTTGTGTGGCCAAGTCATTCATCAGAACCGAACCCAATTGAGCATGCCTTTTATATGCTGAAGAGAAAACTGAAGGGGACTAGTCCCCAAAACAAGCAAAAGCTAAAGATGGCTGCAATACAGGCCTGGCAGAGTACAAAACAAAATACTAAACATGGCTGTGTCCCAAACATTATGGTGCCCCAAAATGGGGGGGGGGACTATGTATAAACACTGCTGTCATTTCTACATGGTGAAACCAAAATGTATAAAAATGGCCTTTATTAAAATGACAATGTGCACTTTAACCACATGTGATTTTTTTTTCTATTACAAATCTCAAATTGTGGAGTACAGAGGCAAACAAATAAATGATGGGTCTTTGTGCCAAACATTATGGAGCGACCTGTACGTGCGTATTTTCACCGTGTTTTACTTGAAGAAAGAAGGAATCCACATTAGTCTTTTTCATATCCTTGAGGTACTTTCTTTACTGTCTTTTTGGAAATCATTTACTTTCACCCAAAGTACCAAATTAAGTACTTTGTAAAATCTGTATTATTGTGATGTAGGAAGGTCATAGCCAATTTGCACAGGAAAACCAAGACCAAGCAAAACACTTGATAACAACCAACTGCCCTCCCTCAATTGATTCATTAATATTCCTCAGTGATCAACAGCATTTGGAAGAGGCACTGTTGGTCAGAACACAGAATGTATACTGTTTAGAAACCGGATTTTCAACATTGAGAGTAGCTTAGCAGCATTATCATTAACCAACTAGCCAAGTACCGAAAAAGTTTGCTGTGGAATTGTGGATGTCGAGAACTGTCAAGGGGGAAAGTTACTCTTGTAATATCCTTACCAAGAGTTTTAGTTTAGTTTATTGTCAAGTGTACCGAGGTACAGGTGAAAAGCTTTTATTCCATGCTAACCAGTCAGTGGAAAGACAATACATGGTTACAATCGAGCCATCCACAGTGTACTGATATATGATGAAGGGAATAACATGAATAACTTAGTTAAGATAAAGCAAGTAAAGTCCCATCAAAAATAGTCCAAATGTCTCCAATGAATCAAGATCCAGGACAGATATATTATTGCGAAACCAAGATCATGAGAAATGCATTTTGCCATAGTCTAAAACCCAACAAACTGATATACCTTTCATACTAAACATTAAAATTAAGCTGGCTGGGCAATATTAGCTCAACAAAGATGTCAGGTGCAGCACCACCCACTGTGCACATCTAAAACGTGAGGAGTTAATCTGGTGGCGAAGCTAATATACAACAGAAGCATTAAGGCCAGAATGCATAGTGCTAAGCAATCCAATCAGTGGATCAGATCAGGGTTTTGCACTGTACCTCGGTAAACGTTACAATAATAAACTCAAACCTACATTAAGTAACTTGCAATCAGTTCCGTCCTTTCTGACAGCAGAGTCGAGAATGTGCAATTATCACCCATGCTTCTTAAAGTTTGTACGATAAGAGAATTCAGAAATTAGAATTGGTAATTTTAACCTTTGATTGAGTCTACTCATATATTTAACAAAACCAAGGCTGATGGAAATCTCCAGTCAACTTTACCTCCAGATCTCTATACTCAATATTCATTGATATCAGCCTGAATGCATTCAGTTATTCAGCATCCAAGCCCTCTGGGTTAGAAAATTACAACTTTCTGATAGATACTTCTGTTCATCCCACTCCTAAATGACCCACCCTTTAATTTAGACCCATTTCCACCTTTAAAAAAACAGCCTCTAATTTACCCTGTCATTAATATCTGTATCCAAAAATATTTTTGACTTCTTATGGTATGGATTAAACACCGTTAAAAAATTAACATATTTCAGAATGTTTAGCGTTCTTACCCAGATGTTCACAAATTACGTCCTGCGTTTTGGTCTCATCTTTTCTGTCCAAAATAGAACCCACAGTGCCCTGGAAAAACAAATAAAAAAATACAACATCTGCAAGGATTTTTTTTTGACAGATGCTTATATATTCCCATCATTACTTTTTTTAATACCTTGACTAAAATCATGTAATCTTCTTGATTATCACAGAACCTAGTGGACATGATGAGAAATGATACCTTCACCTCTTTACTTGAAATGGTAACTGATACTGGATGAATTGTACCATCACCCTGTCCACACATTAGGTGTCAATTAAGAAAAGCAGTAAAAAATAAGTATGAATATGTTAAATAAATGTCATTATAAACTCACGTCCTGAAATACCCACTCCTGGCACCAACCAATGCCACTTGGAATTAAAGAATAAGGGGGGGGGGGGTAAAATGCCATGGCTTGGAGGTCTATTT